>NC_062292.1:69334527-69992071 GCF_902655055.1 Lutra lutra
ATGATGGGACTATAAAATGTTGCGGCCACTGTGGAAACCAGTTGGTGGTTTCTAGGTAAGTTAAAGACAGAACTGTCAGTATGACCCAGCAATTCCACTCCTTGTATATACTCCAAAGAGCCGAAATCAGATGTTCAAACGAAAGCTTGCACAGGAATGTTCACAGCAGCCCTATACACAATAGCCGAAAGCTGGAAACAACCAAATGTTTATCACATGTGAATGGGTCTCACACAACGGAATGCTATTTGGTCCCCAAAAAAGAATCAAGTACTGACACGTGCTATAACACAGATGAGCTCTGAAAACATCACACTAAGTGAAAGGAGCCAGAGAAACAAAAGGTCACATATTATATGTTTTAATTAAATGAAATACGCACACTAGGCAAATCCATGGAGACAGAAACCAGACTTGTGGTTGCCAAGGGCTGGGGGGACGGAGAAATGGAAGGGACTACTTCCCGGGGCGAGGTTTCCATTTAGGATGATGAGTGGGCTCTGGAACCAGATAGTGGTAATGGTGTGAATGCACTTAATGCCTCTGAATTGTGTTTTTTTTTTTTAAGATTTATTTATTTATTTGACAGACAGAGATCACAAGTAGGCAGAGAGGCAGGCAGAGAGAGAGAGGAGGAGGCAGGCTCCCCGCTGAGCAGAGAGCCTGATGCAGAACTCAATCCCAGGACCCTGGGATCATGACCTGAGCCGAAGTCAGAGGCTTTAACCCACTGAATTCAGGCGCCCCTGAATTGTGTATTTTTTTTTTAAATTTTTTGTTTACTTGACAGAGATCACAAGCAGGCAGAGAGGCAGGCAGGGGGGCGGGGGAAGCAGGCTCCCTGCTGAGCAGAGAGCCCGATGTGGGACTCGATCCCAGGACCCTGAGATCATGACCTGAGCCGAAGGCAGAAGCTTTAACCCACTGAGCGACCCAGGCGCCCTGAATTGTGCATTTTCAAATGATTATAATTGTAAATTTTATGGTAACCTATTTTGTAGCATTTAAGTTACTGAGGACCCCACAGAACTGTCTTTATGTGGATTATATCTAACAATTGCTATCATTCAGAAAGTAAAATTGAGAATTTAAAAATATGCATACATTGACTTATTCTAAAATAATAATAACTAGACCATTTCAAAAAACATATATTTTGGGTTTTTATTTGTTTAAAATAACAGAAATTAGCATGACATTTACATTCATCTCTTTTTATCTTAACATCGGCAAGAAGGGGTTGATCTAGAGCCCCCGCCGGCACCGCCCCGTAGTCCGCGCCTACGGAGGGGAGGTCTCCTCCCGTAGACAACACAGCGGCAGAGGCCTCTGCTTTCTAGAGCCTACGCTGACTCCTTCTAGAGCTCCTCGAGGTGTGGCTGGCCCCTAGCTACAGCCCGTCCACAAACTGCTCGTTGCTGAGCAGCCTTGTGTAAGTATCGAGGCTGAAAGCAAGCATTTGGAAATTTTAGCACAAGATTGTGATTGGAGTCAGAGTTGGAGGACCCTAGGCTCACAGACCCCCACCGATACAGATGGATAACTACCAAATCATCCTAAATACCCCAGAACTCGATCTGAAGACTGGCAGAACAATTTCCACAACTAGTGGAGGAGAAGAGGCCGCAGTGTCGGTAGCACGTCTAAGACACAGAGAGGGAGAGAAACGGAGGCTGCTGTGGTGGGGAAGGAGCCAGGGCCCCAGAAGCACAAGAGACAGACTAGCACATGGGGAGCCCGGTGTGGGGAGCCAGTTCCTCATAGCGACTGGCTTGGAAAGCGGAAGGTGAGAGAGGCTGGGTTTCTTGAGTTCTTGCAACCACTGGGTCTTAAAGCCTGGAGTTTTAAGGGTCAATGGGCTTGGTTCCAGGAGAGCCGGGGTAGGGGGCGTGGCGCTGCTCAGCAAAGAGCCCACGGACGTAAGGCGTGGAAACCGTGAGCTGAAGAGCACCTGGGGGGCTATTGGCTCTTCTCCAGCTGTACCCCAGCATTCACAGAGACCCCTCCAGGAACAAGGGAACCAGCAGCCGCCAATTCCTACCCTGCCTCCTAGCACAAGTACAGGGCCACCTGCCGGAACCAGGGCAGCACCAATACTCCCTACCTAACTGGCTCACACCAAGCCCCACCCCCTCGTGCTCTCGTGGAATGGCCACTCCTGGTCACACTCGCCTCAGTCCTGGAGGCCTCAGTTCCCTCGGTGGTGGCGACAGGTTTTATCTCACAAGAGGACCAGAGCACACCCAGTTAAACTCGCCACATTTGGGTCAGTGCCCAACACCCAGCAGAGAGAGCCTCAGCAGATGACTGGCCTGAAGGGTAGAGTGGCCAGGACACGACAGCAGGGCACATGCAACACACACTGGAGCCACCTCTGGAAGTGCCAGGCCTGAGGGACAGGGGACAGTACTCTGCTGGACACTTCTTCACAAGCCTGTTACCTTCAACAGCAGAAGACGAAGCGGACTTTCCTAACGCACAGAAGCAGGTACAGAGACTTAGACAAAATGAGAAGACAGAAAGCAATGAAGTTCAAAAAAGAGAAAAAAGAATTACACAAAACAAGAATAGACTTAGGGAATTCAGTGACTCCATCAAAAGTAATAACATTTCTGGGGCGCCTGGGTGGCTCAGTGGGTTAAGCCTCTGCCTTCAGCTCGGGTCATGATCTCAGGGTCCTGGGATCGAGCCCCGCATCGGGCTCTCTGCTCAGCGGGGAGCCTGCTTCCTCCTCTCTCTCTGCCTGCCTCTCTGCCTACTTGTGATCTCTCTGTGTCAAATAAATAAATAAAATCTTAAAAAAAAAGTAATAACATTTGTATGACAGGAATCCCAGAAGAAGAAGAGAGAAAAGGGGGCAGAGTATTTATCAGAAGAACTAATAGCTGAAAACTTCTCTAATTTGAGGAAGGAAACAGATATCCAGATCCAGGAAGCACAGAGAACCCCCAACAGAAGCAAATCCATACCAAGATATGTTGCAATTAAAACGACAGAATATAGTGATAAAGGGAAAAATCTTAAAAGCAGCAAGACAAAAAAAGATAGTCATGTGCAAAATTTTTTTAAAGATCTTATTTGCTTATTTGACAGAGTGTGAGAGAGAACACAAGCAGGGGAGCAAGAGAAGGAGAAACAGGGTCCCTCCTGAAGTGGGGCTCGATCCCAGGAGCCTGAGATCTTATGCCAAAGGCAGATACCTAACAACTGAACTGAGCCGCAGGTACCCCAGTCACATGGAAATTTTACTGCAATTCGCCTTTGCGGCAACATCCAAGCTCCTGATCATTTTCCTTTGTCCAGCGACGCTAGTGTAATACAGTGTATTGCCAGTACCCTTGCTAATAAATACATCGTCTTTTGTAGAAATATCAGCCCATCACAGCTTGGAGACTGAAAGACGGACTGCTTAGCAGAAACCCTTTCAGACCCTGGCATTTTCTGCCCAAGTAGCCCTGAGCCCACTGCCCGGGTCCCTGCCTGGACCTATGCTGTCCTCAGGTGGGCAGCCTCTCGGTCAGAGTGCACACTGGCCCCACCGGGGTGGGAAGTGCGGGCTACTGGAGCCTGGACTTGTGAGCTCGGGTGTCGGCTTGTGTGCACACCAGGTCTCTCCCAGTGCAGAAGAGAGAGGGGACGGGGGAGGAGATAGGAAGAAAAGGGCGCAGACTGAGGGTCGGGAAGCCATGGGTGGCAAGTTCTAAATACAAACCTGGCCTTCCAAATTGTTGAGAAGATACACCTGTCGGGGTGCTGGGGGGCTTGGTCAGTGAAGCGTCTGCCTTCAGCTCGGATCACCATCCCAGGGTCCTGGGATCCAGTCCTGTGTTGGGTTCCCTGCTCAGCCGGGAGCCTGCTTCTCCCTCTGTCCTTCCGCACTGCTCATGCTCTCTCTCTCTCTAAGTAAATAACTAAAATCTTAAAAAGAAGAAGAAGAGGGGTGCCTGGGTGGCTCAGTGGGTTAAGCCGCTGCCTTCGCCTCAGGTCATGATCTCGGAGTCCTGGGATCGAGCCCCACATCAGGCTCTCTGCTCAGCAGGGAGCCTGCTTCCTCCTCTCTCTCTGCCTGCCTCTCTGCCTGCTTGTGATCTCTCTGTCAAATAAAGAAATAAAATCTTTAAAAAAAAAGAAGAAGAAGGAGGAGGAGGAGGAGGAGGGGGGGGGGGGAGAAGAACCATCTGTTAAGGTAGGGGATAGACCATACTCTAACATCTGTTAGCCTGAACCCTTAAGTCCCTCAATACTTACACAAGTGGTGTGCGGGCCTCCTTGTGTCACTCGCCCCAGCCCCACCATGCCCTAGGCCGGCCCACCCTGAGTGCCCCCTGACAAGCTGCTAGGAGCCCACGGGCCCCGGACAGGCACCCCAGCGACTTACCGCCCAATTTCAAGGGGCTCCTGAGCCAATGTGGTTAAGAGCCATCAGCTGGGGGGCGCCTGGGTCGGTCAAGTGTCCAACTCTGTATTTCAGCTCAGGTCATGGTCTTGGGGTCATGAGATGAGGCCCCACACAGTCGGCTTGTCCCTTTCCCTGCTCCTCCCCTCGTGCACTCACACTCTCTATATGTGTATCTAAAATAAATATAAAAATCTAAAAAAAAAAACAACTCTCAGTCAAGAGGCGGCAGAACACCTGATGGGACGAGTTGGCGCCTTCTAGTGTCCTAGTTCCAGAGTCAGGTCAGGGCTGCGGCTTCTTGGGTGGGATTGGACCAAGAGAATGGCTGTCATGGGTGCTGAGGTCCCCGTCATCTCCCTGTGTCCGTTCTGTCTTCACAGAGCGGTTTCTGCTTTGCTGGGAGTCGGCGCTTCTCCTCCAGGAGAGACCCCAGCTCCAGCTCCTGCAAACCCAGCTTGCGGGGCCCCTTTCCTGCCCCGGGAGCAGCTGCCCGAGTCCTCCTGACCCCAGCCAGGGCCCCGCATCCGTGTTCCTTTCCTTTCCCCAGCAGCCCCCTCCTCACCCCTGCAGGACCTCAGTGAACCCGGAGTCCCACGCGCCTCCTCCCCATACTCGGGCCCACGCAAGCCATCACGGGGCCCTGGGGGACAGAGAAAGTGTCCTTCCCATGTGTCTCAGGGCCCCCAGTCATAGCAGGGTGGACAATCTCTGCAGACTCTCAGGCCCAGGAAGACCTCGGGAGGGAGATTGGCCCCTCCCTTCGGCTCCAGAGGGACGGGCCGGGTCTCTCCCAATGGAGGGTCCCCTGAAGTGGAGGCCACGCCCCCCCACCCATCCTGGGTCTTCGTCAGGGACCCGCTCCCGCTGGCATGGAGGGGCTGGAGCCACCGCCCACCTCTCCCCATCCCCTGGCAGGGCCCGCCGGCCTGAGCGCCCGCGCCTTCCCCGCAGAAGGGTCTGTTTTGAGTCTCCTCCTCCAGGCGTGCACGGGGCTGCCGCGACCCGGCCTGGGTCACAAGCCCCGCAGCATTGGCCAGGACCCCGTGCTCGCACTCACTCTGTGCGCCATCGGGCGTGCGGCGGCCTTCCTTGGGGACCCACGTGGCACCCGGTGCGGGTGGCCTGAGGACAGCGCGCCCCTCACTGCGGGGGGGGGGCGCTGCAGCAAGACGAGCCCAAGTTGAGGAAAATAATGTCCCGTGTCGGGCATGTTGAGTGAGAGGAGCTGAGGGGTCCGACCGAGAGCTGAGCGCAGAGGCCGGGGCTGTGCCGGGAGGGGACAGAAGTCCGTCTGGAGCTGGACGACGACAGTGACTCTGTCACTTAAGGACCTGGAATAAACCAAGGAGCTCAGAGCCCAGAGGAGCCCTGGCGGAGAGGAAGCACCTCCAGGACCTTAGAAGCAGGGGTGAAACCACACAGAGGAGGAGGAGGGGAGGTGGAGGCCAAGTCGGGGGCAAGTAAGCTCAGGCCTGGAAAGGTCCAGGGGTCACGTGGAGGTCAAAGGTGATCCCAGGGAGGCATTTGGGGGGCGCCTGGGCGGCACTGTTAAGCTCGGTCTTCAGCTCGGGCAAGTTCTCCTGAGGAGGGGGCGTCCTCTGTCTGCCGTCTCCCCTCCCGACTTCACACCTGCTCAGAACTCGGAGAAGACGGTCACCGTGACAGGAAGGGCTGCTTAGGTCAGCGGGGAACCGAGTGCTGCTCCCAGCACACCCGGGACACAGCCTCCCCTGCTCTGCTCCCTGCCAGAAACCTCTCTTCATCTGGGAATCTCAGACTTGGTCTACACCTTGGCTCCTTCATGCTCACTTCTGTGAAAAGCCAGGAAGACGTGAGGCTAGGAGGCCCGTGGCCGTGGGAAAAACAAGACGTCTGGGTACAAAAAAATCAACACATATTCACCTGGTTCTTCCCTCACCCAGCTACCACGCGTCAGGGACGTGTAGGTGGCCTATTTGAAAAGCCAATGGTTCCAGGCCCTGAGTGCCCAGCCTGGGCGCACACGAGGGCCCCGGTCTGCCCACGGCCCCGTCCGCCGAGACTCAGTCCCAAGACAGGTGCGAGACCACCCGGACTCCGCTTCCTCCCCTCAGCACAGATCCACCCACTGAATTCTGTTTAGGAAAGTCTTTGCGTTTACCACCAGCCTCGATTAAAGATTAGAAAAGAGACAAACTACACACTTCTCAGAAATTGGAATTTTATAAAAAGGCATTTTTTTCTTTTATGTCCATAAAATGATATAATTCTTGCAAGTATAGAAATGTGTCATAAATTATACAGAATGTTCCTTAATTACAGCTCAATGCAACTTGGTACTGCTTCCCTCCCTAAAAAAACGAGAGAGAACCAAAAAAATAATATATATATAACTGTATATATATATATATATATATATTTATATAATATAGACAAATCAAATATGAAAAAAAAATCATCTCCTCTTTGGTATAAAAATCAGACTCTCACCTTGAGAGACACACAAACAGACATGATGTTGGGTTTGTAAACTGTGTGGCCAAAAGGGATTTCCCTGTTAAGCTTCCCCTCCCCTTGGTCCCTGCCCAGCCCACCTCCCTTGAGGCTGCCACACTGAGTGAGACCTAAGGGCCCCTCCCAACTCCACACCAGCCCTCAGCAACCCCTCCACTACCTAGACTGAACTGGGAGCAACTACCCCAGAAGCCCGATTTGGGGTGTGGATGGTGGGAAGGAAGGACAGGCACGCCCAGGCCCAGCCAGGCACCGCTGTCCCCAGCTGGCTGGTCCAGCCCTCCTACTCCTACTCCTCCACACCTCTTGCCAGACGCTGGGCCTGGAGGGGAGGGACCCCCATGTACGAGAAGGGAGAAGCAGAGGTCAACTTCCCCTTTCAGACCCATCTCTGGTCCCAGGTGTAGATGCAGGAAAATGCCAGATGATGCGAGAGGAAGACAGGCAGGACTCTGCTAACAAACTCAGATCAAAATTAAAAATGACAGAAATCTTTTTCTGGACATCTCACATTGGCCTTAGGTCAGAGATGACAGGACTGTGTACCCGGGCTCAGCCCGACACCAGCAGGACTTACGGACCAGGGACAGACACGTGTGTTGGGGGAGGAAGGAGCACTTCCCTCTCAAGATGAGGAAGGAGACGGCACCAAATCCTCCTCCGTGCTCCGCACACCCCTCGGGCGGACGGGTGCCTTCCTCCCTGAGCGGTGGTTCCTCCGGATCCCCCCAACGCAGCCAGCCAGGGCACCCCTGGGGGCCGGCCTCCTGTTCCCACAACACAGAAGTCACTCAGAAACCCCCTCTCCTGCCAGATAAGAAACACAAACCCAAACCGGACACAAACACAAATCAAGGAGAGACACACACAACGTGCAGGGCCCGTGGGCCGCAGCAGATCTCTGGCTTCCCGGCGTGATACATTCTTGTGTAATTCAGGAACAGAGGCTCTCGGCCCCCTCTGGGGAGTGGGAGTAAAAAAATACAGAGATTATCGTCTGCCTGCGGGGTCCACGCAGGGCTGGGGCAGACCCAATCTCAACTTCTTCAGTTTTTGGCTCCACGTCAGACCCTTCCCTGGGGCGCCCGCTCGGAGGCCCCGCCCCCACCCCGCGCCCCGCACCGTCCGCAGGTGCCCGCGGGCAGGACGGAGCCGGCAGGGAGGGTGCGGGGCGCCCCGGGAGCAGCCCTCAGCCCTTGAGGGGCTTGTCAGGCCCGGCGCTGGGGCTGCCCGCGCTGTCGCTCTTCCTGCGCCGCAGGCTCTCGAGCCAGCTGGAGCTGGAGCGCGTGGCGAAGCCGGCCAGCGCCAGGGAGCTGAGCCGCATGTTCTTGCCCGACATGATGAGCTCCCCGAAGCCTTCCTGGTGCGAGAAGGCGTAGCCTGACCGGCGGGAGCTGGTGCGGCCCACGCGGCGCAGGCAGCGGTGCTGGGCCTTCTGCTTCTTCCTCACCAGCTGGCTGTAACGCACCTGGGCAGGGCAGTGCAGGGAGGGGGCCGGGTTGGTGACAGCCTCGGTGTCGCAGGCCAGGGACCCTGCACACGAGGGACACCACGCCCCCACGCCCCCAGCCCCGGGCGTGAGGAACCCAGAGCTTCCGGGATGCAAGGCTGCGCTGGGGGGGCGGGATCTGTCCCAAGAAACAGCAGGGGAACGCCACCCACACGCCACCCGCACGCGTTCCCTCCACGGGGCTCCCTGTCCCGCCCCAGTCCCCCAGAGCACATGGCCAGCGGCTCACCGTGTCTGAGAGACCCGGCTTCAGGCTCAGCTTGAGGAATCGGAAGGCGACCACGGGCATGACGCAGACAGCCGTGGTGAGCGTGATGGTTAGCCACACCGTGGGCTGCGCCAGAGTGTTCTGGGCATTGCCTGGAGATGCAAGCAGCCGGCGGCCTTGGGGTCACCCAGAGACAAGGGCAGCCCTGCTGGCCCCTCTCAGCTCCGGAGTCCTCCCTGCTCCCCAACTCTGCAGCTGGGACCTTCCCCCACAGCCCTCCTCTGCAGCTGGGACCTCCCCTCCACAGCCCTCCTCTGCTGGGGGAGCCTCCAGGCAAGCCCCCTTAGGACTCCTCTACCAGTCCCTCCTCCAGGCTCACTCCTCCCCTTTATTCAGATTTCTCTGTGCCAAGGGCGTCTTTTCAAGGGCTCTTCCCTGACTACTCTCTCTCTCTACCCTGCTTGATTTTGTTTCCTAAGACTCATTAATTCTAGACGTTCCATTCTGCTAACTTGTAAACCGTCTCACGGAAACATGAAACCCAGGAGAGTGAGGACTGTGCCTGTCGTCAGCTGCCGCACCCTCAGCGCTCGGGACCGTCACTGGTACAGAGCAGGTGCCAGCTGAACAGTGGACGAAGAACAGATCGGAACTGACGCACCCCTGCACCCGTCCTTCCCGTTGTGCCTCCTGAGCAGCCCCTCTCTGCTTCCGCCACCCCGCCCATCCAGACGCCAGGCGTCAGTCACGAAGGTAGCTCCTCACTGGCCACCAGACTCCTCTCTCTGAAGTAACCCTTTAACGCCACTCCCCCTCTCCTTCCTCAAAAAAGAGACTCCCACTGGAATAAATCAGGACCCAACAGCCCAGTGTTGGTGCCTCCAACATCCTTTCTACCTTTCCAACCTCTCACCCGCCCCATCTACACTTCCGGCTCCCCGGCGTGGAGTGGGCCTCACAGCAGCCTCCCCTGTGGACCGTCCCCCGCCAAGTCCCCCCCGACAGTCACCTGCTGATCATGAGGAGGTCCGCCCTCCCTTTGAGCCCGACCCCCCACGGCCTGGATACGGAGGCCCTCTGAGGCCCGGCCCGGGTCAGAGACGGCCCGATGCGCCCCCAGCCGCTTGCCGGGTACCCGGTGCACGGGGCCAGCATTCCCAGTATTCCCATGGTGCTTGTGGGGTGCCCGCCCCGTCCGTGGGGAGCCGCGGCAGGGACGCACCCACAAACCGGAACTGGTTTGGAAACATGTCGAAGAGCCCGTTGCTGTGCATGGCAAAGAGGATGGCGAAGTAGACAGCCAGACTGCCCCAGATGAAGAAGTGGTTGATGGCCGTCCAGTAGCCGGTGTCCAGCCCGATCTGAGGAGGACACGGTCACAGGCAGGAAGAGCGATCCCCCCACCCGCCCGCCTGCCCCAGTCTGGCCGGCCTCATACCTGCACGCTGACCACAATGACCAGGGACGTGGCCACGGTGACGGCGAATGACTGGTAATCGGCCAGCTGGGAGCCGTCGTCCCGCGTGGCCTCGGCGAACACCCCGTACGGTATGAAGAACGTGAGCACGGACGTGTAGATGCCCTGCGCGATGCAGATGAAGAACTCCCGTTTGTTGAAGAGGAGGTTCAGCTGGCCCGGCTCGTAGAGCTTGGGGTACTCCATGCTCCGCTGCTCCGGGACGTCCTGGGCGGGGACCACAGGGGCCTCAGGACGCTGAGGACAGACCCCGTCCAGCTTCCTCCCTTCCAGAGTCTCTGACAGCTAGACCCCGCTCCACCCGCCTGTCCAGGAAAGTCCCAGGGCGGCGGTAGCCGGGCGGGAGCAGAGCCGTCCCAGCGCCCACCCCGGCCCCCCTGCCCTCACCTGGTCGAAGACCCCCATGGCTAGGACCGGGAGGGAGGTGTACACAATGTTGTAAAGAGTGATAAAATACTGATCGTAGACGGTCTGGGAAGAGAACACAGAGGAAGAGAGGGTGAGCACACGCTCTTCCCCACAGACTGGGCAGGGAGAGACGGCTGAGCTGGGCCTCGGGAATCCTCTGGAGCCCGTCTCTACACCCTGAACAAGTGTTCATTTGTTCTCATTCTGTTTTCTTTAAGTAGACGCCACACCCAGTGTGGGGCTAGAACTCACAACCCGAGACTGAAAGTCACAGGACTAGGAGCCCCTGGGTACGTGTTTTCTTTTTTTTTTTTTAAAGATTTTATTTATTTATTTGACAGAGAGGTCACAAGCAGGCAGAGAGGCAGGCAGAGAGAGAGAGGAGGAAGCAGGCTCCCTGTTGAGCAGAGAGCCCGATGCGGGGCTCGATCCCAGGACTCTGAGATCATGACCTGAGCCGAAGGCAGCGGCTTAACCCACTGAGCCACCCAGGCGCCCCGGTACGTGTTTTCTTAACGCACAGTCCAGACAACGCTGGGCCCCAGAGGGTGACGCCGCACAGAGGACAGCTGCCCCGACGGAGCCCACAGACGGGACGCAGCGGGCCACGGGCGCCCTACCTGGGCAGAGAAGCCGCAGAAGAAGCCAAACCAGAAGTGGACCATGGTGAAGGCGAAGTTCTTGTAGAAGAAATAGCAGAGGAACTTGCACATGCGCAGGTAGGACCAGCGGCCGTGCACCAGCAGGAGGCGCTGCAGGAACTTGAACTGGGAGAAGGAGTAGTCGGAGGCCAACACAGCCTGGATGCCCTCCTGGCCGCTGATGCCCACACCGATGTGAGCCGCTACGGGGACAGGTGGTGGCAAGGGGAAGCAGAGGGTCACACACTCAGAACCCCAGCAGGCTGGAGCCCCTCCCCCACACACATCCACACCCACTCTTGATCATGCTGACATCATTGGCTCCATCCCCGATGGCCAGCGTCACAGCTTTCTTGTGTTTCTTAACCAACTCCACCACCTGTGCCTTCTGCAAAGGGGTCACGCGGCAGCAGATGACAGCCCTGCAGGCACAGGCCGTCTCCAGGAACTCCAGCTCCATGTCCGCCTCTAACGCGTGGGCCTGGAACACAGAGCCTGAGAGAGCCCCCTCTCCCCTGGGCATACCGGGAGTCGCGCTGAGGTCAGGGGACTGAGAGCGAGGCGGGATGGACCAGCCACACGGAGAGCAGGGCTCCCGGCAGGACGCTCACCAAGCTATGCCCACTGATGACCAGGGCGTACTCCCCAGCAACGGCCTCCAGAGCAGACGGGAGCTTGGCAGACGAACGCTTCTCCGGGCAGGTGAAGCCATTCCCCACCGCGTGGGGCGAGTCCAGCATCTTCTCCCGGGCTTTTCTGGGGAGGGGAAAGGCACCCGTGGGCTCCAGCACAGAAGCAGGGCCTGCAAGGGCAGGACACCTTCTGCCTTGGCCTGCGTCTACCTGAGCTCCTCCCGCACTTCCAGGACGGTGTGGCCGGTGACGATGAACACCTCCGTCATGTCGTCCGTCAACATCTTGCAGGAATAGCCAATGTTCACGGCCGTTTCTACAACAGAGACCAAGGAGCTCGGCGCGCTCTCCAGCCTGAGGTCTAGGCTCACGCAAGGGCCCACAGGGCTGCACCCGGGCGCCGGGCTCTCACCTTGCTTATCCCCGGTCAGCACCCAGATCTTGATGTTGGCCAACGTCAGGAGGGCGATGGTCTCCGGAACCCCCTGCTGAAGCTTGTCCTCGATGGCTGTCGCACCCAGCAGCTGAAAATACCACAAGGGCTCTGGACAGAAGAGTCCCAGCACAAGCCCCCCGGGCCCCCTCAGCCCACTGTACAGCCCATACCACCATGTCGCTCTCCACCTCCTCGTACACGCTGGCCAGCCTGTCCTCCCGGCTGTCCTGGGCCAGGCTGGCCTGGAGCCGTCTCTGGGCCCAGCCCCCGTAGTACTCTTCGTCCAAGTCCTTGTACGCCAGGACCAGGGTCCGCAGCCCTTCCCCGGCGTACTCCTGGGGACAGAGCCAAGAGGGTCAGCTGGCCCCTCCTCACCCACAACGCAAGCCCCGCACCACAGGGCCCGTCCAGACACCTACATTCAGGTGGTCCGTGGTGGTGCTGAGCAGCTCCTGGGGGGAGGGGTGCAACCTGTCCAGCAGGATCGTGTCGGCCCCTTTGCAATAGAGTCGGATCCTCCCTTCTGGATTCCGCACTACGATTGGGGCAGAGGAGACAGTCCCAGAAGGACTCAGGCGGGCCAAGACCCCCAACCGACCTCATCAGCCAGGGCCCTCGGCACCCCTCCCCCGCCCCAGCCCGGCCCCAGCCTCACCGATGACGGACATCCGCTTGCGGATGTTATTGAAGTCCAGGATGGCCAGCAGCTGGTAGGTGACAGCTGTGCCCATCTCGTGCACGGTGATGGTCTTGGGAGTGCGAGAGCGGAACACAAAACCGAAGTTCCTGGCCGCGGTGACCAAGGCACCCTCGTCCGGGGACTGTGCCTTGTAGTATAGCTCTCCTGGGAGGGCAGCAAGAGCACAGGGTCTAAGTGGCCGCCCCGGCCGTGGCCTGCCCAGGAAGGCCCGCCTGGCCGCGCCCCAGAGCAGACCCAAGGTCCGCCATCGGGCCAGGAGAGCGCGAGGCAGGCCGGGGCTCACCTTCGTTCTTCTCTTCAGACATGACGGTGTGACACAGAGAAAGGAGGCGGAAGAACTCGTGCGCGTGGGGGTCACCCGTCTTGACGGCCTCCAGGAGGCTGGGGTCCCAGAAGACGAACTTCTTGTCGGCCAGAGGGTTGAAGGAGAAGTCCACAGGCTCTGGCCTCTAGGGCAGGAGGTGGGTCATGAGCTGAGGGCGGCCGTCAGGCTGCAGCCCAGCCCCGCCATCCCCACCCCGCTGTTTCCTGCTCTTCTGCAGCCCTTGACCCCACCCGCCACGGACCCCAAGTCACCCTCCTGCTCCCGAGTCTTCCTGAACACACCCGCCTCTCCCAGCAGCCTCCACCCCGGGCCCAGAGCACCCCGTCCTCACTGGACCCACCGTGACTGGGCTTACCTCTCCCAATTCGGCTTTGTGTCCCAGGACATCGAACACGTCCCCTACACGCACAAGACAGAAGGTGAAGGCGCATCAGCACTCGGCGCCACGGACGAAGGGCGCCAGCGCAGAACCCCACAGGCACCTGGAGCCCTCGTCGAGCGCCGCGGCCCCAGCACGCCCCTTCCGCTCTCCTGCCAGGCCCCCAGCACCCCCCAGATGCCTTTCACCCCACAGGCCGAACAACGGGCAAACCCCACACACAAACCACAGGCCCGGGTTAGTAGAGAAAGCAGTGAGCCCCACACACCCCCTGACCCAGGTCACCCTGGGGCCCGGCCACGAGCCCATGGCAACAAGGCCACGCTGGGGACCATAGTCGCATTCCAGAGACGCAAGAGGGCCCAGGATGCAGCATGGGAAGGGGCGAGCACTCCATCGCCACCCCATATCTGCGGCCCGACCCGGGGCACAAGGCAGACGCTCCCCCCCCGCCCCCCCGCCCCACAGGTCCATGCAGGGAGGCAGCCAAGCCCGTGTCCAGACGGCAGCGGCAGCGGGGAGCCCCGGCGCGGCCCTACCATAGCTGCGGCCGCTGACGGAGCACTTGCTGAAGACCATGATGTTCTGCGTGAGCGTGCCCGTCTTGTCGGAGAAGACATACTCCACCTGGCCCAGCTCCTCGCTCAGGGTGGTGGTGCGGGCCTCTGCGGGCGTCCGCTTCTTCGCGCAGAACATCTTCTTGTCCCAGTTGATGAAGTAGCTGTGGCCCAGGCGGATGACCTCCACGCTACACGGGGGACAGGAGGTCAGGCTCGGGCAGGGAGCCGCGGACGGGACCCACCCACACGGGCCTCCGCGGCAGACCCCCCCGCCTGGGGGCAGACAGGACGGACGGACGGACACCTGGGCACAGAACCTGGGAGGGAAGGGCAAGGAGAGCCTGAAAGTGGAGCCGGCCACTCACTGTGGCCGCCAGGAGCTCCCTGACCCGACCCTGTGACGCTCTCCAGACAAGAGGGGGCAAAGGGCCTGGGCAGGTGGGGCACACAGCACAGGCGGAGGAGGAAGGGACTGCAGACAAGGCGCTCGGCCAGCTCTTACCTCAGGACTAATTACACAGAAACCATGCAGAGAAAACAAGAGAAAGCGTGTGAGGGAGGGACGAGCGAGACACGGCGAGGGCACAGGCCCCCATTGCCCGCCGCAAGCACTGTCCTTCCTCCACCGTCTCGCGCGCCACCGCTCTGGCCTGGCGACCCCGGCAGGGTGCCCTCCACCAGGTCCGACACGGGCCGTCGGCCCCCCCACGCAGGGGACCGAGCCGGGGGGCGCCGTTGGAGCCCTGTGTGGCCTGACCGAGGACCCCAGCCGGCCAGAGGGGTCTTCTCAGCCTTTTCCCCGAGAAGCGGCTCTCGCCCCCCACACAGCCCGGAGCCCGAGCAGAAAGTGAGAGGCTTTCCTGGCAGCCACCACGGACGCCGGGGGCAGGGACGAAGCTCAGACAAAAGCCCAGTGTGGGGACGGGCGAGAAGTAAACAGAAAAGCGCCTGAGCAGGCCTGAGGGAGCAGCAGTGGCCGGGACGTGGCCCCCACCCCGCTGTCTCATCCTCTAATGCACATCTCCTGTCAACGCACCTCAACGCGCACGGGGAAGAAGGCGAGACAGGGCCCGTTCCCACATTACATGCGGAAACCGAGACCCCCAGCGGCCAGGAGCCTCCTGTCCGTGTTCTAGAAAAGCCCAAGTTTTGGCACAGAAACGCCATCGGCACCAGGACTCAGGGGAGGGCACCCGGGGCGTGTGTGTCAAGGAAACAGGCCCGGCCCTTGGGAAGAGCCCGCCTCCAGACAGGCTTTTCTTGCACAGGTCTTGGGCCCTTGCCCCCGAGGGCAAGGCCTTAAGCATGTGGAAGTTTCTTTCTTCCGACTATCTTCCTGCAGCTTTCCCCCAGCTTTCCCCCGGCCAGCGCTGTTCACACGCTCCGGGCCTCAAGCATCCCCGATGTGCCCGAGCTCCTACTCGCCGCGCTCCGCCGCCGGCCAAGGCTTCAGACCCGTTCCTGGGACTCTTTTCTAAGGACTCTCAGTGTTTACTAAGGACTGACAAAGCGTCAAGACCCTCTGTCAGGAACCAGGTCAGCGGGAACCCGGTCCTGCCCTGTGCTGCTGCCAGAAGGTGACCTTTCCGAGGGTCGCATCTCCAAGCCTCTGTGCCTGTTCTCTCCCCCAGGCCCCCCTGCACCCGCCAGCCCCCTCCTCAGAGAGGCCCTCCCTGACGAATGGCCCAGGGGCTGAGGCTCCTCACCCCTGTGCTGTCACAGCGGGGCCGTGGGGTCTCGGCGTCTCGCACCCCCTCCCAGCCTGCGGCTCCCGAGGCAGACACAGGGTTGCACACCTGCGTCCCCTGTGCTCACACTCACTGCAGGGGGAGGGACTCCCATAGCACTCGCTCCCGTTTCGTTTCAGAAGGCATTTAGATTTTTCTCTCTACGCGACTGAAGCTCCTGCAGGGCACGGGGTCTGTGCCTAACATGTCTCTGTGGCGTGCATGGCCGAAGTCAGCATGCGGGCAACCCGTGCCGGATAAATCAGACTCTTTCTGTCACGACCATCCAAAGTGCCCGGAAACGGTGACAAAGCTTGCTCCGCACACAAAGGTAAACAGCGAACAAGATGCTCGAGGCACAAGGAGCTCCAGGTTCCTTCCCCAAGGGTCCACCTTCACCAAGAGTCTGCCGAGGGACCGCCCGAGCTTCCCAGGAGACCCAGGCAGAGCGAACACCTACCTGACATAGAGCGATATGGGCACAACGGTGTTGAGGATGATGATGTAGGACCAGAAGGAGAGGAAGCCAGAGAAGAAGGCACTGTCCACCGCCTCGTCCCAGGGCAGGTAGGCCTGGAAGCGTGTCCCGACCTCATGCTCCCAGATGGCATTGCCGATGGCCAGGATCACCCCCATGCAGACCAGGAACCCGAAAATCTGGTGAGGAACAGGAAACAGAGGCGAGGTGGCAACTCAGGAGGCCCCCAAAATCAAGTGCATCCCTGAAGGTCACGGCCCATACCCCAAACCCTCAAAGGCTCAGGCATCTTTAAAACGGCGCCACGCTCGCCCGAGAAGCACCCAGGACCGCTGAGAGCACGTGGTCCGCCAACCGTCACATGGTCCTGTCTCTGAGCACCTGTGTCCACTGTGTGATGAGGGAGCCCTTCCCGGATGGTCAGAGGGTGCGAGCACACTCCTCCCCCTGGGGCGCTCACGGCAAATCACCCATCTACTTGAACTAGCTTCCCCAGACAGGTGATAATGCCAGGCTTCTGCAATGCTCATTATCTCATACAGATCGCCAGACAAGTTTTTAACCAGGGAAACAAATTTTATCTTCATAAATTAGATTTGAAAGCAAAAGAGTTTAAAGATTGTAAAAGATCGGGCGTCTGGCTGGCTCAGTCCATGCAGCATCTGCCTTAGGCTCAGTCATGATCCTGGGGTCCTGGAATTGAGCCCCACAGTGGGCTCCCCACGGGGAGCCTACTTCTCCCTCCACCTCCTGCTCCCATTTGTGTTCATTTTCTCGCATGCGCCCTCTCCCTCTCAAATAAATAAAATAATGAATAAAATAAATCTTGCAGTCCCTGAAGCAGGACCATAAGAAAATCCTGGCGGTTAAAAGAAAAAAGAGACCACTGTCTGATTTCAGATACTGTTTCCAAAGCTATGCTCACCATCCATGCTCTGGAACCCAACAGGAAGGACCCAGGTGCCCAAGGACTGCCAGGGGGGCGATGCGAGCCCTCGTGTGAGACTTAACCACTCTCTGGGGTGAGGTTTGGCAAACCCTTTAAGGCCAGGGCGGACCGGCTCTGCAGAGGCTGGTCCAACCTTTGCAAGCTGGCGTGTAGGGGGTTGGGAGCAGGCAGCGGGGGCGCCAAGAAGGGGAAGAGAGCCCAACAAGGACCTCCAATTTCCAGGCAAACAAGACAAGGATTCAGGAATGGCCAGAAACTAAAACAGTAACTTTTCCTTTGGGATCCTCCACTCTGAGACGTCAGGGGAAAGACCCGTTCATTATCCAGCCACCAAAGGGAAATTTTTCGTTTAACTCCTTTTCCATCCCTGTGAAGGGCTCCTTGTCCCCGGCAAACGCAAACAGAAGTGGACACGCTGTGCTAAGTCGCCACTGTAACTGGAACCTCGAGAAGGGAAGACCTGTTTCAGCTCTGTCCACCCCTGATTCACTCAGGTCCCTAAGGTTCTTGTAAATAACGTCTTCCCCGCCCAAAGAGAGCGGAAAGGAGCCTCTGAGCAGGGAGGAGAGGTGGGAGCAAGGGCGGGGGGGGGGGGGGGGGGGGGGGGGAGGACGCGGGGAGGACGCGGGGAGGAGCCTTACCCAGAGCACCAGAGTATTCATCAGGCGATCGATGCTTGTTCTCTTGAACTTGGTCCTGCCGCTGTTCTGCATCAGCTTTGTGTCGGGGCCTGGAAAGGAAGGGAAGACGGGGGAAGCCAAGGGAGCAACGGGCCGCCTGGGCCAGGGCGAGGAGCACTGCGAGCTGGAGAGAGGAGGGCTGGGGGCGGGGAGGCTCCGGCCCATGAAGGCTCTGCCCCCCACCCTGGAGTCCAGAGAGCTGGGGGGCGCAGGGGGGGGGGCGCACTCAGGTTTGGCCCTCCGGCCAGAGGCTCAGTGTTGTGCTGGCCCCACCACCCCTCCTCCCCCCTCCCCCCACCCCCACCCCTTCTCCCCCTCCCCGCCCGCTCCGCCCAGTCCCCGCCAGCCTCCCCGCCTGCCACCACGCAGGCTCACCCGCAAACACCACCAGGCCGAAGCACCACTCGGTGTTGCGCAGCACGCAGCCGCGCAGCAGCATGTTCTGGTTGCTCAGCGGAAACTTGCTCTCCTTCCAGTACAGGGTCCCGCTGAACCTGTCCAGCTTGTTGTTGGGCGGCTCGCAGACCACCTCCCCTGCGCGGACACAGAGCGGACACGCGGCTGCGGGAGGTGGCCCGGAGTAACTCGTGGCCAGGAGCATGGGGGCAGGAGCGCCGGCGTGTGGGACAAGGTCGCACGCGCACTCCGGCCTGGGGACCCCGTGGGGGGCCCAGCTCTACAGAAGTGACAGCACAGGTCCCCACAGGTTTACTGAAGCCTCCACGGAACAGTGAAAAACCAAAAACCAGAAGCAACTGCGCGGCGGAGGGATGGCCCAGTGAGGCGGTGGAGGAAGGAGGCCAGTCTCTGGGAATTGCCAGGCGCCCACGTGCCTGAAGGACGCAGCAGGTAAGGAGGGGCCTGTGTGGGGACTTGGGGGCCGCAGGGCCCCACTGCTTTGTGCTTGGGTTTGTGCAAACACAGAGCGTGCAAGGACACCCACTGAAGGGGCTGTGCACCTGGCCCGAGGGCAAAACTGGGGTGCAGGAGGCTCGCTTCTCACACAGAACATGGTTTCTTCCTCTAGCAAGGGAGCAAACGTCATCAACCGGGACCAAATGAGAATGAACTGAATTTCTCTCTACACACACAGCCAGGAGGGAGCTAGCGGCTGTGAACTCAAGCAGGCGGGGGCCACCCTGCACTGCTGACACTCCCCGACGAAGAAAGATCTGGGGAGCTGCAGCCCAGTGAAAAGGAGCCAGTGCAACTGAAACCCCAAAACCCGCCCCACCTCCTCCACCCAAAAGTCACTTCTCCAAAGTCACTCACCATCAAATTTGGCGAGCCTACTGATGTCTCCCAACTCTGAGGTGACTGGGATCGCCTGGCGCACTTTCATGTTGGTCTCCCTAGAAGGACAGTGTCCCTAAGTTCTGGTTCCCATCCCTTCCTCCAGATTCTACCTGGGAGCACCTGACCTCCGGGCATCACCCACCTCCATATACCCGAAACTCTTCTGATTCCTAAAAATTGTCCAAAGGGTATAGACCCCAGACCTGGGAATCTATTCCAAAAAATAAGCTTTTTACCCTTAAGGAGGCAGGAGATGAGTGGCGCTGGGCATCTGACCTACCCATCGAGTTCTGCTGTCTCTATGTAACACAGGCCGTGGGGCTCACTGCTGGAAAGGAGGAGGAGATCCGCCTAGAGAGAAAATCCAGTGAGGAGCCCAAAGGCCCAACCCTCCACTTGCGATGCACTCTTTGCTGATCCCTACTTCCCCTGAGCCTTCTTGGTTTGCTTAGTCCCAAGCGTGATGGCTAGAAGACACCAGTCTCAGGCGTATTAATATGACACAGAAGCTCCCCACTCAGGGAGCTCCGGGAGCACTGTCGGTTAAGCTCCGACGCTTCACGATCCCAGTGTCCTGGGATCGAGCCCTGCATGGGGCTCTCTGCTCAGCGGGGAGCCTGCTTTCCCCTCTCTCTCTCTGCCTGCCTCTCTGCCTACTTGTGATCTCTGTCAAATAAACGAATAAAATCTTTAAAAAAAAAAAGTGTCCGACCCTTGATTTCGGCTCAGGTTGTGATCTCAGGGTTGTAAGCTCGAGCCCCATGGTGGGCTCTGCACTGGGTGTGGACCCCGCTGAGGATTCGCCCTCTGCCCCTCCTCCCACCATTCACACAGGCACACACACATGCACTCTCCCTCAAAAAATAAATAAATAAAACATATGGGGAAAAAAAGCTCCACCCAAGGAAGTTCAATCCATGCGTGATTACGAGGCTGCAAGAAATTAGGAAAGACTCATTTCTATCTGCCAATGAAAACGGAAGAGACATGCAGCCCTGGAGGGCCACCTTGTCCCTTACCGCCACAAACTGATTATTTTCCAGCTTGATGATATCACCAACACAGACGTTCATCCACGGCTCTTGCTGGAGGCTGAGGCAATGAGAGGTCAGGAGAGGCTGTCAGTAGCGAGAGAAGTTCCTGGGGACCCCCTCCTCCTGAAGGCCCTCGGTCCCCACCAGGCACTCACCTCCCGCGGATCAGCACTTGGGATTGCCGGTTATTCACCTGGTTGTCACTCTTGTGGCGGAACTGCAAAGAATGAGACGTCAGACGCCTTCCCCACTCCCAGGGACTGAGACAGTCAGTGGGATGCAAAGTGTGCCGGGTCCTGCCTTGAGTGCACCTGTCCACAGAAGTGCTCTCTCCCTGGCTCCGCCCCCTGCCCGTGGCCAAGGTGCTGTAGGTCTAGGGGCCAGGTGGGGGATGGCAGCAACTTGCTCTCCTCTGTGGGCAGAGGAGAGCAAGTTGGGAGTGGGGGTGAGGAAGAGGGACAGGAAGGGGAGAATGGAAGCGACTCACATAGTCATCGGTGGCATCTTTAACAGCTGTGACGGCGAGGACGAGAACCAAAGGCACGATGGTGGTGAACCAGGACAGGGAGGACACCTGGGGGATCAACTGCAAGGGGAAAGAGGGCGTGGCTCTGAGGCCCCGCCCATCCCCTCCCACCCCCACCCCACCTCCCTCTTCCTTGACTCGGCTTCAGGAGGTGCGGAGGGTCTAACCCTAACCTGCAGAATGAGAAGGAACAGGAAGTAGGTATTGGCAACTTCCTGGAACTGCTCGAAGAGGTTGACAGGCAGGAAGGTGAGGATATTGTACTTGGAGGTCTTGATGCAGTTACTCTGCGGCAGGCAGGCAGGAGAAGATCACCACACAGCCCCCACCCCCGCCCAGAGCCAGGCAGTGCTGCCCCCTCCATCCACCCTCCCCAAACCTCTGCCCCCAAAAGCCAGCAAGCGCAGGCCTGGGAGGCGAGGACAGCAAGAAGGGAGTCTCCTGGGGTCCACCTGTCCGGCAGCACCACCAGGTGGAGGTGGGAAAAATCAGCTCAGCCTCCAAGGCAAGTGGCCCGGGGGCTGCTTCTGTCCCCTGACCCCCACCTCAGGGGGCCACCCCCCCACACACACTCAGGAGGAGGGAGCAGGCCAGCCAGAGTCACTCACCGCATACTGGAATTTCTCGTTGTATTCCCGGTCGTTGGCTCGAGCCCGCCTTTCTTCTTCTGCAACAGAATGAGGATGATGCCGCAGTCAGAGGGGCCCATGGGGGCCCAACACCCTGCCAGGGCTACCCATTTTGTGGGTTTTCCACTGAGGGCTCTTGGCTCCTTCCACAGGACAGTTTGAAGGAGCTGGTGCCCCACCTGAGGTGTCGCTCCTTCTTCCCTCCGGTCCCTCTCACCACCAGCCTGGCCTTTTGGCTCCGCAGGCATTCATTCACAGGACAAGACCAGCAATGTCAAGGTCTTCTGTTAGGGGCACTCAGTTCCCCTCCCCCATCCCTTTAATTAACACCTTAGCCTCAGGGATCCCCAGAGCAGCAGCTGCAGACCAAGAGGAGCCCCTGCAGGCCCAGCCACTGCCTCCTGACCTGGGGGTGGGGTGGGTGGCAAGCCAGGGGGTCACCCTGCTCCGCAAGTGCTCTGCGGCAGCCTCCCAGCCCCACAGCCCCACGTGCAGCACCCCCTCCGCTTGTCACATGTCACCCGCAGAGCCTTCTGACTGGCCCACAATGACATCACCTTATTTCAAAGCTCATCTTCCAGTCGGAGAAGGGGGGGTCAGGGATGCAGGTCATGCAGAACAAGACGGCGATGAAGGAGGCAGGAACGGGATGTGCTTTAAAGGGCTGCTCGGACTGTAACCCTTCCTGTACCATCTGCGCATCTCACCCTTAACACACCTGCCACCCACGGAGTGACACCTATCCTGAACGCTCGCTCATCTGGGGCTGCAGGTACCAAGTTCATGTCCCAAAACGCGGGGCTGTCCTGTAAAGGGATCTCCAGACCACCTCTGGGGGTCACAAGGACCACAGGCTGAAAAGGGGGCCTCCCTGGCGCAGCAGGGAACACAACGCATTCAACCAGCACAGGAGCCAAATGCTGCATTACAGACCCCCCTCACCCCTCCAAAGACCCCTGCAGAGCACAGCACAGGAACAAAACCTCGGCACAGGGCTCCCTCCGCCTACTCGGAGGGCTCCTTCCCTCCCAGAAACTTCCCCAGCGGGGACCCCTCGCTCTGAGCCCCCTGCGTTGTCTCCAGAGACCGTGCAAGCGAGAGGCAGGGCCAGACCGTTCCGGAGCCAGATCTCTGGGTCTGGAAAGGAGAGGACCAGGGACCGCTGGGGACAGCCCAATGGGAGAGAGGAAAAAGCACGGACCCGGGAGAGCTGCTAGGAGCTGCCTCCTGTTACCTGTCCCCCAAGAGGGCTTCTTTCTGCTCCAGGAGGGGGGCGCCCCGGCCCGGGCCCACTTCTCGGGCATCTCCTTGGGGACCGTCATGATCCCGGTTTGAGCGGGGGAGGGCGGGCTGTCTGTCGGTCTGTCCTCGGCCTCAGCGGCGCGGATGCGGCGGCCGCTCAGAGGGGAGCCCCGGCCGCCGGGCGCGCGCCCCACCTGCAGCCCCGGCCATCCCCGCGGCCGCCACCCCCAGGCCCCGCCGCCCCCGCGCCCAGAGGCCCGAGCGCGGCGCGCGCCCCGGCTCCGCCCCCCGCCCGCCCCCCGCCCGCAGGGCAGCGCCTGCCAGCGCCGCGTAGGCGAAGACCACGGAGCCCCGCCCCCGGGGGGGGAGCCCCCAGTGTTGTCCGGGCAACCGCTTACATCCCGCCCCCGCCTGCAGGGAAACGGGGGGGGGGGCAGGGCGGAGAGAGACTACGAGGAAGGTGGAATCGCAGCGCCCCAGGCCCGAGACTAAGCGCTCGGGTGCCCCGAGAGTGAGGGGAGGAGAGCCCAGCTCAGGTATCCGGGAGACGACTTCGCCTCCTAGGCTCCCCGCCAGGATGGGCAGGGCTGCGATCGACCCTCCTCCAGACTCAGTGCCAGTCGTCCCTCCTCCCTCTGCTCCCTGAGCCATAGTAACACCCAATCTTGATGATCCCAGGGATTCCAATCCCCCTGCCGCCCCCGTCTTACCTGGGGGGCGCTTTTTTGCACACAGTGCCATCTCACCCAGCAAGGTCCCAGCAATCCCATGGGAGACCCTGCAGGAGGGTGACATACGCGTGAGGTCAGAAAGCCAAGGGCAACCCTTCATTCCGCTCTTCGGACCCCTCCTGGAGGTTCTCTTTCCCAGGTCTGGCCCTCCCCACGGTGTCCCCCTCCACCCCCCGCCCATGCCTCAGCCTTCAATGGATGGGGGTGTGTGTATGTGTGTGTGCACGTGTGTGAGGACTGGCAGATTACAGACGCTGAGACCTACGGGGAAAAGAAGGGGACAGACAGAAGTGGCCAGACAGGAGGGGCACAGCTCTCAGGGAGCCCATCCCCGGGCCCATGAATGCCCCCATGTGCCCTCCTGGTGGTGATGAGTGGTCCCTGTGTTTACTGGAAAGCAGTTTCCACCAAAGGGTGGTGTTGAGGGAACCTGGGCCAGGAAACACCTGGCAGAACCTCAGGAAACCAAGTGGGCAGGCTCCACCCTTCCCAAAATGCTTATAAGGCCCCCATCCCCCCACTGCTGGGCCTTCCATCCTCACCTCCTGCAGGGGAGCTCACACTAAAGGCATGGTCTGCATTTCCTGAACACAGTCCCCAAACCACTTCCTCTCAGTCTGGGTCAGCTGAGGTGCCTTGCCCAGCGGTGCTGGGGAGTGGCCCTTGCCCCCCCCCCCGCAAGCCCAGACTGCTAGGGATGGCGAGAGGTGCAGGCTCTGGGAGCATCAGTCAGACATGCCTTTGCTCTCCTTCCACCTTTCTGTGTCCCTTTCACCCAGAAAGGTAAAAGGCCTGGCCTCCAAAACAGGATCACAGAGCCTCATCCCTCTTGCCAGCCGGGTCCCAGGTCCTCCTGTCGCCCGCTCTTTCTCTGTCTGGGTGGAATGCCTTCCCCCTCATCGCTGCCCCTGACTTGGGCCTCCTAGGCACAGCCCGCCAGCCGGATGCCGAAAAAGACGCCGACTGCCTGTCTGCCCGACCTCTGTAACTACAGGCTCTGGCCGCAGCCCGGCCCCCACACCCGTCGGCCCTTCATCAACTCACACTCCCTTTCCGAGCCCCAGATCAGGCACAAAGCCACAAGGCCTTTTCCTCCCGACCCTTCCCAACACCAGTCGCCACGGGTGCCTGGCTAAAGAGGAAAAACCTCATCCACAGTTTTGGAGATGCCAAGCCCTCCTCCGGGGGCCCTCGCCAGGGTCTCCACCCAGTCTTGAGTATGAGTCATGGCAGGGTGGGGTGTGGAGGGAGAGGTTAAGGAGAGGACGGAAGGGTGGGCACGGCAGGGTGGGGTGTGGAGGGAGAGGTTAAGGTGGGCATCCCAAGTTCCATGCCAGCCCCACCCTCCTAAAGGGAGGCAATCGAGATACACCACCAGCCTGAAGATCTGGGTTTGAGTCCCATGAGAGAATTAATGAGGGAACCACACACACCTTTAGGAGTCAGGAGTCTGGACACGGAGCAGGAAAGTGGTTTTACCTCTAAGACCCTGGGGAGGATGAGAGCTGACTTGGTCCCAGACCTCATCCCCTCTGCGGGGCTCTGACAGGGAGGGAACAAGAGTGGCAGAGGGGAAACAGGGAACCCCTCTCACTTCTCCCCAGTCTCACACAGCCTGGGTTTTTTGAACCATCAGGCACACCAGCCACGTCGCCCTGCCCATCACCCTGCCCCAGCCCCCTCTGCAGCCACATTTGGGATAAAAATAGCCAGCTCTGGGAAGAAGCAACGCTTCATGGAGGAAAACGGCTCCTCCTCTCGCCTGGCCCCTGCTCCCTTCCAGCCCAAGCCCGGGAAGACGAACCCCTTCTTTCAGAGGAGGCTGGCAGGGGTATGTGTGGGCCGGTCAGGGGACAGAAGGAAATGGAATCCTAGACCCCCAGCTCACTTGCCACCAGCGCCGCTGGCCACCTGACATCGCCAAGGACAGACGCCAGGGCTCGGTTCCCAGCTCCGAAACCCCAGAGCTACTGCCGCTCTCCGCGCCCCCGCTGTGGCTCACGCACAGACCTCCACCTTGAGAAAAAGCCTACCAGCGCGCATCCCTTCTCCAGGCGCCCAGGCCCTCGGACCGGGGACACTGCCCTCACCCCACAACTCTCGGGGAGGCTCTCCCCTTCTCGCTGCCCCACAGGCTGCTCCGCGCCCCCCACTTAGGCAGCCCCTCCTCCCGCGGTGCGGGCAGCCTCTGGACCCCCATCCTCAGGCACCCGCACCGTCGTCCCTGAGAGCACGCGCGCCCGCCCCGCCTCACCTCAGCGCGCCGCGCCTGGCGCCCGCCCCGGCCTCCCCGTCCTGCCCATGTCGGGGGCTGCGGCGGGGGGCGCTCGGCTCGGCTCCCCGCGGGCTCCCGCCCCCAGCTGCAGCCCCGCTCCCCCGGGGCTCGGCCCGCTACTTTGTGTCAGTTTCGGCCGCCGCGGGGCGGAAGTGACGGAGGCGGCGGCAGAGGCGGGGGGCGGGAGGGGGTTTTGGGGAAGGGGAGGGATGGGGGGGAGGCGGGACCCGCCATCTTTGTGCGGGGCGGGGGCGGGGTCTTTACCCACCCGAGGCCGTGTCCCCTCACCCCCACTGTACATCCGTCCCACAGCCAAAAAGCCAAATCAGCCAGCAGAGCAGCGAGCCCGGGCGTTTTTGTTTTTTCAAGTTTATTTATTTCAGTAATCTCCGCGCGCAACAGGGGCTCGAACCCAGACCCCGAGATCGCGTCGCAAGTTCCTCCGACTGAGCCAGCCCGGCGCCCCTAAGGGAGGGCCGGCGCGTTTATTCGCTGGAAAGGGGCCCCGCAGCGCGGCCCCTGGAGGGGCATGAGAGCGAGCGTCCCCCTCCCGCTCACCCGGCTCCCCGCGGCTCACCGCACCCCTTTCCGGGACCGACGGCTGGAGCGTCTGGGCACTGGGCCGTGCCTCAGTTTCCCCCTTTGCGCTCCCGACCGCCTGGCAGTCCCGGCTCGCCCCCTCTCCATCCAGAGAGCCGCCCCGCGAGGGCAGGGCGGCCGCACCGAGGTCCGGGGCTGGGAGCCTTGCGGGGGGACCGGGCTCAGCAGCAAGGGCCCCTCGCCGCGGCCGCCCCCCGGCCCCCCGTGCCTCTCCGGGGCGCGCCCTCTGGTGGCTGCTTTGAGGCGCTACGTCCGCAGCAGCGGTGGGGTCCAAAGACCAGCTGGGGGAGCAGGGGAGCGGGAGCAGCGGGAGGAGCGGAGGAGGGGAGGAGAGGCCGCGGGGAGGGGGGAGGAGCGGAGGAGGCCGGGAGGGGCCGGCCCGGGATCGCCCGGTGCAGGCATCCTCTCCGGCTTAAGAGGAAAGGGAGCCTCGACAGCCGACCGCGAAGCCGGCGCATTCGTCAGAGGAAGAATGTCCTGTCCCCGACGCCGGACCTCTGGCCCTCCGCAGCGTCCCCGAGGGCGGTGAGGGCTGTCCTGTGGGAATCACAGCTGCGGCCGCCGAGCTGGGGCAGACGTTTCCAAGCCTGAGGCTTTCCGTCGCGCGAGCTCTAGATCCTGAGCTGGCTCTGACTCCTCGGGGTGGTGGAGGGCCACCAGCAGCTGGTACGTGGCTGTGCCAAGCGTGGCCCCCACCAGAGGGGCCACCACAGGCACCCACCACCAGCCATTCCCGGCACTACAACAGAGGGCCAGGAGGAGGATCTCAGGGCTGACTCCCCTCGCCTCCCCGCGGAGGACCGGCCGTCGCATAGGCGCCCTGAAAGCAGTTCCTGGGGAGATGGACGCCAGAGGAGTGTGGCTCCGCATGGAGCACAGCGCTTGGAGGGGAGCCCCTAGGAGAGCCTTGGTCCAGCCTCTTGTCTTAGGGGATTATCTGAATATACCCCTGTTGCCGAGGAGGTCACTAATGCCCAGGAGGTAATGACACACCCAAGAGCAACATCCTTACAGTTTGTGGGGGGAAGGGTGGGGGGAGAGGAGAAGGGTAAGAGAGAGTGGGAGAGCTACGGTGGTGTCGATGAGGGACACTGTCCCAAGAGGCTGAGAGAACTACGCAAAGGGGGAGCTGGGGACCCAGACTCTGAGGGAGGAGAGTGGAGGGACTGCCCCAGGGGAGGGAGCCGTAGTCTCTCACCTGAAGACTTCAGGGCCCCAGCCAGCCACATAGGTGAAAAGCCGTGGGCCCAGGTCGCGGGCAGGGTTGAGTGGGAACCCACAGTTGACACCCAGGGATAACCCGATGGCTAGGATCAGCAGCCCCACAGCCACAGGCTCCAGACCCGCAGGCACTCCCTTGTTCCGTGTGTCCGTGATGGCCAAGATCCCCACAATAAGGATTCCTGTGCCCAGAACCTTAAAAGTGACAGAAGCAGAGGGGCCCCCATGAGCTGCCAGACGATCCCTCTGCCTTTTCTCACCCAAGGATCCTAGGCCACCAACCCTTGTCATCTGACTTTGTCCAACATGGGTAACTGGGGTGGGGGTGGCTCAGAGAGAAACCCAACCCCCTCAGCCCAGGGAGCTTCAGGGGACGAGGGCAAAGAGCCAGGCTCTCCCAGTCTCTCCCTCACACTGACCTGATCCAGGAAGCCGTTGTTCAGGGACAGATAAGGGGCAGGGTAGGTGGCAAAGATGGAGGCTGTCTCCTTGGGGCCAGTCACTGTCAGGTTCCCACCTGTATAATTCTGGAGGGCATCTGCAGGGGAGGAGGACACCCCAGATTCCCATCTTTGTTCATGCAAAACCATTGCCAGGCACGCCCAGCTACACACCAATGTGCCCAACCGCCTTACCATAGTAGACCGCGTAGGTGGCTCCCGAGGCGCAGAAGGCCGACAGAAGCTGCACCAGGCAGTAAACGGGGAGCTTGGCCCAGGGCAGACGTCCCAGGAGGCACATGGCCAGGGAGAAGGCCGGATTCAGGTGGGCCCCTTCAAGGATCCAGAAAAGGAAACCAACACCCATGAAGTGTCCCACCAGGCACTCACCAGGTGACGCTGCTGCTCCTCACAGCTTTTTAATTTAATTTTACTTATCTTTGCCCCCAATGTGGGGCTCGAACTCACAGCCCTGAGACCAAGAGTGGCCTCTTCTGACTGAGCCAGCCGGCACCTCTGCTGCGTGCAACTCTGAAGGCAGAGGCTACTGTTCCCGTTGTGTGTCGGGAAGCTGAGGCTCAGGGAGGTCATGCAACTTGTCCAGGTCACAGAGTAAAGCCCAGGGTCTGCCTGCTCTCTCTACAACACTGTTCGTGTTCCAGGCTCCAGCCGGGCACACTGGCATAGCACGTGTCTAGAGGAGGAGCAGGTGAGGTGCTGTGCAAAGATGACCCCCGGGGCTTCAAGAGGGGGACCCAAGAAGATGGCACCCACCCCGATGCCTCGCCACAGATCTCTGTCTAGGTGAGTGGCGGACACACACGGAGGGGAGGGGCTGGACCAGGCCAAAGCCCTATCTCCGTCCGGGGCACTAGCCAAGCTCAAGGAGACAATGTCCATGAATCACCAAAGGATCTGCCTTGTCACCATCACCATAGACCCACACTCCCGTGCGCGGTCCACGTCTCTGATGACCAGACCCCGCCCTTCTCACCTGAAACGTTACCGCTCACGTAGATGGCCACCGTCACGGCCAGGGAGCCGGCCAGAAACATGGTGAAGAAGTTGCCTTTGCTTTCTCCGCTGGTGACGGCCTGCGCCACAGCCCCCTGGGTGAGGAGCTGGTGGGGAGAGGGCGGATGAGGAACAGGAGCCGGGAACAGGGGCACCGGCAGCGGGGACAGAGGCTGGGAAGGCAAGGCGCCAGCCGAGAGAGCTGAGCGCGCGGGCTAGGGAGAGGGAGAAGCAGACAGAGCGCAATAAAAGGAGACGCGGAGGACGACTGAAGACCAGGAAGGAGAATGACAGGGCCAGGCATAAGTTAGGGAGGAGGACAGGAACGGCAGGGACACGGACGGGGAGAGAAGGGACGGGTGGTTGGAAGACGCGAGACACCTGCAAGAAGAAACAGAGACCCTGGAGGAGCGAAGAGCCTTTGCCCCCCGCCCCCACCCCCGCTCCCCGGCCCAGCTCACCATGAGCACAAACACCCCGAGAAACTCCGCCAGGCACTGTCGGCCCAGCTGGCTGCGGAGCCGGAGCCAGCCTTTGACTTGGGCCAGGGGCCAGCCGTAGGCCATGGTGAAGATAGCCCGTGTCCGCCTGCCGCCCTCCGTCTGCACCGGCGCACAACTGCTGACCGGGGAGTGATAAGGAAACGATTAAAACCAATTGGCTCAGCTCCGGCACAGCAATATCTGTACCTGCAGTATCTGTACCTGTTCACGTGTACAGGCCGGGGAGGTAGAGATAATGGGAGAAGGTCTAAGGGCAGGCCCAGTGCATGACCAGAGCCTGGAGTTTGCCCAGGCTCTGTCCCCTTTGTCACCCCCATTCCTTCCAGGAGTAACCTCTCCCTATGCTGCCAGCTCGGAGGGAGTGGCCCGTGTCGGTGCTCTTGGCCACCAGCACCTCGAGAGGCAGCACTACCGTTCCCACTCTGCTTGTGAGGGTCTCGAGAGCCTCGGGACTCCCCAAGGCCACATGGCCATCTAAGGGCTCAGTCTTTCTCCCCATCTCCTGCTGCACGATGCCTCTCTCCTGCGGAATGTGACACACCTCCCCCACCTGATGTGGGAAACAGGGGCAGAAGAAAATCATTGAATCTCCTCACCTACTGACAAGCCCTTGAAACAGACAGAGTGGCTCTCCCCTGGGGACTCAACTGCCCTCACCTTGAGGTTTTGCTAAGGACGATCCTAGCCTGACTGACCCCCTACTCCAACAGGTCCAACCAGGATCCTGTAAGTCTACTTTAATAATTCCTTTAGGAAACTTTATCTCTAAACCTCCAAAATAGTGTCAACAATCATTCTCAAGCATATGACCCACTGATATACATCTAAAGGGTCTCACGAGAAGATTTTTATTACTGGTGACAATAGGTAGCCCCTCAAGGTCCTGGAGACCTCGTTTCCAAAATTCCTTAGAGACTTACATCATCCATAATCCCCTTTGTCCTCACCCACCCCCAAGTCCACCCCTACTCTGCCTTTAAAAACTCTGACTGTAATCTAGTTCGGGGTCCAAGTCCCTACTCCGCTGTGCCAGGTACACTTGGGCCCAAGCTTAAGCTTTCAAATAAACCCTCATGTGATTGCATCGGTGTCGGCTCCTTGGTGGTCTCTCGGACGTGAAAACGGGTACAACACCACCCAATTGGACACTTAAAATAAAACCAACTCGTTGCATGTTTGCCCTGCTGTCATGCAGAGTCTTCCCTCGGTGAGAAAGTGCTCGAGCTTTGTGTCCCCTGCCTCGGCTCCGGACAGAGTGGACAGAGCGCTCCCGGCTGTGCTGAGCCCCACCTCCCCTGCTCCGGATGCCTGCCTCACCTCCCCCCGCCGCCCCCCGACTCCTTTGGGGCCAATGCACCCATCGCCAGGCTGGGACTCTCAGATGCTGAGAGCACACAGCTCCTTCCTGCACGGGAATACCTCTCACGGCCAGGACAGCCTCACCCAAGGGGACATGCCCCCTTACACGGCCCATGTCAATGACTGGTTGGTGCAGGGATGCAAAGATCTGGCCTCTTTGCCTTGAAGTAGAACAACCACAAGGGCCACTCCAGCTTCCAAGTCCCCATAGGATCAGCTGAGGCTTCTCTTGTAACTTCCTTGTGTCAATCTCCCTTTTTGCCTAATCCTGCTTTCCTCACCTTCTTACATGTGTGTCCCCTGAGACCATTAGCACCCCCAGTAAACTTTGCTCATGTCTCTTCTCATCTTAGTCTTTTCCCAGGGAACCCAAGACAGTGGTTCCATGAACTCTGGAGTGGAATTTGGGTGATCACTTACGGGCTGGTTGACAAGAACCCTGTCATGGTAGTAGGTAGAAGATGGACAGTCTGTAGCTTGAAGCAATGCAATGGTTAAAATCGCCAGCTGTCGTCCGTTGGAAGCCGTCACTGGTTGAAGGACAGGCACCTATGTAGGACCTCCAGCAAGGGAGAGGCTGAGGGAAGCGATCCTAGGTTCCGCAGAATGGATCACTAAGCCACGGCACACTACAAAAGCCAGTGGTCTCCCTTACAGCACTTAAGGAAAGCCTAGCCTCTTGGCGTCCAGTGGGCATCAGCGTGGAGCACCAGCTCCAGCGTGAATGGGAGGATTAGCTGAGCTTTAGAGAAGGTGGAATTCTCAGCCCCAGTCGGTTTCCTACGTCAAGGTTAGGATCCTAAAAGAAAAAGGGTAGGACTCTGACACTTGAAATAGGGACATCTGGGTAGATGAGCAAACGAGAATCTGGAATTCCCAGATTCCTCTGAACCCTCTCTCAAATCATCTGGATTTTCCTTTTTCTCTAGTGTTCTGAAGTAGAGGTTTGGTTTGTTTGTTTGATCCTTGCTGTTTAGCATGTGGTGGGTCTTTCAGATTAGAAGTAAATATTCCTCACTTCTGGGATATTTTCTTGGTTTATTTCCTTGATGGTTTATACAATTCCAGTTTTCCTTTTTTATTATTTTTTTAAGATTTTATTTATTTATTTGACAGAGAGATCACAAGTAAGCAGAGAGGCAGGCAGAGAGAGAGAGGAAGGGAAGCAGGCTCCCTGCTGAGCAGAGAGCCCGATGCGGGGCTCGAACCCAGGACCTGGGATCATGACCTGAGCCGAAGGCAGCGGCTTAACCCACTGAGCCACCCAGGCGCCCCTATTCTTTTTTCTTTAAAAAAATTCTTTTTTAAGTTGGAGTATCGTTGATAAGTATGTTAGTTTCAGGGTACCTTTTTTCCTGTTTTCTGTCTCTGTTACTTGGTCTTTCCAGAGACTTCGACTTTGTCATCAAAATCTTTGGATAGTTTTTCATTTTTGCCGTCACATTTAACTCCTCGAAGTTCATTCTTACTTGTTTCTCCTTTGTAGGAATATCTTCCGGCTTTCTGAATATATCCTATTTCTAAGGACATTAAATGTGCCCTTCCTAATTTTTCATCTTTCTGCAGGTCTGTTTCCCCCAAGTTGCTTCTCGTCTGCATGTCCACCCTTCAGGCTCTGGGCTATCCACACGTCTGGCAATCTCCAGCTCCATGTGTTTATGGTGATGCGCTGAAAAGCGGACTCGAAAAATCGATTACAAGGGAGCCTGGGTGACTCAGTTGGTTGAGCATCCAATTCTTGGTTTGGCTCAGGTTATGATCTCAACGTCATGAGATCGAGTCCTGCAGCAGGCTCCACACTCAGTGGGCAGTCCGCTTGAGAGTCTCTCCCTCCCTCTGCCCCCTCCTCTGCTCACATGTGTGCTCTCTCTCAAATAAATAAATTTTAAAAATCAATTGTATTTTTTTAACTTAAGATTTTATTTATTTCTTTGACAGAGACACAGCAAGAGAAGGAACACAAGCAGAGGGAGAAGCAGGCTTCCTGTCAAGCAGGGCGCTCGAAGTGGTACTCGATCCCAGGACTGAGACCATGACCTGAGCTGAAGGCAGACACTTAACAACTGAGCCACCCAGGCACCTCAGCTGCATTCTTACATACTAGAAGTTGGGGAAAAATGGGAGGACATGTTCTACTAAATACAGCCCCGCAATTTTAAAATGTGAGTAGGCACAGAGGTAGACAAATAGATTAACAGAAAAGACAGAAAGACCCGGCAAAGGGATCCATGTGTATTTGTATGTATGTGTGTGTGTATAAAATATATTCATAGTGTTTGTATATACATATTTATACACACGTGTTCATTTTCCCAAACAGAAAAAAACGAAGTTGATCCCCTGGTTCATATCAAATAGAAGAGAAAATCCTGGTGGATTTAAAAACTAAATGTAAAAGCAGAACAAATAAAACCTTAGAGAGAATAAATAAAGGAGAGCATTCTTTTCACCTTGGGTTGGGGAAATTCCTAAAAAATATAGAAAGCACTAACCATAGAGAATATAAACTTAGCTACAATAAATCAACTTCTGGGGCGCCTGGGTGGCTCAGTGGGTTAAGCCGCTGCCTTCGGCTCAGGTCATGATCTTGGGGTCCTGGGATCGAGCCCCGCATCGGACTCTCTGCTCAGCAGGGAGCCTGCTTCCTCCTCTCTCTCTGCCTGCCTCTCTGCCTGCTTGTGATCTCTGTCTGTCAAATAAATAAATAAAATCTTTAAAAAAAAATAAAATAAAATAAAATAAATCAACTTCTGTTCATGAAAAGATAAAATAAAGAAAATGAAAATACAAAATTTTATTGCTGTACCTTTTTTCTTTGTTCTCATGATTGGCTTCCTTAGAAAAATCCCTCATTTGAGTCATTTCAAGAAAACAGGGAAATGAATGTGTAAGATCTGCCACTCTCAGTCACAGGGCTACAGTTTGTTGTTGTCGTTTCTGTTGTTTTTAGATTTTATTTATTTATTTGACAGACAGAGATCACAAGCAGGCAGAGAGGCAGGCAGAGAGAGAGGAGGAAACAGGTTCCCTGCCAAGCAGAGAGCCCGATGTGGGACTCGATCCCAGGACCCTGGGATCATGACCTGAGCTGAAGGCAGAGGCCTAACCCACTGAGCCACCCAGGTGCCCTGTTGTTTTTTTTAGAAGATTTATTTATTTGAGAGAGAGAGGATATGCACGTGAGCATGAGCGCGGTGGGGGGGGGGGGGGGGGGAGGCACACCCCCTGCTGAGCAGGGAGTGGGATGTGGGGCTGGACCCCAGGACCCTGGGATCATGACCTAAGCTGAAGGAAGATGTTTAACACCCAGGTGTCCAAAAGGTTTCTTAATGAGAAGAAAATCTAGCAACTTTTGTGCTAGTTACATTTTCTCCAACATACATTAAAAAAAAAAAAGTTTGGGCGCCTGGGTGGCTCAGTTGGTTAAGCGACTGCCTTCAGCTCAGGTCATGATCCTGGAGTCCCGGGATCGAGTCCCGCATCAGGCTCCCAGCTCCACGGGGAGTCTGCTTCTCCCTCTGACCTCCTCGCTCATGCTCTCTCTCACTGTCTCTCTCTTCTCTCAAATAAATAAATAAAATGTTTAAAAAAAAAAAATTTGCCAATGTAGTTCCTTGAATTCTCTCACAAACTGTCTGATCATAGTGATCCCAGAGCTAGGGAAGCAAGTGTCCCTACATTTCCATACACACTCCCTCTTTTCAGAACCCAATGTGTCCCTGTGTAGAAATTTTCCTGGAATTGTCTCCCTTTCTAAGAATAATCATTTTCTACTGGTACCTGACCCTATTTATCAAATCGGTTTTGGAAGTGGAACAAAAAATTAAGAAATAAGAACACTGTGGGCCAAAATGATCTGGAAAGCCCTGGATGGTACTAGGAAGTAGAACAGCCTAGACAAAACTAAGACCAAAGAATTAGCATAAATAAAGGTTTTATTGGTCAGTTTGGGCGAGTCACATACTGACATACCCCCAATTCACTGTTCTTCACACCCAAGGCCCTGAGGCGGCAGGAGGGAAAGGTAAGCCCACTGATGGTGCGCCAAGGGTGGAAAGAATCTGAAGGCCTCTGAGGGTTGACAAGTCTACCGGGACCGGAACCAGCGTCCTAGAAATAAATCCAGGATGGAATAGGCACCATCCAGGGCTGCAGGATTTGGTGACTCTGGATCTAAGGAAGAAAGTGATACACAGAGACACACTAAATGAAAGAGAATGGGCAAAGGATAAGGAGAGTAATAATATTAAAGACTAGGAAAGTACGGGTTCCCCCTTCTCAAGGAAGTAAGAGATGGATCCCTTTGATTCACACACTTTACTTACCATCTCTAGGACGGCCATCTCCTTCCTGATGGGTTACCGTGGTCTCTGTCCGGCCCTCACTATCCACCACAGTCCGGCGCTCCTCTACTGTCTATAAGGAGAAGCCCGAACCGTGTCTCTAACATCAATAGAGATGAGTTCACTGGTTTCTTTACCTAGATTGCTCTCTCCATGGCATCCTCTGGCCACAAAGAATCTACCCCTCTCTTCCAACTCACCCCATCTGGCTTAGTGATCTTGGTCACCGAGACGCTTTTGAAATAGGATTTGGGCTGAGGCTGGAGAACTGGGCCGAGGCCCTCCTGGGAAACTTGGGAATCAAGATCTAGAAGGGCAGAGAGAGGAAACACGAAATCAAGAGTCCGAGGAAAAGAGGGGGCCAAGTATGACAAGAAACTTCAGGGAGGAGAGCTGACGGCACTTTAAACGGCCTCTCCCTCCAGACTCACCATTGTCTTCTCTGGCTCTAGAACGGGGGGTCATAGGCCACATATCATCGAACTGTAGAAAAAAGCAAAGTAGGTGAAATGATACCTTTCACTCTGAAACTTGAGGGGTCACAGGACACAAAGTACCCCTAAGATCCAAAACCACCTTTCCCTGGGAGAGATAATCGCACTCGGGGTAACTTTACTTACTCACCCCCTTCTCCTGCTTATCTGTTTTATCTATCCTTCTACCAAAAGGCTCTCCTGAACGGACACTTATTTTTTTTAGACTTTTTTTTTTTTTTGGAGATAGAAAAGGAAAAAGAGAGCACGAGAAAGGAGAAGGGCAGAGGGAGGAGAAACAGACTCCCAGTTGAGCACAGAGCCCACCACGAGGCTCGATCCCAGCACCCCGAGATCATGACCTGAGCCAAAACCAGACCCTTAACTTACTGAACCACCCAGGCGCCCTGATTTTTTTTTTTTTTTTAACAGAAAGCAGAACTCCCATCCCTGTGTCTACTCCCACCAAAATCCTACAAGGAGCTTAACACAGAAAACAGACATGAACGCTGAGCGGGGAGCCCAGGACCCCACCCCAAGTCTGTCAGACTCCGACAAGCCTCCAGTCTGTGCTCTACTAGCTGTCCCCCACAGGCCCTCACTCTGGGCCCAGAAGCACTCACCACACCGAAAGGTCTCTGGGAGCCCCAGTCCTGTGCTGGTTTGGGGGATTCGCTTCTCGCGTCACTCTCCAAGACCCCCCTGAAGGTCCCGGGCTGCTGACTGTCTGGATACTTAAGCATCGAGTCCCGGAGTGTCTGCCCCTCCCGTCGCCTCTCACCGGGTGTCTCAGACTCAGGACCAGGACCCGGGAGTTCTGCAGAAAGAGGGCAGATGGCTGCTGGGGCTGGAGAGGACCTGGGCTCTTTTCAACCTTGGTTATCACCAGTCTTCTCACGCTGCCCGCCCTGACTCCTTTCCTCAGGCTCCTGATCTCACCCACCAACCCAGGAGAAACCACAGGTTGTCCGGGGACAGCACACACCCGGAAGGCGGGAAGGCAAGGTCCAGGTCCCCATCTCGCTGAAGATGTTATTGAAATCCCGAATTAGGTCGTCAAAGCCGAAGTTATCATGGAAACGCATCCCTCCTCCTGGGCTGAAGCTGAAGCCGAAGCCAAACTCCTCGGGGGGCTGGGGACCCTCAAACCTGGAGCTCCCACGGCCCCACGGGGCTTCTTCCTCCTCGTCCTCGTCGTCCTCTTCTTCATCTCGAGTCATCCCTCCAAAAAAGGGCTCTCTGTGGCTGGGGGTGAAGGCAGATTTGAGCACCAGGACCTCAGCACCACCGTAAACCACACCGCGAGCTCTCGGCGGGAGGGGCCGAGGGCAGGCGGGGGTGCGCAGAGCCGAGGTGCGGGGGAGAGGCGGGCCGTGGGGTCTGTGCTGTGGTCGCGCCGCCATCCCAGGCAGGCCTCACCTCGCGGCCCCCCGCGCGCCCGGCAGCCCTCTCCCCTCACCGGCCCGCCCCCCAGCCCCACCGTCGTCCCCGGGGCCCCTGCTGCATCACCCCAGACTGGAGAAAGCCTTAAACTGCTGTTAGTCCTCCTCTCAGCGGCCGCCCAGGTGACTGCCGCGGGGTGAGCGCTCAGGGTGCTGACTTCCGTCCCGGCCGCAGCAGGTGAAGGGGTGACGAAGACGATGCTTTCCCAAGAACCGGGCGTCAGGGGTCACGCTCCCCTCAGAGGACCCCCACCCTCGTCCGACCCCGACCCACTCTAACCTCCGAGGTCCAGAAAGGCCGAAAAAGCCCCGAAAGAGATCAAAGAGGCTCATCCCCGTTTTGGGACTCGAACCTGCGGACCCCTGCGAAGCCCATGCGTACCCGGCGGCAGCCTGCGTTCCGCGGCCGGAAACGCAGCGAGGCGTCGGGCCGCCTGCCGGAAAGCAAGCCTGCGACCCGCACTGTCGTAAAACGACCGTCCACACGACGCGGGTGGGGGGGGGCGGGGCGGAGCGGAACGCCGGGTCCCGAGCCGCGGGCCTCCGGTGAGGGCGGTGGGCGGGCGCCGCGAACCTGCCGCCGCCCGGGAGGGCCCCGCCGCCGGAGCCGACCCCTCCCCGCCGGCCGCGCGGGGCCGCCGGGGCTTCCAGGCCGCCGCCGCCGCCAGGGGTCAGCCTTCGCCCCGCGAGCCGGCCGCAGCAGGTGCCCGGGGCCGCGCGTGTGTTCCCCCGCCGGGCCGCACGGACTCGGCGCTCCGCACCCCGCACGCAGTCCTCACCGCTCCGGGCGGGCTCTGCAGCTTGCGGGGCGGACGCTTAGTGCTGGAGCCCGGGGGACCGGGCCAGTGTCGCGGGGGCAGGAGGCGTGCGGAGCTGTGAGTATCCCCCGGCCCGTCCCCGACCTTCCCGGCCCCGCCGCCGCCGCGCAGACCCCCCCTCTTCTCGCGGAGCGCCCGGTCTCCCTTGTGTTCGGCGGCTGCAGGTAACGCTCCCTCCTCCCGCGCGTTTGCCTGCGCCCGTCTGCACCGCACGCCCCGTCTACACCGCACGCCGACTCTTCCAGCTCCTGCTTCATCTTCTCCTCCCGCCCAGTATCTGCTGTCCACTCCCTCCCTTCACGGCCCGAAACCTGCCGCGGGGGGCGGGGGCAGCTTCCGGAGGGAACGGGGTCGTGCAGCGGCTCCTCGCAGGTGTGAAACCCTTGGGGCAGAAGGAAAGGGAATTCCCGGGGGCAAGATCCTGGCGGCACATTATGGCCAAAGAGCTTTTATTCCCGCGACTCGGGAGCCCCGCCGGGGGACCGGCTGGCACAGAACACCCATTCGCCAAGCTGGCCGACGAGACCGTCCTAGACGGATCAAGAATGGGCAGAGGCTGAAGGTAGAGGTTTTCTTTTTATATATACAAGACACATTAATCCATTAAATTTGAGGACACAGTACAAAAAAAAACACTTCAACTAATTCATCTGACAATGCTGTTCATATTCATGACGCCATTTTTTGTTGTTGTTTTGTTTCCTAATAATAAAGAAGGAGACTCAGGGCTGTTGGGCTGATATATATTTGGGGGTCCCCCCTCCCCACCTCACCCATACACCACCAGGGTGAATAGGAGGAGGAAAAGGAAGGCAGGGCCCACAGCAAAGTTTCATAATCTTGAATGCAAGGGGGTAGGAGAGGAAAGGGGGAAAAAAAAAAAAGAAAATACAAATCCTATAATACATACAACAGAGTGGGGATGGTATGGGAACGGGACAGACATGAAGCTGAGGCATGGGGCGGGCCGCTGGGGGTAGGGGGCAGCGGGACCCCCCCCCCCCCCATTCCTTTCTTTGATGCTGTATCCGTAGTTGCCAGGCTGAGAAGCCCTCTCAGAAGATGGGACCGGGAGAAGAAGAGGGTCAGGGCCTCAGTTCGCCCCCCAGCTGTAGCTGTTGTAGGCAGACTTGTTGGTCTGGGGCTTCTGCGGGATGGAGCTGGTCTGGCTACGTTGCCCGCTGCCCGTCTGCAGGGAATGGGACGATGAGGAGGAAAAAGGTGTCTAGTTAGTGGGACAAATCTGTGACATCTTCAGATGGAGATCTGGAAACTGTCTTGCTCTCCCATTCCCCCTGCTTAGAAACTACTCCGAAGTTTACTTCCCAACCCCAGACAACCTGGTGTGTAGAGCTGCTAGAGCACCTGTGACAGGTCGAACAGCATTTTCAACCTTTCAACAGGGCAGCAGTGTAAAGACGGCAGCTACCTTCTGAAGACAAGACAGTGAATGAGTCCTACCCACTTTCAATCCCACCGTCTCCCCCCACCCCCACCACTGCTCTGAGAAAAGGCTACTCTCTCTAAAGAGAATTATGGCCTCTTGGAGAGGAGTGATCAAACGGTGATTTCACTGATCCCAAGAATACCTGAAGTCGGGAAGCTGTCTCTGAGCCAGGAAGCCCTTATCCCGGCTCCCCGGCCGCCTATGATGGAGGAGAGGTCACCTGTACTACCACCACAGCTCCCCACCCCTACCACACAGCAGCGCTGAGAGCCCACTGCAGGCAAGGTAGGAGAGACAGTCTGAGGCCCCAGGCTCCAGATGCTGCCCCAAGAATCCTTTCCATGCCAGTAACCAAGTGTTTCCAGAGTCAGGGAAGGGCAGAAAGAAAAAAGAGGGCACTGGGGAGGGGAGGACAAGAGAGGGACGGGAGGCCAGAGAGCTCAGCAAGGTGTCTGTGTTCGTGTGTCCTGATCTGTGACCGTGCAGCCTTTTCAAGTTCCCTGAGGCTGTGGAGGTGAAATGGGGGCTGGAAAGGAGTGGGTTCAAGCACACCATCATTCAGTTTCATTACCTGCTCCTCCTGCTGGCGCTGGCAACAGAGAACCATCTGCAAATATGGTAGCTGAGGCAGAACCAGGATATATGGAAAATAAAGGGACAAACTTTGACAATAGAACTCCACCATTAGAAGGGAAAGCTACAATGTCAGGGAAGGGGGGAGGCTGGGAGAGGTCAGAGGGCAGGTGTGACCCAGGTCTGATGGGATGAGGGCAGCTGTGCTACAGGAGGTAGAGGAGAAAGGTACCAAAGGAACAGGGCAAAGGAGGTTTGAGCCTGACCCCTTCTCTGACCTCTCCTCAGCCGTGGCTGGTGTTCTGTGCGCTTGTGTCTGTGTGTGCTGTGTGCCCATGGCTGGCGCTGGGAGGGGTGGGTGAAGGTGGTGCTGAGGAAGGGTAAGAAGAGGAAAGGGGGGCAGTTTTAAGGGACAGGAAGGAAGAGGAAGGGAAAGGAGAGGGGAGGGCTGTTACCTGGCCGTCCTGCTGCAGGTGATGGTGGAGGATCTGGGAGTGCGGCTGCTGATGGGGGGTCAGGATGTGCATAAAGGGGGCAGGCGGGTAAGCAGCAGCTGTGGCCGGATTGATGGGCCCCCCACTTCCTAGGGCTGAAGGCAAGTTGAAGGAGGCAGCAGGAGTACCGGAATGAAAACCTTGTTTCTCAAAGGACTGCTATGCAGGGGGATGGAGAGACAGTAAAAGGGGTCAGCAAACCAATCCCTGGAGTTTCTGAGCCCAAGCCCCCCACCACCAAGAGCCGTACGCGTCTGCAGAGGAGCCCTGCACCTGGTGCCCGGTGCTCGGGTCTGTCTCCGCTCAGAGAAGGACTCGCTGTCTCTGACTCCTGTTTCTCACACACAACACAGGGGTGCTCCTGACTTCCAGCTGTCAGGACCGCAGGAGAAGATGGCTGTGAGTGTGCCCTGTGACTCTACTGTCGCCCCACCCTGCAGCCGGGCCCATCCGCGGCAAGGCTCTTGGCTAGGAAGGATGTGCTCCGGCACACCTCCTCTAACATCCCGTGCTTCTAACAGTACTTCCTGCTCCTTGTTTGTACAGAGAGCGGAGCGAACCAGTCTCCCTTCATTCCACATCGTTCCCTTGGAAAGTTGCAAGAAGACTGGCAGTGGGTAAACAAAGTCAGGACAGCAACACAGGGAGTCCCACAACACACCACCGCGACCTGCCGCGCCTCATCGTCCTGTCACACTTCTCTGGCTTTTTCTCAGAGGGTTAGATTTCAACTTCTTTGAGAAACTGCCCTCCAGAGACCATTCATCTAGGGTTGGTTTCCGGGCCCGTCAGGGTCGTGCTTGCTCACTGAACTTCTGTCACTGCCATGCCACCTCCTCTCTGTCCCTATCTTTCCACTTCTCTCCAGAGCTAGGCACCTACCTGGGTTTTGGAGTACACAGAACCCGAGATATCTGGCACGCCCGTGTTACTGGAGGTGACTGATACACCTGGGGGAGGAGGAAACAGACAGGAGGGTTAGCTCAGCTGGCCGCAGGCCCCTCTCCCGGCGAGGAGATCATGCGCAGCCTTTCTAGCTACTGCTCTGCCAGGGAAGTCTGGTCTGTTTGTCCAGCTCAGGTCAGTCCTGAGGGAGGAGAGCTCATGACCCAAATCTCTTGCCCTTTCCAGGTATGTACTGAGTATGTGTGTCAGAAAGCAAGGCAGCTGCTTTTTGTGGGGCAAGGAAACATAGCCAAACCCCACTAACATACTTTTCAAAACACTTTTGTGCCAAAGCCCAAAAAGAAATGGATTAAACTTTTAACATCCATTTCAAATCAACCCACCCAGACTCCACTCAGTCCTGCTCCTGGAAGACAGGTAGTCTGGGCTCTTTCTGTTCATGAAGAGACACTTTTGGGCTCAGGATCCGTGCTTTCACAGCATAAGGTAAGAGCTGGAGGGGCAGTCCAGTCCAACCCCAAAAGCAGGGCGCATGCTCGGAGTCTCTGCTCCCCTGGCCCAGCTTCTCCAGTCTTGGCTCTTCTAGGCTGGGTACTTACAACTTAACGAGCAGACACTGAGGTGCATTTCAGCTAAGAAATTTAAGCCTAAGCATGGTGGGGTGGGGGTGGGGGAGGTTAGGAAGGTGGTGGCGTAGGCCATCTCCTATGATCTACGTGGAACACAAAATCCGACGTCATTTTCAACTTGAGCTGCTCCGTGGACACAGGCTCTGACCCCTGCTCCCAACAACCTGCGTGCTTCCCGCCGAAGAGCTCCCTACTACCACTGCCACTTCAAGGAAACCAGAGCAGTACCACTCCTCATTTTAATTTCTACTCCTGACACTGAAGTACACACACTGTACCCTTGGGAATGGGGCCACGGGTCAGGCGACAGAAAGAAGCCATCAGATAAAATCAGTGAGCATCTTACGAGAGAAATTTTATGCCAAGATTTGAGGAAAAATAACTCAAATGTAAAGCACACTTTTAAAGATACATTCAATCTCATCACAGGAGATAATTTAAATGAAACTTCAGAAAAACCTTTCAGCCTGTATCCTTGGACCCTTCTCTCCTGCTGTGAGGGGCACTTCGATGCAAGAGTGTTTAGAACCACTGTGCTTACGTGACCAAACCACAAATTCCCCCCCAGAACCCCGATCCTCCCAATGCCAAGGACAAAGGCAGCCCTCAAAGGTTAAGCCCTCCTTGGAGGACCTTCCTAACACAAGTGGCACCTTAACCTGGAAAGCCCTCCCAGAGCACAAGTCAAAAGGAACAGAACTACAGAAACAGAGCATGAGAAGATACTGCGATCTTCAGAGCAGCAACTCTATATTCAAAGGCACTGAAGTAAAAGAAAGGGACCATACAGGGACTAATGGGGGTAGTCTGGCCCCCTCCTCTTCAAACCCCCATGTGCCCATGTACACATCATGGGTAATGAATGTAACTTCAACAACAGTGCGTTTACGGAAAAGGCTAAGCCACCGAGGTTTGTGTGGAAGGGGCTGAGTGCGCAATGGGACAAGAGTACTAACATTTTTGAGGGAAATCAGAGACAATGACTGATCTTTACTGCAAAGGCTCAAACACCTTGCAGACGCCCAGGATTACCCCATACTGGATGAGAGGAACAGCCACCTTGTTTCTCAAGCTGGGTGGGAGGGAGGAATTTAGATTGCCAGCAACCCCCCCACCCCGCTCTCCCCACACCTGGCCTCGTTCTTTCCAGAGGCTGGACTAGCTGAAATCCAGCTTCTGGTCCTGAGACTCAGTCTGGGTATTGGCTGAAGGGACTGGAGATACAGGACAAGAGAACACTACCAGCCCTAACAGTCTGAGTGCGAGCATGAGACGGAACAGGCGTTGGCTTCTCCACTTACCCTTCACCAGTTACGAGAAAGCTCCTCAGACCAGAGTTCTCTTGCTTTCCTTCCAACAGTCCACGTCCCGTCTGCCCCCCCCAACTCCCAAGCAGTGGTGACCACACGGACATGATGTGGACAGCACCGAGAAGCAAGAACCAACGTCTCCCAGCACGGCAGCCCCTGGGAGATGCGGTCACACTCACAGGAAATGTCACTCCAGGGGGCTGGGAACAAATACCAAGGAAGTGGAGTATCTGGGTTTCCAATTAAGCAAGGATGGTGTTCACACCATACAAGTGAACTCTGTAGCGGCTGGACCGAGGGTAAGAATTTCCCCGGTCAGGGAGAGGTCTAAGCAAACCTCTCCCGCACGTGCGCAGCCACACCCCCAAGTGCAGAACAACGCTAATCCGCCATCCCTGAGAAGCCCTATCGAGGGTCGAAGCGGAAGAACAATGTTGCCGCTAGCGCAGCTTCACGGCGGCAGTCCTCAACCAGCTGGTCACTAAAGATTCTCACATCTCCACCAGCCACCTGGCCTGGGGCCTTGGAAGCCACTTCCCTAAAGCAGCTCTGAACGCCACCTCTTCCGCCTTTCACCGAGGCAGGACACTGCAAGCTGTTTCTGGCCTGTCCCTCTGCCTACGTCAGAGGCAAGGGGAAGAGCTGGGTGGAAGAGTGAAGGAGCTGGAGTAAGCCGGGAGCGTCAGGGATTTTCTACAAACTCGCTCTTTCCCAGTCAGTCAAAGGGCTGGAACCTGAAGGCCGCTTCCCCTCTCCCACCTTAATACAATCACCATGGCGAGAAGCTAACGGTTCTTAGCTCTTTGGCTATGCTGGTTTGATCAAAAAGGCCCCCCTCCACCCTTCATCCACAGCACAACAGTGGCTCCTGGTGTCCAGAAAGACATGCACGGAAAGAACGCCAGAGTTAGCTAAAGAAATACCACAGTTTATTGAAGACTACAAATGTTGTGTTACAAGGTGAAACTACATGCCTTCCAGAAATCAAAAGCGACAGCAGGTGTGCATTGAGGCTTCGGAGGGGCTGCGCCGCTTCAACTCGAAATGGGTCAGACAGGGCCAGACACATGGGGGAGAGGGAAACGGGGGAAGGGCAAGTTCAAAGCCCAGAAGGTATCCACCAACTCATTTCCCCCAAGCCACGCAGGCCATGGCCTCAGCTCAGCAGGCTCTCCTCAGTGGTCTGGTTTCTGAAACAAGACTTCAGTGCAAATTTATACACACACACAAAACACAGCCCCCAGCCTTGGGCCAAATTAGCTCTCTGCCGTCCAGAAATGCTTGTAAGGGGGTGGATATTTTCTTCCTAAAAGGAATCAAATACATAAAAATAAATGAATTTAGAGGTTGATGAGGAATGGGATGATAAGAGCCCTCTGTGGGGTTGGGAACTGGGGGTGCTCAAAAGACTGTTATGGCAGATTTCTGAAATCTTAAAGGGAATAAAAATGTGGTACGCCATTCTTTAATATTATCAATCACCTACCTCTTAAAATTCTTAAATCTGGTCCACCTAAAACTTAAATCTAATGTTCTCAGAATGGGGCCACTCCAAGTGAGAAAGCTTACAATCGTCCCCTCCAAGGATCACGGTGCACCTTGCTTGGTAAGAGGGGCAGCCACAAGGAGTGGGGTGCCTCAGGATTTCTCCAGGTTAAATCCAGACTCATTCCAAGTTGCTCCAACACAGTTCAAAGATCTGCCTGGCTACTGGTTGCTAGATCTATTGCCCCCTGTGTTCAGCTCAGCTTCCCAATCACCGAGAAGCTCGGACGACCGACCCACCTGGAGCCCACACACGGGTGAAGCACACAGAGGCAGCTCCATCCCAATCACCATGACAGCACAGCTCAGAATTCGGAAAAACCCTCGATCCCAACTCCCTGTGACTCCAACGAGCTCCTCCCTGTGTCTGTCTACAAGTCACTGAAGAAAGTGCATGAAGCCGCTTCAGAAGGGGCGCAGACATCAGGTACGGGGGCCGGTGCTGAACTAGTTATCTGTGCGGCCAGTGCCCGTGCAGAGGATTCCTGCCTTTCCCTCCTGCCATCAGATGTGCGCACAGACTTTGCCAAAGAGATCAGCCATACAAAGGAGGGATCTGAAGGTCCTACTCTCCCTCTGTTGGGCACTCGTATCCCATGCTTTCTCTCCACATCCTGGGTTTCCCAGCTAAGGAACAGAGAGGGGCTGCGTGAAAAAAGGAGTGAAAAGCAAACCCACCCAAGTCTGCCGTTCAGCAAGCACCTCGCCTTCCGTGCTACCTACCGGTACTGGACACTCTAGTGCTCACTTCCACTGATGTCTCCGTGACACCTCGGGGCCCCTTGCCCTGCCTCCCCCGCAGAGTTTAGGCCAGCCAACAGAACAACAGCCAACACATGCCCCGGGCTATTCCCATTATGAGTGCTGGACACATGCTCTTCCGTCAAGCCCCTCGGCTGCTGCTGCTCGGACAGACACCCCCATCAGTCGCACAGGAAAAACCCTCTGCAGAGCCGCTAACAGCATGCCTCAGCAGCCCCGTCTCTCGAGCACGTCTTGCTCCCTGAAACTCATTCAGTCACGTCCTGCAGAAACCACGGACAGCCAGGGTCAAGGGGCGCTTACCAGTGTTGTATCCGTGAGACCCATATCCACTTGGCTGTTGGAAAGGGGCGGCCGATGCGTTCACACTGACATTCACACCATGCTGCTTGGAAGAGGTAGGAGCCACCTGAAGACAAAAGGGCTAGAAATGAGGTGACGTGGTGGCCGAGAACCATCCCCTCACTGTGTCCTACTCCAGGGACTGGGCTCCCTACAGAGCTTTATAAAATCTACCAGTGAAGTCAAGAAATGGTAGTTCGAGGAAGGGAAAGGGGCGAGTTGCCGCAAGGAATGAAGACAGTCTGGGGACAAAGCTCTGTGGGGTCACATCTCCTATCCTCTTTAGATAATTCTAAGAATAGGTAACCTTCATCCCAATACCACCAACTCTAGCCCCACTCCCTCTGCCAGGCCAGCAATAGACCAGAAGAGGAAATGTTTCTCCTCCCACATCATTAAAAAGTCATCCAGCCTTGAAGGCAGCTAGGCTAGTGCCCGGGGGCTGGGATTCACCACCACCACATGGAAGGATCAAGCCCAGGTACTCACAGGGAACACAGCAGGCCCATACTGGAAGGTGCTGGGGAGGCCCGGAACCCCTGTGTAGTACGGCAGGCTGGTGTAACTGTAGCCAGGAGGCAGCGCCGGGTTCAGGAATGTCTGCTGCGTGGTGTGGTGAGTCTGAGTCTGGTTCTGTTGGGGTTGGGCCAAGGTTGTGGCCGGGGCCGGGGAGGAGGCATCCCCACGGCCAAACTTCGTGAGGTCACCTACGACAGCAGAGACTAAATGACCTCCTGCCTTTTCAGCCCAACTGCAGAAGACCCTGACCCGGACAATTCGAAGTTCAATTCTTCAAATTAAGTTTCTTTATGGCAACATTCAGCACTGCCAAGTGCACGCTCAGCACGGTGCTAAGTCAAGCCAAACGTCAGCTGCCTGTGCAATTCTGTGGGAGACAGACCCCGAGAACAAAGCTCCTGCATGATTTCTCTGCCCAGCCCACTCCTATCCCTTCATCCGCCCCCTTCCTGCCTTCCCCTGCTTCCCCTCCACGAGGAACACTCCATGCTGGACTGAGAACACAGTAACGGGGCAGGGAAAAAGCTAGGTCGAAGAGGACGACAGGTCAGGCATAAAAAGAAGCATGGCCTAGGCAAGGCACTGAGACTGCCACTGTGAGCAGGGACAGGAGCGGAGAGGAGCAGAGAAAGGCCAGTCCAAGCACTCCACCTCTGGGAAAGACTGGAGAAGAGCAGGGAAAACTAAGTCAAGATGTCACCCGGAACCACTGGGAGACAGCAAAGTAGGATGAGAAGAAAATGTCCACCTTCTGCAGCATTCCAGATCTACCCACCCCGATTCATCACATCCATTCTATACCTTCTGCCAAAGGTCTTAATTAAAGCGAGAACTGGGGTCCTTCTTACAGTTTTTTCCCCCCTCCTATTAATCAGGTTTCTGCCACCAATCCCAACACACTCTCCTTTCCTTCAGCCCCATCCCAGCCATACCAGAGTAAGGGTTGCTGGCCAGGCTACCATCCCTCCCAGTCAGCGGAGTGGTGGGCGTGGGAAATGGGATGCTGTAGTAATCCTAGAAGAGAGAAATCAAAGAGCAGACACTCAATGCCACTCAGTCCCCAGCAGGAGTAACAACAGAGGTGAGAAGCACATGTTGGGAGTGCCGCAATTTCCCCAGCCACCGATTCAGCTGGTTAGAGCTGGCACCAACTCCAAGTTACTCTCGCATACACTGTCCCCCTCGCCTGGCCACAGGCACAGTCAGACAAGGTCTACGGGTATGCCCACCAGGAAACACATCAAGGCCATCGGAACCAAGGATACACTCAGACCTTCACGTATATACCTAACAGTCTACTACTTCTGGAAAAGAGACTGCCGTCTGTAATTCAAAACACCTGACACATATGGAAAAAGCACCCAGAGAGCTCCCAAGTACTCGGAGATATGGATCACATTAAAATTTGTTTACTTCAAAGAAATCCCAACTGATTAAAAAAAACAAAAAGTTACCTTCAGTTAAAACCACTTCCAAAGTCCCTGTGTTCTAACAGAGCCTGAGAATCAAGAGTCTGTGTGTGGACATGCAGGCTGGGCAAGAGCTAAGCCTGTGACTTATCAAATGAACCCCTCAAGGGTAAGGTGAAGATCTCGTTCTTTTCGAAGCTCTACACACGTGTACTCACCAAGGGAAATCTGGTCTGAAGCATCTGTAAGTCATCATAACCATAAACTTGTGGCTGCAAGATAAAAGCGTGTTACAGTATTAACAGGAACTGTTACCACAGGAGCAGCCCAAGGTGCTAAGAAACATGGCAAGTGGGGCGCCTGGGTGGCTCAGTGGGTTAGGGCCTCTGCCTTCGGCTCAGGTCATGATCCCAGGGTTCTGGGGTCGAGCCCCGCGTCAGGCTCTCTGCTCAGCGGGGAGCCTGCTTCCTTCTCTCTCTGCCTGCCTCTCTGCCTACTTGTGATCTCTCTCTCTCTGTCAAATAAATAAATAAAAAAAAGCTTTAAAAAAAAAAGAAACATGGCAAGTCATTCTTAGGAATACGACACAGATTACTTCTTTCAGTTTCCTTCAAGAGGAAAGAAGTAAACTACAAAAAGATTAAGTGATGTATGAAAGGTTTTCAAACTCTCTTTAAACTATAAGCCACACTGATTCAACCAGGCCACCTGCCCGGGCAGTGAGACAGACAGGAGCTGCGTGGGAGCGGCCGGCGTCACTCTCTATCCCACCAGTCTTTGTCACCCCTTCGAAAACATGGGTTAATACTTATCTCTTTCAGAAAGGTTTCACATTTTACTCTTTATTTTCTCTAATGTATGGATACTAAGGTGGTATGTTTATTGTTAAAAAGTGTAAGGGAGGGGCCCGGGTGGCTGAGTCATTTAAGCGTGTCTTTGGCTCCGGCTCCCTGCTCTGCAGGAAGCCTGCTTCTCCCTCTCCCACTCCCCCTGGCTTGTGTCCCCTCTCTCTTGCTGTCAAATAAATAAATAAAATCTTTTTAAAAAAAGAAGTGTAGGGGTGCCTGGGTGGCACAGTTAGGCATCCGTTCAACTCAGTTTTGGGTCGGTTTATGATCTCGGGGTCATGAGACTGAGCCCCATGCTGGGCTTCGTGCTCAGCGCTCAATCTCCGTAAGATTCTCTCTCTCTCTGCTCCTCCCGCTCATGCACTCTCCCTCTCAAATAAATAATCTTTTTTTTTAAAGATTTTATTTATTTATTTGACAGAGAGAGATCACAAGTAGACAGAGAGGCAGGCAGAGAGAGAGAGAGAGAGAGAGAGAGAGAAGCAGGCTCCCTGCTGAGCAGGGAGCCCGATGCAGGACTCGATCCCAGGACCCTGAGATCATGACCTGAGCTGAAGGCAGCAGCTTAACCCACTGAACCACCCAGGCGCCCTCAGATAAATAAATAATCTTAAAAAAAAAGTATAAAACATTACTGGATGTTTCCTCTGTATGATATTTACATGGATGCTCTGAGGAGCAAAACACGTGTCTTTTTAAACATTTCAAAATAAACACCCTTCATCTTAACAGGCACCACACCCACAAATTTGACAGAAGAAAACAGCAGGGGGAAAAGCTACCGCTGTCTGTCGCTCTCAGATCGTCCCAGATCAGGTCAGAGAACTCTAGCTGGCTGGTCAGGGCCAGCAAAGACCCTCCAAGACAGGGCATCAATCCAACCAGAGAAAATAGTTCTCAGAGAATCTGAAAGGGACTGACTGCAGACGGACTCTCTGGCCTTTAGATTCAGAGGCTCAGAGTCCGTGTTTCACAGACAAAATACAAAACAGGAAAAATGGCCTCGGTTTATCCCTTCCTCCCTAGAAACGATTAGTTCTTCCCAAACTACAAAGATTAAAAACCTGTCTGCTTACGCATGACAACTCGTTCATTCAGTATTTTACCTAGAGGGTCCCCCTGAAGCCACAGCCGCCAAGGGCAGCCACCCCGTCTTCATCGTCTGGAGAAGGTACTTCGGTCTCACTTACCGGGTAGGCATGTAACAGCCCCGGAGCCATAATGTACGGATTAGGCAACAACGGCGGGACCCCTGGAGGGAGGTTGGGAGGAGCTTTTCCTAGAAAGAGAAATCACTTTTACCCTGTCATACATTCACTTCTCGTCCCTGTCCCAGAGCAGCGCCAACCACCCTCTACCTGAAGTTGTAGCAACCGAGCTCCGAGTTGAGGCTGTGACGGTGGAGTTGCTGCTGAGCCCGAGGCCCAAGCTGCTGCCGCTGCTGAGACTGGAGGAGACACTGGCCACAGGGGGAGGCGCAGAAACTGTGCTGGATGTGGTGGAGAAAGTGCTGGAGGAAGAATGGAGGTTCGCCTCACTGTCCACGCTTGTGTGCTTAAAAAAGGGGGAGCGGTGGGAGACAGGACGAAACAGTGATTAGCAAAACGGGCCAGGAGAGATGCACACTCTCTCCTGCTGGGGAAAGCACATCAGCTGCCCAATTAAAAAGGCTGAGGCCGAGGCGCCTGGGTGGCTCAGTGGGTTAAGTAAGCCTCTGCCTTCAGCTCAGGTCATGATCCCAGAGTTCTGAGATCGAGCTCCGCATCGGGCTCTGCTCAGCAGGGAGCCTGCTTTCCCCTGTCTGCCTGCCTCTCTGCCTCCTTGTGATCTCTGTCAAATAAATAAATAAAATCTTTAAAAAAAAAAAAAAGGCTGTGGCTGAATCCTGGGTGCCCTCTGCGAAAGGAGTTACCCTCTAGCTACCCATTTCCCAAGACTCGTCAGGCAGGGGTGGCTAACAGACCCACTGCACATCACCCTCGTCAGAGGCAGCAGAGTAAGCGGGGACCAACACCCCAGAAACCAGTGCTGGTTGGCCAAGAACTGTTCAAGTCAGAGAAATACATCCCAGTCTTCCCTCCCACATTCTCCTTCACTAGTTCAGCAAGTTCTGATGAATCTGTGTCTAAGGAAAAAGAGACTTCGAAGGAAGACTCAGCGCTCATCATCTTCCCCCAGGTTCCTGGCAAACCAGACATCTTTGCCCAGAATGCAACTTCCTTACCCTATCAGCCTAATTCCACAAATGGTTGCTCTAAATCACAAGACTAAAATTAACGATTTGATCAAAAGCTTGATGCCCAGACTCACACGGATGATTTTCAGCGGTCAGGTGTGGCACAGCCCAGACCAAGGGATGAGAACAGCCAGAACGGAAAAGGGACATTCTTACAGCACTTGTCAGAGTATACAAAGTCCCACCCACCTCAGTGTTAAGGAACAAAGAAAAAAGTCACATAAAGACTCAGAAGTCAGGGATCCTGGCTCAGTGGGTTAAGCCTCTGCCCTTGGCTCAGGTCATGATATCAGGGTCCTGGGATCGAGCCCTGCATCGGGCTCTCTGTTCAGCGGGGAGCCTGCATACCCCTCTCTCGGCCTGCCTCTCTGCCCTAATTGTAATCTCTTTAGATAATTAAATATTTAGATAATTTTTAGATAATATTTAGATAATTAGGTAATTGTAATCTCTTTAGATAGACAAAATCTTAAAAAAAAAAAAAAAGACTCAGGGGTTTGGGGAACTGGCCCACAGCCCTGTAGCACCTATGGATTCTCCTGCTTCTGCTGTCCCCTGAAGAGATTTCCAAGAACCCTTCTTAAGAAGTGTACAGAAAACCACTTCCTCTTCTGCAGTATCACACTTACCAGAAGAGTAGATGTAGAAGTGCGCCCAGAAGATGTGGATGATGAAAGGGTGTTCTGCTGCGTGGCTAAGGGGCTGCAAAGAGGAGGCCGCCATCAGCCACGCTGCTGTGGTTACGGGACCCAGAGCATGCGGCAGGAACATGGGTGAGGAGAGGAGGCGGAAGACGGGGCCAAGGAGACCTGAGATCACGGGGAGCGCAGTGACCAGCCCAAAGGAGGGAGCAGACCCAGTGAGAGTGGCTGCTGAGAAGGGAGGACAGGCCTCCTCTGCTTCTACTTCCCGTGGCTTTCAGGTCATCCACCTCGCTAACGTGGCCCCTGCCAGGCAGCAGGGAGAGCTGAGGCAGAGAGCTCTGTTCCTGCACCGCACAACCCCAACGTCCAGCGCAACCCAAATCACCTGCTGTGTTGCGTGGTGGTAGCATTTGGACTCTCCTCGCCATGGCTCAAGCCACCCAAGGAGGATGAGTGCTGAGTGGCTGTTGTCAGTAAGGAAGCTGCAGACACCGTTTCGCTGAGAGGGGGGATGCCCGAAGTAGAAGGTGAGTCAGATTTCACTGCAGCGCCTGTAGCACCTGGAAATAAAGAATAAATAATTCACCTCGTCAGAGGAAAGGAGTGTCTATTAGAAGTAAAGAGACTCCTAGTCATGGGAGTCCCAGGCTGTCCCCAAGCCAAGAGTGTGAGTTATTTAATAATGGACTCTGTGTGTTTAGGTAACCCCCTCTCCCTCTCTCTCTCTCTTTTTAGATTCTAAGCATTTCAGGGCACTGATCTCATTTATGCAATTAAGGGAACCAAGGGTATTATCACTATTCTAAAACAAAGAAACTGGAAACTTAAGTTTGTTTGGTATTAAATAGCAAGGCAGAACCAAATCAAGACTATGACCAAGGCCGGGGCTCTTCTCACTATAATCCAAGAAAAGCAAAAAATGCTGAGCGGGAGGAAAAACACTACAACATAGAGGAAAAGGCCTGAAGAACACTCACCTTCAACAGATTGCGTGGTCTGTAACTGCGGGGCCTGCACGGAGCTGAAGCCATTCTGGTACAAAAACAACAGAGGAGTAAGAAACAAGCTCAAGTGGACAGGCCCAGTCAGCACTGACTCAGCTTAATTTCCACGAACAAATCTTTCAGAGAATTCTGTAAGCTGACCGAAGGATTAACGTAACGTGGACTATCCCAACAGAATGACAAGAATTTAAAATGGAACGAAAACAAGGTACGCCAATCCCGTGTGACCCACGGCAGCAGAAGGCAACCCCCAACCTGCTTGAGACACCCCAAACCCAGAAGAGACACAGCAAAGGCCTAAGTCTAGGGCCCCAGGGGAGGACGGGGAAGTCCGACAGTGCAGCCAAACCAGCCAGTGCGCTGGCTGCATCTGACCATCACTCCATAGCACCTCTGGGACATGCTGTCCCCGCACTGGGCCAAGACACAGCAAGGTGTCTACTGGTACACACCCAGAAGTCTAGAACTCAGATCTTCCCAGAAAAGTACCATTATTTGACACTGATTCTACTACAAAGAATGAATCTTTACTGCAAAGAGAATGGTTTCTGGCTCTGAATATCTAGGCTTGCTGAAAAGAACTTTTTAATATCACCAACCACAGAAATGTGCTTTTTCCAGCTTCTCAATCCGTACTTCTGAGGTATCCCAGTACCATTTATCAAGAAGTAAAACTCTAACACTGAAGACACTCTCCCCAATATTGTCCTAACCACAGCCCAGGGACTTGTAAAGCCACTACCTTTGCCTGAGTCAGGTCCTTTTGGGGTGATGAGGAGATGGAGCTGGGGTACCGTCGAGTCTGTGTGGACCTCTGTTCATACAGAGGACCCTGAGCATTATTTTGGGAGGTATAGGTTGTCGACTGAATTGGACCGCTCTGATAACCGGACTCCTGACTCTGGTTAGATGAAATTGTGGATGAAGATTCACTGTGGGGAATGCAGAAGGAAAAATCTCAGAGAAACGAAGCAGAACAGATCCACTGATACGAAGGAAATAGTGGAGATCTTCTACTAGGGTAATTTGATTACAGTCAAAATGAAAACCTCCAGGAAAAGATTAAAAGAAAAAATCTTTTCCTGACAACAATAGGCATTTCCACATCCTATATAATCAATCAGGGGTGTAAACTGAAACACCTACCCTACGTTCTGCCGTTACGGGAAAAAGAGACAAAAGCAGAAAGGATGGACCACTCCCGATCCCTCCGAAACACCCTCACAGGAAACCTAAGCACGAGGAAAGTCATCTTTTGCTCATATTCATTTTAAGGAACTCTGACCTCCTGGCTCTCTCAGAAACCCTATTACATATAAGGTTACTGGTAAAACTCTCCTGAAAAGAACTTTTAAAATATTCACATGCATCAATGTCAATGATGATTCAACCGGTTAGGCTAGGGCCTAACACCGCTGTCCTTAAATTTGAAGGACTAAGGAAAATGGCCGAGTCCCAGAAAGTCCTCCTGATTTGCTGTTGCTTCCGCTGGCTCTCCCACGTGGTTATCGGAGGAGGCAGGAAAGGTTCCATTTAACTTATGTGATATATCAGTGCTCCATCTTTTCTAGGAAGCCAGAGACACACCCTTCTTAGGCACAAGGCACACAGCAAAGGACCAAATGTGTCAGAGGCATTGTGAGCCAGGTAGCAAGGTCCTCCTGCTAAAGGTGTCACACACAGCTCTTAAGAACTGGGCGCGGACAGGGACGCCTGAGTGGCTCAGTTGGTTAAGTGGTTGCCTTCGGCTCAGGTCATGATCCCAGCGTCCTGGGATCGAGTCCCACATTGGGCTCCTTGCTCGGCAGGGAGCCTGCTTCTCCCTCTGCCTCTGCCTGCCTCTCTGTCTGCCTGTGCTCACTCTCTCTGGCAAATAAATAAATAAAATCTTAAAAAAGAAAAAAAAAGAACTGGGCGCAGACACTCTAGCACCCAAGGGGCATCGCTCCACCTGTTCCGAGTTAGAGACAACACTGGTAATGGTATTTTGAAATACTTAGTGAAATGCTTTTACTTTTCCTTCATTCAGCCAGAGGCTCAGTCTCTTACGAATTAAAGGAATCAGCCCGAGACTCAGAAAAAGTAGGAAAAGCCCTATTAAAAAAGTCTTATGATTGATGTGTCCTCTACCTGGCCGTGCTGGTATAGAGGCTGCTGGGAGCCTGGCTTGAAGAGGCGCTCGTGGTGGGGGCGGACTCATAATCAGAAAGGACGGGCTCTGACCCAAACTGCAAAGCCCCGAACTGCAGGTTCAGCCCTGAGATATCTGCCGAGCCAGGCATCTCCACAGCCAGAGCAGGGATCTACAGAGAGAAGGGAAGGGTTTCAGTACAACCGTACGTGACACTAACGACAACGACGAACCTCTGCTTCCAATCTGCACTCTCCCCTTATAATCTCAGTTCCCCAACCCCATACCCGTCCTGCCCTAAGATGACACCCATCTCACAGCTCAGCTACCTTTGAAGTCAAGGAGGCCTTTTTCTTCTGTTGTTTCAATTTCTGCTGAGCCGGCTGAGGGCTAGAGGACTGGTTGTCTGACGAGCCGGGAGACATCTGCGGGGCCGAGGTGGGTTTACTCGGCAGAGGAGAAGAGGGGGGTGGAGGTGCGGTGGTGGAGGTAACCACTGCCGGTGGCTTCTCCTGAAGAAACACCTCCATCATGGTTGAAGACGGGGTGAAAGCCTGGCGTTTGGTAAAGGGGCTGTGTACGGTTGAATCATTTGGGTTCTTCAAATCTGTATGAAGAAACCCAGTATGTGTGAGACCAGACATGCTGATAAACCTCAAACACATGCTACTTTCCTACTCTAAAAAGCAGAAAACAAGACCCTCAACATTCAGTACCTCATATAAACAGGCTCTCTTTTTAGGGCTTACCCTCATTTCTGAAAGTGACAACCACCGGATCACACCTGTTCTAAGTTTAGCCCAATCAAGCCAGCACGACGACCCTGCCTCTGTAAGACAGGATCTAGGAACTGTCCATATTTAGAATGTAAAGTCCTAAAACAGCCAAGTCCATGAACCTTCTCAAAGGCAATGTGTTATTTTCAAACACCAAAAACCAATCTAGGGAGAATCCAAAAACCCCCAGATCAACTGAAGACTGCAACTATGTATGTGTCTAATTTTAATAAAGACATCCTAAGCCTCAACTTTTTTCTATTTCCTAGCTTTCTGAACTCAGCCTGTCTGACTAGGGGAAGATCAGTAGGGGATACTAGCCAGCTGGCTGCCCCACTGCCCTTCTTCTGACTTCAAGACATATTCTCCACCCTTGACTCCTGCCAGCGTCTGGCACTCATACTCCCATGCTTAAAGAATTCAAGTCACTTTCCATTCTCCTCACCGTACTGCACCAGCGATGGGGACTGTGAGGCAGAGCCTATGTCCCAAGAGGAGGTGGTGGTGGTTCCAGACTGCGAATGCTGTGCCGCCAACTGGGCCAAGGCCTGAGCCGTCTTGAACTGCTCCAAGAACTGCGAGCCTGTGGTGCTGCCACCTTTGGCTTCGCCAACATCACCAAATCCTTTCCCTAACATGCTCACCTGTAGAGGAACACAGAGATGAAAGAAATCCACAGCAAGCAAATGTGTTCACTACTCAGAAAGACACTTCTCTACAGCGAGAGCCAGTGGAGATCAGACAAGCAAAGAATGTCACCAGACTGAGTACACAGTCTCTGCAGTCAGACTGCTTAGGTTCAAATCCTGGCTATGGAATCATGGAAAACTCATTTGTAACTTCTCTGACCTCATTTTCCTCACCTGAAAATAGAAATAAGAATAGTACTGCATAAAGCTGTAGGAGGATTAAACAAGTAATGTACATAAAAAAGCATTTAGGGGCGCCCGGGTGGCTCAGCCATTAAGCATCTGCCTTCGGCTCAGGTCATAATCCCAAGGTCCTGGGATCGAGCCCCACGTCAGGCTCCCTGCTCAGCAGGAAGCCCGCTTCTCCCTCTCCCGCTCCCTCTGTTCGTGTTCCCTCTTTCGGTGTCTCTGTCAAATGAATAAACAAAAATCTTTAAAAAAGAATTTAACATCTAATGACTAAAAGGAATTTTTTTCCTTTTAGTTCTGAATCAATAATATGTGATTATTAAATTAATACGAAGGTTAACATAAAATTTCACTTTAGGGTTAATGTCCTAGTCCCTTCCACTGAACAGCTGAAAAGTAACAGGAGCGAACCGGAGCCTCAGCACCACGTTGCTCTAACCAGCACAGGAGCTGAGGGAGAGGAGCTGAGGGCCTGTCAAAACGTCTGCACTGGACAATCAACTAACAAGTCAGTATGATTTGTTTGGTCTGTATCTATCCAAGTTCTATAGGGTAACCATGAAAAACAAAGCAAAATTTATTCTTAAGGCTTTGGGAGATCTTCCCCACTCCCTACTCCTGGGTAAGCCGACCAGGCTCACCTAGAAGATGAAGCATGTGGCCTTGACTACTTTAAAACACCTTCAAGGAGGGGTGCCTGGGTGGCTCAGTCATTGGGTATCTGCCTTCGGCTCAGGTCATGATTTCAGGGTCCTGGGATAGAGCCCCGTGTTGGGGTCCCTGCTTGGTGGGGAGCCTGCTTCTCCCTTTCCCAATCCCCCTGCTTCTGTTCCCTCTCTCAATGTCTGTCAAATAAATAAATAAAATCTTTTAAAACACCTTCAAGGAGATTTAGAATCTGGTTTTCTTTAGGTTCTCACCCAACCATTCCATCCTGATCAATACTAAGCAGTGCTTTTTTATTTTTTTTAAGATTTTATTTATTTATTTGACAGACAGAGATCACAAGTAGGCAGAGAGGCAGGTAGAGAGAGAGGAAGGGAAGCAGGCTTCCCGCTGAGCAGAGAGCCTGATGCGGGGTTCAAACCCAGGACCCTAGGATCATGACATGACTGGAAGGCAGAGGCTTTAACCCACTGAGCCACGCAGGTGCACCCCCCCCCCTTTTTTTTTAAAGATTTATCTGAGAGCGAGCATGTACACCTGAGTGGTGCAGAGGGAGAGAATCCCAGGCAAATTCCCTACTGAGCACAGAGCCCAATGCAGGGCTCAGTCTCTCCACCCCAAGGTCAAAACCTCAGCCAAAACCAAAAGGGACACTTAACTGAGCCACCTAGTTGCCCCTGAGCAGTGCTTTCCTACACAAAACCAATCTGTCCAACCCAAGATTAAGACATTTTTCCCATTACAGTCTATCTCGCAAGATTATACAAACAAAAACAAAACACCAGAAGTCGAGTTAAAAGTATGGGTTTGTGGCAAAGAGATGATCGCATGTGGCAATGATGATCAGAAACAGTCCGCGAGTGCAGACCTTTACATTAAAGGCGCAGCACCTGAGGTAATGTTCACATATCACACATGACAACGGGGACCTCCTATATTATTTACATATATTAAATTCTAAGGGAAATTAATCCTCTAATATTTACTCTTAATAGGTAAGAAAATGAATAGCATACTGACCAATACAGCTAACCAGAAGAACACAATATTGACTGGTATTTTTACTTAGTTTAACATCATGTGACACATTAAACAGACTATTAGGATAAATGAAATATGCTGAAAAGTTATTTTTCTTACCAGAGTTTGAATTAGGCTGTACATCTTTACAATCCAGATATTAAAAAGGCAATTAAAAGATAGAATGCATCACCACATTTTCCCACCATATAGCTCAGGGATTGGTGTTATTTCCTTAACTTTATGACTTTTGTCTCTAATGTTTTTCTTTCGATTTTACTTACTTATTTCTTGAGAGAAGGAGAGAGCGTGAACATACGCATACACGCATATGCGAACGAGCTCCAGCAGGCCCCCCGCTGAGCAGGGAGCCTGATGTGGGACTCGATCCCAGGACCCTGGGATCACCACTTGAGCTGAAGGCAGATGCTTAATGGACTGAGCCACCCAAGCGTTCTTCATTCTCCCTTTTTCTTTAATCCCAATGCTCTGCTCCCTGTCCCTTCTGCCCTACCTTTCCTCACCTGCCACCTTTCATATATGTCAGAACATCAATCACCAAATTACTACTAACACACACAAAAAAAGTTTTAGACAGTAGTTAAAAACTGACAGTTCTGGATTAGAGGCTAGCTCAGCACTTTTCTATCTCAAGTAATTACTATAATCCTACTACTGGAAAAATAAAATTATATGCACACACATGGTCTCTTAGCTCTTACAACTATAATATCCCTCCACCAAAAAAGATACAGATAGGAGGGGAAAAGCAAACAAAAAAAAAGTATTTCTTAAGATTTGTTGACTATTAAAAAAATTGGTCAACTCCCCCCCCTGTGATCTCCTTTTTGGGGCAAATAAAGTTTCCTTTATGTGACAACACCCCCCCCCAAAAATTGGTTCACCACCTTTCTTTAGATTAAATGATTCCTTTACTATAACTAGTGACCTTAAGTCTTTTAACTGGATCAGCAAGTCACATGCCGTGAGCGCTCTAGGCATTAATGAACAATACCACGGCCACTCCAAACCTGCCTGGCCCTTATTCATCTTACTTTGTCTTTCCACAGCTCAGTAAGGCAGGCAAAGCAATTACTCTCAACCCTGCTTACAGAGAAAGGGATTAACAGTAAGCAGAAATAGTCACGAAAACTTCAAGTTTTTGGAAGCCTAGCTCAGAAATGTATGGCTTAAACAAATTTACGTGGCAACTCTGTTCTATCAAAAAATAGGGAGGGATGCCTGGGTGGCTCAGTCAGTTGAGCGTGTGCCTTCGGCTCAGGTCATGATCCTGAGGTCCTGGGATCCAGCCCCACCAGAGGCTCCCTGCTCAGCAGGAGTCAGCTTCTCCCTCTCCCTCTGCTGCTCCTCCTGCTTGTGCTCTCTCTGTCAAATGAATAAATAAAATCTTAAAAAAAAAAAAAAGAAAGAAAAGAAGGAAGGAAGGAAATAGGGAAGCACTACAACCTCCCATCAAAGTTTAATTAGAATTAAATTAGAATTAAAGAAGGATTAAAATTCGATGTCATGTTTTTCTCTTAAGAGCAAGTAACATCCAGCACAGCGAGTATTAGGTAATTGAGCACACTCATTTCTAGAAAAGATTCAGTGCGTCCAAAACTAAGTCCTCCTCTGGGGGCGCCCCTATTACCCAATTCTACATCTTTACACCCAAGGTTGCTTAGAGGACAAAAGGGGATGCTTTACCCTGCCCCAAACCTGTCATCAGAAGGCAGTACTGCGCGTGTGTGCTGGGGTTGGCAGGAAAGTGTGGCTGGAAGACACCATGTCTCCTACTTACCATGCTGTGATGAGAAAACGTGTTTCCAGAAGCAGGCTGGGTTATGGCACTCTGCTTTGAATTACTGAACACCAGAGGCTGGGCCAGAGAAGGAGCCTGAGATGGATCCAGATTGGATGAGTCATTCTCCACTGAAGACGGTGTCTTCCCCAACAAAACAGCAAGGTCAATTCTAGTGGGGAGATGCGACATCGTGATGGATAATGACAGAATGTTCCAGCATTCCCCAACTCATAACTCAGACTACGGTTAGATCAAAATGAAGCCCTCATCAATAACACAAAGACCTGAAATACTTCATCTACCAAAGTAGGATCCAGCTGTGTGCCAATGGTGTTGTCAACCATAATAATGTCAAATATTCCAATTTAGTGAAATCAATTTAAGGAAATAGCAAATGTTAGAATAGCAGCTTGATTATTTAGGCCAAAACTTTACAATTCTTTAGCCAATATTTTAATACTGAATACCTGTCATTAGGAGTACCTAACACATAAAAACATACACTAGGACACTGGCATCTTCTTCAAATGTCTTTGGAATCCCTCCCCCAGTTTTTATGAAGTTCCCAAAGTTAATGTGGTGTAATAAAACACCTGTAGTTTGGTTTTGTCTTCAGTTTTTGACAGAGCTCCTGAAACCCTTAAATTTCCACAATACCTTGTTATTCGTAATAAATCTCTTTATTCTTACTTTTATTAGAGAGAATTTTTAAAAGATTTTATTTAATTGAGAGAGAGAGACAGAACCAGTGGTGGGGAAGGGCAGAGGGAAAAGAGGAGACTCCCTGCTCACCAGGGAGCCTGACGCAGGGCTCAATCCCAGGACCTGGAGATCATGACCTGGGCCAAAGGCAGATGCTTAACCGACTGAGCCACCCAGGCGCCCCGTAATGAGCCTCTTTCAACAAAAGTTTACAATGTTGTGGGCGCCTGGGTGGCTCAGTGGGTTAAGCCGCTGCCTTCGGCTCAGGTCATGATCTCAGGGTCCTGGGATCGAGTCCCGCATCGGGCTCTCTGCTCAGCAGGAAGCCTGCTTCTCTCTCTCTCTCTCTCTGCCTGCCTCTCCGTCTACTTGTGATCTCTCTCTGTCAAATAAATAAATAAAATCTTTATAAAAAAAAAAAAGTTTACAAGTTGAGGTTACTCAGGATAGGAGCCCCCCACAAGGAGCTTCAGGAAGGGGACGGCCACCAGCAACACCAGGAAGGGGACTAAAGGGTTAGACCTTTCAGCCCCAGCACACTCTACCCACTCTTAGGGTTGGAAGCTGGGGACTGCCTTTAATAGCCAATGGCTTAATCAATCGGGCCTATTTAAGTAACGAAACTTGGGAGGTTTTGTGTCCCACCCCATGCCCTGCCATATCAACTCTTCCATTTGGCTTTTGTTCCTGAGTACTGGTTGTAATAAACCAATGATGGCAAGGAACCTCTTCCCTGAGTTCTGTGAGTCATGTTAGCGGATTACTGAACTTAAGGAGGCGGCTGTGAGAATTCCCAAATTTGCTGTCAGCCAGACAGAAGCGTATGGGTACCCTGGGCACCCATTTGCAGTTGACCTCTGAAGCAAGGCAGTCTTATGGGATAAAGGCATCTACTAGGCTGTGTGCAACTCTAGATAGTATCAGAATTGAACTGAATTACTGAACAGCTATAGCTGACGTCAAAGAGTTGAAGAACTGGTGTCAGAAAAACAATACACATCACCTCTGGGGGTAATGGCCTCAACATCCTATTTCTAGTGCAATTCGGGACTTTCTGAGTCAACAGCTATCATACCTAGGTCTAGAAATAATCTAAGAGGACTTCTGGGGATAAAAATATTCCTAGTAAGTGTTTCTTCCTCTACTGACCCCAATACTTTAGGGATCAAATTCGAAAAAGTTCATTAGCCAGATCCTACAGTAAAAATGATCGCTTTACTCAGTAGGCTCAGTGGACAAAAATCTTAATTATAAAGCAAGATAAGAAGCTACTAAACAGTTCTGCAAACTCAAATAAATAAAAACATTTCCATGTTTAACTTTATCTTACTACCAGTCAAGTTGTATCGTACAAAATTTTAATTCAGATTGACCTATGTAATTAAAGAAGCTATTTTGGAGAAAAACATCCTTAAAATTGTAATATATGGATTTCCATTTAGTAGATCAACTCCTGTAAACCTATCAATCAACTAAAGAGGAACCTAGTATGCTCTGGTTACCATTACTACCAACACTATAGGAGCGTATGAAGGCCCAGTGCTACTCTTCCTTATAGCTTTCACCAGGCCCCTCCAGAAAAAGATGCTGAACTTTACCACACACTTGCCTCTGACCAGCAGTGATTGTCACATTCTCCGCAGGCAGAGGCACTGAAGACACGTTAGAGGCCGTGAAGATCTTGGTCTCTGACAGCTGTAAAACAGAGGGATTAGTCACTCCTGGTGTTAGGTGGGCTACAGTCAGAAATCTGGCATAAATAAGGGGAATTTAACACCAAGGAAAACGGAAAACCCTCAGAAGAGAGGACCACCTACCCAGAGGAACCCTACCTGGACTGACCTCCACGCACCTTCTAGACAGGCTCAGTGATTTTATCAAAAGAGAGGGTAAAATCAAGAAACCCAGTAAAATATAATGGAGTCACATGATATGCACACCAAACTTACAAAAACTTGAATACACATGCTATAGAAAAAAGAGAGAAAACCTTTTTATACCTTCCGATCAGAGTGCCCAACTCCCACATCAACCCAAACCAAATTTTAACTTCCACTCTTCCTCTCAAAGAAAGGTTACAGCCAAGACAAAGACAGAAATAAAAGAAATTAAATTCCTAGCTTTTGAGCAGTAAGGGCCCAAATACTGGCGAATTAAGGTTTTTTCAGGGATAATTTCAACAATATGCAATTTTTGCCTTAATGGTGACCTTATTACACCTAGTCTTTGCAGTGTAGGTAAGCAATTGTAGGAATAACTCATTCTAACTATTCAAAACTTGATTTGGTTTTGTTTTCACTTTTTGATTAAAATCTCTTCTCTAAAAATAGGGAATCTACTCCCCCAAATATAGCATTTTCTGAAAGTTGCTTAAACAGATAAGCCAAATCTTAGAAAGTATTCACAAGGCAATCTAGCTCAGTTACAACAGAGAAGAATCACCCTCTTATGCTGGTGCATCTGAAATGTTAAGAACTCAGGCCTGGCAAACCAGGACAGTCTGACCGATTACCCTCTCGCTACATAAGCTGTCTTGCCTGAGCACACGCAAGTACAGGAAAGTAGAATGAAAAATGTTAAAACAGGAGTTAATCCATGATCAATGAAAAGTAGAATTGACAACAAAAGCTTGACTGTGACCAAGAATCTGAAAGTCTTTTTCTCAGGTGCTACTCCGGTGAATTCACAGCTGGTTTGGTGCCGCGTTTACGCCACCCATGTACGAGGTTTCCAGGTTGAGTCAAGATGGACAACAGCCGGCTCTATATATTCATCTCAATTCCAAAGCTGGGCTTCAAGTAAATAAAAGGGTTCCAGAACCAACCAGATTGTAAACCTGAAGATGTGGTACAGTCCCTTTCTCTTTGTACCCACCTCTAAGCCAATCCCAGGACCGTACACCAATGCCTGAATGTGAACCAAACAACAGAACTGGCTTCAACACCACAGGCCGCCAGCGGATGCTACTCAGCACACCACCTGCCTGACTCCCTTTCTGGTGCCCTACCCAACCACCATCTCTTCCTGGGATAAATCCGACAAGCAGATATTGGACTTACACAGGTGCACTTGCCCTTTCCATAGTCTGGTTCCACAGAGTCCTGTTCATCCCCAGTCTCCTTCATATAACATATGTGAAATGTTCTGGCTCAGAACACTATTTTGGATGTAAAAGTTTTGGGTCAGAATCTTAAGGGTGAATTTTGAGGGGTAGAAACATACCCATTTTCTATCCCTAAACACCACTTAGGGATAGAAAGCACTAGTGAGGAATAACCCGGGAATACCTACATCTTCATTCCAATCTTCAGTTCCCCATTCCTCTGTTGCAGTCCTCCAAGCACCTGGCAATAAAGGAAAACAAACAAACAACAGTGAAGTAACTTTAAGTGGCAGCGCAAGATATGTGCAAAAACACTAACGTATTAACATTTTGGCAGCCAAAAGTGTAGCCAGATTTTAGTAATCAGAAGGGATTCCTAGGCTCCAGAAGGAGAAAAAGACTATTCAGGAAGTGATACCTCAGAATACGAGGGTTTTAATAAGATTATGATTTCACACCTACTTTCTGGTTTTGTCACATAGTTTTAACGGTAAAGGCAGTGGGGGTGTGGGAGCCAGGGGACAACAGACCCAATGCTCCAGGCAAACTCTTACACCCTTCAGCCCTTTGACTTAGTGGTCAATTCAAGTAAAATGGCAGCAGCCAATTTAGACGAGAACTACACCTGCTCATCTGGTAGGAGACAACTCTGGGGGTCTGGAGAAAACAGCAGTGAGAAGGAACACAACGGCCGCCACAGGCTAGCAGGACGGCAGTGAAGAAGGACCAGGGTCCAAACTAAGGGGATGGACAACTATCTGCTACAGGAACTCAATTTAAAAATGTATACTCAGTAGCAGTCAAGTTTATAGATCTCGCTGGACTAATCATAAGAAACCCTCATGGGTCTTGCTCTTTTCAAAAGACACTGGCCAAAACGGAAAAATTAAATGTGCATCAGTTATTATCCTAATCCTAATCCTACAAAGTGTGGCATCTAACCCAAGGGATCTGTGAAGACAATACAGGTGTACACTCTCCTCACGGTGGTAAAAATGAAGTCAGGATAGTTTCTATAGGAAAGGGCCATCAGCAATCAAACCACCTTCCACATCCCCCTTATTTTACTTCATGTATACATAGATCCTCAGAAAGGGAAACTGTTCTGTGAGAGCCAGGATTCTTCCCTTCAACAAGGACCACAGTAAGAAATAGCCTGCCTATAGAAAAGGACAAGAACACTATTTTCTTCTCTGGAACAAGAGTACATATTAACTCTTAAAGCCTTTTTTCCAAATGGAGAAACCCTCTTAAAAGAACGGAAGTCTGGCATTCAGGCATTTCACTGTCACTGAAGAGAAATATTCTAAACCTACAAAACCCATCTGGAGTTATTCTAGGGCTGCCTGGCTGAGTCAGTAGATCATGTGACTCCTGATGTTGGGGTCGTGCGTCCAAGCCCCACACTAGGTATGGAGACTACTTCAAAATAAAATCTTAAAAAAAAAAAAAAAAGAAAGAAAAAAGAAATTCTTAACTTTTAATAATGAAAGAACCTATTTCCTAGAGAAAAAGATGTTCACTGTAATACCCCTCTCAGAGCGTTGTAACTGGACCAGGGAAATTCCAAACCACTTAATAATGGCAATGTTCTCCAAATCAAACTGAAGTCCAATCTCAGTTGAGACAAGCTACAAAGCACACTCTTCTCTCTCCCGGGTAACACTACCCTTCCTCTGCACTGACACCCATCCTGCCCTGGGTAAATGGAATCCCAATCTGTCCACATACATAACCCTGGAGTTGGAAGTGACCATGCACCAATAGGCTCTCTCAAGGCAGGAATGTTTGCCTGCACTCTGGCGACTGCATCTGGGATGGGAAGGAAGAAGGAAGACGCCTACTTGACCCCATACAGGACGTGCAGTAGTGGCCGAGAAGACGGTACTGACGCAGCACGAAGGAACAGAAAGAGTGCAAAGAATCTGAACAGGTAAGAGTTTCCATTCTGTCAGCAGACAGGAGTCAATGTAAATGTTAAATCTTCATTAATGGACAAAATTTTTCAAGAAGGGAAAACAGGCCCAGAGTATGAGGGAGAAAAGCAGTAAAGGAAAAAAGCAGGATGACAGGAAAATTACATATCCACAGATATTTCAATTCATTAAAATCTAAAAAAATATCCGGGGCAGTGAGGCACCTGGATGCATCATACCAGGAGCAGACTCAAACTTTCGGGGATAATCTGACCCCTCAACCCCAATGAAATCAAGTCCTGAAACAAAAAAGAAAAGAAAAGAAAAAACAACCAGTGAAATTTTGCTTATGAATGAGAACATTTGCCCCCAAAACACAATTCCCACTGTACCTGTGGATATTTTAAGGGTAGGTTTGAATTTCTTTTTAAATCAAAAAAGAGAGGGCGCCTGGGTGGCTCAGTGGGTTAAGCCGCTGCCTTCGGCTCAGGTCATGATCTCAGGGTCCTGGGATCGAGTCCCACATCGGGCTCTCTGCTCAGCAAGAAGCCTGCTTCCCTCTCTCTCTCTCTCTGCCTGCCTCTCCGTCTACTTGTGATCTCTCTCTGTCAAATAAATAAATAAAGTCTTTAAAAAAAAAAAAAAGAGAATTTGAAGTGTGCTATCATGAAAACACAAAAAGATCATGCATGGAAGTCAGTTCATGCCATGAAATGAACAACGGAAATGCATGAAGCTACACCCAACTCGTTCACACTAGCAAGACGGCAGCAGTATCACACAGTTTTTCATTCAGCCACAACTCAGATTTGATTCTAACCTCCCAAATCTGCTAATTTGAATAAGAAATAATTTCTTATTTCTAAGAATAATATTTTTATTAAATAATTAAATTTCTAAGAATAATAATTTGAATAAGAAATAATTTCTTATTTCTAAGAAGAAATAAACACACACTTCATCATTCCTTGTTTCCAAACCAAATCCTTGCTGAGAACACCTAAGGCTTTCAATCTAGGACTAGGACTCCTTGCGTGATTTTCTATCCACAACAGAAAACAAATCCCTTAATCTCTGTAATGTTTTGTGCCAATGATAAAAAACCAAATGTCCAAGAACTAGAGCTCAGAAACAGTAACTTTTGTTACTCAGACTGCTACCACTGCCTCTACAAAGCCATCAGGAGATGAATGAAGAGCAACTCATTCATCCACCTCCAAAGTAATAAAGACATTTCTTAGCCAAATGTCTAGGGAATTAAAATGGATCTCCATCTTGTCCAGAACTCCACTTCAGTCTCCACCAATGGGAAAACTGTATCCAAGAGGCACTGATGACAGAGTGCTGAACAAAAGGCAAGAAACATTCAGGACCTAAGGTCTCACATCTCGTCAGCAGCAGACAAACCGTTTGTGCCAAAGACCCTCCCAAAGAGAGAGATAAAGATCAACAGTCTTTGAAAAAGGGCAAGGCAAGTAAACAGATGGAGTAAAGAGCCTAATTCATGTTCTGCTACTGGATCATTCCTCCCTTTACAGGAGAAAAGGGTCGAGAGCTCTCCATATGCCGGCTCAACTGTAAGAAGTTAGTGATCGCGTAAGAATAAAACACTCTGGAGCCTAGAAGCCGTTCCTATTTAAAAGGGTGAAAGTTAAAAAAAAGAGAGAGAGAGAAAACCATCTTTTACTCCCTAACAGCTCTTGGTATATCCCACAAACCTAAAATATCCTTAAATATATAGAGCCTACCCAGCTACAGACACCGAAGTCAGCTAATGACAACAAAAAATCGTATTTAAATCCCCTTAATGTTCTTCCACGTTCAGAAGACTATCCAATAAATAGAGCTAGAAAGATACAATTTCCCCTTTCCCCAGATACTGAAATTTTCCAAAAATGAAGGGAAAAAAGATACTACCCTCAATGCAAGAAAACAATTAAGCTGTTAGTGGGTTTTGATTCTAGGCCTTTTAAACCTCTACAAGTAGTGGCTCAATTTATTAATTAATTATGGATACCTTTTCTGAGAGCAAAGCTAGACACTCTAACAGAAACCCTAGGAAATGCATGTGGACCTAACGGCAGCCACACAGGGTGACAGAGCATGGGCTCTGAGAGTCCAACAATTCTAAGTTCAAATACTAGCAATTTCACAACCACCCTTTCAGTCTGCTTGTCATCTGAAGATAGCGACTAGCGTCAATCTCACAGAAGAGTGACGAGGCCAGGTGACACAGCATGATTAAGTGCCCACAGGCACACAGACAGGAAGAGAATATACACAGTACTTCGATGGCCATCCCTCTCTCTCCTATCTCTGCACCCAAAAACTATTCCTCCACTTTTTAATATGATGATAACCTCAAAGTAATTATTTCCTTAGGTTTTAGAGACAAGAAACAAGAAACGGTCACTCACTCGTCCCATCATCTGGTTCGAAGTGGCCAGTGTTGTTCCACGTACTGCCGCCGCTGCTAGTGCCATAGTTATCGTCGGTACTGGCCGGCTCTGCGTAATCAGCGGGGTTAAAGGTTCTGGGGGGGGGGGGAAATGCTTAAAAGAGTCTCTGAGCTCTAAGCAGCACCAGCAAAAATGAACTCAGAGAGGACGGCCACAAGAACCCTGACTTTGCCCTAACAACAGATCAAACCAAGCCCCATTCTATAACCCTATATACGTCTACTTCCCTCACTTATCAGCCTACCTAAAATCCTATGGTATAATCTCAATTTAGATCTACCATCTGTCCTGGATTAGGACATCAAGAATCCTAGTAAGAGGCGCGGGTCATGACCTCGGGGTCCTGCGGTAGAGCACACTGGGCTCCCTGCTCCACGGGGAGCCTGCTTCTCCCTCTGCTGTGTTCCCTCTCTCTCTGTGTCTCTGTCAAATAAATAAAATCTTAAAAAGATAGTAGTAATAATAAAATCCACGTAAAATTTTGGAAAACAGCAGGTATATGCATTCAAATGAAGCTATGTGATGGAGAGAATGACCCAGGTGGGGGACACTCATCTCTAAGCCCGAAGTCTACATACCTATCTGAGTAAAACGGTCTAGAAATTTTTCTGATGACAGTTCAGGTAGGGCTGCCTATTATCCTCAGGATACCAGGTATCAGCCGCTCTAGAATATTACAGTGGTGCTCAGGGGAAAAAAAATTAAAGACTTCGGCACCAAATCAATGAAACTTACCCCATTCCTTGAGCAGAAAACCTTCCTCCTCGTCTACCAGAGCCACCTAAAGAGAAAAGGAGAAAAAGAGAAGAAAAAAGACTATTTTAGAAGCTGATATAAAACTACCTTGCTAAATGAGACAACTCTGCCACAGTTAACTAGGTGGTATTATGAGATGTTCTCTCTCTCACCCCACAGTGCAGTTAATATACACCCCAGGAAGACCACCATTACTACGGACAGATGTTTCCTTTGCTGACCAAATGCTGGTCCTTAAGCAAATACATTAACATCAACAATAAACATTAAAGAAAATGACACCTGCCTTCTTTCCCGCTGCCCCACTCAGCAGGCTCTGGAATTTGCAGGACATCTCAACAATTAAGATAATGAGACGCCATGTGAATGTGCTTGTTTTCAAATGAAGCAGACCCTAAAGAGCTAACAGTAAGAGTAACCCTGCCCCCCATTCTCACCCCCACCCCTCAAGAAATTGATCACCTCTGCCTCGGCCACGTCCTCTTCTGCCTCTTTCTGTACCTCTTCCAGAAGGCCCTCCACTCTTGGTGCCATCTAATCCGTTTTCCTGACCCCGAACTAAAATGAAAAACACAGCCAGAGCAGAGTCAACAGAATTTATCTAAATATGTAAATGACATGTATAGATGGTGGTGGGGAGTCAAAAATGAGGAAGAGAAAATGAGCTGGAAAGATGGGATATGATGGCTACTCAGGGATGAGCCACAACAGAGAGCTGTAGGTTATACAACTTCACCAATAACTGCAGAATAATTTCATGCCAACCTGGTAGCTGCGGCTGGAAAACGCTACCTGTAAGAGGTACCAAGGCCTCACAATAAAGAGTGGGAAGAACAAATCAAAAGGATATTATGGTTACTAGGTCCAGCCTAGCAGCGTTCTGACATCCCTGAAGTCCAGACATTACTGACCCACAGCTGGTTTTGTTAAAGCCCCATGCATACACTCTCGTCCACGGCTGGCACCTCTCCCTCGTCTTGGTGGCCCACCACGTCGCCGACTATAGTCTCTGTCACGGTCTCGATTTTCTTTGCCTTCCTCGTTGGATTCCGTTTGGCCACCATCCTTCTGTCCGGAGACTCCCTTCTTCTTCCCGACCATCTCCCAGGAATGCTAAAGGGCAGAGCATTCACGTGGAATCAATATGGATTGCTATCAGGAAATCACAGATAAAAGCTGGGAAAACTGTCAACCCTTTTCCTCTCATCATCCAAGTCTAAGATACTTCCACTAATTTATGTCCTGTTTAAATGGAGGGTACAGACTACAATCTCAGTACAAATTCTACACCTATCACTGAAAAACCGAAGTCCTTTATTGTAGGGGAGGTGCTTATAGCTAATGGATTGCAGGGATCACTTCTATAAGGATCGCCAAGATCTGGATCCAGAGCAGTCACTTGGCAGATCAAAGGACCTAGTTATTGCTCCCTATTTTTCAAGGGTATTTCCAGGGCTGAAAAAATTAATTCCCTTTAGATTCAGTGACTCTCAACTTTTTACAGTCTTATTCCTGTCAAAGCAGAAAAGAACTAAAAGTTTCTAAAGGTTGACTTTGAATTCAGAAGGAACAAACCACATCGGGCTCCTAGGCACATTCTCTCATCAAGCAACCAGAATTCAGGAGGAAAACAACTGCACCTACTCATCACCACCCCCCAACCCTCCAAACCACACTCTCTAACACACACACCAATTTCCTTTGCTAAAAAAGACCAAGTCAAGAAGACACAGCCCTGGCCCTGAGACATGTGGACCATAGGAAACCTCTATTCCAGGTTTTACACACTGTGTTCTCCCTATCCTTCCTGAACTGATAATAGTCCGATTAAACTTTCTCCAAAGCACAGTAATCTGTGATTCATTCCACACTGCAGGACAAAAAAATCTGTGGTAAGGAAAGTAAGCCAGAACATCCTGCAAAAACCTCATTCCTAAGGAAATTAGTTTTAAAAATCTGAAGTTTTAAAAAAACACCCCTCAGGGCTCCTGGGTGGCTCAGTTGTTAAGCGTCTGCCTTTGGCTCAGGTCATGAGCCCAGGGTCCTGGGACCCAAGCCCCGCATCAGGCTCCCTGCGCAGTGGGGGAGCCTCCTTCTTCCTCTCCTTCTGCCCATACTTGTGTTCCCTCACTCACTCTCTCTCTGTCAAGTAAGTTAAATCTTTAAAAAAAAAAAACAAAAAAAAACCCCCCGAAACTCTGGATTCACACATATTTTGCAGAAAATACATACAAATAAAAATTCCCAAACACCAAGACCACCAGATCTTTACCACCCTAGTTCCCATCTTACTCAAACAACAAGGACCCAGTGCTCAGCAACAGCTATCCAATATCTAGTAACTTTAAAGAACAGCGACCAAGAACAATATGAAATGACTATTAATTTTTTCAGGGCCAATTAACATTACGGTCACATAGAATATCCTTCTTTAAGGGAAGCATGCTGTAGAGTATTTTATTTATGATGACTATAACTTACTTCCAAATAATTCCAAGTGTCCACCAATGGATGAATAAACAACATGTATCATATCCATATATTGGAATACTATTCAGTCTTAAAAAGGAGTGAAATTCAGACACACAGCCACAATATGGATAAACTCTGAAAACACTACACCAAGTAAGAAAACATTAAAAAAAAACAAATACTGTATGATTCCACTTACATGAAGTACCTAGAATAGGCAAATTTATAAGAGACAGGAAATAGAAGGTTACCAGGAGCTGGGAAGATGGGGAAAGAGGGAGTTATGGAGGGAGTTATTGTTTAAGAGATGCAGTATTTGTTTGGGAAACGGAGAGTCCTGGAAAGGCATGATGCTAACGGCTGCACGACACTGTCAGGGTACTTAATGCCACTGAATTATACACTTCAAATAATTAAAATGAGGGACGCCTGGGTGGCTCAGTCGGTTAAGCCACAGTCTTCGTCTCAGATCATGATCCTAGGGTCCTGGGATCGAGTCCTGCATCGGGCTCCTTGCTCCACAGGGAGCCTGCTCCTCTCTTCACCTCTGCCTGCCACTCTGCCTGTTTGTGCTCTCTGACAAATAATATCTTAAAAAAAAAAAATTAAAACGATAAATTTTAAATGTATTTTACTATAATTAAAAGAAGTTTTTAAGTTAAAACCTCAGCTTAAAATTAGAGCAAAATCATAACCACAATTCTGAAGAATCTACAATAGTTCACTATTAACTTTTTAAGAAGATTAAGGACCCACCCAGGACTCAGCAGCTCCTTGCCGCCCACTCTTCCAGTCTAAGCTCATTCCACACCACAGCTGGTAGGTCATTTTATGCTCACAGTAGCTTCAATTCCTAAGTTACCGTACCCCTATTATAACTGAATCTGCATCAGGATTCCTGGAAACTAGACTCAGAACAGCTTTCAGAGTTTTCAGCTAGTTTGTCTTAAAACCTGGCAAGCTTCAGAAACCTGTCACCTTTCCCTTCTCTATGGCATGTATCAGCAGCTGGCACTACCCAGGTTCTGTAAGGAAAAGAAATTACCACGACCTTCCCAAAGGCACTGCCAGTTTTCTGATATGACCTCATCCACCCAAAGACATCCAACATCCTGACAGCTGACATTACGCCCCACTGGTTTCACTAGCAGCTAGTTTATTTGTAGGATAAGCCTACATTTTCCAGCTTATTTTCCTTTCTGATATTGTGAAAGGTTAGCTTCATAGCATTAAGCAGAAGATGATGGAAGGTGAAACAAATGTGACTTGAAGGAGGGAGGGAAGGTGGGAGGGAAGAAGGATTCCAGACTTTTAAAAGGCATGAGTTCAGTCCCACCTCTACCCCGCACCCAAGAATCTTACACAATTATTTTAGAGTAAACTCAAAGTGAGCCAAAGGCACTATTATAATCCAGACAGTAATTTTCAAATAAGATCAATAATGTAAAATCTAAAACAACATTTTTTTTTAAGCAAACTTTACACCCAACATGGAGCTTGAACTCACGACCCTGAAATCAAGAGTCACAGGCTCCCCTGACTGAGCCAGCCAGGATCAAGACCACATTTTTTAAGAAAAAAATCCACAAATTTAAATTCAACGACTAAAAAAAGTTTTCCACTATTATTTCCTATTGTCTCAAGGAAACTGACAAACCTCCAACATTTAGCTAATGTGACACTGTAACACCAGTAAGCTGATCTCTCTAAAAGTGAATTCTGGTTATCTATCCCAACCAAAGATCCCCAGAGTAAGACCACGTAAACGAAGATTACTTTAAAATGATACACTGCTCGTTAAAACATTAAAGTTCTCTGCTAAGCACCACAGGCACATCCCAAAGGCTAGTAAGGCAGAACACCTGTTCTTAAGGGACTTAACAATTTGGGACAGTGATAAGACAAGCACAAAAATATAAAGATCTCATTAAGTGGAAAGGAGAAGAGGTGAAATTCTAGGGCAAGAGGTCCTCCAAGATATCCCCTATCATCTCCAGGGACGGCCAAAAAGGCTGTTAACAATCTCTCTACTACCTCAACAGAAATAACTTCAAGCAATGAAAATGTATTGTAAAAGGTAACACTAATGAGAATGTCTTGAAATCAGAATCCACTAGTTTGTGTGACTTTATTCAACAGCAATACAACAGAGGAGCAGAATGTTCTATGATTAGTAACTAAGGCTAACATATAGCATCCCTACCTAATTGAGAACCCGGTCTGGAAAACACTCAATAGCCTAGAATGAATGATTTATTCTAAGTAAATTTAAAAAGACAGATTTTAGGTCTCCTCCTCCTTACTGCATATAAACTTTAAGTATTCGTAACCCACAGCAAACAATCTCCAGGGCAGTTCTCTGCTCCATTTGGAGAATAAAGTACTCTCCTTTATTTATTTATTTTTAAGTATTTTATTTATTTATTTGACAGAGAGAGACAGTGAGAGAGGGAACACAAGCAGAGGGAGTGGGAGGAGGAGGAGCACACTCTCCGCTGAGCAGGGAGCCCCATGTGGGGCTCGATCCCAGGACTCTGGGATCAGGACCTGAGCTGAAAGCAGACACTTAACGACCGAGCCACCCAGAAGCCCCTAAACTACTCTCCTTTAAGCTGAGTTACTCTACTTGCTATTTTTAGAATACTCTGAGCTTCTCAGCCAGGGACCCACTTTCTAGAATGCTCCATTAACACTGTACCGTATCTGGGTTTCCTTCCAGTAGGACATTGATGGCTCTGTTGACATCTCCATTGCAGTCATGCAAAGCAATGACACATTCATCCTGGTTCTTGCCTGTGATATCAATCAACTGAAAGAAAAAGATCAGCAACCATCAAGAACAAGCTTGCACTCCTCACAAAAGGAAGCCAGGTGAGCAAGGGAAAAGGGAGAAGACACCACTTGAGCCTGAAGGAACCCCAGGCTTAAAAAAGCAAAATGTGCAGAATTTTGGTATTCTAGTTCGGTAAGCAAAATGTTCACCTTTGATTAGGGATGGGGCCAAGGTATTTACGAAACAATCAAACAATGAAGTATCTAATAGGGAGTCAGACCCAGAAGCACACAGGCTCCCCCACACCACAGCTTCTACCATTCCTAGACGGCACAACTGCTCAAAGTTGCTGTGAGAAACGGCAGCAACAAAGTCGTCCAATAAAGTTACAATCAAGAGGAAACCTTTTCGAACAAGGTCGCTGTCCAAAGCGGGATGGTAAATCGGAAAACAAAAGCGTGCACTTGCTGGCTTAACCTACTGAATTTCAGGTCGTCATTCTTTCTACACCTACAGCCCAAGGGACCCTGGCAGCCACGTGCGCCGTCCAGCCCGCACTGGCGTCTTTCCCCGCGTTCCCGGCGGTCGGCAGGACACTCACTTGCTTCACTTTCTCCTCAAAGTCCGCGTCGTTCTGGTCTGAAATCATCTGTGCAAGTCGGATTTGTTCCGCGGTGGCCTAGAAGCAAAACAAGTTCAAGAAAGCATGATGGACAGACAACAGTTTAGAGAAGCAAGAGGGACCTAGACAGTCAATAATCCACCCCACCTTCCAGTCCAATTTCCTTCTCCTCGTTACAAATGACCAAGTGGTAAAATACTAACGTCAATTAAGATGCCTAAATTTGCAGAATGACAAAACAAAACAGAACACTGAAGCTATTAGTATTCCACTCTACGATCCCTAGAAAACCAGGGAGCTTTTCCACCGATGTTCACAGTTAAAGCAGGTCCTGTTTGGGTATCACAGTGCCTTTCTGAGACATTTGTGCCTTAAATAATTCACATTTATTTGCAACGTCACGTGTAAACCCTGTTCCTGTTTCTGCAAGGACCAATGCCGCCTCCTAATCTCTAGGGCTGAGAACGACGTTAAGATTTTGTCTGAGGGAAATGCTACCTTACAGATACAAAGCCCAGAACCCATTCTTTCCAAGTCTCATGATGCCGTATTAAGCAACAAAAAGGAAGAACACTGCATCATGGCGTATCATTAACAGTCATCAAGCCCTAAGTAAAAAGAGCCAAGGCCTAGAAAACAAGAAGAAAAAACCCAAACCAAGAATCCAAAGCACAGAATACTGCTGCACTGGATGGAAACCAGTAACGACCAGTAATGCTACCCATAAATCCATATCCCTTGGGTTCTTTACCTGTGGCCGCTGCTTGTGCTGTGTCTGGTTTTGGTTTTGAGGTTGTTCCCAGTTTCCCCGGGCTCGGTTAGTGCCCACCGAGGTCATCATTTACAGTATATACAAATAACAGTATTTACAAGGTAGAATACTGAAAGATTAAAAAAAAAAAAAAGCAATTTAGATGTTAAATATGGGCAAAATGTTTTCAACGTCTCTTTCCTCAGCATCTTCACCAAACACTTTCATTTCTTTAAAAGCAACAAACAAGAAAATTCATCTGTTCTTAAAACATATTTAGCTTGATAAATTCCTTAAGAAACAATGGCTATTAATCCATTTCTGTAGAACAAAAAATATATAAAGTATGTGTTAAGTCCTGGTTATTTTTTTAAGATTTTATTTATTTATTTGACAGAGTGAGAGAGATCCTAAGTAGGCAAAGAGGCAGGCAGAGCTCCCCGCCGAGCAAAGAGCCCAATTCAGGGGCCGTTCCCAGGACCCTGAGACCATAACCCGAGCCAAAGGCAGAGGTTCAACATACTGAGGCACCCAGGTGCCCCCAGTGATGGTTTTATTTTTTATTTTTTTAAAGTTATGGGCATAGTCTGGTTACTAGCCCCCTATACATAGGTTTTGTGAAGTTTTGCTATCTTGGTAGCCAAGGGAAACAATGTTAATAATGAAAAGCCTCTACATGGAAATATCTAAAGTCCCTTTGACAGAAGGAAAGATAATCAGCAAAACCTGGAAACAAAAGCTTTCCAGGAAGGGATTAGTCTACACTCCAAATAAAAACAATTTAAAATACTGTCCTCAGTCTACCTACAGAAGCACTCCTACCTCCCTTTACAACCAGTTTATGTAAGTTGCATGCGACCTCCATCACTTGGGAAAGGACAAGCAAAGTCTAGCCTTTCTCCCTCAAGTTTTGTCTTTCCTCATGCAGTGGGAGCCTGTGTAACCTTCAACAAAGCAAGTATTAGCCCCAGTGACTGCTCAGAATCTTAGTCAGTTCCCCAGATAATTCAAACACAGTTTTCCCAGCTATTTCTGTTGCCTCCTAGTCCACAGTTCCCAGGCGCCAGAAATGCAAAAACTCTTTACCACTCACCTTAATATACATAGAATCGCAAATCTGTCCCAAACCAAAAGTGTCTAGCACAAAGTTTTATTTGGAAGAAAGGGCTTCTAGGATTATCTTTTTCTGTTTTTTTGTTTGTTTGTTTGTTTTAAGAAGAGTTAGGATTTTATTTTTTAAGATTTTATTTATTTGACAGAAAGAGAGAAAACAAGCAACAGCAGTGGCAGGCAGAGGGAAAGGGAGAAGCAGGCTCTCTGCTAAGCTGGGAGCCCGAGGCGGGGCTTGATCCCCGGACCATGACCCAAGCCAAAGGCAGATGCTTAACAGAAAGAGCCAACCAGGTGCCCCTCGGATTATCATTTTAAACTTGAGACACTATTTCCAGCAATGGGACTTTGTTGAGTCTTTAAAGAGACAGAGAACACACAGGGCCTTCTCAAAACCAGAACAGTTTTTGTTATTAACAGTTCTAGCAAGCGAGGATTCTCCAGAACTTAAGTTCCCTTCGTTCATACTTTGCTTTGTAACACCACCTCAGCGGCTGCCTTTAGTAACAAAGAAAATATCCACCACATGAAGGAGCGCTCAAAGTAAGATGTTACTCTGCACTGTTTTATTCTGTCCCAAAGAGAGTAAGTTTATATTTTCTGCTCTACACATAATTTTTTTCATTAATGAAACTTTATATATGGGGTAATGTTAGACCACTCAAAAGACACTGCTGAATTTGAGAGAGAAATAAGTTGAGCTTCTAAAGAAATATGGTAGGATTATTAAGGAAGTGAATTTCATTGGGTTTTTTGGGTCACAAAGAAAGCTAACTTCCCTGTGGATAAAGTCTTCACCAAGTTGGATCAACAGGATGCACAGGTCTTTGTGTTTTTTGATACAGTCATTAAGAATTAAGAGTTTTACATTCTCTATCGCCAAAATTTTTAAAGAAATCCCGGAGCTAATTCTTTAACCACTACCTCTTCTCCCTACACACATGCACATGTGCACACAAAGGCCTGTAAATATTTTTATCTAGTAGAGGATTATTTGCTACACAGTAGTCCATTTTCCCAAACTGGCATTATAGCCAAGTATCATCACTCACAAAAAAAAAAGTGTTTTTTCACCAGTACCGCTGGATTCAAATCAAAGAGAAAAATTAAAACTGGATGAAAACTATTATACTTACTAATTGACCCTAAAATGAAATTTCTAATGTGAATAAATGCTCCTGTAATTTACAATTACTGACTGCTTTCTACTTCTATCGTGATTCCGACCGACGAGTAGAAATACTACTACAGATAGGAATTGCATGACTACCAGTAGGGATGACTGCACGCGCTGTACCTGCGTAAATACATTAACGAGTTCTCTTGAAAGGCTCATAACTACTGACGGGAAAAAAGAAATAGCCCTGATCAGTCCGGCTGTTAACTTCCATTTCTTTCTTAGAAGTGCTTTGAAATGTGTGACTAAGAAAACTTTACCACCTAGGTAGGTAACCACACTGCGCGACAGGTCAAAAGTGAGTGATCTGGGATCACCAGAGGGCACAAAATTAGTAGCCTTTTAGTAGCAAGCAGAGACACATACCTAGAGTTATCACAGTGGAGGGGAGGAATCTTGTTAAGTACTTTTCCTTAGAAAATAAAAATATTTTACGGGAAACACAGGAGAAGTGTTGGGAGACCAAGCGAACAGCGCAGGAACAAATACTGTTTTCAATACAGGAGTGCCCTTGACCATCTTTTGAAAACCAGCTACTTGAAAAAATAGCCAGAGAAATTTTACAGAAAAAAATAAATAACAAGTATTTATTGAGTATCTACTATGTGTCCAGTACTTCAGGAAATACAAAAGCAGTAGGGCTTGGTTGCTGCCCTCAGGGAGCTTACAATCTAAGTTGAGGAACAATTCAAGACACTCTGAAGCTGGACTGGGGTGAACAGGGCTTGCTACCTGTAACACAACAACTAGTTCCCCTAGAGGCTTTGTGGAAATGACCCCAGCATCCCCTTCTCCATACTCTGGAGTCTAACTTGAAAGAGTGCTTGCCAGTTAGGACACATTTAGCAAAGAGGGGCTTCAAAAATCAGAAACAAAACAGTACATTTTAAGGTCTTGCATCATTAGTTCTGGGCCAGCAATACTTGCTGTTCGCAGCGGAAACAATCACTGGCATGCTCTACTCTTCTAAGGACAATGGTGTAAGATCTCAAAGCAGTTTTACCAACCCATGAACCCAGACGTGACCAGCACGCTTGTTCTCCAGGAAGACTGGTTGTCACTGTCCCCCATCGCCCCCCCAAGTCACATCGTACATCCCCCGAGCAGGATACGGGCGGGGAAAGGTGGATGGAGAGGACACAAAAAAAGCATTTCTCCATCTAACACTCAGGGACACTCAAAGGCGAAAACGGTAACAATGACAACAAAAAAGGCCTGTTACTGTGGTGTTTTTCCTTCCCCAACATCCTACACCAGAGGCGGCTACTTTCGAGACCGGTGGACGAGCAGTCTCCTGTTTGTGACATCAGTCTGCAAAGGACTGTCCACAAAGTGAGGGTCTGAAGAAATTCGGAATTCCTCTCCGATTACGGGGGAGGGAGCACACACCCCAGGGCTCTAGTGACGTCCCTTAGGCGTAATCCAGCCTACGGGGGTCTCCCCGTCCAGCTTCCCAAACACAGCACAACTGTTCGGGGCACCCCAAGCTACAGCATGGACAACAGCAAGCCAACGACGGCAGCCACGAACACGTCCCCAAAGCCGGGGCGCTGCGAGAGAAGGAAGGGCAACAAGAGGCGCTGACAAAGAGGCTGGGAACGGAGAGGGGACGCAGGCCCACGCGTGGAGGATGGGAGGCTCTCCCCGCTCCGCGCCACCTCGGGAGCTCCCGGGGCCAATCGCCTCCTCACCTCCCACCCGGAACAAATTAATCCTCCGCACTCCAAACTGAGAGCCACATGGGGGAGTTTGGGGCAGCTCCACCCGCCGCCCCCCCACCCCGCCACCCCCAAACCAGGCCGGATCCGGATCCGAGGAGGCCCGCAGCGGGCTGGGAAGGGAGGAGGCCCCCTCGTCGTCTTCACGGGCAGCGGCCAGAGCAGAGCAGGCCCTACCTCAGGCGGGGCCCAGGCCGCGCTCGCTCGCGCTCTTCCTCGCTCTCCCCGCTCGGGCTCTAGCCGCATGGCCCCCCCCCTCCGGCTGCCCAAGCCCCGCCCCGGCCACGCTCCCAAATCGAGGCCCCGGCTCCGGCGCGGCCCAGTAGGCCGCAAATCCAACCATAAACAAAACCCCCGGCGGCCGACTCGAGGGGGGGCGCCGGGCTAGCACGACCGGGAGGGGTGTCCAGTGGGGGGAACGCACGGGGCGGGGGGCCTACGGGGGGGCGCGCCGGCGGGGTAGGGGAAAAGGGAGGGAGGGAAAAGGGAGACCGCGGATTTAAAGGGGCCGCGGACAATACCCGGCCCCGCCGCGCTGCCGCTGCCGCCGCCGCCGCCGCCAACGCCGCTGCGCTCCCAACTTTACCTCAGTCTCCTCCACACTGACACCCCGGGCCGCGCCGCCCCTGTCACGTGATGTGAGGTTCCCTCCTCCCCACCCCCTCCCTCCTTTCCCCTCTCGCGCTCGCTCTCGCGCCTTCCCCCTCCCACTTGCCTGCCTGCGTACCCCGGCACGTGACGCGAAAAAGGACGCGCACGCAAGCGTGCGCGCACCACTCCGCCACGAGCCGCCGCGCTGCGCTGCGGCTCCGGGCGTCCGCCCCGCCTACGCCGCGTGACGCACTGGCGGCCTCCGCTTCCTGTTCCTGCGTCGCTCGGCGCCTCTGCGCGCGCGGCTCGCGGGGCCGGTGCGGGCCTAGGTCACGTGCTGGGGGGTAGCGGGAAGGCGACGGTCCTTCTTGGCTTGCCCGTCCGCCATGTTTTCGGGCCGGGTCAGCCTTGGTCTTTCCCCGTGAGGAAATGGCCGAGAGGTTTCAGGGAGCCCGGGCTGACGAGGCAGTGCGGCCGGTGACCCGGAGCTGTGCGCGGGGGGAGGGGGGGCGCGGCCATGGCGTCCGGCAGTAACTGGCTGTCGGGGGTGAATGTCGTGCTGGTGATGGCCTACGGGAGCCTGGTGAGGAGACCCCCGCCCCGTCCTGCCGCCGCGTCTGGCCCCGTAGGGGCCTTTGTCGTGGGCGTCCCCCGTCCCCGCCTGCCGCGCTCTCAGCTGCGCCTTCTCGGCGCCTGGACTCGGAGCCGCCTCCGGAGTGCGCGGGGACCGAAGCCGCGGCCCCCTCGGCCCCGGAGCGCCCCTGGGAGCCCCACGGGGGCCTTAGGGACCGAGGCGTGCCCCCTTGTGGGTAACTGTGCTTTACTAAGGCGCCCTCCCGACACCTTCCGGACAGGTGTTCGTGCTGCTGTTCATCTTCGTCAAGAGGCAGATCATGCGCTTCGCCATGAAGTCGCGGAGGGGCCCTCATGTCCCTGTGGGGCACAACGCCCCCAAGGTAGGTGCTCGAGGCCCGAGGCGGGCCGGGAGGGGACTGCGGAGGCCGCGCCTTCCGGGGCGGCTCTGCTTGCGGGTGGGGCGGGGGGCGACGTCAGCCCCGGATCCGGATGGGCTGCGGAGGCCGACGCCGCGCGGCGTCTCGGAGCGTCCTCCTCGGTGCCGCTGCCCTTCCTGGCCCCTGCCCCGCCTTCTCGCGCTCGCTCTCCAGTAAGTCGGTCAAATCTGGGGAAAAAAGAAACGTTTGATCTGCGCCCAGCTCTGTGCACGCGCGAGTCCCGCGGACGGACTTCCGGGTTTTCCGCCGGGTCCGACGGGCGTCTGAGCCCGGACCCGTCCGCGCCGGGCGCCTGGGGGACCCGCCGCGCCCTCTCGGGGCTCGCCCTGGGCGCGGCGTCTGGCTGGGGTCGAGCCGCAGGGGTTCGCTGTCCGGCGCCCAGCTGTGCGCGGCCGCGCTGCGGGCCGGCGACGGCTGCCCTCGCCCTCCTCCCCGCGCAGGCGCGCGCTCCTGTCTCTCTTCGCGTCCGCGTGTTTTTCTAGAAACTTTCCCCGCAGATTTGATGTGTGTCCCTTTGTCTAATGCCCAGTCTCCCCTCGACGGCGAGCTTCGGGAGTGCAGGTCTGTTGCCTACAGTAAAGGCAGGGCCAGTAGTTCGGTACTGAGTGCCACGGCCGCGATCCCTCAGCTCCGAGATCGGTGCTCGGCCCCCCGCGGTGCTGTTACTCTTCCTGGAGTTCTTGGCCGGGGTCCTCCGCGGACCACCGGCAGGAAGGTGTTGTGGCCTGAAACCTGGAGCAGCGCTGCTTCACATGCCTCAGTTCTCCCAGGTCCACCCGCCCTCCGGACGAGGGGTGCGGGGCCGGCGCCCGGCACCTCAGGGTCCAGTCACAACTCGGAGGGTTTGAGAGGTCCCTGGACCAGATGAGATTCCTTCCGCTTTAAAAAAGTCTTTCGTCCACATTCTCGCGTGTTGCCGGTCGAAGTGCCGGAGGGTAACCCACTTCGAAAGCCGCGGGGCGGCGTCCAGTGAGGCTGCGCCTGCGCCTGACCCGCGGGGCGATCGGTCTTCGCTGGTTCCGTTGGACCGGAAGACGAGTGCACGGGCGTTCCTGTCCGTGGTGGGGACATTCGAGAAGGAACTGCTGGTCCAAATGCCTGCTTGAGAGGACGTTTACCGTGGCTGTCCTGGAGTACCGTAAGGGTCAGCAAGAAGCTAAGCCACGTAAACGCGTGAACACAAGTGAAGCGCTAAACCAGCGGCGCCCGGGGGGCTCATGGTTCAGCCTCTGCCTTCGGCTCAGGTCATGGTCTCAGGGTCCTGGGATCGAGTCCCACAGGGGCTCTCTGCTCAGCGGCCCCCCGCTCCTCTGCTGCTTCGTGATCTCTGTTAAATAAATTAAGTCTTTAAAAAGTAAAGCATTTTTGAATGAAAAAAACATGCTGAATGAAAAAAACCAGAAAGTCATTCATAAAACTATTTTGTTGCATTCCTTTTATATTAAATTCTGCAACAGGCGGAATTACATCAATAGAAAGTACATAATTGTTGTCTGGAGCAGGGAAGGGAGGATAGGAAGGGAGCAGGGAAGGATAGGTTGACTGCAAAGGGATTGGAGAACATTTTGGGATGATGGGAATGCTCTGTACCTTGGTTCTAATGGTGGTTGAGTGGGTGTATTTGTCAAACTCATCAATACACACAAATTGGATGTGTTTTATCACGTGTAAGTTCAACCTATTGCAATAAAGTATTTAAAAAATTTTTTTAAGATTTTACTTAATGTATTTATTTGACAGAGAGCACACAAGCAAGGGGAGCAGCAGAGGAAGAGAGAAAAGCAAGCTCTCGGTGGAGCAGGGGCTTTATCCCAGGATGCTGGAAACATGACCTGATCTGAAGGCAGACGCTTTACTGACTGAGCTACCCAGGCACCCCAAGTATTTAAAATTTTAAGAGACGAGTTGCAGAGGAATTCAAAACATTTTTTCCATTTGTGTAAAGTTCAAAATCAGGCAAAGCTAAACATCTTGTTTAGGTTGATGTGATAAACAGTAAAGAAAAACGAGGTTGACAAATTAACATTGGGGGTAGCGTTCAATCGGGGATAGGCATGCAAGACTTCACAGTCGCTGGTAACATTATAGTTCATAAACAGGATAGTGGATGTAGGTGTTTATCTTAGCGATTTTTATGATTACTTAAAGCGTATGTAACGCATATTCCGTGTAGAACTCACAGTGGAAGCTTCTAAAATGGCAAGAAGTGGCACCCGGCTGTCTCAGTCAAGCCTCCAACCCTTCGGCTCAGGTCTTGATATCGGAGTTTCAAGCCCCACATTGGGCTCCACATTGGGTGTAGAGCCTACTTAAAAATAAGTTACAAGATGGGGCGCCTGGGTGGCTCAGTGGGTTAAGCCGCTGCCTTCGGCTCGGGCCATGATCTCGGAGTCCTGGGATCGAGCCCCGCATCGGGCTCTCTGCTCAGCGGGGAGCCTGCTTCCTCCTCTCTCTCTGCCTGCCTCTCTGCCTGCTTGTGATCTCTCTGTCAAATTAAAAAAAAATAAAATAAGTTACAAGAAGAAAATCTGTTGGGGCTCTGGAACCCTCATAAGTTAGAGAGATGAGCTTGGAACTATTAACAGTGGTTGCTTCTGGGTAAGTGAGGGCTGGCTTTAGAGCCTTTTGTGAATTTTACACCATGAATATGAATTACCTACTTAAAAGAGTTAACGTAGGGGCGCTTGGGTGGCTCAGTGGGTTAAGCCTCTGCCTTTGGCTCAGGTCCTAATCTCAGGGTCCAGGGATCAAGCCCCACATTGGGCTCTCTGCTCAGCAGGGAGCCTGCTTCCCCCTCTTTCTCTGCCTACTTGTGATCTCTCTCTGTGTTAAATAAATAAATCAAATCTTGGCAGGGGTGGGGGAGTTAACATAGTCCGGAAGAAAAATTGTAGAAGTTCTGCGGTCCACCAGGTAGGGTAGTCCCTAAGCTATTACAAATCATCACAGGCCTCTTTACAGATTTTAGAGTATGATTTCCAATTGCTGTTCGTTTTTTTCTCTTTCTCTGGAAGTTCTTTATAAAAACTAAGATTTTAAACCCAATTGAATCAGAAATAACGTTGATGTTGTGGACCTTGAAGAAATTCTGGCAGGTTAAAAGATCTAGTTTAGAGATGTACAGTTTGGAGAGGTATTTAGTGAGCCTAATCCCATCCTTAAGTTTTTTAGTCTTAACCTGGCAGTTTTATCAGCCATACGAGCTTTTTTTCTGCTGCTTTTGTCTTTTTTTTTTTTAATATTTTATTTATTTATTTGAAACAGAGAGAGATCACAAGTAGGCAGAGAGGCAGGCATGGAGAGAGAGGAGAAAGCAGGCTCCCTGCTGAGCAGAGAGCCGGATGCGGGCCTCGATCCTAGGACCCTGAGATCATGACCCGAGCCGAAGGCAGAGGCTTAACCCACTGAGCCACCCAGGCGCCCTCTGCTGCTTTTGTCTTAGTTGTTCACTTGCTCTGCCCCATTTCCAGGGTGATGGAAAGCAGAGTATAGGGTAAGTGATGGCATGTTCTTTTCTCTGTGTGAACAGGACTTGAAAGAGGAAATTGATATCCGGCTGTCCAGGGTTCAAGATATCAAGTATGAGCCTCAGCTCCTTGCAGATGGTGATGCAAGACTGCTACGGCTAGAAACCCAGGGAAATCAGAGTACGTGGCGTGCTCTTGGAGGATACTTCAGTGAGGAATCCTCAGTTCAGGATTCCTTTGCTCTCCAAGCTGTTAGCATAGCCCCTGGCAAAACCTACACCTGTGGTTCCTCTGTTGCTGGGGACCTGTCAGATGCGGGGGGGCTGTTTATTAGCTTGCTGAAGTTTGCAAAGTCTTCTGAGGTTAAGTCTGTGACCAGTCTCTCTCTCAACAGATTGCTACAACTATCTCTACAGGATGAAAGCTCTGGATGCCATCCGTGCCTCCGGTAAGGCCTGCCTGGCAGGATGGTCAGGGTCCTGGAGGCTCACCTGGGGAAGAGGGAGGAAGCCCTCTTTATATATATTAGGATTTGTCCTTTCTCTAATCTCCGGCTAGGAGGAGTTTCCTAGAGTTTTGAGAGTACCAGGTTATCGTTTTGTCTGAGGAAATGACAGGCACATTACTCTCCAGTGAGTGCATTTGTTCATAGACCTTCAGCTTCATTGACGGGGTGGTGGCGACTGACTGCTTTTTCAGTAAGACCAAGATAAATGGTTCTTGAGTTTTTTCTATTCTATGACCGTTGTCAAATATGCTTCCTCTCTGATAAAATATGGTTTGTATTTCAGAGCCAGGAGTGTAAATTGGATGGGGACAGTACTGTGTACCATTGACGTAGCTTACAGCTGTGTTCCCACCACCAAGTGACCACTCAGACACAGCTTTATACCTGTGGTCTTCTTCATTCTGTTAGAATTCCCCCAAAGTCAGTCAGTTGTTGGACCCATTTCTGAACTTGGGAGATTAACTAGAAACTGATAAGTGGGAGAAGCGTTAGCACTGTCGTCTGTTACCTCCACAGAGATACCATTTCACGCTGAAGGCCGGCATCCCCGTTCCTTACTGGGCAAGGATTTCCGCTCCTACCTGCTAGATCTTCGGAACACTAGTACCCCTTTTAGGGGCGTGCGCAAGGCCCTCATTGATACCTTGCTGGACGGCTATGAGACGGCGCGCTATGGGACGGGGGTAAGCTGGGTGGCCACTTTTTCCTTCAGGGAGCTAACGGAGTACCCCAGCCTGAGGGACTCTTGCCCTTCCTCTTTCCTCAGGTCTTCGGCCAGAGTGAGTACCTGCGCTACCAGGAGGCGCTGAGCGAGCTGGCTACTGTGTAAGTGTGAAGGGGACTATGTTGGAGGGCCTGGTTGGAGAGGGCAGTTGAGCTGCCGTGCCCACCCCCCACGCGGGATGCCCTTCATGGGCAGCACTAACGAAACCACGATGACGAGTTGTCCGGTTCTGCCTTTCCCTCACATCTGAAAGCATGTGTTGCTCTACAAGCTTACAGATGGAGAAGCCTCTCCTCCTCTTGTGCCCCCACCCCTCATTTTTTTTTAGTCCAGGTGAGTAAAATGTCAGAAGTGGTGTAACATTGCTATCAATAAAGGGAATGAGGTTTTTCAGTATAGAGATTTCCCTCTCTTCCAGGGTTCCAGTGTCCTTACGTGTCTTAGTCGGATAAAAGTAACAGTTAAGCGCCATCCACCTTTTTTTCTTTTTTTTAAAGATCTTATTTATTTATTTGACAGAGAGAGATCACAAGCAGTCAGAGAGGTAGGCAGAGAGAGAGAGGAAGCAGGCTCCCGGCCGAGCAGAGAGCCCGATGCGGGACTTGATCCCAAGGACCCTGGGACCATGACCCAAGCCAAAGGCAGAGGCCCAAACCACTGAGCCACCCAGGCGCCCCAGTGCCATCCACTTTTATAAGCACTTAGAGCACTAGGAACTTTGAAACTAAGGGCATTACTGTAGTTTTAGCTGTTGATTGTGTTACTGGAATCCCGACTTCTGTCTGGCGTCGTTTTAAATGTGCACTAACGTAGCTTCGTTGTGTTGTTCATGCAAATGTCACGAGAGTGGAGAGGGAAAGCCAATGTAGAATAAAATTTTACTGGCGTTGAGAGGAGCCACCTCTGTCTTCTGCTGTGTTGAAGGCACATACAGTTTTTTCTTAAAAGATAAGGGGTGTCTGTCCCCTTTTGTCTCTGTCCTTAAAAATAAACTACCTTGTTCCGAATACAAAGGGTCTAGTAAACACTGCTCAGAAGAGGAGTGAAACTGCAGGGGAGAGGATGAGATGGGTGCTTAGTCTGGAAGTCACTTAGGGGCGTGTTGAAACTGCGATATCTTTGAAAGACAGGTACCTTCTGGTTCTCATCTGGGGTCGCGAGAGTCATCAAATTCCTAAGGCTAGAAAGGAGCTGGTGGGTACCAGGGGCTGGAGGGTTAGGGTTTAATGGGAACAGAGCACTGATTTTGCTGCATGAAAAGAACGCTGGGGATGGCTGCACAGTGCTACTTGACAGTGCTCAACGGAAACATTTAAAAATGGCTATGATGGTAAATTTTGGGTGTATTTTACCTACCAGAGTTATGTTAAAAATTCAGTTCTTGGGGTGACTGACCGGCTCGGTCGGTAGACTATGTGACTCTTGATTGTGGGGTTGTGGGTTCAAGCCCCACATTGGGTGCAGCGATTATTTAAAAATAAAATATTTTTTAAGTTTTTTTTTTTTTAAGATTTTATTTATTTATTTGTCAGGGAGAGAGAGAGCGCACGAGTGAGCACAGGCAGACAGAGTGGCAGGCAGAGGCAGAGGGAGAAGCAGGCTTCCCGCCAAGCTAGGAGCCCGATGTAGGACTCGATCCCAGGACCCTGGGATCATGACCTGAGCCGAAGGCAGCCGCTTAACCAACTGAGCCACCCAGGCGGCCCTATTAAAAAATAGGTCATGATTTCAGGATCCTGGGATTGAGCCCCTCATCGGGCTCTCTGCTCAGCGGGGAGCCTGCTTCCTCCTCTCTCTGCCTGCCTCTCTGCCTGCTTGTGATCTGTCTGTCAAATAAAATCTTTAAAGAATAAAACAAAATATTTTAAAAAATAATTTAAAAAAAAGAAAGAAAGAAAGAAATGGGTGCTTGGGTGGCTCAGTGAGTTGAGCTTCTGCCTTCAGCTCAGGTCATGGTCTCAAGGTCCTGGGATCCAGCCCCGAATCGGACTCTGCTCGGCAGGGAGCCTGCTTCCCCCTCTCTCTGCCTGCTTGTGATCTCTCTTGTCAAATAAATAAATAAAATCTTTAGGGACGCCTGGGTGGCTCAGTGGGTTAAGCGGCTGCCTTCGGCTCAGGTCATGATCCCCAAGTCCTGGGATCGAGTCCCACATCAGGCTCCTTGCTCGGCAGGGAGCCTGCTTCGCCCTCTGCCTCCGCCTGCCACTCTGTCTGCTTGTGCTCGCTCTCCCTCTCTCTCTCTAATAAATAAATAAAATCTTTAAAAAAAAAAAATGTTGAGCCAGAGTCAGGGACTCAGTGGGAAAATTGGTTTCTCTGCTACTTCTAAGCTATCAGATGGGGTTTTAGTAACTAATTTAGAAGGTAGGACAAGAGCAGAGGTCATTTGCAGCTATAGCTACATTTATAGAATGGATGAGCCTTAAATTGTGTTAGTCCTCATTCTGTCCTTAAGCTGCCCTCCCTATGTGCTCCAGGGTCAAAGCGCGAAGTGGGAGTTCGCAACGACAGCACCAGTCCGCCGCCAAAGACTTGACCCAGTCCCCTGAAGTCTCGCCGGCGACCATCCAGGTGACATACCTCCCCTCTAGTCAGAAGAGTAAACGTGCCAAGCACTTCCTTGAACTGAAGAGCTTTAAGGACAACTATAACACACTGGAAAGTACTCTGTGATGGGCTGCTGCTGCTGCTGCTGCTGCTGCTGCTGCTGCCACCGCCACCACTGGGGCCCGTGGCCTCGTCCTGTGGCTGGTGGGCCCACTGCTGACCTGCTACAGTGTCCAGAGCTCTTAGGGTTCATGCCTGGAGGATCATTCTCCAGCTGGTTCTTAGAGCCCATTTCAGGAAATCAGGACTTTATTTTCCCTTGGTAGCACTTTTTTCCGGAGTTGAATTCAGATGTTTTTTAATGTTTCCATCAATGTTTTCTTAAAGATCTTCACTTGGTTTTTATTATAGTTCATCTGTTTTTTTCCCCTTTTCCAAACTATAAATAATCCTAAGAGTGAGAGTTGGGGTGGTGGGGCCTGGTGTCTTCCATGTCTGCCCCTTTCTACATATTTTAATGGGGACCATTTGGGTTTGAGACATCTTAAGAGGCAGTTGGTAGAAAGATTAACATGACTTCCCTGATATGCAAGGATCTGCCTTTGGGCTTTCTTTCCATACTGTCTTGAATAAAGGGAACGCTGGAGCCTGACATAATCCCATTCCCCCTATACTTCCTGGGGATGCTGTGGGACAGGGAAGAAATGTCAGACCAATGCACTGGTCTGACATTCTAGATTATTTAATAAAATGAACAATTTTAAAAGTACATGATTTGGGGCACCTGGGTGGCTCAGTGGGTTAAGCCTCTGCCTTCGGCTCAGGTCATGATCCCAGGGTCCTGGGATCGAGTCCCACATCAGGCTCTCTGCTCTGCAGGGAGCCTGCTTCCTCCTCTCTCTCTCTCTCTACCTGCCTCTCTGCCTACTTGTGATCTCTGTCTGTCAAATAAATAAATAAAATCTTTAAAAAAAATAAAATAAAAGTACATGATTGATTTCTTTATAGTTTGTTTTAAGATTTATTTGAAAGCAAGGCATAGCAAAAGGAACACAAGCAGGGGGAGTGGGAGAGGGGGAAGCAGGCTTCCCACGGAGCAGGGAGCCCGATGAGGGGCTCGATCCCAGGACCCTGGGATCATGACCTGAACGAAAGGCTGACGTTTAATGACTGAACTACCCAGGTGCCCCATTTTTTTTTTTTAATTCGAGACAGAATGTACATGTGCATGAGCCGGGGGAGGGCAGAGAGAGAGAAGCAGACTCCCCACTGAAAGCAGAGCCCAATGTGGGACTCAGTCTCCTGCCCCCTGAGATCATGACCTGAACCGAAATCAAAAGTCAGATGCTTACCCGACTGAGCCACCCAGGTGCCCTGTAGTTGCCTTCTAATGAAACAGGCATAGGATATGTCCTTTGGACTTAGGGTCATGCCGGGACCCCACAGAAGGAACCTTAAAATAGGAACTTTGGTCCTTACCCTTAGAATTGCCTCTGTCACTGATAGAAGGCAGGACAACCAGGATTCTCTTAAGCTCTCCCGGGTAACGAGCGAGGTGACCAATCAAGTCCGAGGCGTGGGGTATGTTGTTGGAGGTGAACGTGTTGCTATGACTACTGAATCCTGGGTGACCGACCAGCAGAAGGGAGATCCTGTTTCATGTCCTGAACCTGCGTCCCGCCAGCTTGTAGACATGTCTGTGGGAAAGGTGACAAAAGCCGAAGAGGTGCGCAGAGCTGGAAGGGGGCTGGGTTGGCCAGAGGCAGTTCCCTGAGGGGCCCCTGAGGTAATGGCTGGCTGCTGCATACCAGCTCTTCCCTGCATGATTTCTTTGGTCTGTTCTGAAAGGAGTAGTGCTCTTGCTCTCACGTCCCCGAGGAAGTGACCGTTCCCTGTCAGCAGAGAGGTCCATGTGAAGGGTGCGCGGGCCGGGTGCTGGACATCAAGCCAGACGAGCAACTTGCCTTTTTCTGCAGGATTTTCAAAGGGTCCTGGGATTTAAGAAGATGGCTGACAGGTAGTTTCTATTTCTATCCCTTCCCTTGCCCCTCAACTTGATCTTGTCACCCTCGTGTCCCCCCTGCAGCCACCTCTCAGATACCATCCTTGTCTGGGACTCCTCAAGAAGGAACCAGGTGTGTGGGGGGCAGAAGCAGCCCTTTGCAGGGACGGCCTCCCAGAGCCCCTAGGTCGTGCTACCCGCACGGTGCTTTTATTATCTGTCTGCCTGTTGCCTGAAGGAAAATCAGATAAAGTTTGTGTTCATTTTTTTAAGTAAAATGCAAGTATCTGTTGTGTTGATCATGTGATAGGTGTGCGGTGTGTACGTGGTGAGTGAGGAGATGAAGCTGTGTGTCTCTCCGTCACCTGGGAGCTTTTTGAAACACAGGTGCTCAGGTCTTAACCCTAAAGACACTGCCTGCGGTGGCCTGGGATCAGGTAGGAGAGGCCCATTTTTAAAGGTTTCACAGGTTATTAATATATAATTAATACCAGGAGCCAGTAAGGACATGAGGGAGCAAGTGCATGTCATTTTAGTGGGAGTCCTGACTCATGGTGCCTTTTTACAAAGACACGATGAAATCTATCAAAACTGAAGATCTCAAAATTCACATCTCAGAACCGGCAACGGTACATCTGGTCGGCCTGACACACGCGCACCTTCCGGAGCTGTAGAAGGTGCCGCTCCAGGTGCTCCAGACGGCCTCGCTGGCAGAAGTGGGAAAGGGGCGCCCGGCGGGCTCGGTGGGTAGAGCAGGCAACTCTTGATCTCCAGGTGGTGAGCTGGGTGTAGAGATGACTTCAAAAGAAATAAACCAAAAAAAATTAAAAAGTACAAGCTGTCTAGCTGGCAAAATTAGGACATAAACATACTAGCCAGCCTTTACACAGGAAGAAGCAAATCTCTATGTGCCGGTAGGAAAAGTCCAAATTGTTAAGTAATACAACTTATGTAACCATATGGATTCATAGTAAAAAGGTAATAATACTATTCTTACTGGTATATGATAGAAAAATTTTCGGGGCACCTGGGTGGCTCAGTGGGTTAAGCCCCTGCCTTCAGCTCAGGTCATGATCTCAGGGTCCTGGGATCGAGCCCCGCATCGTGCTCTCTGCTAGGCGGGGAGCCTGCTTCCCCTCTTTTCTCTGCCTGCCTCTGCCTACTTGTGATCTCTGTCAAATAAATAAAGATCTTTAAAAAAAATTTTTTTCTGGAAAATATACACAAGAAACATAACTGTTGAGAAGTGGGGCATAAAAAGCTTTCACTTCTCATTTCATATATTTAATGTTAATATATAATTAACATGTATAGTATAATAATATATAACAATATATCATTAATATATTCACTTATTTGAGGAAGGGAGAGGGAGAAGCAGAGGGAGAGAAAGAACCCCCGCGGGCCCCACAGGGAACCCATCGTGGGGCTCAGTCTCACACCCTGAGACCGTGACCTGAGCTGAATTCAAGAATCGGACACTCAATTAATTGAGCCACACAGGCACCGCAGAGATTATATTTTATTTATTTTTAAGATTTTATTTATTTCTTTGACAGAGATCACAAGTAGGCAGACAGGAAGAAGCAGGGGCGGGGGGGGGGGGCTCCATCCCAGGACCCTGAGACCATGACCTGAGCCGAAGGCAGAGGCTTAACCCACTGAGCCACCCAGGCGCCCCAGAGATTTTATTTTTTTTTTTTAAAGATTTTATTTATTTATTTGTCAGAGAGAGAGAGGGAGAGAGCGAGCTCAGGCAGACAGAGTGGCAGGCAGAGGCAGAGGGAGAAGCAGGCTCCCTGCTGAGCAAGGAGCCCGATGTGGGACTCGATCCCAGGACGCTGGGATCATGACCTGAGCCGAAGGCAGCTGCTTAACCAACTGAGCCACCCAGGCGTCCCCAGAGATTTTATTTTTAAGTAATCTCTACACCCAGCGTGGGGCTTCAACTTCCAACCCCAGGATCAAGAGTCACGTGCTCACTACTGAGCCATCCAAGCATCTATTTTTTTTTTAAAACCCAGTGTATTTATTGAATAGATTCATCACAAGGGTTCAACCAAAGACTTAATTAAAAAAAAAAAAAAAAAAAGAAACAAAAAAAAAAAGGATACCACAGCTTAAGAAACAAAATCCTAGACAGAAACGAAGGAAAGGACAGAACATCTAAGGAAGCAATGAAAAGACAAGGAGAGAGGCTGCACGGGGTTCCTGGCCAGAGACCCGCTTTGAGCAGGTTTCTTGCAGAGACTTCTCAAAGGCTATGGCTTTTTCTAGAGCTCGCTAACCAAAGGGCTATGGATGTTGGTTTCTTCTAATGGGTTCTGGACAGACAGCAGGATGGTCCTGATATCACCCAGGGCAGAACTTGTCCTTCAGGATGTGTAGGCAGATGCTGCCCTGGATGTCCATGCTGGGGTGCTAGCAGGACGGGAGGCACTTGACCATGGGGGCATTATAAGTGGAACCACTGGGGAAACCCAAAGAACTTACACCTCACGTCTTCATAGACTTGGCCAACTGCTCCACGATGGGCCCCACCCGTTTGAAAAAGGTCTGATTCAGGGAAGGCAGAGATTCCTTTCCTGCCAGACATCATGAGGGTCATCAGCTGCTGCTGTAGCCTCTTGCCCACGGGACCCTGGGCGGCACCCTGCTCTGGGTTTGGCTCCTTTGCTGGCCGCAGCAACGCTGGTGGCAGCTGGGTCTCGGTTCTGGGAGGCCATCCGGGCAGCGTGGGCAGGGAGACAGGAACTTGGGAGAGCACAACTGCAACTGTCATTTTGTGTATTTCTATCTGGGTTTCTTTTTCTACCCTCTGTTAAAAAATCGTTTATTTGTTTCAACCGGGCGGGGCACCTGGCAGGCCCAGTCAGTGAAGCCAATCAACTCTTGGTCTTGGCATTGTGAGTTTCACCCACGAGGGGTGTAGAGAGAACTTAAAAATGAAAATTTCGGAGCGCCTGGGTGACTCAGGGGGTTAAAGCCTCTGCCTTCGGCTCAGGTCATGATCCCAGAGGCCTGGGATGAAGCCCCAAGTCGGGCTCTGCTCAGCGGGGAGCCTGCTTCCTGCTCACCCACCCCCAGCCCCCGGGCAGCCCCCCGCCTGCCTCTCTGCCCACTTGTCATCTCTGTCAAATAAATAAATAAAAATCTTTAAAAAAAAAAATTTAAAATAAATAAATAAATAAAAATTCTGAAAAGGGGCGCCTGGGTGGCTCCGTTGGTTAAGCAGCTGCCTTCAGCTCAGGTCATGATCCCAGCATCCTGGGATCGAGTCCCGCATCGGGCTCCTTGTTCTGTGGCGAGCCTGCTTCTCCCTCTGCCCTTGTCTGCCACTCTGTCTGCCGGTGCTCGCTCTCTCTCTCTCTGACAAATAAATAAATAAAATCTTTAAAAAAAAAAATTCTGAAAAAATCTTGAAGGGCCACCTGGATGGCTCAGTTGGTTACATGTCAGACTCCTGATTTTGGCTCATGTTGAGATCTCAAGGTCTTGATGAGGAGGGAGCAGAAGGGAAGAGGAGGACAAAGCTCAGTTCGGTGGGTCCGTGAAACATCCCTTAGGCAGTCCTGGCGGCTCTGAAGGGAGGGAAGGAAAACAAACGGTTCAACTTACAGCGATCACACCCTTCACACCCGGGAGGATGGGAGTCTCCCTCAGTTTACAATGCCTTAGTGATTTACAAGAAAAAAGCATTATTATCAATAACCTAACTTCCAGGGGGAAACTCCCAACTGTCTTCCTGTTAATGGCTTGCTAGAGGGAAAAACCTTAACTTGACAAAGGCGAGGCCTCCAGTATCTTGTAGGATCTCTTTAGCATATGAAAGTCCTTTTGAAAACCTCCCTGAACTCCCAAGTATATACTCAGCCAGTCCTCACACCGCTCCACCGCCCTCCCCTGCAATAATAAAACCGCCCTTTGTACCAGAGACAGATCAAGGGTTCTTCCTTGGGAATTCTTTCTTGGGACGCCTGAGTGGCTCAGTCGTTTGAGCCTTGAGCGGCTGCCTTTAGCTTAGGTCATGGCCCAGAGTCCTGGGATCGAGTCCTGAATCAGGCTCCTTACTCTGGGGGGGCCTACTTCTCTCTCTCCCTCCGCCTGCCGCTCTGCCTGTTTGTGCGCGTGCTTTCTCTGTCTCTCTCTCTGACAAATAAAATCTTAAAAGAAAAAAAAAATTCTTTCTTGGCAGTTGGCTTAAGACATCACTAAACATTCTGAAACTACATCAGGGAGCTTGACCCCCCGCCCATGTCAGGCTCTGGACTTGGGGTGGAATCTGCTTAAGATTCTCTCCAGGGGTGCCCGGGTGGCTCAGTGGGTTAAAGCCTCTGCCTTCTGCTCAGGTCATGATCTCGGGGTCCTGGGATCGAGCCCCGGCTGGTTCCCCCTCTCTTCTCTGCTCGCCTCTCTGCCTACTTGTGATCTCTGTCTGTGACAAATGAATAAATAAAATCTTTAAAAAAAAGATTTTCTCTCTCCTCCCACTCTGCCCCTCCCCCATGAAAAAAATTGAAAATAAAATATTTAAAAAATTTTTTCAACAGGGTTTACCCAAGTAGAGCGTGTGTGTGCGTGTGCGTGTGCGTGTGTGTGTGTGTAAGAAATACTCCTCTTACGTGTTAGGGGTACCCGGGTGGTTCAGTCTGTTAAGTGGCTGACTTTTGATTTGGGCTCTGGACCTGATCTCCAAGTCCTGGGCATCAAGTCCCAAGTCAGGCTCTGTGCGCAGCGTGGAGTCTGCTCGTCCCTCTCACGCTGTTCCTACCCCTCCTCTCTCTCTCTCTCTCTCAAATAAATGAAGTCTTTAAAAAAAAAAAAAAAGCAACCTTGGAGACGCTGGCTCAGGTGGTGGCACGTCCACCTCTTGGTCTTGGGTTTGTGGGCTTGAGCCCCACACTGGGTATAGAGATCGCTTAAAAATAAAATCTAAAAAACAAAACCTTAGCAAATGATTCCAGAATGTGTCTAGCTAAGGTTGAGGATCAGGGTATAACAGAAGGTATCAATTCTTAGACAGGATTTGATACCCATACCTGCCACTAAGTGACCGACCTTGGGCAGCTCACCTGAACTTTGTTTCCCTGTGGCACAATGCAGACGCTGGTTTCTGTGACAGTCATCTGTCGTGATGATTAAATGGCTCCTTCAACACATCCCAGGTTCCAAGTTAGCTCCGGTTACCCTTTCAAGGAGCTCGCTGTCCTCGGACACTGGCCGGAGGCCCTGGGCCTCACCAAGGGGTTTTGTGTCTCCACTCCCAACTAACCCATCCGGCTCCTACCTCTGTCCCTGGGGCAGGTGGCGAAACTCGCACGCTCGCTGTCTGTGGCAGACGACACTCAGCCAGAGGAGAAACCTGAACGCTACCGTGAGGTTGCAGGACACCCTGGGACAGGAGTTGGCGCTGGCCAACAAGCAACTCCTGATGGTGAGTTCTAGCAAGGGGGACCAGAAGGCTCATCCGTCACTGCCCTGTGCTGATGCCCACTGGGCTCCCAGACTCTGAGTTGCTGCCATCAATTGCCCACCTTATCTGCGATGTTCCAGAGCAGCGACTCTTTCATTAAATGCCTCCTCTCGTTCAGCCGCAGGTGGCACCTTCTCAGGTCGCAGAGGGCGGGCTAGTCCTTGCTCCCCTCATCTCAGTGTGCAGCACCTGCCTCTTAGAGACGCCCTCTCCCCGGAGTCCCAGTTGCCCGCATGATGTCATCTTTGTACCCCAGGGGCCCAGCAGAGCTCACCGTTCACGGTGCTCTCGGTCGCTGTCTGCTGGACACGGGGCTTTGACCGTGGAGGAAACGTGGGTGGGCCTTCCCTGCCACGGGCAGCCACCACGCTACTGCCCAGCTTTTTGTCACAGCTAAGCGCCAACCGAAGAGGACGCACGCCGGAGAGCCAGCAGGGGGAGGGCGAGAGCGAGGGTCCGCGGAAGGCCAGCCTCACTCTCCGTCCCCCTCCCCCGCCCGCAGGCCCGGCGGGCGGCCCTGCGCGCGCTGCTGGAAGCGGAGCATCGCCGGTGGCAGCGGGAGCTCGGCGAGGGCGGCAGAGCGCGCTTCGTGGAGAGACTCTGAGCGCATGTGGAGCTGCTCGGAGCGGCTCGCGCGCGGACAGACGCTCGTCCCTCGGTCCCGAGTCTCCGTTTCTCCGAACAGTGTTAATTCGTGGCCATAAATCCGAAAACAGCTCCCTGGGTCGTGCTCCTGCCTCTCAGGCCTCACTTCTCTGGTCGCGTCCGTCTGGGACCCGCCGCTCGGCGCGCGGCCGCGTGTCGGGAGGCCCGGGTCAGCCGGTCGGGAGGCCCAGGACAGGTCTCTCTCCCCTGGACCCGAATTCCTACCTCCCCACCACCCCGCAAACGGACAAGGTCCCGAACCGAGGTGTCAGGGAGGCGAGGCCGGTGGGCCGGCGGTCCGGGAAGCGAGGAGCAGTGCGGTTTGCGGGGCCGTCCGGAGCGCGTTACGGCCGGAGCACCCAGCGCCCGCAGAGCTCCGCAGAGCGCCGGCCGGTCACGCGCGTCCGGAGCCCCCCCCGAGCTCTGCTCACGAAGATCCACTTTCCATAAAATGAGATCCCAGGCCTGGGAGCTCCCTGTTGCGCAGCCAGTGACGAGGGTGACGGGGGTGACAGGTGAGGGGGCACCACCTGGCTCGCTTCCCCGGTCCCTCACGTGCCGTCTGCATCCTCACTGCCCCCTCGTGCTGTCCACACGGATCCGGCCCCGCCCTCCGTTCCGCGGGGCTGTGCGCACCGCAGGCCTCCCACCTCCCCTTCCCCGCCCCGCGCCCGCCCGCCAGCGTGCGTTTTCTGCTCCGCGTCCCGCCGAGGGTCCCAGAGAGCCAGCGGGTGCAGAGGAGGGTACGGGTTAGAGTCAGGTGTGGGCTCAGAGTCCGGTTTCATCCCTTAAGAGTCACTTTCTGTAAGTTACTTCTCTGAACCTTAGTTTCCTCTTCTGAAAGTGGGGAAAATAACACCCCTGTCACAGGGGCTTTATGAGAATGAAATAACGTAAGGTGTGTAGAAAGCAAGCTTAGTGCGTGCCCAACAGCGGGTACCCTCCCTTTCCCTCTCAGACTTCCCTGTGACCCAGGCAGACCCTTCGCAGGCCCCTCTCCAGCCCCTGGCCACACTCTATGCAGCCAAGTTGTCCCTGATGCCATGCCCGCCTCTCCAGCCTGGGCATCCATTCGTCAGCCAGCTGCGGTCAGCCCCGCTTCCCAAGCATCTTTAGTCAATGACAAGCTCTTGTACCAACAAGACATGGGGCTCATGGGCTGGGTGGGGGGCAGACGTGGACAAGGAAGGCAGGTGACGGGCTCCTGGGTGGCATAGTCGGTTGAGCATCTGACTGCTTGATTTCCTCACAGGTCATGGTCTCAGGCTTGTGAGAGCCAACCCTGCGTCCTCAGCAGGGAGTCTGCTTAGGATTCCCTCCCCCTGCCTCTCCCCCTCCCCTCCACTCCCTAGAAAGAGAAGGAAGGAAGGGAGGGAGGGAGGGGTGGTGACCCTGTTCTAAGGGACAGAACCAGGAGCATGTGGCCTGGATCTGACCCCCAGCCTGAGGCTAGGTCTCCCACGTGACCTGTCCCCCATGGCTCCCACGTGACCTGTCCCCCATGGCTCCCACGTCCCTCCCATGTCTGTCATCCACCTGCGGCCGCCTCCTAGCCGGTTCTGCGGCTCCCATTCTCCGGGAGAGCCTGGACTCGGGGGAGCACAGCGGATCTAGGAGAGCCTGGCCTCTGGAGACCACAGCGGATCCGGCTTTGAACCCTGTGCCTACCGCTTACTGCACGCGTGGCTTGGGGCGAGTTGCCTTGAGTCACAGTTCCTTGTTGATAAAATGGAGACGATGCCTCCCATCACACGTAGCACATAATGTCCAATGCCATAATGACGATTTCCTGCCCTAGGATATTTCTTTCCCTCTTCATTTCCCTGCGTCTCCTGGCTGCTCCCCACCCACCACCACACTCTTTCAGCAATTTCTTCATTTCTCTTTCCTCTGTCCACTGGGACCCACAGGACACCCCGCCCCCTTTGCCTTGATCCCTGACCTTGGCCTCTCTCCCCAGGGCTTGTCAGTGCCAGGCTGGCTCCTGTATTGGCAGGTTGGCCCGTCGGGAGCCCATCTCCTCTGATCCCCTCCACCGGTTCTGTCTGCTCTCATCACATCAACTGAGGGTTTCAGCCCATCACACCCATCCATCCCGTCTTCCTCTACGGCTGCTGCCTCGCCTGTCTGCTCTGGCTCAGAGGGGCTCAGCCTTGTTCGAAATGGCTGCACAGAAGCCACTCCAGGAGAGCTAGAAAGATGCCATCAATGCTTCTGCTTCGTTATGCCCCAAAGTCAAAGCCTCCTAAGAAAACCTCTCCTCTTGTACGTCAATACTATTCCGTCTCGGCCTCATCCTTTTACCTCCTGCTCATCGTTCCCCAGCCTCTGGTTTGCCAGGGAAATCAAAGTTCCCGGAGAAGGAAACTAAATGTGGGGGTAAGGGTAGGAAAGATGGTCACAAGCAAAACTTACACATCCCCAGTACGAGCCATGAAGTAGCGAGGACATAAGACAACAGCACAGGGCCACCATGGGCTTGGAGACCCTTTTGTCTGTCTTCCCCTGGGCGGCCAGAGCCACACAACAGGAATCAACTAGGGCTTTGGACAAACTATTGATTCCGATCAAGGGCACTGTGGGGTTGCTGTCTGTGTTGCAGGGGGGCGGGAATCCAGACTGATGGGAGCAAGGACACATGGAACAAGCCCGGGGCTGAAGCACAGCACACTCCTCCCACCGCTGCACTTGCACCCAAGCCCCCTGCCCACCCAGCGAGGCTATAACTTGGGCTCTTTTCTGCCTCCTCACAGTGGTGAGGAGCATCAGCCCACCACAGAACAGTCAACAGACCTGATCCTCTTCAGAAGAGAAAATCCCCCAGAAAGGAACACGGCTGGATCCCCATGAGGGCAGACCCTTAGAGAAGCCAGGCCAGGAGTTCTCAGTGTAAAATCCCCAGAAGAGAAGAGCCCTAAGGATGGCGGGCTGCCTCCCGGCAGAGTGGGGCCCTTCCCTTGAGTCCATCCTGCCGGGCCGGAGAGACAAGACATCTATCTGCTCTGGAGCCCAGGCTGGAGGCTACCAAGGAGACAGGTCACTCTTCTCTTCTGGACATCCAAGGGTGACTTTAAGGATGCCTGGAAGACATGGGGAGAAGGTGAGAAGGGACAAGGTGATGGGAGGAAGCAGCCGAACTTTCTCGAAGTTCCTCAGGGCTACTTCTCCGTAATACTTAGGAACAGGAGGAGTCCGGGAGGGCGTCAGCTCAAAGGCTCTCAGCGGTCTGCTGGGGGTGATCTGGAAGGTCGGGAGTTCTGTTGGAGAGGTGAAGCAGGGTGTGCAAGCTGCCTACCCCCTCCCCCGGAAAGCCTCAGAGCAGTGGGAAGGAGGTTGAGGACAGCAGGTGGCCGGGCCGGCTCTCAGCGCTGTGGTCGTGACATCAGTGGGAGAAGCTCTGTGTGGGAGCCCTGAGAAAGGATAGGTGCCCGGACGTGGAGCCCTGCCAGACATGCTTCCTGGTTTAGGCGAACGTGATCCAGCAAAGGCCAGGCACCGACAGGGAGGGGTGACGCAGGGACAGCACAAGTCACCAGAGTAAGAGCCAGCTGTCTTGGGAGGGGAAGAGCAGGGGGCAGTGTCCTTCCTCAAGGAGATGGCTTGCCATCCAGCCATGCTTGGCGGCTGGAGGGGAGGAAGGGAGATGACCCCCGAGGCTCTCCTGCCTGTTTCTGTGTGATATGTTTGATATTCGGTTGTTTAATTAGGAACCAACTAAATATCGAACATATTCTTACAGAGGTGGGCAATTTGGCATCAGCCTCTGGGGCTCTGGGGCTCCTTTACCCAACCTCATCTCTCCAAGACCCTTTGGAAAAGCAGTGGTGGCGGCGACTCCGTGCATTTTAGTCCTAAGCTGGAAGCTAGTGTGGGAGCACGAGAGCCGGAATTTGAAGATCGAATCTCCCTGCATCTTTCCTGTATACCGGAAGGGATGTTTCTCTGACCTTTTGTCCTTGTACTTTTTCCCCTGCTTCTCTCCCTCACCCCACTTGAAGTTCTGGGAGAGCTTTCCAGATACCAACCCTCCCGGTTTACTCTGTATCCTCTGTATCCAACACTCCCCACACCCATGTTAACTGCTGCGTCCCGTCCCTGGGACCTCCTTGCTCCTCGCTCACGCATCCCGCATGGAGGGTCTTCGGCTTCTCTGCTTTCCTTCAGGATGAATCGATGGTCTCTCTGCCCATACCTCTAGTGACTGGAAGCTCTCACGAGTGGGCTCCAGTTTTGCCCTCTGACCCGGTGGGGGTCTCAGTTACCCCGCTGCTGGGACTTAGTGCTACCAGGAGCTAGTGATCCTTGACATAATGACTAGCTAGAGCCCCTCGCACTCCTCTCCGATGGCCCACCTTGTCACCTTGAGCGGGGCCCACCTCTCCCCTGGCGCCCCAGGATCAGTTGCCACCTGTCAGTAACAGGCTCCGAGTGGAGGAATGACCTGGTCTAGGGAGGCCCGGGAGAACAGAGATGGTGATGAAGACATACATGCTGCGAGCATGGCAGTGGGTTGGGCGGGGGTCAGGAGGAAGCCGGGAGCAGGCAGAGTGGACAGCGGGCAGAGCTTGGCTGGGGGGGCAGGGAAGTTCTACTTAAAGATCACAGTGGGCAAACAGAGGGCATGATCCAACCCAGATGACGGGGACCCTCCCCTGCTTCTCTCCCTCACTCCACTTGAAATTCTGGGAGAGCTTTCCAGATACCAACCCTCTCGGTTTACTCCAACCCTGTGGCTCTAGAGGAGGAGGAATGAGGTCTCCCTGCCAATTAGAGACTCTGGAAATAGCACAGTAACTTGATCTGGGGATCCGGGGGAATTGTCGAGGATCATGAGTGACCTCCCTCTTCACTGGAGCTCAAGCTTCCTGAACACTGGGAATCAAAAGGTAGAATTCAGCCAACGGAGTCTGACCGCCACCCAACACAGGCAGGGGGAGGTGTGGGGAAACAGAAGGACACTCTGGGGGAGAACCACTGATCTGGAATTGCCCAAGTACCCTTCTCTATTTCAGTGTTCTCCCCTGCCCTTGCCTTTTAGAACACCCAGAGAGCTGCCCTGAGAGTGGAAAGTTTCAGGGTCAGGAAGAACCTCTACCCTCCCCCACTTTCCATTGTCTAAAATCAGCCTCAGCTGTTCCCTAATTCTTCTTTGCTGGTGATGTCAGTCCATCAAAGTGTCTCACCCTGCGCTCCCCCGGGAGAACAATAACGGGATGGAAGGAGCTAGAAAGACCATATTAGGAACCAGAGGTGGAGCCAGGAGTAGGGATAAAGGCTTAAGGCTGGGGGACTCCTAGTCGGTCAGGCAGCAGCCCCTCCTCTCTGCCCTCAGTCTCCAGTTCTCCGGTGCTCACAGGTCAGCTCACCAACAGCCACTGCTCACAATGGAGGCCATCAAGAAAAAGATGCAGATGTTGAAGCTGGACAAGGAGAATGCTCTGGACCGGGCCGAACAAGCCGAAGCTGAGCAGAAGCAGGCGGAAGAGAGGAGTAAGCAGGTGGGCGCTCGTCAGCTTCTCTTCCCTGCTGGCGGGCAAGACTGGCAGGTGGAGAGCTCTCGTGGGAGAGGCAGTGAGCACCTGTGTCTGCTTGTTCTTTGGGTGGGAGGCACCCTCTTCTTTCCTAACCTCCCTGGATAGACAGAGAACATCTAGGGTGTTTGCCCCAGACGGCCTGCATGACCTTGGGAAAGCCAGTAGCCCCCTTTGAGCCATGGTGTGTCTGCTGGATCTAAATGGGGTGGGGGGATCATGTTTTGGGAGGACCCGATTTCTAGAGGAAAAGGTGGGAGCTTGGCACGTAGCATCTCTTTTCCCTTAAAAAACATTTTTTTAAAGATGGTATTTTTAAGTTATCTCTACGTCCAACGTGGGGCTTGAACCTACATCCCTGACATCGAGAGTCACATAGCTCTACTGACGGAGCCGGCCTTAACTGGAGTCACAGGCACCTACTCCCTACGACATTTCCCATCCCAGGGTCTTCGAGGAAAATCCAGCAGGGCTTGGTCATCTTAGGGTCAGAGATCCCAGGGTCACATGTCAAGGCACAAGTCCTGGGACAGTTGGCTGGGAGTGGCTGGGGAGAAAGTGTGTCTCTTTTGGATTGGTAACATCGAGGCTGGGTTCAGAGGCCGGTCAGGGCCCAGGAGCCCCGGGTCTGAGCTGGCCCCATTGTGTGCATGTCTTGTGTGTGACTGCTGGGGCTCCCACAGCTGGAGGACGAGCTGGCGGCCATGCAGAAGAAGCTGAAAGGGACGGAGGACGAGCTGGACAAGTATTCTGAAGCGCTGAAGGACGCCCAGGAGAAGCTGGAGCTGGCGGAGAAGAAGGCCGCTGACGTGAGTGCTGGAGAGGTGGAAGGGGTTTGGTCCACGCGTGCAGAGCGCCGCACTGGTAGGACTTCGTCCCAAACACACTTGCACACGTGCATACGTGGGGGTTCAGAGAGCGGAGACGCACACACATGCATTTCGGCATATAATCTTATATGAGCCGACACACTCTAACGGCACGCACGTTTGTTCTTAAACACAGGGAGAAGTCTGATGTTTGTCTCACCTTCCACCCAGGAATTTTATAGGTTTCTCAGGACCCAAGCAAAGGAGTCCAGACTGCTCTCACTTTTCCCACTCCCTCCCCCGTGCCACATTCTTAGCCTTTGTGTCCAAGACTTGGCGCAGAGGTCTGTGTATTAATAGGGAAACTCTCATCTCTCAACTGCCCCATGGAGCCGGCTCTGATTTCACAATGGGACAAAAGAGGTCACACTGACCCTGGCCCTATATGGCTTTATTTATCAGGGCTACTGTGTCTGCCCTACTGCTGCTGAGAGGCCGCACCGAGCACCGTTCCTAGGGCAGCAGAGAGGTTTTCTGAGAGACTGTGGTAAAGCAAGAAGGAACCCTATGGGGTAAGAGTGTCACCACCAGACCTTACTCTGTGGCACTGGTTCTGTGACTCAGCTTCTCTAGGCTCAGGGTTGGATTTTCCCAACCAAACACAAATTAAAATTCTTTTTTCCACTTCATGTTTGCCCTAGCACCACCTACTTCCCTCTATCTTCAAACTCGAAGATTAGCACAATGACAAATGAGAGGCTACAGAGGAAAGATGTTGGGAAGAAAAGCGACATAACAGCAACAAAAAAATGTCCTGATATTGACGGAAATACCATCAACTCTTAGCACTAAGTTAACAGGAAAATACAAGCACATATTTTTGTTTAGTTATTTTTTTTTTTTTTAAAGATTTTATTTATTTATTTGACAGACAGAGATCACAGGTAGGCAGAGAGGCAGGCAGAGAGAGGAAGGGAAGCAGGCTCCCTGCTGAGCAAAGAGCCTGATGTGGGGCTCGATCCCAGGACCCTGGGATCATGACCTGAGCCGAAGGCAGAGGCTTTAACCCTCTGAGCCACCCAGGCGCCCCTTGTTTAGTTATTTTAAGTAGGCTTCATACCCAGTGTGAGGCTGGCATTCACGACCCTGAGGTCAAGAGTTTTAACCTCCACCGACTAAGTTGGCGGTGTGCCCCCAAGGAGCACAGAATTTTTTTTTTTTCCTTTTAAGATTTTATTTATTTGACAGAGATCACAAGTAGGCAGAGAGGCAGGCAGAGAGAGAGAGAGGAGGAAGCAGACCACTGCTGAGCAGAGCACCCGATGTGGGGCTCGATCCCAGGACCCTGAGACTATGACCTGAGCTGAAGGCAGACGCCCAACCCATTGAGCCCTCCAGGCACCCTGAGCACATACTTTTTAAAATCACATTTGGGGGGGCGCCTGGGTGGCTCAGTGGGTTAAGGCCTCTGCCTTCAGCTCAGGTCATGATCCCAGGTCCTGGGTTCGAGCCCCGCATCGGGCTTTCTGCTCAGCGGGGAGCCTGCTTCCTCCTCTGTCTCTGCCTGCCTCTCTGCTTACTTGTGATTTCTCTCTGTCAAATAAATAAATAAAATCTTTAAAAAAAAAAAATCACATTTGGTTTTGGCAAAGAGTTGGAGACACAACGTGGGCCATTCACAAATGCTTCCAAACCCTCACGTGGGGCCTCCGCTGTAAGGTCTCTCATCTCCTCTTTGGCTTTTTGGCACTTTCAGGGGTCAGGGAACATGGTGAGGGTTGTTGAATGTGTCATACCGGAGGCCAGAGGTAAAGTAGATCATATACATTATACATATACATAGTTTCCGAAGTTTAGTCCCCTGCGAACTATTCATTCTCCCTTCCTAGAAAACTGCTGGAAAACTGCAATGAACGCAGGTTACCTCCAGAGCTTTGGGCAAATGCCTGACGGCCTGCGGGAATTGACTGGCTAGGGTTCCAGGTACACATGGACAGGGCTCTCGGACTCCAATGGACCGATCTAGGGACAGGAATTTTCTCAAACCAGCACAGTGCCAGGTTAATGACAGTTTTGCGAGATGTTGGCTGATGGCCCTCAGGGAGAGTCTGGAGGCTGCAAGGAGCATGCGGGATGGAGGAGGTAGTCCTCCTGTCTAGGGCAGGGAGAACAACAAAGTGGAACCTTAGGTCTTTCCACTTCATGTTTGCCCTAGAAAGATCAGAGGCTTTAGACAATACCTCAGTTTTATTTGGAAGATAAAGGAATTTCCCGAGGATGAATTCTGTCTGTCCTAAGCTGTTGCAAATGTGCTGAACACACACTCTCGTCCCCACCTGGATGGCGTGGACTTGGTAGATTCACTCGGAAGGAATTTCTCCTCTTTGTATAGGAACTCATCAAAACCCACTTCAGTATGTAATATGAGGGTAGAAAAACTCATTTAAATCCCCCCCCGCCCAACTGGTAGCTTTCCTTACAAGTCAGTAAGTGCCCGCAGAGGTGTGCTGGGGAACAAGAAACGGAAGAGGGTTTCTTTCCTCAAAGCTGGGGTCAGCAACTCCCACTTGTAAGGTGAATCCTGTCACAGCCTAGTTCTGTAGAGTTTTACTGGCACAACATGATATGCCCATCACTTACATATCCTCTCTCATCTTCCTCCCGACCAGGGAACAGTCACCACACCCCCAGGGCCCGCAAAGCCAGAAAAACTGACAGTCTGGTCTTTTACAGAAAAAGGCGGGAGATTCCTGCCTCCAAGGATCAAAGAAGGAAAGTGTTTATAGGAATTGAGAAAAGGGCTGAATAAGGAGTAGGCAGCAAGGTTTAAAGTCGAGAGCAAGGGTCAGAGTCATCAGCAACATGATAGTTGTATTTTGTGGGGAAGGGCACCCTGTCCCATACAATTGGCCAAGCCCTTCGCAGTCCAGCTTCCACCTTTGAGATGAACAAACAGAGCATAGGACTTTGATGCAGAGGTAAAGGGAAGAGGAGGAGAGGGAGTCAGTCAGTGAGTGCATGTTCACACAGTGAGTTCTGGCTATCTGAGAAGCTCTTCCGGAAAGCACAGGATTTCCTGGATTGCTTGAACAAAGAAAGGGCAAAGGGTTGGCAAGGTAGGTCTAAACTTCAGTTTTTCCTCCCTGAATTTTCCCGAGGTCCTTTTGTAAAGAACTGCAACACAACCAGGTAACATCTGCCATTTTAACCATTTTTAAGTGTACACTTCAGTGGCAGTAAGAACACAGTGCTATACGAGGTCTAAGGTCCTCTCAACCCGAGGTGAAGTCAGAAGCTAATTAGCGTAAAACAAGGGGAAAGAAGAGTGTAATGTTTGGAACATAGGGTCATACCAGACATGGAAGGGGTGGGAGATAAGAGCCAGGGATGGACAGATACACCTGCTGATATATTGTTGTATTGTTGGTCACCAGGAAAATAATAGCACTGGGTCTCTTGCTGCCCATCCATCATGCCTTTAAAGGGTATCAGGAGTCAATCCACCTGTTTCCCTGGATCAAGAGAAGATTATCTGTTCACATCTACCAGCTTCAGGAATGCGGTGGTGCTCTTAGCAGCCTTGGGTTTGTCTTGGATAAGGTCTCCCGCAACTTCACGAGGACAAAGGGAGGTAAACAGTGCCCCCTGCTGATGGCCACCCAGATGACAACGTCTCATTTCTGCTTCCATAGTCTCTCAGATCAGATTTCTCCAAAAAGAGATGGAAAATTCTTAGGCCATTAGGGTAGAGTTTACCAAGGTTCAGAACCTTGTTCTTCCTCCCAAATTCCTGGGAGTGGGAGAGAGAAACCAGTATACAGCTTAATCTATCAAGCAAATTACTTACTGTCTCAATTGCTTCCTCTCAACAGGCTCATTGCTTTGTACTTTTTAAGATTTTTATTATTTAGTTTGTAAGAAGTTTATTAAGTGAAGACACAGAAAAAGCTCTCTAGAGTGAGAGGGGTCCTTGGGTTGCCAATGAGGGCCTTTAGTGTTGGTCTTTTGTAGAAAGCTAACCAGGAAACTTAAATCCTTTTACCGTCTCATTGAGAGCACCTTCAACAGCTTCCTTCCTTTTTAGGGGCTGGTTGCTCTTTGTGGGTCACAGGTGATTATCATAAAGGGCAGGGTGGTCCGATCGGTCCCCTTATCTCTGGTTTCTCCACACCACCACATTTGCTCAGTATTTTTAAGAGGAAGCAGGGAAGACAGAGCCTGTGCAGGAGCGTCCTCGGGACCAGGCACCGAGGGCAGCACCTATCTTACCCACCAGCCCTCTCCGCAGTCAGGATTCTCAACTCGAAGTGCTCTCCGGCCCGTAATTCGGAGGGAAGGAGAGCTGCACCGGAGGGGCCCTCTGTTCTGAGGGCTCGCTGGGAAGCAGGCGTGCAGACGAAGGGCGGGGATGGCACAATTTCCAGGTGTCTCTGCTCTTGCGCTTCCGAGAATCCTGCATGGCGGTGTCGGAGAGGCAGTTTCCAAATCCCAAACAGCTCTTCAGGGCACCGCAGAGCAGCCGTGGCCGCGGACCGGGGCCGCACCACTGAGCAGAGGGTCTCCTGGGGCTGCGGCACGAAGGGCCTGGGAGCAGCGATCCGTCCTAGATGGCTCCTTCCCGGTGAAGCGGGGGCGCAGGACACCCTCTCAGCGGCAGAGGCGCGCAGCGACGACGCCCGACCAGGTTCGAGCGACCGACAGTTGCGGCGGGTAAACCGCACCGACTCTCGAGGGCGCCGGCTAGAGCGCGGCTCCGAGACGGAAGCGGCGCTTCGTTCCTAACGGACGCCCCGCGGAACGAGCAGTGGCCCCGCGGCTTTTCCTCCCACCCCCGATCCCCTCACCCGCTTTCGAGCGGGGGCCGAGGACCCCCGGGCCGACCTGGGAAGGACCGGGCGGAGCGGGGCACTGCGGAGGAGGGGCCCCGCAAGCCCCGGCCCTGGGTGCGGCGAGTGGAAGCAGAGGCACACGCGGCGCTCGGGGCGGGAGGACACAAGGTGCCCCGACCGGTGGGTGGCCGCGGCCGGGCTTGCGGACCCGAGCGCAGCCCGCTAGGCCTGAGCAGCTTCACCGCGACGCTCCCCCCGGTCGCCATGGTAGCTCGCCCCCGGCGCAGCCCCGCCCGCCTTTGCTGGCACCAGAAGGCCCCGCCCCGCGCTTGCGCGGCGGGCTGTCCTCCCGTGGCCCCGCGCGGCAGGGCGCGGCGGCGACGTCACATCCGGGCGGGTGGGCGAGTTCCGGTATTTCAGGGCGGAGCAGGCGGAAGTGGGGGTGAGAAGCGGCTAAAGCGCCGAGCGGAGGAGGCAGGAAGCCGAGCGCGAGCAGGGGCTGGGTGGGCACCATGGCCGGGATCACCACCATCGAGGCGGTGAAGCGCAAGATCCAGGTTCTGCAGCAACAAGCCGATGACGCAGAGGAGAGGGCCGAGCGCCTGCAGCGGGAAGTGGAAGGGGAAAGGCGGGCCCGGGAGCAGGTACGGAGAGGGTGAGGCGTGTGAGGGAGAGCGGGCGCTGCCGCGGCTGGGACCCCGGATGGGGCGGCCCTCGTTCCGCGGCGCAGCGCGGTTCTCCGGCGGCGGCCGACTCGGAGATGAAGTTGGAGCCCGGAGGATGGGTGGGGCTCAGCCGCAGGTGGCCCTGAGGCCGCCGAGGGGGGACCTGGCTGCTCGGCTGAGCAGACTTGACCTTTGAGGGAGTTGAGTCGCTCGGGGCCCGGCAGTGGTTCTCCTCCTCCCTCCCGGCTCATTCATTCAGTCCCTCGGAGCCAGGCGCGGCCGGGGGAGGGGCTCAGCGGCCTCTCCCTCCCCCACTCCTCCGTGAAGGGCGGGGAGGGGTGCGGAATTCGCTCTCTCGTTAGAGGTTTCCGGCCCAGAGGGTGAGATGAGAGGCGGTGGGTGCTTCCCTGGTCTGGGAGGGGCAGGGCCGAGCTTACTGTGCATAGGTGGGGGTGGGGGTGGGGTTGGGAACCGCCGGAAAGCCCCCGGCCTGGCCTGCTGGCAGCTTTTCCGCTCCCCCCTCCTGCTCAGGAAATGAGGCAGCAGTCGGCAGAGAGGAAGCGCGGTGCCCTGCCTGGAGGAGGTAGAGGCCACAGCAGTGCCTCCCATCCTGCGGCCTGGGCTCTTTGCTCTTACGGGGGCAACCGCTAAACCCACCCTGTGGGTCGGCGTGAAGGAGCAGAGGACGAGCTGGTGCCCGCTCGCGGTGCTAGTGCAAACGGACAAGGCAGCGAAACTTGCCGAGCCCTACGCGGGGTGACCTGGAAGGCAGGGACTAATGCCAGGCTCGGGCCTTTATTGCCGAAGTGTGATCAGTGCAAGCTGAACCGGTTAAGAAGCCTTCTTCCAAGCAGAGCTGATAAGCTAGTCGTTGTGGCGGAGAGTCGGTGGAGGGCCGGTTTCTCGCAGGGTTTCTGGTTGACGCCGGCCGCTGCAGACAAAGTTCCAAGTGGCCTCTAGTGATGTGACTCTGTTGCTGTCCCGATTACCCTCCACAGTGGTGGTGGTGCGGGGGGCTTCAGAGATCATTACGTATTTGTTCAACAGAGAGTTGAAACGTAAATGTTGGTGGAATGAGTGGTGATTCTTGAAACTGCTTTCTGTTTAGAAATGGTTCTCTGGTTTTAGCGAGCCATGAGATTTTCCAGGGTGTAGGGTGCATTCCTTGGGTGGAGATGACCTCCTGACTTCAGGCCTTGGTTTTGTTGGAGGATCTCTAGGCTGGAAAGAAAAGTAAGTGTTGGGGCACCTGGGTGGCTCAGTGGTTAAGCCTCTGCCTTCAGCTCAGGTCATGATCTCAGGGTCCTGGGATCGAGTCCCACATCAGGCTCTCTGCTCAGCAGGGAGCCTGCTTCCTCCTCTCTCTCTCTCTCTGCTTGCCTCTCTGCCCACTTGTGATCTCTCTCTGTCAGATAAATAAAATCTTTAAAAAAAAAAAAGAAAAGAAAAGTAAGTGTTGATAAAATTTGAAGACCCAGTGAAGAACTTTTGTGGTTTATTGCCATTCCTTGTTCTTTTCCAGTTAAAAAAAAAAAAAAAAATTTTTTTTTTTTAAGATTTTATTTATTTATTTGACAGACAGAGATCACAAGTAGGCAGAGAGGCAGGCAGGCAGAGAGAGGGAAGCAGGCTCCCGGCTGAGCAGAGAGCCCGATGCGATGCGGGGCTCGATCCCAGGACGCTGAGATCATGACCTGAGCCAAAGGCAGAGGCTTAACCCACTGAGCCACCCAGGTGCACCCCCCCCCAATTTTTTTTTTTTTTTTTTTTTTTTTAATTTTGTTCTTTTCCTCCCCTGGGGGAGTGGTTGAGAATTATTGTCTTGGCAGCTGCCCACTAAGCTAGTACATGAAAATTGTTAGAATACACTTTTCTTTTTATAACTGGGCATGGAAGTGCTGGGAGTTTGTCTTCCTCGGTCACCTTTTCTCAGGGGATTTTTTTCCTTATTCATTATACTGGTGACTTCTAATTACCAATTCAAGTGAGATGGACTGTCTGGGTGACTATGAGTAGGGACACTTTTTCATCTCCTTTGTTCTGGAGACTAGATCCCCTTAAAGAGGAAGGCAGGGGGGCGCCTGGGTGGCTCAGTGGGTTAGGCCGCTGCCTTCGGCTCAGGTCATGATCCCAGGTCCTGGGTTCAAGCCCCACATCGGGCTCTCTGCTCAGCGGGGAGCCTGCTTCCTCCTCTCTCTCTGCCTGCCTCTCTGCCTACTTGTGATTTCTCTCTGTCAAATAAATAAATAAAATCTTAAAAAAAAAAAAAAGAGGAAGGCAGGATGGCTTTTAAGAGGTATCCATGTGTTGAACTACAGTCTTCGGCTCAACATTTAAGTATGAGCATCCCAGGAATACTTCAAGAGTGGGTGGTGCCCCATCTCCTCCTCCCTTTTCTCCCCAGGATTTGGTAATTTTCCTGCAGGAAAATGTGTCTCCTTTTCACCCCACTCTTCCTAGGTGGCTCTGCGGTGATAGGCAGCCCAGTGGGCAGCTTCAGGTGTTACTTTTTTTTTTTTTTTTTTTAAAGATTTTATTTATTTATTTGACAGACAGAGATCACAAGTAGGCAGAGAGGCAGGCAGAGAGAGAGAGGGGGAAGCAGGCTCCCCGCTCAGCAGAGAGCCCGATGTGGGGCTCGATCCCAGGACCCTGGGATCATGACCTGAGCTGAAGGCAGAGGCTTTAACCCACTGAGCCACCCAGCCACCCCGCTTCAGGTGTTTCTTAAATTGTTCCTTTCTCACAGCCTGAAAATTTGCATACTGAGTTGAGCGTTGAAGTCTAGTGAGGAAGTTCAGATGGGGAAGTAGGGTGATAGTTAAATATTGATGAAACCACTATGTTTCTACTTCCCAGCTTGAGGGAGCTTAACCGTTTGACTTTCTGCTCTGGCAAACTTTGAACTCCTCCTGAGGAGGAGACACCCCTGGGAAGGAAGTGGGTGCTTGGTCTACCTGTTACCCTCTTACGGCCTTCTGGAATGTGAGTTTTGCAGGCTCCTCCCTCCTCTTTAGCTAGAAACTCAGCACTCCCTGATGCTATCTCATGCTGTTAGTGGGATTGTCACTTAATTATTTTTCTGGTTGCTTTGTGTGAGCACTCACTCTTTGTTGGGAAGCTGGAAGAATCCAAAGCTGAGTCTGGAATTGTTCTGGGATCCATCTTTCTTCTGTGTTTTCGGGAGATTGACCTTTTACATTGTAGCACTGTGTCCTCTCCTTTGCAGTTCTTGGTAAACTTAATACTCAAATGCAGTCTTTTTCTTTGCCGGTTTTTTTGGTGGTGGTAGCAATACACACGACATGAAACTTACTATATGAGCCATTTTTATATAGTTCTTCTTATCTGTTTTTAATAGGTCTCTCCTAACTTATCCTGTTTTTTCCATCTTTTTTTTTTTTTTTTCTGGTCTAAAAATTGAGGCATATTACTGAAAAAGTGAGTGGGCTTTAAAACAGCAGTTCTGATTCTGGCTTTATACCCAATTCCTGGTCCCTGGAGGAGTTAGAATGCCTGGCTGTTGTGTGGCTCTCCTGTTTGTGGGGTCTGGTGGACAGCACAACGGCCTTTATCACCTTTGGTTTAGATTTACTTTCTTGCTGATTACCTTTCTCTCTCCTTCACATTAGAGCACACACTCATAGGGGAGAGGCAAATAGCCCTTTGCTCTGAGTTCCTCGTGTAGACTCCACCTTTGTTTGCTCTGGGGCAGATAGTGGTGCTCCCTTCCCCCAGCTTGCCTCCCCCCCGGGTGAATTTGAAGTGCTGGAGGACAGTGGGTCTCCCTGGGTGAACATTTGTGAACAAGGTGATACCGAGCAGCCCTTTGCTCACAGGCTCACTCCTGACTTTTCCATTACTGGTTTTCTTTGAATTTCATCTCTGGCTTTTTTCTAAAAAGAGAAACTCCAGAGTGGCAGAATGCCAGATTTAGGCTAATCCCCTTCTGTCCTTGGCCCTGATCTGCCTCGGAGCACCAGTGCCCTGTCAGTTCTGTGCCTGGAGGTGTATAGTGTGCTTGGGGACTCTTCCGTGTGGAGGATGGTAATGTTTAAGCCAAAGTCATTTCATGGAGAATGCTGTGATCGGCCCGTTGACTAACATGAACAAATTGCTGCTGTGACCCTCCACCTCCCTTGGGATCTCTACTTCTTGGACCATGGAGAGTCCGATTATTACCTAAAGGAAAGCCTTTAGAATGTATCCTCTGGGGGGGCAGAGGTGGGTGGGCTGAAAGTTCAAAACTGTTTCTGGATATGCCAACCCTAGGGTGGTTGGAATAGCATAAAGTTTATTTTTCCCATCCTGACTTGCAGGAGTTAGTCCCAGCCAGCGTCTTGCAGGACGGATTGATCTGGAAGGGACAGGCATTGCACACAGATTCTGTCTTGAAGCAGAAGTCTTCCCTTATTCCCTTAGACATAGTCATAGATGTTGATTCTGCAAACTTCTGTTTCATTGTAGAGAGAACTGATCCTCTGTAGAAGGAGGAAAAAAGAACAGTGTTTGTGTGTCATGTCACACCCCCCACCCCTAAGCTTTTGCTGGGACAGCCATGGCTGGTTCTGCTTTTGATAGAAGCTCGTTCAGTGTGCGCATGCTCTTGTGAGGGCACCAAGAGGTGTTTTCTCCTCCCTTTTCATCCTTGCTAAGAATTCTATTGTAAATGCTGATTTGTGGGAGAAACTGCGGGAGCCAGCTTGTTGTCATGGAAACCCTACACCCCGCCCCCGTACCCTGTTCTCTTCTCCGTTTGGGTAACTGTTGGTGAGCTAGATGGGGACTCAGATTTTATGAGCTTCTTCCAAATCTGGTTCCTTTTTTGTCGTTGTTGTTGTTGTTCTAGGCATTTGAAGGGGGGAGATGGGGTAAACACTGCACTGGCCGTGTTTTTGTCTGGTAGCTTGACTTGTTCTTGTAATCTTGACCTGTTGCCCTTTCTGAGCTTGTGAGGTGCAGTGTGTGTTGTCCTAGGGGCCATGGGACATCTGTTTTCCTGGAAGAGACAGGATGAGAGAGTACTCGTCTCTGTGGTATTTTGAGTAGGATAGTTAGAGACACAATGGTTTCTTAGTAATTTCAGCTTCTGTGGATTCCTTGTTATTTTTCTCCTGGGGGTTGGTGCTTCTGTAGTCCCAACCCAGATAGTACTTTGAACCTCCTGTGTTTGTATTTGGAAATCTTTGTGCCAAATAACCTGATTTGGTTTGTTTGTTTGTTTGGGGTTTTTTTGAGAGTGAGAGTGCAATGGGAAGGAGTAGAGGGAGAGAGAATCCCGAGCAGCCTCCACACCCAGCTCACAGCCTGAGGTGGGGCTGGAGATCTGAGCCAAAATCAAGAGTTGGATGCTTAACTGACTGAGCCGAGCTCTCCCCCTGCTCCGAACCACCCCCCCCCCCCAATACCCCCAAATAACCTGATTCTTAACGGGAGTCTTTTGGGCTATATCCCTCCCTTTAGGGACTGTGGCCCGGATTATTTCTGTACCTGCTCCCACCCCTGACTGCCAGCAGGAAATCAGGGTAATAGAATTCAGACACGGTCTGGACTGTAGAGAGAGATCACGTTAACCAGGCACTTGGATAAGCAGCTGAACCGGCTGGCTTGCAGAGCGGATTAAATTCTTGTGTGCTTGTGGCGGCGGCCACTTGCCACCAGTAAAGGCGTATGGAGGGGAGAGGTAGTCCTAAGAGGGAGGCTTTTCTGCCAGTAGAATTCGTGCACATATAGGCAGCCTCCTTCTCTTGTTTCTCACTCCATTGTCAAGGAAGCATGAGATGGCTTGAGTTCGAACTTGTGCTTGAGGTGGGGAGAGGACTGTCAAGTTGTGGGGAGGGTAAGGCTGAAGTCCGGAGTCCTGATGACTGCAGGAGTAGCAAGGGGTCGCAGCTGAGAAATTTGCAGGAGTGGCGGTAGGCGTTGGAGGAAACATTCTCTTCTGCCCCCCATTTTTTTGGTATGTCATCAAGGCAGGTCATTTTAGCTAGGAGAGCTCCTTGTTGTCCCCTTTGAAAAGGTGGGGATGGGGAGCCAGTCATAGGGGTGGGAGGGTGGGTATCCCGATGTTGGATCCTTTTGCTTTCTGGTCTGGACTGTTATTCTGAAAAATGTTCTCTTGTCTAGTGACCCTCCTGGTATATTAGGATAAGGTCATTGGAGGGTAAACAACTTGAGTTGAGCAGCAAATTAATAGATAATCCACATTTCCCTCTTGAAGAAACTTCGCTTACTTATTTTTTCACTTTCTGAGATACTTAGAAGAAAGTTGCTAAAGAGTGGAACTCCCTTCTAAGCCAGCGCGCAGGCAGAGGGGACCCTTCCCTGGCCACCTTTTCTGACACTAGCGTGTTCAGGAGTTTGACCTGAGTCCAGAAAGGAGCTAGTACTAACTGGCACTGGGCTGGGCAAGGAACTGAGTTTTAAAACATGCTTCTTGTGGAGCACATGGAAATCCGCTGATGGGAAAAGGAGGACATGGGCGTCTGTGTCATCTTGTCGCATCTGCACTAGGACAGGTGTTGCCATGTTGGACCCTGGCTCCTTCCTGGCGCCCCACCTGGTCTTAGCCCTGCTCCGCCTCTCCGTTCTCTTGTTCACAGGCAGAGGCTGAGGTGGCCTCCTTGAACCGCAGGATCCAGCTGGTTGAGGAGGAGCTGGACCGCGCCCAGGAGCGCCTGGCCACTGCCCTGCAAAAGCTGGAGGAAGCGGAGAAAGCTGCTGATGAGAGCGAGAGGTGTGTAGACAGCCTCGCGGGGCCCGGCTTTCAGGAGCACAGGACACTCGGACACTCGGAGGAGGAGGATTTCCTTAAAATCCTGCTCCCTGCTCCACCCTCCCCAAGTTTTTATTTAAATTCCACCTAGTTAACATATAAAAATAGTGACTTACCTCCTTGTTTCTGTTCTGCATATCCTTTTCACTTGAACGCAGATTAAGGGTTACCTGGGCATACCTGGGCGCTGTGACCTTTGGTGATTGGTGTTACACTAGAAACTGATCTACTGATTCACTTCTTAAATAGGGTCACCAGGATGGCCTCCACAGAATCATAGGCTTAATTCGCGAGGTTAGTCCCCCTAAAGCAGTGATTCTCAGAGTGAGCTCCCAGCCCAACAGCACCTGGGAACTTGGTGGAAATTCATTTTCTCAGCCCTTACCCTGATCAGGGGCCAGGAACCGTGGAGCGGGAGCCCAGCGTGAGTGTGAGATAAGCTCTGTCAGCCGCTGCTACAGCATTAGAATCTTGGGAGCGAGGGGTGGAGATCACTGGGGAGTTGAAAATATCAGAATGCCTGGAATTCCACCCCAGTTCAGTGAGAGTCCATTGCAGGCACGCTCTGGGTGTTGATGTTTTTAAATTTTGTCTGATAATGTGTGTCTGTAGTTGAGAACCACAGTCCCTGAAACAAATCAAAACTTCGGTTAAAGTTTTGATTTGTTTCGTCTTTGGTGAAAATAGCCAATTGGCTTCTTGCCGCTGTGAGTTAGACTAGAGCAAAGGTGTGTGAGGACATGCATGAGGTCAGAGGAAGGCTTTCAGCATCAGAAATGCTCTATGAGAACATGTGGGCACAGTGCTGCTATGAAGATGAGGAATTTGGCGGTCTCTACTGGTGCAGAGTAGCACCCCAGATCCTAGGAAGTAAAGAAAACATGTTGCAGAACGGGGTAGTGTATGATTCTTTTGGGGTGTGGGGAATTGGGGGTGAGGTTTGTTTGGATTTTATCTATATAAAACCCTTCTGGAAGGGTTGTGAAGAGTTTGTTGAGCAGGAGTAGAGGTGGGGAGGGTTACTTTGTATCCTAAACTGTTTACTTAATATTAAGGGCGTATTGTTTTTTATTTTAAAAAGTTTATTTTATTTATTTATTTTTATTTATTTTTTATTTTTTTATTTTTTTATTTTATTTATTCATTTTACAGACAGAGATCACAAGTAGGCAGAGAGGCAGGCAGAGAGAGAGAGGAGGAAGCAGGCTCCCTGGTGAGCAGAGAGCCTGACGTGGGGCTCGATCCCAGGACCCTGGGACCATGACCTGAGCTGAAGGCAGCGGCTTTAACCCACTGAGCCACCCAGGCGCCCCTATTTATTTATTTTTAAAGATTTTACTTACTTGTCAGAGAGAAAGTGCACAAGCAGGGGGATCTGCAGGCAGACGGATAAGCAGGCTCTGCCGACCAGGGAGCCTGATGCGGGACTTGATCCCAGGACCCTGGGGTCATGACCTGAGCCAAAGGCAGATGCTTAAGCAGCTGAGCCACCCAGGTGCCCCAGAGTTTTGTTTTTGTTTTTGTTTTTGTTTTTCAAGAAGTATTAAAACAGACTAAGGTGGGGGCTGGGGTGGTAGGCAGAGAGGCATGGCTTCATGGCCATTCCTAGCCCCTCCTGGTGAGCCGGTGGTAGACTCCCCAGGGAGTCAGTGCTACGTTAGTCCTTGTTGTTTCTGGCAGAGGTATGAAGGTTATTGAAAACCGAGCCTTAAAGGATGAAGAAAAGATGGAACTCCAGGAAATCCAACTCAAGGAGGCCAAGCACATTGCGGAAGAGGCAGATAGGAAGTATGAAGAGGTACGGTGCCTTGTGTGTGTCCTCTTCGGTGTCATAGGGTTTTTGAAAAAGAATCATGGTAGAGGGAAATGGCTTCCTCTTTGCCTCACCGAGCTGTACGGGCTCTTCTCCTGTAGGTGGCTCGGAAGTTGGTGATTATTGAGGGGGACTTGGAACGCACAGAGGAACGAGCTGAGCTGGCAGAGTCGTGAGTATCTTGCTCCCCAAATCTTGCCATACCGCTCTGTCCTTTTCCCTTTGGCTTGCGCATTCATGTAAGTCAACTAGCATTCCTTCAGCCTTGTTAAACGGGGCCTAGAGAGTGGGCTTTTTTTAGGCCCTGAGAATGAATGGCTGTGTGCTTTTTGAACGTTTGGGACTAGTGACAGGTGACAAATGAGGCTTCCTTTATTTCTTGTGGGGAGGGTTTGCAAACGGGCAAATAAAGACTAATTAATATATGGTGGAGAGTTAACTTGCAGGCCCTTTACAGGGTCCTCCCACTGGAGTGGCTCTGCTGACTTGCGATCTCTTGATCTCTTTCTTACCGCGCTGCCGGCCTGGCGGACTTGAGGGCAAGGGCAGACAGGAAGTGACCCTGTTGGCACCTTCTGGGCCTTGCGCAACAAAGGCAGTGCTGACACGCGCATGTATTTGTGCTTCCTTTGTATCCCCTCTCCCAGACATGACATAGCATGACCATGGTGGTGTTTTCTTCCCATTTTGGGGGGAAAAAAAATCCTCCCCCCCCCGCCATTTTGCTGCTTGTTTCCTTGCTGTGTCCTTTTTGACCTTTCTCCCTCCCCACAACCTGGCTTGTGCGACCCCCGTGACTGTCACTAACAGCCGTTGCCGGGAGATGGATGAGCAGATCAGGCTGATGGACCAGAACCTCAAGTGTCTGAGTGCTGCTGAAGAAAAGGTACTATAGCCGTTAGACCCGCGACCAGGTTCCGGGTGTGTGGTGTGCTTCCGTTCTGTTCCGTCCTTCTGTCTGTCCGACAGCTGCCTCCCCTCCACTGGTTGGTTTGTTGAGCGCTTTCTCATCTCTTCATGGAATGCTGCACTCTCTCCCACTTACTCAGCCTCTTCCATCTCTTCCCGAGTGGCTTCACCACCTCTCCGCAGGGCCGCTCCCTCCCGCGGGTGGCCCGGGGCCTGTCCGGGTTGGACGTCTGATCCCACCTACACCCCAGCCAGCGGTTAGCGCTTGTTCCTGTGAGAGGTTTCTCTCACGTGTTCGCTTAGTATCCAAACTTCTGAGTCCTAGCCCAGGAGGGCCCGGCTTCTGACACACTCTGTGGTAGAGGGAGGAGGGGTGACACTTGCTCAGGTGACCCGGGAACTTCTCTCTGCCCCAGTATGCCTTCTAGCTCTCTCTCCATATAGGTTCAATTCACGTCTGTGTGTCTCTCTCTCTCCCTTTTTTTTTATTCTCTCCTTCTTCCCCTTTCCTCTCCTGCGGTATTTAAAACATTCACAGTAAGTGTTCTGAGCTGGAGGAGGAGCTGAAGAATGTCACCAACAACCTCAAGTCTCTTGAGGCTCAGGCGGAGAAGGTAGGGGCTGGTTGTGATGGTGACAGGCTTTGGGGCCTGGGCCCAGCCCTGCCCCTGATGAAAGACTGGAGAAACCCATTCCTTACACAACCTAGTGAGATGCATCCTTGTCACCCAGATTCTGGGTTTAATGCTAATTCCTGTGCACACTGATTCCTTTAGTGAAAAATCACTTCGTGGCCACAGGTGCTTGGGGTCATGTCCCCCTCTGGCTGATGCCGCTGTGTGAAGTGGCAGAAGTGGCAGTAATCACAGGTCCCAGGTGGTTTTCTAGCAGACTGATAGGGACATCAAATAGTGGATCTGAGATCTAGTAGGCAGTCAAGACAGATGACTGGTTTTTACCAGCATGTAGGGCTGTTTCCGCCACGTGGCCTTGGGCTGTCATTACACCTACTCATTAAACAGGAGGAAGGAAAAACCTCTTTGGGTTGATCTAAATAAGATAAAACCGTAGGTCCATTTTAAAAATAAAGGTCTGGAGGATTCTAATCAGAGGGTATCAAGACTCTAAGGAAATTGGTTTGTGGATTTTAAGGATCTTTTGTCTAGAAATGGGCCTTGCTCTTTTTCTCATGGGCCATTCAGCACATTAACTCCAAGAGGCTGTTCACTGTATGAGTGAATGTGGTGGCAGGGGGTAGGGTCTGTGTGAGGAATCTCCACTCTGAAACTTTTATTCTACTTCTCTTACAGTACTCGCAAAAGGAGGACAAATACGAGGAAGAGATAAAGATTCTCACGGATAAACTCAAGGAGGTGAGCTGAGGGGGTTCTAGGGAAGGAATCAACATTCAGAGGCGTATGAGACACTCTTTAAGACTCAGACAGGCTTGGCTTTGGTTCTGAAAGTTCTATGCATAGAAAGTGGAAGAGATAGAGAATCCTTTTTATGGTCTTTTTCATCTCTGATTCTGTCTGGTGTCGCCTTTCCCCCAGGCAGAGACCCGCGCTGAGTTTGCTGAGCGATCGGTAGCGAAGCTGGAGAAGACAATTGATGATTTGGAAGGTATGGAGCCTGGGAGAGGAATGAGAGAGATACAGAGGAAGACCTTGCCCATTGAGTGTTAACCTCCTTCCCTGTCCACCAGAGGGAGTGGGTAGTGATCTGCCACATGCCCCTCGCCCTGTCCTGTGTCCCAGCGAGGTGAAAAAGGTCAAAATCTAGAATTGGATTTTTACATGTACAACCTTTTCCTTTACTAAGACTTTACCTAGTATTCTGGAGTTTGCATCCTTTCCTTGGAGGAGACCGGTAGTGACTGCATTTACCTCCAGCATAGTAGTCCTGAGTCTTGGTCTCTGGGCTGAAATGGTAGCCACACTTTCGGGAGGCAGCGAGGTGTGTGGTACCCCACGGCGACGTTGGGCAGTCCTGTTCATCACTGAAGCTCTGGGGGATCTCTGAGAGAGGCAGCTGTGAAATGTCCACGTCTCAGAGCTGAGGAATCCCAGGGGCTTTCTTTTTTTCATTTTTCTTTTTTTTCTATTTTTTTACTTTTTTTTTTTTTTTAAGATTTTATTTATTTATTTGACAGAGAGAGACACAGGGAGAGAGAGAACACAAGCAGGGGGAGTGGGAGAGGGAGAAGCAGGGAGCCTGATGCGGGGCTTGATCCCAGGACCCTGGGATCATGACCTGAGCCTAAGGCAGATGCTTAACGCTGAGCCACCCAGGCGCCCCTTTCTTTTCTTTTTTTCCTTTTTTTTTAAAAATAATGTTTCTTTCTTTCTTTTCTTTTTTTTTTTTTTTTTTTAAGATTTTATTTATTTATTTGACAGAGATCACAAGCAGGCAGAGAGGCAGGCAGAGAGAGAGGGGGAAGCAGGCTCCCTGCTGAGCAGAGAGCCTGATGTGGGGCTTCATCCCAGGACCCTGAGATCATGACCTGAGCCGAAGACAGAGGCTTCACCCACTGAGCCACCCAGGCGCCCCTCTTTTCTTTTTTTTTTTTTAAAGAATTTATTTGCGGGGTGGGGGGGACAAGCAAGGAGGAGAGGGGGAAGCAGACTCCGCTGAGCAGGGAACCTGATGCGGAACTCGATTCCCGGACCCTGGGGTCCTGACCTGAGCCGAAGGCAGATGCTCAACAAACAGCCATCTAGGCGCCACCAGTCCCCACCTGGGGAGGGGCTTTCTCAATACTTTTTGTCCCCCTATTTTGGCAACTAGTCTGCTCTAATGAGCGAGAATAGACTTTGAGAACTCTTGAGATATGGTTCTTTGGTGTGCTCTGGGTGGCAGGATAGTCTTACTCTGTGGGGGTTTGGGCAGGCAGCCTGTAGAACAAAGGGGCCAAGTGTACTGGTCTTGCTTGGTAGAGAAGAAGTGTCTGAGTACTAATGTGTGCTTTCTCCTTTTTCTACTTTTATTGTGTCACCCCTGCTAGGAACTGGGTTAACTGGGTGGGAGTAGTATTTTGGTAACAGGAATTTCTAGTCATGACTGTACCCAAATTCTCAATCCTGACTAGAATTTTTTTTTTTTTTAAATTTATTTGATAGACAGAGATCACAAGTAGGCACAGAGGCAGGCAGAGAGAGAGAGGAGGAAGCAGGGTCCCTGCTGAGCAGGGAGCCCGATGCGGGGCCCGATCCCAGGACCTTGGGATCATGACCTGAGCCAAAGGCAGAGGCTTTAACCCACTGAGCCACCCAGGCGCCCCTATCCTGACTATAATTGATCAGAGGTGTCGAGAAGTTCAGTAGTCCTGGGGGGACAGTAGATCTGAAAATGGCCTGTCGTGGCCACCAGGACAGATGTTTTCCTGACCTGGGGTATTAGACCCACAGTCACACTCTTTCTTATTTCTAATGATTCCCTCTTGTCATCTGCTTCTGATACCTTTCACTCTGTCCCCTCGTCCCTTCCGGTGTTCCTGTGTGTATCCAGATGAGCTCTATGCCCAGAAACTGAAGTACAAGGCCATTAGCGAGGAGCTGGACCACGCCCTCAATGACATGACCTCTATGTAACTATCTGACAGTAGAGCGGGGCTGGGACCTTGGCTTGTGGGTGGTTGGGGTTACAGGCTGTGCATAGTGTGCTTTGGTTTTATCCCCTGGATACTAGAAACTTCAAGCTGTTTTTAAAATATTGGTGCTGATTACGTACTGGCAAAAGCTGGGTGGCCTTTCATACTGAATCTGCAGTGGCACTCTGATGGACATGTGGTTTTTTAAATATTTTTTGTTGATAGACCCTTCTTTATAACACCATGGTGTTTCTATTTGCTTCTCCAATTCAGTCTTCTCAGAGGGACACTGCTGAAGGTAGATACATGTCATCATATACCTAAGGACATAGGGCCCAGAGAAGTGTCTTGGGCCCTAACATTGCATAACAGAATTCACACCTCCTGGGTGTATTTAATTTGTGTCCTGATAATAAAGTTCAGAGGAAACAGCCATGATTGGAAACACCAAATTCACCAAAGAATTGAGCTGAGTCCCAGAGCAAGCCAGGCGGTAAAAAGCACCAGAAAGAGTTGGGGATTTCATTCATTTGCTGTGGACCCTTGATCCTTGATGTTAATCCGCCCCTTTGTATCTTTCCCACTAACCCTGAGAAGAAGCCGGATGACTCAGGCTGGAGTGTCTGGCTGTCTTTCTCGTTCCTGCTGCCTTCTCTTCCCTTCCCCCCAGTTGCTGTGTAGATTGATGCCAGTCCTTCTTACCTAGAGTCTCCTTACTTTCTCACACAGATAACTCTCACCGTTTTCTGCTCTGTTCTGGATCTGCCCCCTTTCCTCGGGGAGCCCAACGCCCCACTCTCGCTCTGGATTCCGTTTGGGTCGGCCTGGCTGGTCCCCAAGGCATTAGGATGTAGTGAGGGGCACAAAGCAACTTCTGTATTCTTCCACTCCTCCCCATCCCCTAAATTAAAACGTTAAGCTGCCGGAAGCCTCATGCCCCCCGCATTTGTGTCATTGACAAAGCTGCTGCTGTCCCTAAAAGGGAGCCTTGGGGTGTGATGTGGAGAACAGCTGTTGTAGGCCCTCCCTGACTTACATAATCAAAGCCACTTTTGTGTGTGTCTCTTTTTTTCTTGACATTTAAGCTCAACTGATGTGAGTCTGTCGGAGCGGCGGGCTTAGCAGCGGTCCCGTAGGGTAGGTCCGCGCAGGCTTCAGGAGTCCGAGTCCTGTCCTTGGGGGCTCCTGAGTCTGGCCGCCTGGAAGGCTCCCCTCCTCCTTGATTTCTTCTCTTCTGGTAGCGTCCACGTGCCTCCCAGGAGGTACATGTTCTCGGCCCTTCTTCCAGTGGTTCAGATGGTGCCTCTTCAGAGCACTCGTCGGACTCAAGTGTACTAGCAGCAAACTTAACGAATTAGACCATCCCAAGTCACAGAAAAACCGTGTTTTCAGCACATTTTTGTTTTCTTGCCCAAACTCTTGTCATGTGCTGGGGGTTCACTGCCATTTGCCCATTGGTGTGTACCGGTGGACCAGAAGGCAGATGATAAATGATCGTTACTGGGAAAACTAGAACAACCAGTCATGCGTGCTTCAGATAATGTGCACAAGGTGCTGATAGTTTATTACATATATACAAATGACAAATTTCCTTTTTTAAGATTTTATTTATTTATTTATTTGACAGAGACACCACAAGAGAGGGAACACTAGCAGGGGCAGAGTGAGAGGGAGGAGCAGGCTTCCGCGGAGCAGGGAGCCGGCGGATGTGGGGCTCGATCCCAGGACCCTGGGATCACAACCTGAGCCTAAGGCAGATGCTCAATAGCTGAGCCACCCAGGCGCCCCTAAAAATGATACATTTCTGCTAGTGAAACTGTTCCTGCTTCATATTGTGGGATTACATAGCAACACTTTACAAACTCCTAGTCCAGCTTCCACAGCTGGGATGGTTCCGAGCCAAATAGTACAGCTGTCCTTGTACACAACTAATCACCTAAGTGGTGTTCAGCACACCCGAGTACTTCAGTTTCTCAGCAAATTACGTTTTTCCAACTTGATTTTCGTTTGAACAGAGCCATCAAAGAAAGGTTTTCCCTAATGTAAAACTTGAGGTCTCATTGAATTCAGGTTTCTTTCTGTTCACACCATTTCCTCCTGCTACACAGCCTTTGAGGTGAAGGTACAGGCTGATCGGTTCAGTGACGCTTGAACTGTTCTCTTTAGAAGCCATAAAGTTATCAGGCTGGGGACAGAAATAATCAAAGGTGGAGGCACCATCCCTATTTTTAGGTTACCCAGAATCTAGTAGGAGAGCATATATATAAAGCTAAAGATGGTCTGTGATCAGCGCCACAAGTAATAAGCTTGTGGAAATTCAGCAGGGAAGAGGCTGTTTTCAGTGGGGATGATAAAGACTCAAAGAAGGAGGCACTTAATAGGTACTTAATAAACGTATTAAAACTTGCCTCTTCATTTTTATTGGGTTCTAAAGGATTGGATTTCTGACAAACAGATTTTGGTTGTAGGGTTGTGGATATTAAGCATTTTGGTTGAAAAGCAAAGGAGTAGACGTGTCGGTAGCGATGGGAAGGATATAATGGCCGTACAGGTAGGTTTAGACAGGAGGGGCGGTGCGTGCTGAAATCCACGTTGGGGTTTATAGAGGATGGGGATGCCCCTGGAGATTTTTGAACAAGGATATGTCCTGGTATGAGTCACAATGAAGAATTGATGTGGCGGCTAAGTTACTAGATTACAAGGGGAGCAGATCATCAAAGGGATGCATTTAGATAGAAGACAGTTCATAAATTTGAGTCATTTGTGTCCTCCTTGGTGGCTTTTGCCATATTCATGTGCTCCCTACATTATTGTTTTCTTCACACTTACTCTTTATTTTCAAATTTGTCTTAACATACATAATTCTGATTTAAAGTAAAAGGTTAGTTACCTGCTAGCGATTTTTCCTAAAGCACACAAAAACAATACAGCAAGTAAGTTTTAAGTTCACAAGCGTATATTGTCAGAAATGTCCTTATGCAGCACCAGCAGCAAGTTTGCTTTGAGAGAAACTGGCTTAGATTGTTGCAGTTTTCCCCGAGATCATCATCTGTAGAGAGACAGCGCTGAAGGCGCACACGATGGAGGGCACGCGGTGTGAGGAGGAAAGTCAGGAGTGACTGGTTTGGATCCTAGGAAAATGGTAGCATTGAAGGTATAGGGAGGTCATGTAGTCCTGGTTTGAAGAGGCAGGAGAGGGTAGAAGAGATGAGTCTGAAATACTGGCAGGTATCCAGGTGAAAACAAACTCTGGGCGTTGAGGGGATAGGCTGGCTCATGCAAGATTCAGAACGCCGTATGAGTGGCAGGCCATTTAGACCACGAAAGTACATTTAGAACCCGAAAGACAGTTGCAGATGTAAAAGGACTGAAGCAAACGGGGAAACGTGCGCAGAGGAGGGATTCAGGCAGAGCTGGTCCGAGGGATGGAAGGAGAAGCAGCAGCTTTGCTAATTGAGCCGTTGACGGAGGACTTCCAGAGGTTCTCAACTTCAGCAGGTTGAGAAGAAAGCTAGCTCAAGACGGGACGTTGCCATGAGCACTTCATTAATTCAGGGGTGTGTTTCGAGCATTGAGATCAAGGACAGAAGCCATTTCAAGGAGCAGAAGGGTGAACTAAGTGGAAGGAAAACCAGGGCAAGACATAGAGCCTGGAGCTGTGCTGCCCAGCAAGAACTTCTGACAGTCTTGCCAAAACAGTGACCCCCAGGCACGCGCAGGGCCTGCCGAGCACTCAGAGCGTGGTTTATGTGACCGAGGAGCTAAGATTCTGCTAGTTTTACTGCTGAATTTAATAGGCACATGTGGCCAGTGACTGCTTGCTGTGTTGGATAGTACAATGGTAGATGTTTTGTGTTTGGGCAGAAAGAGTTGACTGGCACAGAGAAAGGCTTCTTGGGAAAGAAAGAAGTATATGAGGATGGAGGCAAATTAGGACAAAAGCAAGGCGCTCTGCTTCTGGTGGCCACTGTCTTCCCCCAGGGGCAAGACTGGTGTAAGCAAGGATGGAAACCAACAGGCCAGAGTAGCAGAGTGAAATTTGAAATGCTGTGTGGTGCCAAGTTCATTCTTCTGCTTACGGCAGAAGCCACTGTATGTGACTCGAGCCTGGGCTAGCTGTGGGGATGGGGTCAAGAAGCAGCATTGGTAATCTCAGAGCAAAGCATTTTGATCTCTTTTCCCTCTTAATTTCTGAGACTGAACCACAGTCTGATGTGTTAGAGTCCTTTCTACCCTTCCTTGTTACCTTTGTTGGAATGAGGCACAACATGTGATTGGGTCCCAAGTTACCTGGTTGGCGGATCTGCCCTGTAGTGTTGGGCAGCCTTGTCTTAGCCCCACCCAATCTAGTATTTTCTCGTGGTACTGGTTGCATATCCCCCCCCTTAATATTAGGGGAAAGTTGAAAAAAAAAGAAAAAGGCAAAATCTGTTCCTTTTTATCTCTTGAATTGTGAGGCTTTAAAACACTAGAGTTAGTTCCCTTTACTCTTCCAGCCTTCCCACTCCCTTTTCCTGTTAGAGAATGAAATTGACCTGATTCAGACCAGTGAAGCCTAAAGGATGTCTAGCATCCATGGGATCATTCCCTAATTAATTGGACAGACCTAAAAGGAACATCAGACCAAATGGATTCTCTGGCTTGCATTTTTTTTGTTTGTTTTATTTTGCTATTATCAGGGAACCAAGAACTTTGACTAAATGAGCTGGTACCTGATCCTGAATTTTTAGTTACCAGAGATAGCAGGATTAAAACTCCTACATACTAATTCAGGGTGAGCAGATAACCACATTTATCTGTTGACCTTCTGCCGTTTTTAGGGAACTGTGGGTTCTAGGATTTAATCAGGCAAGAAAATGCTTCCATTTCTCTCCTTATTCCTTCCCTAAATGGAACAAACCCCTCACTGACGAGGCTGTTTTGAGGGACTAGATTCTGATACGACCCTTCTTTCCCAGGACAGGAGTGGGCTGCAGGAACAGGTGGATAGGGGTGCTACAGCAGAGTCAGGCAGTGTTTAGAATCTGTGTAGAATGTTACCAAAAGCCTAAGAAGTGAGCGTTCACAGATTTGAGCCCCCACGTCTGTCAGGGATGCCACAGTGAATAAGACAGTTCCGATCCCAGGCCGCCTGGGGCTTGTAGACTAGTGTAGTGTTTCCTCAGTGGCGGACTGTGGTCATTCAAACCAAGATGAGTCTGGGATGTACGGAACTGTCCTCTACTTACTGCTGTCCCCTAACCAATAAATAACGTGTAGGGTCTTCTAGTTACTGTGACAATTAAAACCTGCCCCACACATTTCCAAATTTCTTTCCAAGAGGAGAGAACAGGCAATAATAGCACATGTATTGAGAACCTCTGGTTTAATGGGAAGTGCAGTTCTCTTTTTTTTTTTTTTCTTTTAAAGATTTTATTTATTTGACCGACAGAGATCACAAGTAGGCAGAGAGAGGAAGGGAAGCAGGCGCCTTGCTGAGCAGAGAGCCTGATGCGGGGCTTGATCCCAGGACCCTTGGGATCATGACCTGAGCTGAAGGCAGAGGCTTTAACTCACTGAGCCACCCAGGCACCCCGGGAAGTGCAGTTCTTAGAGTTCGATCTAATTCTGCCCTTTAATATAACTATTATTTTTAGTTATTTCCTCCCAGGATCATTTTGTATACATATGTTTTTCTGTTTTGATAGTGTATGTAAAGTGGCAAGTATTCTTGGGACCGTATTGGTCATCAGCTTCCGGGTAGAACAGGAGAAAACCTGCCCAGAGGGCAAGGTGCCTGAACAATGCACTTGGACTGTGGGCACAGTCCTTCTGCGGATACACTTGATCTTTAAGACGGAAGAATATAGCTTTACATTGAAGTCCTGAGGCCATTTTGAAACAGACTAGAAAACGTAGGAAGAAACTTGTTTGTGAACTTGAGAGTTGGAGACCAGGAAGGTCTGTCCCCCAATTCCTGTTAACCCTGTGGTCAGATGGGTTTGGTTTCTCTCTGTACCCCCTCTTAAAGGTGTGCTCCAAGTGGAAAATCGAGATAAAGTCAGTGGTTTGAGTACTTTTATTTATTTAGTTATTTAATTATTATTATTTTTTAAAAAAGATTTTATTTATTTATTTGATAGAGATCACAAGTAGGCAGAGAGACAGGCAGAGAGAGAGGAAGGAAAGCAGACTCCCCTCTGAGCAGAGAGCCTGACGAGGGGCTCCATGTGGGGCTTGATCCCCATGACCTGAGCTGAAGGCAGAGGCCTCAACCCACCGAGCCACCCAGGCGCCCCTGTTATTTATTTATTTATTTTTAAAAAGATTTCTACTTATTTCACAGAGACACAGTGAGAGAGGGAACATAAGCAGGGGGTGTGGGAGAGGAAGAAGGAGGTCTCTTGCTGAGCAGGGAGCCTGATGCGGGGCTTGATTCCAGGACCCCGGGATCATGACCTGAGCTGAAGGCAGACACTTAACGACTGAGCCACCCAGGCGTTCCAGTACTTAACTACTCTTAACCAGGACTGCTTTTGGTTATGGGAAACAGCTTAACTGTTGCTTAAATAAATATGGGACTGACTTGTCTCCTGTAATAACAAGTCCAGGTTACAGCAGCTGTGGCCTGGTGTAGCTGGGTTTCTGTGATTCTCTTGGCCCGCTCTTGAGGTTGAAATCTGTAACTTTCACCCTCACATCCATGTTCAAGGCAAGAAAGAAAGCTGGTTTTCCCAGAAGGCTTCCAGCAGACTACTCCCTGTATCTCCCTGGTCAGAACTGGGTTCCATAATCACCTCTAACTGCAAGGGAGGCTGGAAAAACGGCAGGGTAATCTTGATTGGTCTTCCTTGGGGCTGGACATGCTGCCCACCTTAACAGGATTGGGTTCTTTTTGAAAAGGGGAGGTGGGGTTTGATGGACAGTCCCCGAGATGGGTTAGCCACCGAGCACCTACAAGGAGCATTAGAAGGTAGGATTGAATGGGTGTAGGGATATTGACCCTAATTTACCATTTATAATACTGTGTTGAATCTTTTTTTTTTTTTTAAATTTTATTTATTTATTTGACAGACCGAGATCACAAGTAGTCAGAGAGGCAGGCAGAGAGAGAGGAGGAAGCAGGCTCCCCGCTGAGCACAGAGCCCGATGCGGGGCTCGATCCCAGGACCCTGGGATCATGACCTGAGCTGAAGGCAGAGGCTTTAACCCACTGAGCCACCCAGGCGCCCGAATCTTTTTTTTTTTTTTTTTTTTTTTAAGATTTTTATTTATTTGTCAGAGAGTGTGCACACATGCATAAGCAGGGGGAGCCGCACAGGGAGGAGCAGGGCCATTCCAGGACCCAGGGACCATGAACTAAGCTAAAAGCAGACACTTCACCAGCTGAGCCACCCAGGGACCCTGTATTGAATGCTTTTACAGAAAATGTTCCAGCCACCCACTTAAGCTTCTGCCAAACCCTGATTACAAGCCATCTGTGTGCCTTGCTTCCCCGTTTCACTTGTGTGTTTCTCAACCCGGGGAATAAACACCTTTGCAAAGGAGATACTTTTTTCTTTCTCAAAATGTTGTCCTTCCGGGGCACCTGGGTGGCTCAGTGGGTTAAGCCTCTGCCTTCGGCTCGGGTCGAGATCCCAGGATCCTGGGATCGAGCCCCGCGTCGGGCTCTCTGCGGCAGGAAGCCTGCTTCCCCTCCTCTCTCTCTCTCTCTGCCTGCTACTCTGCCTACTTGTGATCTCTCTCTCTGTCGAATAAATAAATAAAATATTTAAAAAAAAATGTTGTCCTTCCAGCTGGTCTGTCAGGATATTTTATTTTGTTCCTTTGTTGGTCTTACCACCACCTGACTGACTCTTCTGCCCTCTCTGTCCGAAAGCCGCCTGCAGCAACTCTACCTTTCAGGTGCATGTTCTGTGTATCAGCTAGGCCGAAATCTCAGGGTTTCTTGTGGTGCTCTGCTAACCTCCCCTTTTTCTCTTTCTCCTCTGTGTCCTCTCCTGCTCTTGCTTCCTCCTCCTGGTGCTGCTGCAGAGCGTCTCTGCAGCCAACTTGAGCGCACCCGCCTGCTCTCCACAAGCTGCAGCTCCTGCTGCATGGTCGGGGGACTGATGAGCGGGGCTCCCTGGTGTCCGATAAGCCGAGCCCACTGCTAACACCACTGACCTGGACCCCAGCAGAAAGCCGATTGTTCTTTTTAAAGTCATTTTGCCCTAAGCAAAGCAAAACAACAACAACAAAAATTTAAGGTTTTATTCATTTATTTAAGAGAGGGAGAATCAGACTCCTTGCTGAGCCCAGAGCCCAACGCAGGATTCCATCCCAGGACCCTGAGATCGTGACCTGAGCGGAAAGCAGATGCTTAACCCACTGAGCCTCCCAGGTGCCCCACAAATTGCTTTTTAATTGGGGCAGTGAGAATATCGTTGGCTTCCTAACTGTGCTGCAGAGTGAGAACAGTTGGCGCTGCATTTCTGTTCCTTTTCAAGAGATAATGGGTGATAAAGGGAGGGGCTTGAGAGATCATAGTGAGGAACCAGAAGAACTTTCTGGTTTCCACCTTGACTTGCCGCCGTTGAACCCGAACATTGGCTGTAGGCGGTGTTCCCCCTGCGTGGATGGTTTCTAACAATAAAAGAACCAATTAGACAAGATGTCGTGACTGCTTCATCTGCAGGCCCAGAGATTGGGCCCTTCTGACTGGGTGGGGAAAAGGGAAAGGAGAGGAAGGGTATGGGGTGTTAATAAGGCTGTGGTGAGTATTTGCGCCCCTAGAGCGGTCTGAGTGGTTTGCTTGCTGAGCAGATTAGATTCTCCTTGCTGTTCACGCCACAGGTTTTCTTCCTGACTTTTTCCTTCTTGCTCCTTTTTCCTGGTTTTATGTTTAATTGTAACTATCTATCACAGGCTAGTTTTGGAGAATAGCTCTATAAAAATCGCAGTTAAGGTTTTGCTTGTATGTTCAGTAGTAGTATTGGCTCTGTGGCCTTTAGTGATTCTGTGACAGGCTATATGGGGTCTTTCATTTATCCCACCAATTAATTGTTCCTTTCCTTGTTGGAGGAAGCCTGGAGTGCATGAGGTTCCTCTTGTACTGAGCCTCTGTTTTTACTGGTAGAAACATGCCCATCCTTGTTCTTAGTGCTCACACCCCAGTGAGCCATGTCAAGTAGGCACCGTCCTATGGGCAAAGCCCAGAAAGAAAGGATGGCTGATGCCTAAGGCTGCCTCCAGTGACTGAAAACTGAAAGCCTTGGTGGGTGTGGGTGAATGAGGAAATGACTGATAAGGTCTCCCGCCTCTTCCCCACAGAGGAATAGCAACACCTGTAGCCGCAGCTCGCCCGCCCGAGGCCTACAGAAGCGAGTGGTGCCTTAGCGTGCGCCGGCGGCCAAGAGGGCAGCTGCTGTGTTAGTCCGCAGCCTCCCCGCAGCAGGAGAGGTTCTCGGTGGGAAGACCGGGATGTTCACTGCTAGTTCGTGTAACATCTCTCCTTTACCCCCATTAGATAAGCTGAAATGCACCAAAGAGGAGCATCTGTGCACACAGAGGATGCTGGACCAGACTCTGCTGGACCTGAACGAGATGTAGACCCGCCATCCCGCCCGCCGCTGCTCCTCCCTCTGCCCCGACTCCGCCTGAGGCCGGCCTGCCCGAAGCCGGCCTTGCCACTGAGGGCTGATCTTTAACTGGAAGGCTGCTTTCTCCTCTTGCCGCCTCTCCCACCCCATCCCCTGTGTCTTTTTCGCCAAACTGTCTCTGCCTCTCCCTAGAGATTCCAGCTGGGCTTGAGGCTGAGCACCTTTGGGAACAATGTTGAAGGGAATGTGAGCACAATGCAAAGTGTCTTTAAAAGCATGTTGTGATGTACACATTTTTAATTACCTTTTTTTGCTGTTGTTGATGTAGCGACCATTTGTAAAACATTCCAAATTACCCACGGTTCTGAAGCAGCAGTCTCATCCCTTCCTCACATGTGGGAAGTAACTTTTCAGTTCAGTGCATACTGCCCTCTGCAGAGGAGGGCAAGCGGCAGGGGCCTGCCTTGCTGAGAGCCAGAGCCCGGAAAGAGCCCCACTCTGGGAAGCTTCGTTGCTTTGTCCAAAGTACCAGCCAAATTAGAAAGATGATTCCAGGAGGAATGGCCAAAAAAGTGTGGTTCGGGGTTTAGCTTTAAGGTATCTTTGAGCAACTTTTTTTTTTTTTTTTTCCATCAGAAGTGACCAAATTAAGATGGTGAGCCCTCTATCTGAGACCGAATCCCGGGCCTGTCTTGGCCCTAACTGCCCACAGAATGGATCATGTTCCCCTTATGTTGAGGTGACCACTTGCTCTCCTGTCCCCTTGAAGGAAAAAAAGAAAATTACGTGCTTGCCCCTGATTCAGCCACATGAGACAAACTCATCACCCTTCGCTGGGTCCAAAGCTGCTGTCCCTAGAAGTGCCATCTCGTGCTTTGTATCAGTCAGTGCTGGAGAAATCTTGAATAGCTTATGTACAAAACTTTTTAAAATTTTATATTATTTTGAAACTTTGCTTCTGTAGGGTTGGGGCACATTGGCCACCGCGTCTGGCTGAGCATTCTCTGCAGGCTGTGGGCTGACCGTGTGCTGGTCTTTTAAAGTTTCTTTCCCTCCCCAGTTCCCCTTTTTGGTGAGGTTTCTGGGAGGCCTGTCAGGTGTGCGCCCCCGCTGGTGTGCTCTCTTCGGGCCGATTGCGAGAAAGGAAACCCATAGTGCAAACTGTTTTGATACTGAAAATTGACAAGTGTCTTTTTGAAATAAAGAACCAGTCCCTCGAGCCCTCGGACCTACTCGACTTTTCTTACTAATCCAGTTGTACTTTCTCCACAGGAACTGCGGAGTTTGAGTGAAAGATCAGATCTTTGTGGGTGGCAGCCGCGGGCGTCACTCGGCGTGACGCGCTGTGGAAGCAGACCAAAGCTGGGTTCAGAACTCTGTCTTGCGCGCCTGATGTAAATAATTCGGTTTTTCCGTCTGTGAGACAAAAGATACATGTCACCGGGGTATGTGTGACTGGGACAGAGTAGGTTCCTTCACACGCGCGCGCGTGTTCAGGCCGAGCTGCGCGCCCCTTTCGCGTGGGGCTCACGCTCGGGAGCCACGGACTCGGGGCTCCCGAAGTGACCAGCCGTCTCTGACGCCGGTCCGTGTCCTGCCCTGGCCCCCGAGCTGGGCCTCCGCCGGCTGTGGGAAGGAGCCGGGTGGTCCGGACCCGGAGCGCGCGCGGGGCGGCCACCTGGGACCTGCCGGCCCATCCCGCGCCCTGGCCTGAGGCGGGACGCGAGTCCCATTTCCTCGTATCCATGACGCGGCTACCTCGCCCGAGGCCCGCTCTGCACGCCGGGGAGGCGCGGACCAATGCCGCTCGGACGTTGCGGCAGCACAGATGGTCGGCTGGGAACTGAACACGAGGCAGGCAGCGGAAGAAGCTGAACTGGGAGAGGGAGGCCGTCCCGGCTCATCGCCGCCCGAGACTCGGAGCCTGCGCTCGCCCTGCAGCAGGTCTCCACGCGCGGCTCCCAGGAGGAACTCCCACAATTCCCGGCAGGCGGAGGCCCCGCCCCCGTGACGTCGCGCCCAGCGATTGGCTGGCGTAGGGGCCTCGGGCTGCGGCCGCAGTCGAGCGGTAACTGGAGACCGGGTGGTCGCCATGATGGCCTTCGGGGCCCCGCGTCCCGGATGCGGCCGGCCGTTTGGCGGCGGGCCCGCAGCCGGCGTCCTGCTGCTGCTTCAGTGCCTGGTGGGGACCCGGGCCAGCAAACTCAACGTGCCGCAAGTGTTGCTCCCTTTCGGCCGGGAGCCCGGCCGCGTGCCTTTCCTGCTGGAGGCGCAGCGCGGCTGCTACACCTGGTGAGGGGCGGGGTCCCCGGGGCTTCGCGCCCCCTTGACCCTGCAAGGGTCGAAGCCAGGTTCGAAGCCAGGGCCGACGGGCTTCCTCGACAAGGACAACATCGCAGCGCCCTCTGGCCGTTGGCTTCAGGGGCTTTCCTGTGGGGACCTCTGAAGCGCGAGGTGGTCCCCGCACGGCCTGAGGAGATGTCCCTGGGGGGCAGAACATGGGGGTGGGAGCGCGGACAAGCTGGGGCCTCGGGACACCACTCAAGGCCTCGTGCAGCCCCTTTTCACTCAGGAGCGAGGCGAGGCCCCGACACGGTGGGGCGGGGAGACTCGCTTCGGGTGGAGAGGAGGCCTGCCTGGGGGTGTTGTGGAGCTTCCTCTACTCTGAGGGGAAGTGGGCGCCGCCGCGCGTGGGGACACGGCCGTGAGGCTGGTGCGGACCGGGACGGGGCGGCTGGCGTTTCACGGCTGGAACGTGACCCGCTGTGGGTGACGCACGGAATCTCACCATCCGAAGCCAAAACGTTAACTTTTTAATTTTTTTAAAAATTTTGTTTGTTTATGAGAGAGCGAGCCGGCGAGAGAAAGCACAAGCAGGGCGAGGGGCAGAGGGAGGAGCAGGGAGTCGATCCCTGGGCTGGATCCCAGGACCCCCAGGTCACGACCTGAGCCGAAGGCAGACGCATAACCAACTGAGACACCCAAGTGTCCCAAAATATATTTTTTTATTGCATTCTGAATCGTACTCACACTTCAAAATTTAGGCAGTTTTTCTGTCTTGGCAGCCCAGTTTTAAGATTGGACAAAACTCATTCCTCACAGTATGAGAAATCCTTGTCTTTCATTATTGGAAACACAACATCAATCCCAGTTTGTTTGTTTGTTTGTTTGTTTTTTAAGATTTTCCTTATTTATTGGAGAGAGAGGGAGAGAAAGCGCAGGAAGGGGTGCATGCACGGGGCAGAGGTGGCGGGCAAGCAAGCAGACTCCCTGCTAAGCCGGACCCGGGTGCGGGGCTCCATCCAAGGACCCTGATGTCATAACCTGAGCTAAAGGCAGAGGCTCGACCGGCTGAGCCACCCAGGCGCCCCCATGAATCCTGTTTTTGCTTACTGAGGGAAGAATGGAACAATCTCATTTTATTTATTTATTTTTTAAGATTTTATTTATTCATTGGAAACAGAGCACAAGCAGGGGAGAGGGACAGAAGAAGAGGGAGAAGCAGACTCCCTGCTGAGCTGGAAGCCTAAGGTGGGACTTGATCCCAGGACCTGGAGATCATTACCTGAGCCGAAGGCAGAGTCTCAACCATCTGAGCCACCCAGGCGACCCTTAGTTTATTTATTTTATTTTTATTTATTTATTTTTTTAAATATTTTACTTATTTATTTGACAGAGAGAGATCACAAGTAGGCAGAGAGGCAGGCAGAGAGAGAGGAGGAAGCAGGCTCCCCACTGAGCAGCGAGCCCGATGCGGGACTCGATCCCAGGACTCTGGGATCATGACCTGAGCCGAAGGCAGCGGCCTAACCCACTGAGCCACCCAGGCACCCCCCTTAGTTTATTTTTAAAAGATTTTATTTATTTGGGCACCTCTGCTTTTGGCTCGGGTCATGGTCTCAGGGTCCTGGGATCGAGCCCCACATCGGGGCTTTAAAAAAAAGATTTTATTTATTTGAAAGAGCAGGAGGGAAAGGAAGAAGCAGACTCCCCACTGAGCAGGGAGCCCAATGTGAGATTTGATTCCAGTACCCTGGGATCATGACCTGAATCAAAGGCAGATGCTAAACGGATTGAGCCACCCAGGCGCCCTGGTACAAATATTGAAGGAGGAATATGATACATATGTAACATTGCACAAGTGGTCATTGGGGAAAGGTTTTTGTTGTTGTTGTTGTTTTTTTTTTTTAATTTGTTTATTTGACAGAGATCACAAGTAGGCAGAGAGGCAGGCAGAGAGAGAGGAGGAAGCAGGCTCCCCACTGAGCAGAGAGCCCGATGCGGGGCTCGATCCCAGGACCTGGGATCATGACCTGAGCCAAAGGCAGAGGCTTCAATCCACTGAGCCACCCAGGCGCCCCGGGGAAAGGTTTTTATCAGTCTCACTGAGATCTCTCTCTCTTAAGCATGTTTTCTACTTTAAAGAGTGTCATTTAAATATACCAGGTAGTATGTAATGTGGAAAAACTGTAAGAATCTGTGTTCCTCTGAAAGTTAATTTTAACCTACATTCTTATTTCATACTCTTAAGTATTTTATTTGGCAGGCATTCCTCCCATCATGATGCAGTAACTGTTGAGCCTTTATATGAAAATGGCACCTTATGTTCCCAAAAAGCTGTGCTCATTGCTGAATCTACCCAACCGATACGCCTCAGCAGTATTATTCTTGCTCGAGAGATAGGTATGTTGAGAGAAAACACATTGTGAAGTCGTTCATTTAGAGTAGAATAATCTGATATCTTTTATACATGGTTAATACAAACGGTGTTGACTTCAAATGGTAAGAAGTAGAAAAGAGACTCTTTTTTTTTTTTTTTTTTTTAATTTATTTGGCAGACAGAGATCACAAGGAGGCAGAGAGGCAGGCAGAGAGAGAGGAGAAAGCAGGCTCTCCACAGAGCAGGGAGCCCGATGCGGGGCTCAATCCCAGGACCCTGGGACCATGACCCGACCCAAAGGCAGAGGCTTTAACCCACTGAGCCACCCAGGCGCCCCAAGAAGTAGAAAAGAAAGCAGTCTGCACAATAACCCTAATTGTGACATCCTATTTTGTAAAAAAAAAATAAATATAAATAAATAAAATATAACTGTGAGGTGCAGAAAAGAAATGTAAATTCTCAGACCCCATCTCAGTTCTGCTGAATTAGAATTTCAGGAGTGGTCCCAGGGAACTAACAAAGCTCTCCAGTGATTCTCATGTGTTACTGAAGTCCAGGAAGCATGGCACCAGTCTTTTTTAGATTAGAGTAGCTAGAGAGATGCTTTTTGTATCCAAAATCAAAGCAAGGCTTTTTCTATCCCAGTTTCTGACACTTCATTGCTACATTGATAGGCCAGAAATACCTGTATTGTTTTAAAATATTTTGATAAATGGTACAACTCTGTTATGTTATTAAAGAGAACTTCAAGTTGTTTGGTATACCATATTTTATATGATCGATGATGCCATCTAGTATAAAGCGTTTTTTTTAAATGTACTACTAAGAAAAACAGCCAAGTAAACTATGCTTTTCTTTACTTAGAATTTCTGCTTTATGCCTATAGAAGAACTAAGACTTAATTAGATGGTTATTTTTATGTTTCACTCTCATGCCTAATAAAAACGGAAATATAAATAAAATAAACTGGTTAAAGTATTTCTCAAACTACCTTAGCGTTTCTTTCTCAGATGAAACATTTTTTTCACTAGGAATCATCAATGTCTGTGTTTATCCCCACAATATCTTCCTCTATGCCAGCAAGGCTGTTATGGATGTAGTATTTTTTTTTTTTTAAAGATTTTATTTATTTGTCAGAGAGAGAGAGAGAGGGAGAGAGAGCGAGCACAGGCAGACAGAGTGGCAGGCAGAGGCAGAGGGAGAAGCAGGCTCCCTGATGAGCAAGGAGCCCGATGTGGGACTCGATCCCAGGACGCCGGGACCATGACCTGAGCCAAAGGCAGCTGCTCAACCAACTGAGCCACCCAGGTGTCCCCGATGTAGTATTTTTTGAAAGAATTAATTAAAAACGAAAACACGTAAAAGCTGTGACACCTGGCTGGCTCAGTTGGAAGATTGTGCAACTTTTTTCTTTTTTTTTTTAAGATTTTATTTTTCAGTAATCTCTATACCCAGAGTGAGGCTCACACTCACAACCCTGAGGTCAAGAGACATGTTCTCCACCGAATAGGCCAGCCAGTCACCCCAACTTCGGGGTTGTGAGTTTGAGCCCCACAATAGGTGTAGAGATTACTTAAGTAAATAAAACTTAAAAAAAAAAAAAAAACACCCAAAAGCTATCCTATTGGGCTCTTAAGCTAAGCTTTGCAATTATATAGAACTATTGTGTGTGTTTTTTTTTTTGTAGTTATGGAAAAGTACCTGGCACACCTCAGTTACTACCCTTCCCACCCTATCTCCTTAACCATTTGATTCCCAGGGGATTAAAGAGTGTGCCACCATTGGCCACGATTTTCTTCTTACAGCTGATACCCATTCTACAAGTTTTGATGCTGTCCCTTTTAATGTTCTCACGTCTGCAGTCAATCACAACTAGGCTGTGACTGCCGCCTGGCTGACAGCAACTGGAAGATGTCATCAGTTATAAGATAAAATCTCAATTTCAGAGATGTTAAAATATCAAAAATAACTGTCTTAGAATCAGTGAAATATGGTATGAGGACTCTCAAAGATGAGATCTGTGAGGAACATGTCATACAGGGCAGCTACAATAGATAGAGAAGGATACCAAGGTCAGAAAAGAAGAATTGTATTGGTCACATAAGTGATTTTTATTAATTAATTAGTTAATTATTTAAAAAAAGATTTTATTTATTTATTTGATAGACAGAGACCACAAGTAGGCAGAGAGGCAGGCAGAGAGAGAGGAGAAAGCAGGCTCCCTGCTGAGCAGAGAGCCCGATGTGGGGCTCGATCCCAGGACCCTGAGATCATGACCTGAGCCGAAGGCAGAGGCTTTAACCCACTGAGCCACCCAGGCACCCCCACATAAGTGATTTTTTAATGTAATTACTTTTAACTACATGAATTCATTCTGATATCAAAAGATACGTTTACATGGTTGCTAGGAAAAATGTCAAATCTGGCCTCAGCTTAATTTCATCTGACTTATAAATATTCCAAAGTTAAATATCTTTTAAATCCACTTTCCCAATTTTGCTAGACTCAGTAGTAAAATCCAGTTTCAGTGTCCTACCAGGTCCCTTCTCATCTGAGTGGAAAAGAGCACTCTGAAAGGGGAGTGGTAGGGGAGGGAGAGGACATTGTGAAAGGGAAGCATATGCCTAAGAGAGAATGTTCATTCATTTGACAAATATTTAATGAAAGGCTTACTAACTGTAAGATGTCTGTAAAGATAGATTTAAGCACTCCATTGGTGTCTAGGTGCTTAGAATTTTATGATATTTTGGTCAACACTAGCGAAGAATTTTAGTGGCTATGATGGAGATGTTGGGTAGAGGGAACCTACTGAAGTGGGCTTGTTTTATTTGGCGGGAATGCTAGATTTGTTGTGATCTTCGTTTTTGACTAGGTGCTACTTCATTTGGTAAAGCCTTCAAAGAATATAAAAGGGTATAGAGTGGAAAGTAAGCCTCTAACCTCATTTCTCCAAGAGGTAGCCTCTTCTCTGTATCCTTCAGAGGCAGTCTGAATATATGAATGTGCCCCTTTCTAGTTGGAAATCTGGATTTTTAGCCTTAGGTAAAGGACAAATGGTGGAGTTCGGAGATGAAGGCATGATTTTAGCTCACATGAAGGATGAAGAAAGGGTTTGGATAACAAAGATTTTGGTGTGGGATGAGAGTAGTATAGGGTGAGCAGTACTTAGTGGGGTGTGCTCAGCATATGGTTGATGTTCCGTAAATTCTTACAGGTTGCTTAGTTGCTACAGTGGATTATAATTGTATAAACAAGAGGAGATGATTTGGAAGCTAGGATAAATATGAGAATCAGGGAAGGCAGGAAATATTTGCCATTTCTGCTCCCGGCTCTGCATCCCCTTCATTCTTGCAATTCCGGTTTCATTCATTCTCTTATTTTTCTATTCTTCCGTCTTCATCTCCCTGGATCAACTCTCGTCCTGTCTATTTCCTTCATTTTTTTCCCTTTATTGCCTTGCTCCTGTGTGGACCTGAAGTAATATGGATGTGTAGATAAGAATATTCATTATAGGGGCACCTGGGTGGCTCAGCGGTTTAAGGCCTCTGCCTTCGGCTCAGGTCGTGATCTCAGGGTCCTGGGATCGAGCCCCGCATCGGGCTCTCTGCTCTGCAGGGAGCCTGCTTCCCCCTCTCTCTCTGCCTGCCTCTCTGCCTACTTGTGATCTCTGTCTGTCAAATAAATAAATCTTAAAAAAAAGATATTCGTTATATTATTTATTTATTTTCCATTGTATTATTTAATGAAGCTATTCATTTTTATCTTTAAAAAGATAAGTTGGGCACCTGGGTTGCTCAGTTGTTTAAGTGTCTGACTCTTGATTTTGGCTCAGGTCAGGTAATGATCTCAGGATTGTGAGATCGAGCCCATGTCAGGCTCTGCACTGTGAGCGTGGAGGCTGCTTAAGATTTTCTCTCTCTTATTCTGCCCTTCCCCTTACCTGTCCTTGTTAAACAACAACAACAAAAACCTGCTTAAAAATAAAAAAAAAAAGGTAAGTTTAAGGTATAATATTTCTGTTAGTCACTCTAAATTTACCTGTAATTCGTCCGAGGTAATTTCCCCTTGTAGTCGGCGGCTGCGCGTTGAAGAGCTTGTTGCTGTTGGAGTAGTTGGACGGGTAGCCCCTGCGTGACCAGGCTTTTCGCGTTTCTTATGTGAGGTTATAGCTCCTTCCGTCCGACGCTTGCCCTGCATGTTTCTGCACAGGAGAAAAGTATTTAATTTCCATTTAAGTACCGTTAGATTATCCAGGTCTACTACCTAGTGTGTTTTATTTAAGGTCACCCTTCCTTCGTCATCCTCGGAACACTTCCTTAATAGTGTGTTTTACCAGCAAATCCCATAGGATTTCAGCTTCTCTTGGTTCTTTTTTTTTAAATTTAATTTAATTTTTTTATAAACATATATTTTTATCCCCAGGGGTACAGGTCTGTGAATCACTTCTCTTGGTTCTTAATGATAGGTCTCATATTTCGGTCTTCATTTCTTTCTTTCCTTCTTTTTATTTTATTTATTTATTTCACAGTGAGAGAGAGAGCACAAGCAGGTGAGCAGGAGGCAGAGGAGAAACAAGCTATCTGCCGAGCAAGCGGCCCCATGTGGGACTCTATCTGAGGACCCTGGGATCATGACCTGAGCTTGTGCTGGGACCTGGGATCATGACCTAAGCGGGTGCTTAACCAACTGAGCCACCCAGGCATCCCAGTCTTCATTTCTTTTAACTTCATATTCTGTTCAATTAAATATTAAGTAAAAGATTAATCGAGTACATTAAAATTTTTTTTCTTTTAAAATAACTTTAAATTTACAGAAGCAATGCAAAGATAGTACAAAGCGTTCCCATATACTCTTCACCCAGTTTTCTTTGTTTTTTCTTTTAAAGGGTTTTATTTATTTATGAGAGAGAGGGAGAGAGAACAAGCATGGGGAGGAGGGGCAATGGGGGAGGGGCAGAGTTTGAGGGAGAAGCAGACTCCCTGCTTAGTGGGGAGCCCTGATGTGGGGCTCAATCCCAGGACCTGACCGAAGGCAGACGCTTAGCAGGCTGAACCACCCAGGCCCCCACCCCCACCCCCTGCCCCAGTTCTCTTTAATTTTCCACTAATGTCCTTTTTCTGATGTAGGATTTAATTCAAGACACTGTAAGGGCCTATTTAGAGCAATTCCATCCGGTTAAACAGTGATTTTGTTGTTTATGCAGTAAAACTTAAACTGACCCTGCCCCCCCCCCCCCAGGGGACTTACTTAAAAGTAAGTCTGGGAAACCAGTCCCAGATAATAAAGCCCAAATACAAGGGCGGGTCAGGCCAGGTGGAGACATCCAATCAGTGGGGCGCGCGTACTGTCTCCCTAGCTACCAAGGAGTGTGGGGCCCGCCTTATGGGCACCTTTTAGGCACCAATTCTGACCAAGGTGATAGGCTAGTTCAAATATCTACTATAGGGTGAACTGTGAGTCAATTGGTCACTTGCGTGTGACCTAGCATGACTGTGCAGCTTTCTCTGTGTGTTACAATCTCATTGGACACCTGTGTGTGGCCAGGCTCAACCACATGGCCCTTGCCCTTTAAAAGTTAGTAGGTAAGGCAGGGAGGAGTCGCCCTCTCTGTAAGAGGTGGCCCCGACCAGTCGGTTTGATTCTTGATGCTTGGCACGAAATAAAGCTTTGCTTGACTTTCGCTTTGTATCAGTCTTGCTCCTTTGATTACAGACCCATCAACACCACATTCTAAACTACATTGTCGTGTTTCCTTTATCTCCTGTGACCTATGAGTTTCTCAGTTTTTCTTTGCTTTTCGTGATCTTGACATTTTTAGAGTATTGGTCAGGTTTTTGTTTTTGTTTTTGTTTTTGTTTTTTAAGGATTATTTATTTATGGGGCCCCTGGATGGCTTAATCCTTAAGCATCTGCATTTGGCTCAGGTCATGATCCTGGGGTCCTGGGATGGAGCCCCACATCGGGCTCCCTGCCCAGCGGGAACCATGCTTCTCCCTCTCCCACTCCCCCTGCTTGTGTTTCCTCTCTCACTGTCTCTCTCTCAAATAAATAAATACAATCTTTAAAAAAAAAAAAAAGATTTTATTTATTTATTTGACAGAGAGAAATCACAAGTAAGCAGAGAGGCAGGCAGAGAGAGAGGAGGAAGCAGGCTCCCCGCTGAGCAGAGAGCCCGACGTGGGGCTCGATCCCAGGACCCCGGGATCATGACCTGAGCCGAAGGCAGCGGCTTAACCCACTGAGCCACCCAGGCGCCCCAAATAAATACAATCTTAAAAAAAAAAAAAAAGAGAGAAACCAAGATATGCTGCTAGTGTGCTTGCTGCTACTGTAATGTCACTGTTCCTAGGCCATCTAAGCAGACAGCCCTAGGAAGTATATGTATATATACTAACCATATATATACACATACCTGTATTTTTTTAACATACAATGTATTATTTGCCCCAGGGGTACAGGTCTGTGAATCATCAATCTTAAACATTCCATAGCCGTCACCATAGCACATATCCTCCCCAAAGTCCATAGCCCAGCCACCCTATTCCTCTCACTCCACCCCAGCAACCCTCAGATTGTTTTGTGAGATTAAGTCTCTTATGGGTTGTCTCCATTCTGATCCCATCTTGTTTCATTTTTTTCCTCCCTAGCCCCCTAGCCTCCACAACCTCCTGCCCTGACTCTCAAATTCCTCATATGAGGGAGATTGTATGATAATTGTCTTTCTCTGATTGACTTATTTCACTCAGCATAATACCCTTTAGCTCCATCCATGTAGTTGCAAATGGCAAGACTTTGTTTTTGATGGCTGCATAGTATTCCATTGTATGTATATACCTACATCTTTTTTATCCGTTTTTTAAAAAGATTATATTTATTTAATTGACAGAGAGAGAGAGAGGAAACACAAGCAGGGGGAGTGGGAGAGGGAGAAGCAGGCTTCCCGCTGAGCAGGAGCCTGATGACAGGACATGATCCCAGGACCCTGGGATCATGACCTGAGCTGAAGGCAGATGCTTAATGATGGAGCCACCCAGGTTGCCCCCATATCTGTATTTCTTTCTTTTTTTAAAATATTTTATTTATTTATTTGACAGAGATCACAAGCAGGCAGAGAGGCAGGCAGAGAGAGAGAAGGGGAAGCAGGCTCCCTGCTGAGCGGAGAGCCCGATGCGGGGCTCAATCCCAGGACTCTGGGATCATGACCTGAGCCGAAGGCAGAGGCTTTAACCCACTGAGCCACCCGGGCGCCCCATCCTTGGCCTTTTTTGAGGGGCACTTGCCTATATTTTTTTAAGATTTTATTTATTTATTTGGCAGAGAGAGAGAGAGATCACAAGCAGGCAGAGAGGCAGGCAGAGAGAGAGGGGGAAGCAGGTTCCCCGCTGAGCAGAGAACCCGATGTGGGACTCGATCCCAGGACCTGAGATCATGACCTGAGCTGAAGGCAGAGGTTTTAACCCACTGAGCCAGCCACCCAGGTACCTGCCTATAATATTTGATTAACATTTCCTTTGATTTAAGAATTCCATAAAAGCAGATCCACAGCTAGGGACAGAGTTCACCACTGCTGTCCACTGGTAATTTTGGGTATTGTAGTGGTAGTTACTTTGCTTTTGTTTCTTGTACATGAAGCTGAAAGTAAAAAATACAGTTATAACAGCAGAATGAGACAGCTATGTAGGCAGTCCTCTAACACACGGCAGATACAAGAGGTGGGGATATTATTAAAAGATAGTACAAAACAATTTTTATTTCATCCTCATTTCATTCTGTACTGTTTATTTTTATGTTTCTGAAGTTCACTGTGGTTATATTGACCAGAACTCTGGCTGGTCTAATACATTGTTCCCAGGCTTTTTAACCTCAGAGAGAGAAATTTATTGGCATGACTGACATATGGTTGTCACCTTTTTGCTTTCTGAGACAAATACATTTAAAAAAATCTAATGCCATAATTTCATAAAGGAAAAAACTTCAATACTTCAGAGCTCAGATAGAATATAATAAAGTGTATTCGTTTATTTTTTAAAGATTCTATTCATTTATTTGACAGACAGAGATCACAAGTAGGCAGAGAGGCAGGCAGAGAGAGAGGGGGAAGCAGGCTCCCCGCTGAGCAGGGATCCCAATGTGGGGCTCGATCCATCCCAGGCCCTGAGGTCATGACCTAAGCCGAAGGCAGAGGCTTAACCCACTGAGCCACTCAGGTGCCCCTGTTACTTTTTTTAGATTTTATTTTTAAGTCATCTCTGCACCCCACGTGGTGCTCAAACTCACAATCCCAAGATCAAGAGTTGCACATCCCACTGACCGAACCCGCCGGGCGCCCCTGAGATATATTTCTTCAAAGTGAAGACATTTAATTTCATTACTCTTCTGTTAAGATTCTTACCTTCCTCATTTTTCCATGGATGAATGAAAATATCATTATAGGTCAGTGTTTGAGAACGACTGGTCTGTTGTCTCTTATAAACAGAGACTTTGGTATTTTGTCATTATGCTCCTTTCTTCCACAGGTTGAAAGCAACTGTGAAAACCTTTTTTATAATATAGAATAAGGGCTTGCGTGTTTGAGATATTTAATAGATTCATGACCTGTTGAACTAAATTCTAAGTTTTTGGGTTCATCCTAGTGACGGACCATGAACTGCGCTGTGATGTTAAGGTTGACGTGGTAGACAGAATTGAAATTATATCTCGAACCCGGGAACTCTATGTAGATGATTCACCACTGGAACTGATGGTGAGGGCGTTGGATGCTGAAGGTAGGGGACTTCAGATGATTCAACAAAATTACCTAAAATAAAGTAATACTCCTTTGTGTTTAGTACTTGGGGAAAAAAGCAACTCGAGAGAGAAAAGTAGATGAGAAATCGTATTTATTTATTTATTTAAAAATATTTTATTTATTTACTTGACAGAAAGAGAAATCACAAGGAGGCAGAGAGGCAGACAGAGAGAGGGGGAAGCAGGCTCCCTGCTGAGCAGAGAGCCCAATGCGGGGCTCAATCCCAGGACCCTGAGATCATGACCTGAGTTGAAGGCAGAGGCTCAACCCACTGAGCCATCTAGGTGCCCCAGTATTTATTTTTTTATATGAGGTTCATGTACACAAGGAACTGATAATTATGAGTATGGTTCAATGTATTAGCTACATACTTTCATAGAATTTTTCTGCTTATATTTAATTATTGGTTATCTCAGATGTTTTCTTAAATATCTGGATTCAGTCACTGAGCTTCTGCTGATGATCCCTAGATCAGCCATTAAGAACATTTGTTTGCAAAAAAAAAAAAAAAAAAGAAAAAGAACATTTGTTTGCAATTGATTATTAGCTCTGTTTTGATCAGTCCACTTTCTGTAGGCCAGGGGAATTATGTGTAAACCTATGAAAAGTTTTATGATTTTCTTTTTTTTTTTTTTTAAGATTTTTATTTATTTATTTGACAGAGAGACAGCGAGAGAAGGAACACAAGCAGGGGGGTGGGAGAGGGAGAGGCAGGCTTCCCGACGAGCAGGGAGCCCAGTGTGGGTCTGGATCCCAATGTGGGGCTTAATCCCAGGACCGTGGGATCATGACCTGAGCTGAAGGCATAAGCTTAACAACTGAGCTACCCAGGTGCCCCGATTTTATTTTTCTTGAGACTGATTTTAAATTGCTTTTAGTACCCTATATAAGTGTGTAATGTGGTATTTAAAACATTTAAATTTGCCTCTGCCTTCGGCTCAGGTCATCATCTCAGGGTCCTGGGATCAAGCCCTGCATCAGGATCCCTGCTCAGCAGGGAGCCTGCTTCCCCCTCTTTCTCTGCCTGCCTCTCTGCCTACGTGTGATCTCTGTCAAATAAATAAAAATAAAAAATCTAAAAAAAAAATTTAAATTTATTGCCACTTTCTTTGTAAACTATTGTAAATAATAATTTTTCAATTTAAAAATAAATATTAGAAGTATTCTGGAATCTAGTTTTTATAAAAATTTATGTTGAAGGGACCAGGATTTAGGGATGCCTGTCATCCTGAAGTGGACTGTGCAGTGGCCTTTATGAGGAAGGGTACAGAAGGAGTTAAAGAGCCAGAAGTTAATCAGCTTAAGTCTTTTCTGCATTCAGAAAGTTTGTGTAGCAACAGTAGTTTTATTGTTTGTGTAGGGATCTTCCTGGTGTATGTGTTTTAAATTCACTAATGGTAGTGCTTCTATTTGTTAATGAAGGAGGCCTAAATATAATTTTCTAGTTAGGTTTCTCTTTCTAGGTAAAGATACATGAATATTTTTGAATATGTGATTCTGTCCTGTCTGCTTTTGGCTTGCTTTATAGGAAATACTTTTAGTAGTTTGGCAGGGATGATGTTTGAGTGGAGCATCGCCCAGGATAACGAATCAGCAAGAGAAGAATTGTCTAGCAAAATTAGGTAACACTGCAACCAACATAAACCATCTCATTTTGAAGGAGACATCTGCCTTTGGGTGGCGCACTGAACAGCAACTATCTGTATGGGCTTTGATAATCCTGTTGTCTGGACTTTTTTGGAACAGATAAATTTACCAGGAGGAAATATCTTTGATAGAATGACATATGGTGTGGGTGCAGGTACTTTTATGATTGGTTAATGTGAACCACTCCAGAGGAATTCATGAGCTCAGGACTGTACAATTGTTTGAGCCAGGTGCGTCCTCCGGCAGGTTAGTTATTCATGCTCTCTGCACATGCTGGGGGACAGTGAGTGGATGACAGTATGAAATTTTGTTTTTAGTACTAAGAAATAGCTCTCAGACAGTCCCAAGTTTTAGTCCCATAATAGCTTTAGCCAGAAGCACATTAGATACTTTCATTCTATCTAATACTTATGGAAAAGAGATTTTTAAAAAAAGATTTAATTTATTTATTTGGCAGAGTAAGAGCATGAGCAGTGGGGAGGAGCAAGGGGAGAGAGAGAAGCAGACCAGGGAGCCTGATGGGGGATTGGATCCCAGGACGCTGGGGTCACGACCTGAGCTGAAGGCAGATGCTTAACTGGTGGTGATCCCAGGGTCCTGGGATCAAGCCCTGCAGGACCTGACTCAGGGTCACGTCCTGACTGACTGACTAAGCCACTCAAGTGCCAATGAAAACAAATTTTAGGACTTTTTATAATATATAGACATTGAAGAAACTATGTTTAAAGTCTCTTAGTGCCTTTTGGAAGATGACTCATTACTAGATTACACTAGGAACAAACTTTACTTTATCTCTTAAGGATTCTGAAATACTCTGAAGCCGAGTATTCTCCCCCTGTGTATATTGCTGAGATGGAAAAGGAAGAGAAACAAGGAGATATGATTTTGGTGTCTGGGATCAGAACCGGTGCTGCTGTTGTAAAAGTTCGAATTTTTGAGCCGTTCTATAAGGTAAAATGTTTGTGCCACAAACTTTCAAACTTTCATTTAAGGGCCTTGTCTGTGGAAAATATTATTCCTTATATTTATTTATAATGGAAGCCCTTTAACCTGATATGATTTGGGTCAATAGTTGGTCTTTAATTGAAAACTCATTTGAACTAGGGAGACATAAAAAATACTTATCTTCTTTAAGCCTGTTACTACCTAATTATAATTACACACACAACAGGTGTTTCTCTTAAAATGTGTAAGTGCAGTTTGTTCACCCGCCCTTTGGTGTAGACCCAGGATGTTTTCTTGGCCATGAGCTCATAGTTTAGAAACATGTATGTATGCTCATGCTTACACCCGATGCAGTTCCTACTTTCTTTTTCTTTCTTTCTTTCTTTTTTTTTTAAGATTATTTATTTATTTATTTGACAGACAGAGACCCCAAGTAGGCAGAGAGAGAGGAAGGGAAGCAGGCTCCCCGCTGAGCAGAGAGCCCGATGCAGGGCTCAATCCCAGGACCCTGGGATCACGACCTGAGCCGAAGGCAGAGGCTTTAACCCACTGAGCCACCCAGGTGCCCCCTGTTTTCATTTTTAATTTCATTTTACAGTCAAGTGAAAAAATTAGACATGTGTGAAGCAAGTTGAGTACAGAATTCTATATTTTTCAAGAATTTTTCCATAATCTTTTACACTTTTCACCTACACCTAACAGTGATAGCTGTACCTTTTTTCAGCTTGCTTTGGACTTCTTTACAAAAAATTTAAATTTTTTGTAGGAACAGCAGCTCCCTTTGCATTCATGGTTTATTTTATTTATTTTTTTTAAAAGATTTTATTTATTTATTTGACAGGGAGAGTGAGATCACAAGCAGGCAGAGAGGCAGGCGGAGAGAGGGTGGAAGCAGAGAGCCTGATGTGGGGCTCCATCCAGTGCTGGGCTCAGTCCCAGTACCCTGAGACCATGACGTCAGCTGAAGGCAGAGGCATAATCCACTGAACCACCCAGGCGCCCTTATTTATTTGACAGACAGAGATCACATGTAGGCAGAGAGGCAGGCAGAGAGAGAGGGGGAAGCAGGCTCCCTGCTCAGCAGAGAGCTTGATGAGGGGCTTGATCCCAGGACTCTGGAATCATGACCTGAGCAGAAGGCAGAGGCTTAACCCACTGAGCCACCCAGGCGCCCCAGTGGTTTATTTTTTAAGGTAATTATAATTAAAAGTGCAAATGTCATAAATAGGTTTCAGAAAAATCAATGTCTTTTGGTGAGTGTCTCATTCAAATGGCAGGGACATGGTATGGATACCATAGATTGTAGCCTACCAGCCTTGTGTTGGGTCAGTCTTCACAACAGTCAAGGGTAGAGAATTAAGCTGACTTAATCTGGAAGTCAGTTCATTGAAGTCTGGTTAAAAGAATTTCTGTGGTATCCAGTTAAGCCTTCCCTTGTTTCATTTCAGCATCTGTGCCTTTTTATTTACCACCTCTTCTGCTTTAGAAGTCTTGTCATTTTTTATTCTTAGTTTGAGCGACTTAGAAAGTCAGTATAATATTAAGATTCATGGTCACTTTTTTTTTTTTTAAGATTTTATTTATTTATTTGACAGAGATCACAAGCAGGCAGAGAGGCAGGCAGAGAGAGAGGAGGAAGCAGGCTCCCCGAGGAGCAGAGAGCCTGATGTGGGGCTCGATCCCAGGACCCTGGGATCATGACCTGAGCTGAAGGCAGAGGCTTTAACCCACTGAGCCACCCAGGCGCCCCTCATGGTCACTTTTTAAGGATAACTGAAATTATGATTCTTTTTTAAAGATTTTATTTATTTATTTATTTGAGAGAGAGAGAGAGAGCATGAGCAGGGATAGTGGCAGAGGGAGAAGCAGACCCCCTGCTGAGCAGGGAGCCTGATGTGGAACTCATCTGGGAGTTCCAGGATCATGACCTGAGCTGAAGGCAGTCGCTCAACCAATCGAGCCACTTAGATGCCCTGAAATTATGATTTGTGATTAGGAAAGCATTTTTTAATCTCTATAAGATAATTTTATTTATTTATTTATTTATTTATTTAATTTTTTTGAAAAAGACTTTTATTTATTTATGATAGAGAGAGAGTGAGAGAGGGAACACAAACACAGGGGAGCTGGAGAGGGAGAAGCAGGCTCCCTCCCAAGCAGGAAGCCCATATGGGGCTCGATCCCAGGACCCTGGGATCATGACCCGGGCCAAAGGCAGATACTTAACTGACTGAGCCACCCAGGTGCCCCACATTAAGATAATTTTAAAAGAGACATAAGATTTTTTTAAAGATTTTATTATTTATTTGACAGAGATCACAAGTAGGCAGAGAGGCAGGCAGAGAGAGGAAGGGAAGCAGGCTTCCTGCTGAGCAGAGAGCCCAATGTGGGACTCGATCCCAGGACCCTGGGATCATGACCTGAGCCAAAGGCAGTGGCTTTAACCCACTGAGCCACCCAGGTGCCCCAAGAAGTAAACTTTTAACACGGAAGATGAACTTCGGGAAACGTTGCTTATGGAAGCTCGTTTTTTTCCTTCCTCTTTTAGAAAGTGGCAGCAGCATTAATACGTCTGTTAGTTTTGGAGAATATATTTCTTATACCATCGCATGATATATATCTCTTAGTAGGAGCATATATTAAATACCGAGTTGCAAAAATGGTGCAGGGAAGAATGACAGGTAAGGTGATTTATCTTTTCCTAAGATGAACATTTCCCAGATCTTCCTGCTGACAATAAGAGAAGCAACTCCCATCTTTTTTTTTTTAAGATTTTATTTATTTATTTGACACAGAGAGAGAGATCACAAGTAGGCAGAGAGGCAGCCAGAGAGAGAGGAGGAAGCAGGCTCCCTGCTGAGCAGACAGCCTGATGGGGGGCTTGATCCCAGGACCTTGAGATCATGACCTGAGCAGAAGGCAGAGGCTTTAACCCACTGAGCCACCCAGATGCCCCGAGAAGCAACTCCATCTTATGTATACAAATACTTCTTTGTGTTTTTAGATTTTGTGATAAAATATTCCTTAATTGCTATATTTGAGATAATACTGTGCAGAGATTGTCCCCATGTCTTGAACAGACTAATGCTTAGCCCGGTGCCTATAGGCATCTAAATTCTCTGTTAAAACCACAGCCAAATATTTACTAGATTTTGTACGGCAAGTGAGGACACTTTACCAGGAGGGACTTGAATGATCTTTGTAGAAGTTGTTTCTTTCTTTTTTTTTTTTTTTTTAAAGATTTTATTTATTTGACAGACAGAGATCACAAGTAGACGGAGAGGCAGGCAGAGAGAGAGAGAGAGAGAGGAAGCAGGCTCCCTGCTGAGCAGAGAGCCCGATGCAGGGCTCGATCCCAGGACCCCGAGATCATGACCTGAGCTGAAGGCAGCAGCTTAACCCACTGAGCCACACAGGCACCCCTAGAAGTTGTTTCTTGAGAAACTTAGTTTATTCACTGAAAACTTGACACTCTGTTGACCTTAGAAGTCCCATTGAGTTTATAAAGTGTGCATTGGCTCCATTAGCCTTAGTCCTTTCCTTCCTTACTTAGTGGGGATCTTTCTTGATACTTTCAGTTCACTGGTTTTTAAGAATGCAAGCAATATCAATGATAAATTCATATAGTAACACCCCCCCACCGATGGCTAATGTCAAAATTTATCATAGGGGGAAGGAAAGTAGAAGCAGATCATACTCTTACTTAGGCGTGCTTCCTGATTTGCCTCTTATAATCCAACAATACATTGTTGTCTCTTATAATGGCTGCTCTTGTTACATTTATAAAGTATCTTTCATGTCTTACAGAGGTGGGATTTCCCCTAGAACACTATACACTGGAATTGCAAGATGACAGAGTTGCATGTAATTGGTCTCTTTCTGGGAAAGTGGCTTTACTGGATGAGAAAAGAGCTATGGTGACTGCTGTTCAACTGGGCCAAACTAACCTTGTCTTTGTCCACAAAAGTATCCTTTTCAAGTTTTAGCTGTCACTCTGTGTTTCCCTGAGTATGCAAGACATGTTCCTTGGTAAAATAATTTGTTAAGAATATACTTATTTTGTATAGGTTTTATTTTGAACAAAGAACTATAAATTATTATTGTCAGAATTTCTAACAAAGGGAAGGTGAGGAAGAGAATAGTTGCAACGTGGCATCTGTTCACTTCGATGCTTACTTGCAACCTCAGTGAGATTATAACTAGACTGGGAAAGCAGCTTGAAGAGACTTCTGGGAATTTTGTTTAATTTCTTCGTTCCCATTTCCACATGAATATTTTAGAAAAGATGGTGTGGTATTGTCTGCAGTAGATGCTTAATTAATATTTGTTAAATTGAGTTGAGAGCAATTTTTAAAAATTCACTAAACCTGCTCTGTAATGACTGAACAAAGAGAGATTTAGAGCTCTGTTATAGTCCAAGAAAACAGAACGAAGGTTTATTTTATTTATTTATTTTTTAAAGATTGTATTTATGGGCGCCTGGGTGGCTCAGTGGGTTGAGCCGCTGCCTTCGGCTCAGGTCGTGATCTCGGGGTCCTGGGATCGAGTCCCGCGTCGGGTTCTCTGCTCGGCAGAGATACTGCTTCCCTCTCTCTCTCTCTCTCTCTCTGCCTGCCTCTCCATCTACTTGTGATCTCTCTCTGTCAAATAAATAAATAAAAAATCTTAAAAAAAAAAAAAAGATTGTATTTATTTATTTATTTGTCAGAGAGAGAGAGAGAGCACAAGCAGGCAGAGCTGCAGGCAGAGGCAGAGAGAGAAGCAGGCTCCCCACTGAGCAAGGAGCCCAATGTGGGACTCGATTCCAGGACCCTGGGATCATGACCTGAGCCGAAGGCAGCGGCTTAACTGATTGAGCCACCCAGGCGCCCCCAGAATGAAGATTTAAACAAAATTGAAATATTTGGACTCCATTTCTCAATGTTTGATTTTGAAATATGTCCTATTTTTGAATATTTGAATCTGAAAGAAATTAATTCATTTAGCAAATATTTATTATAATCCTACAATGCGCTCAGCATTGTTCTGTGTGCCAGAGCGGCAGACTGCTGGTTTACTCCGGGTAGCTAGTGAAGTCTTCTGTGAAAGGAGCCCTGCAGCGGTGGGTCGTGCAGACGCCTGGGTGAAAGAGCTCAAGGAGGAGGAGATACACTTGCCGAGCTGGTGAGGCGGAGCATGTCTGGCTTGGTTAAAGATGAGCAAAGCCAGCAGTGAGACCAAGAAGTGCCGAGAAGAGGGGCAAAGTAGGAGCGGTGGTGGAGTGGGGGAGGTAGGGAGTTATGTGGCACCTAGTAGGCTAGAAAAGTACAGTATTGCTTGTATAATCATATTAGCACCTTATATTACTTGTCTAAAACATATTAAGGAGGGTTTTGGGTCCAAAGTTGTTTGTTTTTTTAGTCATTTTAAGGTGCATAGGACACTGGTCAACAGATACAAGAGTACTTACAAAACTAACTAAATCATTCAATATTAGAGCCCCAGCTGTGTGTCAGGTGCTTCCCTGAATTCCCCAGGCAGACTTATATGACCTTACCCCCCACCCCAATATTCTCAGGTCATATTGTTATTTATTCCAGAATAGTAGATATTAAAATACAGTATACTTGGGCACCTGGGTGGCTCAGTGGGTTAAGCCTCTGACTTCGGCGCAGGTTATGATCTCAGGGTCCTGGGATTGAGGCCTGCATTGGGCTCTCTGCTCAGCAGGGAGCCTGCTTCTCCCTCTCTCTGCCTGTCCCTCTGCCTACTTGTGATCTCTATCTCTCTGTCAAATAAATAAAATGCAGCATACTTATCTATTTATATGTCTTCCTGGAGGATATGGATGGTGATACTCATAACTCCTTCCAGCCCCTGGCTTAGGGCGACTGGCGGTTCTGTTCTTAGAGAACAAGAAGAGCAGCAGGTTTACAGGAAAGGAAAACTACGTTACTTTTTCACAAGTTAACCTGAAGTACCTGTAGGATAGAAATGCCAACAGATATTTTACTTTTATTTTTTAAAAGATTTTATTTTATTTATTTGAGAGAGAGCATGTGACTAAGAGAGCACGAAGGAGGGGGGAGAGAGAAAAAGGGAGAGGAAGAAGCAGACTGCCCACTGAACGGGAGCCTCAGGCGGTGCTCGATCCCAGGACTCCTGAATCATGACCAGAGCCAAAGGCAAACACTTAACTGAACCACCCAGGCACCCCCAACAGGTATATTTATTATGCATCTGGAGCAGAAAGATTCAGGATAAAGGTAGGTATTTGAGAGATGAGTTTATAGATAGGTGACAGTTGAAGCTGTTGTCGTGGACAAAAATCACTGAGAGTATATAGAGTTAAGATGAGAAGAGGAGCAAAGACCAGCTTTTAAGGTTCATGTGGAAAAAGAGGAATTCTTTTTTTTTTTAAGATTTTATTTATTTAGGGGCGCCTGGGTGGCTCAGTGGGTTAAGCCGCTGCCTTCAGCTCGGGTCATGATCTCGGGGTCCTGGGATCGAGTCCCGCATCGGGCTCTCTGCTCGGCGGGGAGCCTGCTTCCCTCTCTCTCTCTCTGCCTGCCTTTCTACTTGTGATCTCTCTCTGTCAAATAAATAAATAAAATCTTAAAAAAAAAAGATTTTATTTATTTATTTGAGAGAGAGAATGAGCTGGGTGGGGGAGGGACAGAGGGAGAGAATCTTAAGCAGACACTGTGCTAAGTACGGAGCCCACACAGCGGGGCTCAGTCTCATGACCCTGAAATCATGACCTGAGCCGAAATCAAGAGTTGGACATTTAACCTACTGAGCCACCCAGGTGCCCCAAGACGTGAGAACTTTTATGAGATAAGAGAAACTTGAACATGTCTGTAAGGTAAACAGAAAGATGGCACAGAGGTGGGAGAAAGGAGGGTCAGTGGATGATGGAGCAAGTTTTCTGAGGGGTAAGGGAAAATGAGTTTCAGAACACATGGAAGGATTGGGTGGAAGGTCTCTTATTCTGACAAAGGAGGAATGAATTAGTTTAGCGTTCTGTCCAGATCTGTTTCCTCATCTGTAAAAGTGGAGGGAATGTTGTGTCTTTGAATTTCCTTCTAGCTCTTACATTTTATGAACGTTAGATTAGAGTACATATCAGAACCAAACCTAAATTGCCACAGAGGTGCCTGTACAGTCTCTAAAAGATTTGTTTTAATGACTAGATAAAAGTAATCTTTAATTGACATGTCAATTGTTTGTATATCAATAGCTCATTTGGAATTTTGAGGCAGTTTTAAAAGTTTGATCCCTCAAGTGGATTAAATATTACTTTACTTCCATTATCACAATCGGTTACAGTAGTGATAAATTGTAATCTAGTGCATGGCTGAATTACTACGCTTCCTAAATTAGTGTACTTAGAATGATTGAGTGTTTTCTGTTCAGTTATCTCAGTTATATATTTTTTCTTAGCTTTTGGGTGTAGTATATTTTATTTTATTTTTTTTTTTTTTAAAGATTTTATTTATTTATTTGACAGAGAGAAATCACAAGTAGGCAGAGAGGCAGGCAGAGAGAGAGGAGGAAGCAGGCTCCCCGCTGAGCAGAAAGCCCGATGTGGGGCTCGAACCCAGGACCTGGGATCATGACCTGAGCCGAAGGCAGCGGCTTAACCCACTGAGCCACCCAGGTGCCCCGTGGGTGTAGTATATTTTAGAGAGGGAAGTATATTTCTGGAAGTATTCCAGGAAGTATATTCCTGATTCTGTATAGGACAATAACAGAATAAATTCTTGCTAGAAATTAACTGAAGGGGTAGTGGGTGATATGGTGTCTAAGTGACTAGCAGTATCTTTCATGACAAAGAGAAAACATTTGGTAATAAAGATTTACCGTAGATAATGGAAAATCAACTAGTAACTTTTAAAACTATCTGCAGAGCCTGAGGCAGATTGCTGGGCTGGATGGCAGGTCATTCCCCTCCCTCCCCGTCATCACCACTATCTGTTTCAACAGCCAGAGTGATGCCACTTTGTCCTGCTTTGCATAATGGGCCCCTCACGTAAGAATTTACTTGAAAGGGCACCTGGGGGGCTCAGAGGGTTAAAGCCTCTGCCTTTGGCTCAGGTCATGATCCCAGAGTTCTGGGATCAAGCCCTGAATCGGGCTTTCGGCTCCATGGGGAGCCTGCTTCCTCCTCTCTCTCTGTGCCTGCCTCTCTGCCTACTTGTGATCTCTGTCTGTCAAATAAATGAATACAAATCTTAAAAAAAAAAAAAGGATTTACTTGGAGAAAGAGTTCTACAGCTAAATGAATACTAAAAGCATGGAGAGTTATCTTTTTGTATCATTCCGTCTTCCTTAAATTTGAAATTCAAGAGTACCTGAACCCTATTATGACTGAGTTCCTCAGACTTTTCTCAGAAATATATACATTTAAGTTTTTGCTTTCCAAAGGATAATAAAAGACAGGATTTTTGTTTGTTTCTGTTTGTGCATTTATTATTTTTTTCTTCAGTAGCTCACATTTGTCTTTTCACCCAACTCTGATTCATATGATTTCCTTAAGCAAAAATTAAGATGTCCATATGCGATCTGTGTCTGGACTCCCAAATTGCACCATATATGTTGTGGAGCCTGGATTTTTAGGTATTTATTTACTTCTTTTTGGAGAAAGGTCGGGGAAAGAAGAGCAGGTAGAGGGAAGAGGGAGTCTTAAGTGGGCTCCGTGCCCAGCTCAGAGTCCAACTCAGGGCTCAATCTCACAAGCCTGAGATCACGACTTGAGCTGAAAGCAGGAATCAGTCACCCAACCGACAAAGCCACCTAGGCGTTCCTGGAGGTTTAGGTATTTTTAGATAATGATTTTCATAAAGCTGAACAGCTTTGACTGTTTCATTAAAACGAGTGCATTAGAAACTAGAGTACTCCTTGAGCCTTCAAATTTAACTTTCCTTTGACATGTTTTCTCACATTGTTATGGTTCCATGCTGCCTGCAAGAGTGAAGCATCTTGAAACATTGTGAAAAAACGTGAAGACCTATGTGGTACAATATTGGGTTAGAAAGAGAGATTTCATACGAAGAGAAAAGAATGCTGATGTCCTTAGGTCATATCAAACTGGTCTGACTGGAAGAAGCTGAAATCTTGCCTGACACAGTATGAACGAGCAAAACTGTGATTTGTTTTGTACACAGTTGTGGGCGAGAGTGTTTCTTTATACCTGAGATTAACTAAATTAAGCCAGGATCTTTATTTTTAAAGATTTTTAAAAAAATTTATTTATTTGACAGAGAGAAATCACAAGTAGGCAGAGAGGCAGGCAGAGAGAGAGAGGAGGAAGCAGGCTTCCTGCCGAGCAGAAAGCCCGATGTGGGGCTCGAACCCAGGACCTGGGATCATGACCTGAGCCGAAGGCAGCGGCTTAACCCACTGAGCCACCCAGGCGCCCCAGGATCTTTATTTTTAGAATTCCAAGTTATTCAATTTGATGGAGGGAGCTAAATGATCAAGCTTAGAAATAATCTCCATCTATTTCTTTTTTTAAAAAGATTTTATTTATTTATTTGACAGACAGAGATCACAAGTAGACAGAGAGAGGAGGAAGCAGGCTCCCCGCTGAGCAGAGAGCCTGATGTGGGGCTTGATCCTAGGACACTGAGATCATGACCTGAACCAAAGGCAGAGGCTTAACCCACTGAGCCTCCCAGGTGTCCCATCATCGCCATCTATTAGCAAGTTTTACTCACTAAATAGTTTTTGTAAGTTTGTATTTTTTTTTTAAAGATTTTATTTATTTATTTGACAGAGAGAGATCATGAGTAGGTAGAGAGGCAGGCAGAGAGAGTGGGGAAGCAGGCTCCCCGCCGAGCAGAGACCCTGATGCCGGGCTCGACCCCAGGACCCTGAGATCAGAGGTTTAACCCACTGAGCCTCCCAGGTGCCCCTGTATTTTTTAATTCATTGTAGAAAATGAACGTTCTCTTCTGATGTTTCTCACAAGAGACAGGTGGGGGGGAAGCAGGCTCCCCAAGGAGCAGGAAGCCTGATGCGGGATTTGATCCCAGTGCCCTGGGATCATGACCTGAGCCGAAGGCAGACACTTAACCATCTGAGCCACCCAGGTGCCCCAAAGGTGGCGGTGGCTTGGCCCAAAGGGCGAGGTTCCACCCAGATTTGAACTCGGATTGCTGGAATCAGTCCAGAGTGCTCACCATTACACCATGGAACCGCCGTCTCTGATATTTTTGTTGCTTGATTTATATACAGGTTTCACAGTTCAGCCTGGAGACCGATGGAGTCTAGAGGTGGGACAAGTGTATGTCATGATGGTGGAAGTGTTCGATAAGAGCAGTACAAAGGTCTACATGTCAGATGTGAGGGTCTCTCGCATTTTTCCAGCCCCTGTATGGATAACTTCTTGAGTGGGCCACCTTTCTGGCTAGGAAGGCTTTCTTTTTTTTGCTTCCAGACTTTACTTTTAAGTTACAAAAATTTTTTTAAAAAAGTTACTACTTTATTAGGATTATTAAATAGTTCTGTCCTTTAGGAAAGCTAAACTGAAAGTAAAATACATAATTCAGTCAGAATTCTAGGAAAGAGTTGAAGGGAAGGCCAAAACATTTTGGAGGGTGTCTCATTCTAGGACTCCCTTGGAGTTGGTCACCTCTGTTTGGCAGTGGTGCAAGGAACAGTCCCAGAGGACAGTACTGCACTTACCCTCCAGTGCCCTTTGGGTTTTTTCCCTGAAAAAATGTTAACTTATGGAATGGCAAAAATTATACCAAAATTTATATAAAATTTGACTCTATATCTGATCACTTGCCATTAATGGATCGTTCAAGTACCGTTTTAAAATTACATCTTTCCAACTTAGCATTTCCATGAGGAGAGCGAAAGTTTTGTTTTAATTTATCCCCAGAGTGCATAGCCACACTTTTAATTTTTTTAATGCTTTGGGATTAAGATGGCTGTCGGGAAAAAGCAAACATCTCAGTTTTGTGTCACTATTGGGCTGATTCACAGAATCTCAGGATCATGTACCGGTTCCAAAGCGAGTACTTTGAGGAGCAGCTCACTACTGTGAATGGGTCTTACCACGTAGTCAAAGCCTTGAAAAGTGGTGTCGTGGTGATAAACGCATCCCTGACTTCCATCGTCTACCAGGTAGAAATTAAAAGGATAGTCTTTGAATACCCCGAACACTCATGAGGCTCGGCTGACTTACTGATTTATAGGCAGACACATGGTCTGTCCCACCGTACCTTTCATAAACTTGGAAAAGGAACTGACGACCAGGACACGCGGTTGTTCGTACCCGTGCAGATTCTCTGTTGCCGTCTTTGTCATTGCTCACATCTGCATTTGTGCTCACTGTGTGGATATACCGTTTGGGGTTCCTTTAAAAAATTATTTCATGTGTGTGTTTCCATGTGTTTTCAGGCTTCTGTAGAGTACTTCTAGTCTGAAGATCCAAAGGGTTACTATGTCAATTTATTTAACCACGCCACTAACAGTGAGCTTTTTGCATTTCCGTTTTTTCACTCTTGTAAATGCCATAACTGAGTTTCTTTGTGTAATTTTTTTCTTTTGATTAATTTTCATATGGCATAGTGCCAGAAATGGAATTACTGGGTAAAAGGATAAAGTATGAATCTGTTTCTACTGTCTCTAAAATGCGTGAGTTTCTGGTTTTGTTTTGTTTTGTTTTTATTTGTGTGAGAAGGAGAGGGCACAAGCAGGGGGAGGGGCAGGGAGAGGGAGAAGCAGGCTCCCCACTGAACAAGGAGGCTGATGCCGGACTCAATCCCAGGACACTGGGATCAGGACCTGAGCCAAAGGCTGACACTTAGCAGATTGACCCACCCAGGCATCCCAAGTTTCTGGTTTTTAATAGCCTGCCATTTCCTAGACTTCCTTTTTTTCCATGGATCTTTTCATCTGGTTGTTTAAGATAAAACCCCAGGGGTGGTCCTTGACTCTCCCTTCCCCTCACCTGCTGCATTTAGTACAATATTGAATGCCATGTCAGTTCTCAATATCTCTCAAACCCATTTCTTAGTAACCCCACAGTGTCTTTTTTTTTTTTTTTTTTTAAGATTTTATTTATTTGAGAGGCAGAGTGAGAGAGAACATTGAGCAGGCTGAGGGGCAGAGAGAGAAGCAGATTTCCTGCTGAGCAGGGAGCCCAACGTGGGGCTCAATCCCAGGACCCTGGGATCATGACCTGAGCTGAAGGCAGACGCTTAACCAACTGAGTCACCCAGGAGCCCCGAGAAATGAACAGATTTCTATACGTTGATTTTGTATTCTGCAACTTTACTGAATTCATTTATTAATTCTGGCAGTTTCTTGGTGGAGTCTTTTTGAGTTTTCTGTGTATAGTATCATGTCATCTGCAAATAGTGGAAGTTTTACTTCTTCCTTACCAATTTTGATGCCTTTTATTTTTAAGATTTTATTTATTTACTTGAGAGAAAGAGAGAGTGAATGAGAGAGAATGAGAGGGGAGAGGATCAGAGGGAGAAGCAGACTCCTGGGTGAGCAGGGAGCCCGATGTGGGACTCATTCCTGGGACTCCAGGATCATGACCTGAGCCAAAGGCAGTCGCTTAATCAACTGAGCCACCCAGGCGCCCCTGATACCTTTTTTTTTTTTTTTTTTAGATTTTATTTATTCGACAGAGATCACAAGTAGGCAGAGAGGCAGGCAGAGAGGGAGGGGGAAGCAGGCTCCCCGCTGAGCAGAGAGCCCGATGCGGGGCTCGATCCCAGGACCCTGGGATCATGACCTGAGCCAAAGGCAGAGGCTTTAACCCACTGAGCCACCCAGGCGCCCCACCCCCTGATGCATTTTTGTTGTGTTGTTGTGTGATTTCCATGGTACTACTTCTAGTACTATGTTGAATAAAAGTGGTGAGAGGGGCGCCTGGGTAACTCAGATGGTTAAGTGTCTGCCTTTGGCTCAGATCATGATCCTAGGATCCTGGGATTGAGCCCTGTGTTGGGCTCCCTGCTCACCTGAGAACCTGCTTCTCCCTCTTCCTCTGCCATTTCCCCTGATTATGATCTCTTGCTTGTGTTCTCTCTCTCTCAGACAAATAAAACCTTAAAAAAAAAAAAAAAGCTGTGAGCGTAGACATCCTGGTCTTGTTCCTGACCTTAGGGGAAAAGTTCTGTTTTTCCCCATTAAAAATGATGTTAGCTGTGGGTTTTTCATAAACAACCTTTATTATGTTGAGGTATATTCCCTCTAAACCCACTTTGTTGAGGGTTTTTATCATGAATGGATGTTGTACTTTTTCAAATGCTTTTTCTGTGTCTATTGAAACAATCATAGAGTGGTTTTTTTTTAAGATTTTATGTATTCAGGGGCGCCTGAGTGGCTCAGTGGGTTGAGCCGCTGCCTTCGGCTCAGGTCATGATCCCAGGTCCTGGGTTCGAGCCCCACATCGGGCTTTCTGCTCAGTGGGGAGCCTGCTTCCTCCTCTCTCTCTGCCTGCCTCTCTGCTTACTTGTGATTTCTCTCTGTCAAATAAATAAATAAAATCTTTAAAAAAAAAAAAGATTTTATGTATTCATTTGAGAGAGAGAGTTGTGAGTTGGGGGAGGGGCAGAAGGAGAGGGTGAATCCTTAAGCAGACTCCCCACTGAACATGGGGCCTGACATGGGGCTCAGTCACACAACCCTGAAATCATGACCTGAGCTGAAATCAAGAGTCAGACACTTAACTGACTGAGCCACCTGGGCGCTCCTCATGATAGGAACATTTACTTACTTCATTTATAGAAAGAAACTGGTTGAGTAATTCATTAGTACACCATTTGCTGATGCTTTGAATATGAATGAATTATATAAACAGTCCTTATAAAATCTATTTTGTTGCTTTTTCCCCATTCTTATAGAATAAAAATATTCAGCCTATAAAATTTCCAGTCATACATCAGCAAGAAGTGAATATTTATTTTCCCATCAAGCTTACACCCAACTTTCTGGCATTTCCTCATCAACCTATGGGAATATTATATCGGTATAAAGTGCAGGTATGGTGTCCTATTATATGAGAATTTACAAAGAGATAAGTCAGTTTCTCTGTTAATTTAGTTTATTGAAATTTGGTTAATGTTAATTTTTATTTCTCCCTGATCCTAATAATACAATTCAGTTTCTGGTGATAACAAAGTCATGTTCTTGAATGCTATCTTAATAAGACTTGCTGTACTTTCTGTCTCTCTTCTATGTATCCTTTACTTGGGACTTTTGTAAGGTTTTTGTCAAGCTCCCCTGTGCTCTTTTTAACATTTTGTGATACTTCCAATTACATAATGTCCTTTTAATTTCTCTAGCTCATTTAGCTACTTTACTATAGCATCACAGCTTTTTTTTTTCCTTTAAAGATTATTTATTTATTTATTTATTTGGCAGAGAGAGACACAGAGACAGAGGGAACACAAGTAGGGCAAGTGGGAGAGGGAGAAGCAAGCCTCCCGCCAAGCAGGGAGCCCGATGCGGGCCTTGATCCCAGGACCCTAGTCCCGTGACCCGAGCCGAAGGCAGCCGCTCAATGATTGAGCCACCCAGGCGCCCAGCTTCTTTTTATCTTTTCTTTTTTTTTTTTTTAAAGATTTATTTATTTATTTGACAGACAGAGATCACAAGCAGGCAGAGAGGCAGGCAGAGAGAGAGGAGGAAGCAGGCTCCCTGCTGAGCAGGGAGCCCGATGTGGGGCTCGATCCCAGGACCCCAGGATCATGATCTGAACCGAAGGCAGAGGCTTTAACCCACTGAGCCACCCAGGCGCCCCTAGCTTCTTTTTTTTTCTTAAAGTTTTTTTTTTTTTTTTTTTTTTTTTTTTAAAGATTTTATTTATTTATTTGACAGAGAGAAATCACAAGTAAGCAGAGAAGCAGGCAGAGAGAGAGGAGGAAGCAGGCTCCCTGCTGAGCAGAAAGCCCGATGCGGGGCTCGAACCCAGGACCTGGGATCATGACCTGAGCCGAAGGCAGTGGCTTAACCCACTGAGCCACCCAGGCGCCCCTTTTTTCTTAAAGTTTTATTTACTTAAGTAATCTGTACACCCCACGTGGGGCTCAAACTCATGACCCTGAGATGAAGAGTCACATGCTCTTCCGACTGAGCAGACCAGATACCCTAGCATCACAGCTTCTTAATATGTCCATAAATCACTTGTTATATATTTTTATTATTATTTATTTTTAAGATTTTATTTATTTATTTGAGAGAGACAGAGCATGAGCTGAGAGAGGGAGAAGCTGACTCCCTGCTGGGCAGGGAGCCCGAAGCAAGGCTTGATCCCAGGACCTTGGGATCATGACCTGAGCCAAAGGCAGGCACTTAACTGACTGAGCCACCTAGGCGCCCTATTTATTTCTGACTTCTTATTTCACCAGATTTTACATCTTTACCTAAATTCCATTTTCCTTCTTTTGCAGTTAAACATAAAGTTATGTTTTTTCACAGGTAGAGGGTGGCAGTGGCAACTTCACTTGGACCTCTTCTAATGAGACAGTAGCCATGGTGACCACTAAAGGAGTGGTGACTGCAGGTCAGGTCAGGGGGAACAGTACTGTTTTGGCCCGAGATGTACAAAATCCCTTTCGATATGGAGAAATTAAGGTAAACAACTCTCCAAAGAGCCTTATTATCATACCCTGAGACATTGCTGTCTTAAGTACAGAACATGTTTAAAAGTCTCTCTAGTCCAAATTGGGTATTTGAAAATGATACTTAAATTCATTCTGGAAGTACATCTTAAATATTTCCGGACCTGGGTTGAATCCTGCTTCACTTAGTAGCAAGTTTCTGAATGGGTGTTTTTATTTCCTTGTCTCTAAAATGGGGATAATGATAGTATCTACTTCAAAGTGTTATTGTCAGAAGAAAATGAGATAATGTTTTACCTCATTGCTTGGAATATATTCAATACTTAATATTATCTATTTTTGTTATTGTGTTTTGTCATTATTATATATATATGACCTTCATAGTAACTTTATTTCCAGTCTCATATTTGTTTGTCAATCTTGTTTCTAAAAGATTGAAAACACCTTTCAGTGTATTATGTAACCACATTACTGTTTTTTTCCCCACTTCTAATATATGTTTATGTATGTTGTTGTTCCCTGAAAAACTTAGTGTTTTGTTCAGTGAACATCTACTGAGTACCCTTAAGACGTATCCCACCGTGCCAGGTATCATAAGACATTTAAACAAACATAACATACATGTCTACTTTAAAGAATCTAAATTATTTTTTTTAAGATTTTATTTATTGGGACGCCTGGGTGGCTCAGTTGGTTAAGCGGCTGCCTTCGGCTCAGGTCATGATCCCAGAGTCCTGGGATCGAGTCCCACATCGGGCTCCTTGCTCAGCAGGAAGCCTGCTTCCCTCTGCCTCTGCCTGCCACTCTATCTGCCGGTGCTCACTCTCTCTCTCTCTGACAAATTAATAATAAAAAAAAAAGATTTTATTTATTTATTTGACAGAGAGAGACACAGCAAGAGAGGGAACAGAAGCAGGGGGGAGAGGGAGAGGGAGAAGCAGGCTTCCGGCTGAGCAGAGAGCCCGATGCAGGGCTCCATCCCAGGACCCTGGGATCATGACCCTAGCCGAAGGCAGACGCCTAACAATTGAGCCACCCAGGCGCCCCTAAAGAATCTAAATTCTAATAGGAGGATCTAGTCACATGAAGTTAAATAACACTTTAAGGAAATGATATGAGTTATTTTAAAGCAGTATATGATTGAGAGCTATTTAAATTGTATAATAAAAGTATTATTAGTTTATAAAATAAATATCATTGTAGATGTGACTAGTCAGAGATTATTATGAAGAGATGAGAACCTGAACATGACTTTGAAGGACAGAGCAAAACTAAGACCTAATGGTCAATGTCAAACTGCTAATTTTTTGATAAAGTTTTATCAGAACACAACTGACCTCATTCATTTATATATGGTCTCTAGCCACTTTCAAGACACAACTACACAGTGGGGGGTTGCCACAGAAACCATGTGGTCCCCAAAGCCTAAAATATTTGCTATCTAGCCTTTTCCATAAAACATTTCCTGATCCCCTACTGTAGACAGTGGAGAGCCAACACAGGTTTTTAAGGTTAATAATATGGTAAAACTTGTGTTTAGAAAGTATCTAATTATTTTTTCCGTCTGACAACAACTGTATTTTTTTTTTAAAAGATTTTATTCATTTATTTGTTAGAGAGAGCACAAGCAAGGGGGAGAGGCAGGCAGAGGCAGAGGGAGAAGCAGGCTCTTCACTGAGTGGGAGCCCAACACGGGACTCGATCCCAGGATTCTGGGATCATGACCTGAGCCAAAGGGAGAGGCTTAACCCACTGAGCCACCCAGGCACCCCAAACATAACTTTCTTGAAAGATTAATTTCTTTTCTCTCCAGATATATGTCCTAAAACTGAACAAAATGGAGCTGTTACCATTTCATGCTGATGTGGAGATCGGCCAGATTATAGAAATCCCCATTGCAATGTACCATGTAAATAAGGAGCACAAAGATGTCATCATGTTCACAGACTGCTCTCATTTATTGTTGGATCTGAACATGGATAAGCAAGGAGTCTTTACTCTTCTCAAGGAAGGTAAGAGTAGGCCTTTTATTTTCTCCTTTCCTCGTCATTGAATGAGAGGACCAATCATCAATTCAGGAGTACAAATTATAGTCTAAATTCACACATTACCTTTCTTTACAATGCTTTTTTAAATTCTGTCTACTGCCTCATTATAATGTAATTTAGAAACAAAAGCCCACCAGTTGATGGGGCACCTGGGTGGCTCAGTGGTTTAAGCCTCTGTGTTTGGCTCGGGCCATGATCTCCCGGTCCTGGGATCAAGCCCTGAATTGGGCTCTCTGCTCTGCAGGAAGCCTGCTTCTCCCTCTACCTCTCCCCCCTGCTTCTGTTCTCTCTCTTGCTGTGTCTCTCTCTGTCAAATAAATAAATAAAATCTTTAAAAAAAACAACAACAACCCAGCAATTGAATAACATGTTCAGAGAAGTGTTGTGGCTATTGCTTCAGCTCATATGAAGGTATTGAGCTCTTTTCCTCTTTCTTTAAATATTACATACCTCTTTCTAGGATGGATATGGTACCATTCTTAAATTTGTTCAAGAAGAGTATCTTTTTCTAGGGGCGCCTGGGTGGCTCAGCGGGTTAAAGCCTCTGCCTTCGGCTCAGGTCATGATCCCAGGGTCCTGGGATCGAGCCCCACATCGGGCTCTCTGCTCAGCGGGGAGCCTGCTTCCTCTCTCTCTCTCTCTCTCTCTCTCTCTCTCTGCCTACTTGTAATCTCTGTCAAATAAATAAATAAAATCTTTAAAAAAAAAAAAAAAGAAGAGTATCTTTTTCTAATAAAAGGAGAATGTGAACAAGCTATCCCTAAAGGCCAGCATCATTTCCTGTGACTGAATAGCATGTGTGATCTTGACTACTGTTGTTCTTTAATTAGTAATAATAGCAGTAGTAGTATATAATAGTCACTCAACCTTTGCTATTTGCTAGGCTCTGTTCTGAATACTCCTCATGTATTAGCTCTTTTAATTCTCGCAATGCATCTATAATTTGGACTTCTGCCTTGCCCCTGCTAAGTAATACCTCTGTCCTCTTCTCAGTTCTCAAGGTGTGTCTCCTAATTTTTAGGCCCTCACTATCTCTCATCTAAAATATAACAGGATCCTCCTAACTGTTGCTCACCTTTGATAACCTGTGGCTTCAAAATGGACCTTCATGAAACTCACCCCCTTTTTTTTTTTAAGATTTTATTTATTTGGGCACCTGGGTGGTTCAGTCTTTAAGCGTCTGCCTTCAGCTCAGGTCATGGTCTTGGGGTCCTGGGATCGAGCCCCACATCGGGCTCTCTGCTCAGCAGGAAGCCTGCTTCTCCCTCTCCCTCTACCCCTGCTTGTACGCTCTCTCTCTGTGTCTCTCTCAGTGTCAAATAAATAAATAAAATCTTAAAAGAAAAGATTTTATTTATTTATTTATTTGACAGAGAGAGAGAGCACAGCGAGGGTGTGGCAGGCAAGAGGCAAGTTCCCTACTGAGCAAGGAGCCTGATGCGGGACTTGATCCCATACACTTAACCACCGGAGCTACCCAGGATCTCTGAATCTCACGTTCAGTATTACATTTCCTGCTTAAAAAATGTGAGAGGTTTTTCATTGCCAGTGGAATAGAGCTGAAATCCTTTTAGTTTAATGTTCAAGGTCTCGGGACGCCTGGGTGGCTCAGTTGGTTAAGCAGCTGCCTTCGGCTCAGGTCATGATCCCAGCGTCCTGGGATCGAGTCCCACATCTGGCTCCTTGCTTGGCAGGGAGCCTGCTTCTCCCTCTGCCTCTGTCTGCCACTCTGTCTGCCTGTGCTCACTCTCTCTGGCAAATAAATAAATAAAATCTTAAAAAAAAAAATGTTCAAGGTCTCTACAAGATAACGCAATTTACTTTTCATAAAAAAAATACTACTTCAGGGGTGCCTGGGTGGCTCAGTGGGTTAAAGCCTCTGCCTTCGGCTCAGGTCATGATCTCGGGGTCCTGGGATCGAGCCCCACATCGGGCTCTCTGCTCAGCGGGGAGCCTGCTTCCTCCTCTCTCTCTGCCTGCCTCTCTGCCTACTTGTGATCTCTGTCAAATAAATAAATAAAATCTTAAAAAAAAATTTTTTTTTAAAAGTACTACTTCATACTTTGGCTTCCTTCATATATGGCTCCAGCTAAACAAACCATTTAAGTTAAAATTTCCTGTGTAGGGGGCGCCTGGGTGGCTCAGTGGGTTAAAGCCTCTGCCTTCAGCTCAGGTCACGATCCCAGGGTCCTGGGATCAAGCCCCGCATTGGGCTCTCTGCTCAGTGGGGAGCCTGCTTCCTCCTCTCTCCTCTCTCTCTCTGCCTACTTGTGATCTCTGTCTGTCAAATAAATAAATAAAATCTTTAAAAAAGGGATGCCTGGGTGGCTCAGTTGGTTGGACGACTGCCTTCGGCTTAGGTCATGATCCCGGAGTCCGGGGATCGAGTCCCGCATCGGGCTCCCGGCTCCATGGGGAGTCTGCTTCTCCCTCTGACCTTCTCCTCACTCATGCTCTCTCTCAAATAAATAAATAAAATCTTTTAAAAAAAAATCTTTAAAAAAAATTTTTCCATGTAGTCCTTCATATACTCACGTGTCTTGTTTATATTTCTGTCTTTGCTTAGTCATCAGTCTGACATACTGTCTTCTCCATAGCTACATCTTCCTTGATCTCTCCAACTAGAAGTAATCTTTCTGTTTTCTAGATCTCTACACTGCTTATTATGTTTTACTAATCCCTTAATTTATGTAAATGTTCAGTCTCCCCTTCTAAACTATATATGCCTTGAAGTTAGGATCTTTGCTCATATTTGTATCCTCACTGAACATAAAATTGTGTCTTACATGGTATATATCTATTAATAGAAGGAATAGGTTTTTATATCAATTTGACATAAACTACTGGGGCCTAGTAGTTAGTGTGCAAGATCAAGATTTTCTTTTTTAAGATTTTATTTATTTATTTATTTGACAGGGAAAGACACGGCAAGAGAGGGAGCACAAGCAGGGGAGCGGGAGAGGGAGAAGCAGGCAGCCCAGTGTGGGGCTGGATCCCAGGACCCTGGGATCATGACCTGAGCCAAAGGCAGACGCTTAATGACTGAGCCACCCAGGCGCCCCAAAATGTTTTTTAATGTATTAAAATTCTTATATTTCTGTGGAATGATCCCCTTGAGGACTGACTGCTTATTACCCTAATGAAGTCACTTTTTTTGATTTGCAGGTACTCAAAGACCTGGGCCAACACACTGCTCTAGTACACACATAGCAGCCAAGTCCCTAGGCCATACCCTGGTAACAGTGAGTGTGACGGAGTCTGAGGAGTACTTGGAGAGCAGCGCCACATTTGCTGCTTATGAACCCCTAAAGGTGAGACACTTCATGGTAAGATTTTGACATATCTTTTCATGGAATCCACTGTGTCCACTTAAGAGGCTTCCCAGCTCTCTGTGATGTCTATTAAAGATCACTTATATTTGTGTTCTCTTTATTTACCAGCTCTGTCATCAAGTCTGAGTATCAGGGAGTTTACTCCCTCATGTTTCTGCCACAGGAATATCTTTAGGCTGTATCAGCGAGTTTTAGATATTCTCCTTTATTTCTTCTTTTTTCTTGAAATATAAAATATGGATAGTAAAGTATGTAAAGCACACTAATCCTAAGGTACTATTTGAATTTTTACCTGTGTATATATCCCCGTAAACACAACCCTGAATAAGATATTGAGTATTAGTATGGCCTCTTTTGAAGAACTCTAAAAGAAAACTTTATTCAGAGAGGGACATTAGTTATCTTTATCCTTTATACTTAAGGATTTTCAGCACAACTATCATTATTTAGGGCCCTAAGGATTGGTCCATTATAACTGGTACACTATGACAGATGGCAGTTCAAAACAAACGTAGAGCCTTTTGTTTGCATTCATATTTGAATCCTTCAGGAGCTAAAACTGATGTCTACAAGTTCTTGCTAATAGATACTGATAAATCCCGAGTCAGTGTTTCTTGGGAAAAGGAGGCATCCATAGGGGGAAAAATTAACTCCAACGAAAGAAGCAAGGTAAGTTAATTTTAAAGTTTGCATTTTAAGCCGGCCCTATCGCACATCGTGTAGCACAAGTACTAAACATATGTTCAAGCACATTTCATTTGTTCTCAGTGGATGAATCGTCTTAGTTGCCCAATTAAGTGAAAGTACTTGGCTGTGGCTCATTGTCGTTTCATTAGGTTTTTTATTTTAGGGTTATTCCGAACATTATTTGTATTTATTGAGTGTCCACAGATCAGATTTCCCCTGGACGAAAACCGCCCTTAAAGGAAAGAAGTAAAATGATAATTTTCCTTTTCTATGTAGTGCTTTGGTCATATATTTTTCCCTTTACCTGCTTTTTAAAAAAAAAAAATTTAAAGATTTTTATTTATTTATTTGACGGATAGAGATCACAGGTAGGCAGTGAGACAGGCAGAGAGAGAGAGGAGGAAGCAGGCTCCCCGCTGAGCAGAGAGCCCGATGCGGGGCTCGATCCCAGGACCCCGGGATCATGGCCTGAGCCGAAGGCAGAGGCTTTAACCCACTGAGCCACCCAGGCAGGACCCTAGGATCATGGCCTGAGCCAAAGGCAGAGGCTTTAACCCACTGAGCCACCCAGGCGCCCCTCCCTTTACCTGCTTAAAAGAATATGTGTTTTCCATCTTTCTTATCAATATTATGTTTCAGTACATGGTATAGTTCTCAATTTGTCCTTTTACATATCAGTCCAATTCAGTTGATCTGGTTAATTTTGGACTATGTATCTAGGAAAAAGGAATAATCTCTGTCTTGCTTTCTCAGGGAGGCCTTCTATGAAACTTCTCATCCTGTTTCTTCTGCTAGAGGCTTGTATGGCACACTGTGCTCTGCCTTTTGGTGATGCCCATTATGCTCTTTATCTACTTCAAATCTGTCTTTCCCGAGCCATGAGCTCCACTGTGAGGCAAGACCTTATTTGACTTTTTATTACTATATCCCCAATGGGCCATCAGTGAATAGTTGTTGAATTGAATTATATGTACATTATTTAAGAGAATACTGCCATTAGACATAGGAATGTTTAATTTTAATAGTATTCAATAATAAGTATGATTGACTAGTTCAGGAAAGAAATACTGGCATGATTTGTTTATATTTTTAATGATTGCTTAACTCTATACTTCATTTTACAACTTAGTCACTGTTGTAGATAGACACCATGTGCCACATGAAAATAACCTATACTTTTATAATACTTTATTTTCCTAAAACAAGTTTGCTCATCTATAATAGGATCCAAGTTCTCTGTATACTGGAGTGAATAATTCCAGTCTTGACTCCACCTCTTAGGTGGGAGTTCTTTGAGAAATAGGGTGAAGTGTATAGATGTATTATTTTATTTTATTTTTTAAAAGATTTTATTTATTTATTTGACAGATAGAGATCACAAGTAGGCAGAGAGGCAGGCAGAAAGAGAGGAAGGGAAGCAGGCTCCCTGCTGAGCAGAGAGCCTGATGCGGGGCTCGATCCCAGGACCCTGGGATCATGACCTGAGCCAAAGGCAGAGGCTTTAACCCACTGAGCCACCCAGGCGCCCCTTATTTTATTTTTTAAAAATATATTTATTTATTTGTTTATTTGACAGAGATCACAAGTAGGCAGAGAGGCAGGCAGAGAGAAAGGAGAAAGCAGGCTCCCCACTGAACAGAGAGCCCAATGCGGAGCTCAACCCCAGGACCCTGGGATCATGACCTGAGCCGAAGTCAGAGGCTTAACCCACTGAGCCACCCAGGCGCCCCATATTATTTTATATTTTTAGGACCCAAAGTTCTTTGCTAACTTAATAAAATACCATTTAATGGATAAATTCTTAGAAACATGCAGTCTTCCTGGGGCACCTGGGTAGCTCAGTCAGTTAATTGTCTGACTCTTGATTTTGGCTCAGGTCATGATCTCAGGGTTGTGAGATTAAACCTCATGTCAGCCTCTGAGTTCAGTGGGGAGTCCGCTTGAGATTTTCTCTCTCCCTCACCCCCACGACCCTTCTTTCTAAAATAAATGAATCTTTTTGTTTGTTTGTTTGGTTTTTTTTGTTGTTTTGTTTTGTTTAAAGAAGGAGACATACAATCTTCCAGAACTGACTCAGGAAGAAATAGAAAATCTGAACAGAGTGATTGCTACTAATGAAATTGAATCAGTAATCAAAAAGTTGCCAGCAAACAAAAGTCCAGGGCCTGATGGATTCAGAGGTGAATTCTACCAAACATATAAAGAATAGTTAATAGCTCTTCTCCTCAAACTATCCCCCAAAAAATAGAAAAGGAAGGAAAGCTTCCAAATATATCCTACAAGGCCAGCATTACCTGATACCAAAACTAGACTAAGACACCGTGAAGAAAGAAAACTACAGGCCAGTATTACTGATGAGCATAACTGCAAAAGTCTCCGACGAAATTTTGGCAAACCACATACAACAGTATATTAAAAGAATCATTCACCACATTCAAGTGAGATTATTCCAGGAAAGCAAGGATGGTTCATTATTCACAAATCAATCAATGTGATATGCCACATTAACAAAATGAATGATAAAAATCAGGATTATCTGAATAGATGCAGAAAAGACATTTGACAAAATTCAACATCAGTTGATGATAAAAACTGTCAACAATGTGGGTGTAGAGATAATACCTCAACATAATAAGGACCATATATGATAAAGCTACAGCTAATCTCATACTCAATGGTGAAAAACTGAGAGCTTTTCCTCTAAGATCTGAGAAAGACAAGGATGCCCACTCTTACTACTTTCATTCAACATAGTATTAGAAGTGCTAGCTATAGCAATCAGACAAGAAAAAGAAACAAGAGGCTTCCATATTGGTATAAAAGTTAAACTGCCACTTTTTGCATATGACCTGATACTACACATAGGAAATCCTAAAGACACCCCCCAAAATACTAGAAGTAATAAATGAATTAGTAAGGTTGCAGGATACAAAATTAATACCCAGAAATTGGTGATATTTCTATATACTAATAATGAGAGAGCAGAAAGAGAAATTAAGAAAATAACACCATTTACAATTACACCAGAAAGGATAAAATACCTAGGAATAAATTTAACCAAGGAGGTTAAAATACCTGTACTCTGAAAACATAAAACACTGATGAAAGAAATTAAAGATGACACAAACAAATGGAGGGATACTCCATGCTGATGGATTAGAAAAATTAATATTGTTAAAATGCTTATATTAGCCAAAGCAATCTATAGATTCAACACAATCCATACCAAAATGCCAACAGCGTTTTTCACAAAACCAGAACAAATAATACTAAAATTTGTATGGGACCACAAAAGACCCCAAATAGCCAAAGTAATCCTCATAGAGAAGAACAAAGCTTGGATGTATCACAATCCCACATTTCAAGATAACGCTACGGGGTGCCTGGGTGGCTCAGTGGGTTAAAGCCTCTGCTTTCAGCTCAGGTCATGATCCCAGGGTCTTGGGATTGAGCCCCTCATCAGGTTCTCTGGTCAGCGGGGAGCCTGCTTCCTCCCCTCTCTCTCTGCCTGCCTCTCTGCCTACTTGTGAGCTCTATCTGTCAAATAAATAAATAAAATCTTTAAAAAAAAAAGATATGCGGGGCGCCTGGGTGGCTCAGTGGGTTAAGCCGCTGCCTTTCGCTCAGGTCATGATCCCAGGTCCTGGGTTCGAGCCCCACATCGGGCTTTCTGCTCAGCAGGGAGCCTGCTTCCTCCTCTCTCTCTGCCTGCCTCTGCCTACTTGTGATTTCTCTCTGTCAAATAAATAAATAAAATCTTTAAAAAAAAAAAAAGATACGCTACAAAGCTGTAGTAATCAAAACACTATGGTACTGACATAAAAATGGACACATCAATAAATGGAACAGACTGGAGATCCCAAAAATAAACCCGTGATATATGGCCAATTAATCTTCAACGAAGGAAGCAAGAATATCCAGTGGGGAAAGGACAGTCTCTTTAATAGATGGTGCTGGGAAAGCTGGAGAGTTGCATGCAAAGAACGAAGCTGGACCACTGTCTAACACCGTACACAGAAATAAACACAAAATGGATTAAAGACCTAAATGTGAGACCTTAAACCATAAAAATCATAGAGCATAGGCAGTAGTTTCGCTGACATCAGCCATTGACATCAAACATTTTTCTAGATGTCTCCTGAGGCAAGGCGAACAAAAGCAAAAGTAAGCTATTGGACTACATCAAAATAAAACCTTTTGTACCGTGAAAGAAACTACCAACAAAACCAAAGGTAATCTATGGAATGGGAGAAGATATTTGCAAATGATATATCTGTTAAGGGATTAATGTCCAAAATATATAAAGCACTTATACACCTCAACACTAAAAAAAACTTAAGTTTGATTAAAAAATGGACAGAGAACCTGAAGGACATTTTTCCAAAGAAAACATACAAATGGCCAACAGACACATGAAAAGATGTTCAAGATCACTCAGCATCAGAGAAATGCAAATCAAAACCATAGTGAGATACCACCTCACACCTGTCAGAATGGCTGCATTAAAAAAGAGAAGAAACAGCAAGTGTTAGGAGGTGGAGAAAAAGGGACCCTCATCCACTGTTGGTGGGAATGTAAATTGGTGCAGCCACGCTGGAAGACAGTATTGAAGTTCCTCATAAAACCTAAAATAGAACTATCTTATGATCCAGTAATTCCACTACTGGGTATTTAGCCAAAGAAAATGAAAACACTAAGAAGATGTATGCGCTCCTGTGTTTAGTGAAGCTTATTTACAATAGCGAAGATATAGAAGCAACCCAGCTGCCCATCAGAAGATGAGTGGATAAGGAAGATGCGATGCATACGTACGCACAAACACAGAGGAATATTACACAGCCACAAAAAAGATGTCATACCATTGTGCCGACATAGATAGACCTAGAGGGTATTATGAAAAGTGAAATAAGTCAGACTGAGAAAGACAAATGATTCTGTACAATTTCACTCATATGTGGTATCTAAAAAACAAAACAAATAAATAAATTTTTAAAAAGCACAATCAGTCCTATCAATACAGAGAACAAACTGATGGTTGTCAGACTGGTGCAGCTGGATAGCAAAATGGGTGAAAAGGAGTGGGAGATACAGTCTTCTAGTTATGGAGTGAATAAGTCATGGGAATAAAAGTCACTATGTAGGGAACATAGTGGTACTGTACTAGTGTGGTATGGGGACAGATGGTAGCTATACTTCTGAGCACAGCATAACAGAGATGTTGAATCTGTTGTACATGTGACACTAATATAACTTTGTGTGTCAGCTATACTCAGATTTAAAAAGTAAAATATCCATTTAAAATGTTTATACAGCTACTTGTACCTTTTATGTGCCCAACATTGTACTAAATCCATTAAGGAAGAGACATTCTCTTTTATTTTTTTTTTGTTTTTTATTTTTATATATATTTTTTGAAGATTTTATTTATTTACTTGAGAGGAAGAGGGAGAGAGAGAGAGAGGGAGAGAGAGCACAAGCAGGCAGCAGCAGGGAGAGGGAGAAGCAGACTCTCCACTGAGCCGGGAGCCCGATGTGGGGCTCGATCCTAGGACCCCAGGATCATGACCCGAGCCAAAGGCAGACGCCCAACCGTCTGAGCCACCCAGGTGCCCCAGACATTCTCTTTTAAAATTTAGGTAGAAGATGCTTTCTTTTTTTTTAAGTTTTTTTATTTTTTATAAACATATATTTTTATCCCCAGGGGTACAGGTCTGTGAATCGCCAGGTTTACACACTTCACAGCACTCACCATAGCACATACCCTCCCCAATGTCCATAACCCCACCCCCCTCTCCTAACCCCCCTCCCCCCAGCAACCCTCAGTTTGTTTTGTGAGATTAAGAGTCACTTATGGTTTGTCTCCCTCCCAATCCCATCTTGTTTCAATTTATTTAGAAGATGCTTTCTTCTCGGAATAATTTTATATAACTAGAAAGCATAAGAAGAATTATTACACTCAAATGTGAAACATTGGACATATTCAAACAGCATTAGGAGATGAACTAGTGTACAGATGAATAGTAGAGATGATGTGGAAATGGTTGTGGTCTGGAATGTTTTTTTTTTTTTACCTTTTTTTTTTTTTTTAAGATTTTATTTATTTATTCAGAGAGAGATCACAAGCAGGCAGAGAGGCAGGCAGAGAGAGAGGAAGGGAAGCAGGCTTCCCGCTGAGCAGCGAGCCCGACATGGGACTCGATCCCAGGACCCTGGGATCATGACCCGAGCCGAAGGCAGCGGCCCAACCCACTGAGCCACCCAGGCGCCCCGGTCTGGAATGTTTTGATATTAGTGGGTGAGGTGACACACAAGTCAGGCCTGAACAATAGGTGGGTCTGACTGAATACAGAGATTGAGAAGCATCCAAGTGAGAGGCAACGTGTACATGTCTCCTGATTTGGGAGTTAAGTCTAATGTCATTTTCAGCAATCAACTAGTTTTCACTTTAGAAAATTGTTGAGTTCCGTGACCAATCAAGGGTTTCTTCGAATGTCATCAGGCTGTAAACCCTGTAGAGGTGGCTTTGGTGACATGGCAGTCTGTGAAGGAAATGGTGTTTGAAGGGGGCCCCCGTCCATGGATCTTGGAGCCCTCCCGATTCTTTTTGGAGTTGAGCATGGAGAAAACAGAGAAAATTGAATTAACACAAGTCCGGCTGCCAGCTAAGAGAAAACAGAACCAGTACATCTACCGGGTCTTGTGCCTGGGTTTGGGGGAACAAGTAAGTAGGAAAAAAATCTTTTTCTAACATTGCTTTTAGCAGTAATACCCCGAGTCTTTTTTGCTTCTAGCCATTCCTTTTCAGATCCCAATGGATTTCATTTAGAGACTAGATAGGGAAATTCTTTTTTTTCTTCCAAATTTTTATTTAAATTCTAGTTAGTTAAAACAGGAAAATTCTGATTATTGATTAGATCTGATTAGATTATTGATTAGATAAGATAGTAAGTGTGTTGCCCTTTATCAGTCAAATTAGTTTTATTATTTTAGAAGCAGTGATGGATCCACACACAGCTGTGCCTGCTGTCAAACCAGTAACAAAGGTTTGCAGTTTCACTAGGGTTGATAATTCAGTGTATGACTCTGTAACCAGCCCACAAAAAATCGATGTATAATTTTAACTTAAAAAGAACTGAGCTTCTTTCTAACATCTCTTGTGAACTTTGCTGTGTATGTGGCTGGATTTCAGCAGTGTCAGAGTCCTCCCCTCTGTCAAAGCCCTCTTGCCTTTTGTCTCCACATTCTGTTCATTTGGTGCTTCTACCAGAGAAAGGTTGAAACACAAAATAGTTTTTCCACTTTTTACCAACTGATAACAAAAGATTTGGTGGAGAAAAAGGCTGAAGTAATTGGCCAGAACTAAAATCTTTAAAAGATTTTATTTATTTATATGACAGAGAAACAGCGAGAGAGGGAACACAGGCAGGGGGAGTGGGAGAGGGAGAAGCAGGCTTCCCACCGAGCAGGGAGCCCGACGCTGGCCGATCCCAGGACCCTGGGATCATGACCTGAACCAAAGGCAGATGATTTACAATTGACCCAGCCAGGCGCCCCTCAGAATTAGATTTTTTTTTTTTTAAGATTTTATTTATTTATTTGACAGAGAGAAATCACAAGTAGGCAGAGAGGCAGGCAGAGAGAGGAGGAAGCAGGCTCCCTGCTGAGCAGAAAGCCCGATGTGGGGCTCGAACCCAGGACCTGGGATCATGACCTGAGCCGAAGGCAGCGGCTTAACCCACTGAGCCACCCAGGCGCCCCAGAATTAGATTTTTTAATATTCTCTTTGTTTATAAATTTCCATGATACCCTTGTTTCTCTTAGCCACATGATTCAGAACTATGATGATTATAGTGTCCAAAGGGATCCGGTACTGGAGGTTGAATAATTCTGACACGTGTAGATTGGAACAACTGCCATCAAGCATCTACCCACAGTTGCCTCTTGCTCTGCTGTTTCTTTAAAGGCTCTGACATTCCGAATTGGAAATCACCCAGGTGTCCTGAACCCCGGTCCAGCTGTGGAGGCCGTGCAGGTGCGCTTCATGTGTGCCCATCCTGCCAGCATGTCCGTGACCCCAGTCTACAAAGTGCCAGCTGGCGCCCAGCCATGCCCTCTGCCACAGCACAAGCAACTGGTAAGCACCGCGTTTCTGTCTCACTTGATACTTTTGCCTTCCACGCCTTAGAGAGAGTAAAGCTTTTGTCTTATTAAAGTGAAGGAAATATGTGTTATTCTTTCTCTGACAGTGTCTGTAAAGAGATAAACTAGTTGGAATTGGCTACACTTAGTGACACTTAGTTTGCTTACTGTACATAGGGACATAGCTTATAATTGTGGCACTAAACAATGAAGATGTCTCTGAACTTCCAGATAGTTTGGGTAGTATCTTTCCCTACCAGATCTTTTATTGCCATTGTTGGTAATTAATAGAATTTATCTCTACTCTAAACCCACCATGAAGAGTAATGATAAGCAATAATGTAACTAGTAGGGATTGAGGAATAAATGAGTTTTCTAACCTAGAAACTAGAACAACAGACTGTACTAAATGAGACCGACTTTAATTACAGGCATAGGAGAATCGAAGTCCTTTCTTAGCCTATGCAGAGCAGAATGATCAGTTGTTGTTGTTTTACAGATGGGAGAGTCTTGAGACTCCTAGAGGTTGAGTAATTTCTCCAAAGGCATAAAGCTAGAAAATAGCATCTCCTGTTCAACTCCAAAGCACATGTTATTGACTTTTATACTATTCTTTTTACTATAAAAGAAGAAGAATATGAGATGCTACAGGTTAGGAACTCATTTTTTTTTCAGAACTAAATTCCACAGGAAATATTATTTGAAGTTTATAAGTGATGTACTCTTTTTAATTTTTTTACTTTTTTTTTTTTAAAGATTTTATTTATTTATTTGACAGAGAGAGATCACAAGCAGGCAGAGAGGCAGGCAGAAAGACAGGAGGAAGCAGGCTCCCTGCTGAGCAGAGAGCCCGATGAGGGACTCGATCCCAGGACTCCGAGATCATGACCTGAGCCAAAGGCAGCGGCCCAACCCACTGAGCCACCCAGGCGCCCAATTATTTTACTTTTTTTAAAAGATTTTATTTATTTGTTTGACAGAGAGAGAGAGAGATCACAAGTAGGCCGAGAGGCAGGCAGAGAGAGCGGGGGAAGCAGGCTCCCCGCTGAGCAGAGAGCCCGATGCGGGGCTCAATCCTGGGACCCTGAGACCATGACCTGAGCCGAAGGCAGAGGCTTAACCCACTGAGCCCCCCAGGTGCCCCGATGTACTCTTTTTAAAAAGATGTGTTTAGTTCAGACAGAGAGAGAGAGCATGGGGGGAGAGGCAGAGGAGGAGGGAGAGAGAAACTCAAGTGGACTCAGAGCTGTGCATGGACCCCAGCCCCATCCCACCACCCTGAGATCAGACCTGCGCCAAAACCAAGAGTCTGACACTCAAAGGACTGCAGCACCCAGGTGCCCCTATAAATGATTTGCTTTTTAAAAAAGCACTTAGGGGGCGCCTGGGTGGCTCAGTCATGAAGCATCTGCGCCTTCGGCTCAGGTCATGATCCCAGGGTCTCGGGATCGAGCCCCGCATCAGGCTCCCTGCTCAGCGGGAAACCTCCTTCTCCCTCTCCCACTCCCCTGCTTGTGTTTTCTCTCTCTGTCTCTCCCTCTGTCAAATAAATAAATAAAATCTTTAAAAAAACCACTTAGATGGAGCAGAATAAAAGTTATCCATGTATTTGTCATTTAGTGTCACTTTTTTCAATTGAAATAATTTATAGAAAATTTGTAAGAAAAGGGTGTCCCTGGGTGGCTCAGTTGGTTGAGCGTCCAACTCTTGGTTTTGGCTCAGGTCTGATCTCAGGGTCATGGGATTGAGCCCCACATCAGGTGCCACGCTCACTGAGGAGTCTGTTTGGAATTCTCTGTCTTCCTCTCCCTCTTTTCCCCCTAGCTTATGTGCTCTCTCTCTCTCAAATAAATAAATAAAATCTTAAAAAAAAATAGAAAATTTGCAAGAAAGTTTTTTTCTTGGAGCCATTTAGGAGTAATTTACAGACATACTTCCCCATACTTTAGAATTTCTTTTTTTTTTTAATAATTAAGTACAATTTATATACTGTAAAATTCACCCTTTTAAAAGTGTACAAGTAAGGGGCGCCTGGGTGGCTCAGTCAGTTAAGCATCTGCCTTCAGCTCAGTTTATGATCCCAGGGTCCTGGGATCAAGCCCGGCATCTGGCTCCCTGCTGGGACCCTGCTTCTCTCTTTCCCTCTGCACACACTCTCACTCTCTCACAAATAAATAAATAAAATCTTTAAAAAGAAATAGCATACAAATAAGAGTTTTTCAGCCAACTCCAACTGGTCCAACTGCAGAATATTTTCATTTCCCCAAAAAGAAATGCACACCCAGTAGCAGTCAATCCCCATCCCCAACCCCAGTCCCTGGAAACCACTATCTGTCTCTATGGATTTGCCTATTCCGTACATTTCATTTCATATAACTGGAATCCTATAATATGTGGACGCACCCTTTTTTGGTCAATTTTTTAAAATTTATTTTTTTTTTTAAAGATTTTATTTATTTATTTGTCAGAGAGAGAGAGAGAGCGACCACAGGCAGACAGAGCGGCAGGCAGAGGCAGAGGGAGAAGCAGGCTCCCCACAGAACAAGGAGCCCGATGTGGGACTCGATCCCAGGACTCCGGGATCACGACCCGAGCCGAAGGCAGCGGCTCAACCAACCGAGCCACCCAGGCGTCCCTAAAATTTATTTTTTTAATAATGTTTTCTTTTTTTTTTTTTAAAGATTTTTTTTTTTAATTTATTTGACAACAGATCACAAGTAGGCAGAGAGGCAGGCAGAGAGAGAGAGAGGAGGAGGCAGGCTCCCCGCTGAGCAGAGAGCCTGATGCGGGACTCGATCCCAGGACCCTGAGATCATGACCTGAGCCTAAGGCAGAGGTTTTAACCACTGAGCCACCCAGGCGCCCCTCTTTTATTTATTTATTTATTTATTTATTTATTTATTTATTTTTATTTTTATTTTTATTTTTATTTTTTTTTAAGATTTTATTTATTTATTTGACAGAGAGAGATCACAAGCAGGCAGAGAGAGAGAGGAGGAAGCAGGCTCCCCGCCCAGCAGAGAGCCCGAGGACTCAATCCCAGGACCCCGAGATCATGACCTGAGCCGAAGGCAGAGGCTTTAACCCACTGAGCCACCCAGGTGCCCCGGTGGTGGTTGTACTTTTGATGTCATATCTAAGAAATGATTGCCTAATCCAAGGGCACAGATATTTATACCTGTGACTTCTCTTTATAAGTTTTAGGCCTTACATTTAGGCCTAGTACATTTTGAGTTAATTTGTTTGTGGTGTGAGGTTGGAGTGTACCTTCATTCTTTTGCATGGAGATAATCCACCTAATCCAGCATCACTTGTTAAAAAGGTTATTCTTACTCTGTAAATTGTCTTGGGCTCTTGTTAAAAAAGAATCTGTTAACCTTGGGACGCCTTTAAAATCTTTGTAGTACGTTTTGAAATTGGGAAGTGTGTGTTCTTCAATTATGTTCTTCATTTTCAAGATTGTTTTGGCTGTTCCTTTTTTTTTTTTTTAGATTTATTTGAGGCACCTGGGTAGCTCGGTCAGTTAAGCGTCTGCCTTCAGCTCTAGTCATGATACCAGGGTCCTAGGATTGAGCCCTGCATGGGCCTCCCTGCTCAGCGGAGAGCCTGCTTCTTCCTCTCCCTCTGCCTTTCCCCTGCTTGTGGCTCTCTGACTCTCTCTATCTCTATGTCAAATAAATAAATAAAATCTTTAAAAAAAAAACTCTTAAAAAGATTTATTTATTTATTTTAGAGAGAGGAGCGAGCATGAGTAGGAGGAGGGGCTAAAGGAGAAGGCAACAACCAGACTACTTGCCAATCAGGAAGCGCAATACGGGGCTCCATCCCAGCATCCCAAGATCATGACTTGTGCTGAAAACAAGAGTCGGTCACTCCACCAACTGAGATGCTCAGGTGCCCTGTTTTGGCTATTTTGAGTCCCTTGCATTTCTATATGAATTTTAGAATCATCTTGTCAATTTCTGGAAAAAAAAAACAGGGATTTTGACAGAGATTAGATTGAATCTCTAGACCAATTTGGGGAGTATTACCATCTTAATAATATTGTCCTCTGATTTATAAACATGGGCTATCTTTCCATTTATTTAGGGCTTCTTTAATCTTTTTCAACAGTGTTTTATAGTTTAGGATATACAAGCACTCCTTTTGTTAGATTTATTCCTAAATATTGTCTATAGCAAATTTCCTTGGGGGAAGGCTTCTGGTCTATAACCATTAAATTTGATATTGGCTGTGGGTTTTTCTGAAGATGCCATTTATAGGTTGAGGAAGTTTCCTTTCATTTTTATGGTTTTTTTAAAAGATTTTATTTATTCATTGAGTGAGAGAGCATAGCAGGGGGAGAGGCAGAGGGAGTGGGAGAAGCAGATTCCCTGCTGAGCTGGGAGCCCAAGGTTTGGCTCAATCCCAGGACCTGAAGATCACGACCTGAGCCGAAAGCAGACGCCCAACCATCTGACCAAACTAGGTGCCATGGGGAAGTTTCCTTTTTAGTTTTTTGAATGTTTTTATTATGAAATAGTAGTGCATTTTTGTTAAATATTCTTTCTGCATCTGCTGAGATGATCATACATTTTTCCCTTTATTCTATCAATATGATGTGTTACACTGATTGATTTTTCATATGTTGAACCAACCTTGCATTCCTGAAATAAAACCCCCTTGGTCATGATGTATGAACCTTTTTATATATTCCTGGATTCTGTTTGCTAGCATTTTGTTAGTGTTTTTACATCTATATTCGAACTATAAGATTTTGTGGTTTTACTTTTTTGTAGTGTCTTTGGTTTGGTATTAGAATAATACTAGCCTTTGAGAATGAGTTGGGAAGTACTGACTCCTTCTAGTTTTTGGAAGAGCTTATGAAGGGTTGGTATTCAGTATTCTTTATTTTATTATTATTTTTTTAAAGATTTTATTTATTTATTTGACAGAGAGAGATCACAAGTAGAGAGGCAGGCAGAGAGAGAGAGAGAGAGAGAGAGAGGGAAGCAGGCTCCCTGCCGAGCAGAGAACCCGATGCGGGACTCGATCCCAGGACCCTGAGATCATGACCTGAGCCGAAGGCAGCGGCTTAACCCACTGAGCCACCCACGCGCCCCTATTCAGTATTCTTTAAACTTTTGGTAGAATTCACCCATGAAACCATCAGGGCCTAGGATTTCTTTGAATGTTTGTGTGTTTCTTTAATTACTGATTCAGTCTCTTTTCTTGTTATAGGTATAGTCAGACTTTTATTTTTTCTTGAGTCATTTCTGGTTCTTTGTATATACAGTTTTCCCACTTCGTTTAGGTTATCTAATTTGTAGGCTTAAACAATTTTTCACAGTAACCCTATGTAACCTTTTTTATTTCTTTAAGGATAGTACTAATGTCCCTCCTTTCATTTCTGATTTTAGTAAACTGAGTCTTCTCTTTCTTAATCATTTCAGCTAAAGGCTGGTCAGTATTGTTGATCTTTTCAAAGGATCAATTTTTAGTTTGGTTAATGTTTTTCTTTTGTTTTTCTATATTATTTATTTTGCTGTATTCATTATTGTTTCCTTCCTTCTGCTTGGTTTGAATTTAGCTTCTCTATTTTTTCTAGTTTCTCAAAGTGGAAGTTTACGTTATTGATTTGAGATTCTTCTTCTTCTTTTTTTTTTTAAGATTTTATTTATTTATTTGACAGAGATCACAAGTAGGCAGAGAGGCAGGCAGAGAGAGAGGGAGGGAAGCAGGCTCCCCTCTGAGTAGGGAGCCCAATGTGGAGCTCGATCCCAGGACCCTGGGACCATGACCTGAGCCGAAGGCAGAAGCTTTGACCCACTGAACCACCCAGGCGCCCCGAGATTCTTCTTTTTTAATATTGATATTTGCAGTTATGTTTTCCACTAAGCATTGCTTTTACTGAATCCCATAAGTTCTGATATGTTGAGTTTTATTTTCATTTGTCTCAGCATGTTTCTAATTCATCTTTGATTTCTTCTTTGACCCATTGCTTATTTAGGAGTGTGTTGTTTATTTTCCATACATCTGTGAATATCTCAAATTTCCTTGTGTGTTGATTTCCAATTCCATTGTGATTAGAAAACATACTTTATGATTGAAATCCTTTTGGATTTATATATAAATATTATATGGCCCTTATATAAATACATTTGTTTATAAAATGTGTTCAGGCTTGTTCTGTGGCTATATTGGAGGCTATTTTGTGTGCACCTGAGGAGCGTGTATTCTGTTGCTGGGTGTGGTGTTCGGTAGATGTCCGGTGGGTCTGTCTGGGATTCAAGTCTCCTGTTTCCTTGTTGATCTTCTCTCTGGTTCTCTCCATTATTGAGAGTGGCACTGGAGTCTCTGACGGTTATTGTTGGATTGTCTCTTTCTCCCTTAAATTCTGTCAGTTTTGCTTCATGTATTTTGGGGCTCTGTTATCAGGTACATACGCATTTATAACTATCAAATCTTTTTGGTGTATTGACCTTTTGCAACACCACAATGCAGTTCTGACACTACCTGGAGTTGGCTCCAGCTCTGCACTTTTAAGCATGCAGTTCCCAGCAGAACCACCCTCACTTCAGATGCCGGCTGCAGGTTCAGGGATCACAGGCCACCCACATTTCTAACCAACTTGATATAGATTTGAGGATTCCTACAATCACTTCTGGTTCAGTAATGTGTTAGAATGACTTGCAGGTACAGCTTTATTATAAAGGATACGGATCAGGACCAGTGAGATGAAGAGACATAACCAGAGGTCTCAGGGGGACCCAAATCTGGAGCCTCTGTCCATGGAATCAGGTTTGTGTGCAACACATCACGTGCAATACACTGACATGTTCACCAACCAGGAAGCTCCACTGGGCTTTGGTGTCTAGAATTTGTATGGGGCTTTATTACATAAATATGCTTAAGTCATTGACCACGTGGTTGAACATACTCCAGCTCCCCTTTCCTCCGTGAAAGTTGGGTTGATATCTCCTGGCTCAGCCCCATCCCTCTAGTCACACGGTCGCTTTTTATAGCCTGACCAGTGCCCATCCTGAATCATTTCAGTATAAACTCAGGTGCAATCTATGAAGCCCACCATGAATAATGGGTATGTTCCTATTTCTCAGGAAATTCCAAGTTTTAGGGGTTAATTCTCAGACACTGAGGACAAAGGCCAGACAATTTCTTTATTATACAACATCCTTTTATCACTCTTTGTCTCTAGTCCTTCTTTGTCTCTAGCGACAATTTTTGTCTTAAAGTCTATTTTTTTCTCATCCTAGTATAACCACTCTAGCTCTCTTTTGGTTACTGTTTGTATGGTATATCTTTTTTTTTTTTTTTAATCTTTGTATTTTTACTCTTTGGTCTTTGAATCTAAAGTGTTTGTCTTGTCACAGCATAAAGTTGGATCATAGATTTACCTTTAACGTAATTACTGAATTAGGCTGGATTTACCCCTCTCATTTTGCTATTTATCATATGCCCTTTTTGTTCCTCTTTTTCTTCACTTCCTTTTGTGTTAAATAAATACTTCTAGTGTAACATTTTACTTCTCTTGTCCTTTCTTTTGCTATTTTACTTTGAGTTATTTTATTAGTTATTACTCTAGGGAATACAATTAATGTCTTAACATTTGACAGTCTTGTTCGGAATAATACCAACTTAATTTCAGTAGTGTACAAAACCTTTGTTCCTATTAAACTCCATTTCTTCCCCTTTCTTTGTGCTGTTAGTGTCATAATCTTTATACATGCATGCTCCTCAAAGAGATTTACAATAGTGCTTTATCCATTTGTCTTTAAAATCAGAGAGGAAAAAAAAGAATTACAAACAAAAGTACATGTATGCTGTCTTGGATATTTACCTATGCAGTTATCTTTACCAGGCTCTTTACTCATTCCTTCATGGGGATTCAGGTTACTGTCTAATGACGTTTTATTTCAGCCTGAAGGACCCCCTTTTCTTTCTCATAGGGCAAGTTTACTAGCAACAAATCCTCTGGTTTTGTTATATCTAGGATTGTCTTAATTTCTCCTATATTTTAAAAAAGATTTTATTAATTTATTTGAGAGACAGCAAGAGAACACAGAAGGAAGAGAAGCAGACTCCCCACTGAGCAGAGAGCTCCATCTGGGGCCAGATCCCAGGAGCCTGGGATCATGACCTGAGCTGAAGGCAGACACTTAACTGACTGAGCCCCCCAGGTTCCCGCTCCTTCATTTTTGAAGGATTATTATGCTCAATATAGGATTCTTCATTGGCAGTCTTTTTTTTCCATCACATCTTCCATGGTTTCTGATAAAAAAAAGTAGGTGTTAATCTTATGTCCTTCCCTTTCCGCTTTTATGACTCTCTTTCTCTTTGACTTTGATTATGACATGTTTAGATGCAAATCTCTTTGAATTTATCCTGCCTGGAGTTCTTTGTGTTTCTTGGAGGTTAAATGTTGTTCATCAGTTTAGGAAGTTTCTAGCCATTATTTTTTCAACTATCCTTTCTTCCTCTTTTTTTTTCCCTTTCTTTTCTTTGTAGGGCTCTCATTTTGCATATATTGATATACTCAATGGTGTCCTGTGGGTCTCTGATGCTATTCATTTTTCTTTATCCTTTTTTCTTGCTGTTCGTCGGACTGGATAATCTCAGCTGATCTATTTTAAAGTTCTCTTATTCTTTCTTCTGCCTATTCAGATCTGCTATTTAGTTCCTCTAGTGAATTTTTCATTGCAATTATACTCTACAATTTCAAAATTTACTTTGGTTCTTTATTGATATCCTCTATATGCTAAGACATTATTTTCATACTTTCCTTTACTTATTTAAACATAAATTTCATTAGTTCTCTGAACAAAATAGTTGATTCAAAAAGTCTTTATTTATGGGGCACCTGGGTGGCTCGTCTGCCTTTGGCTCAGGTCATGATCCCAGGGGCCTGGGATTGAGTCCGTGTTGGGCTCCCTGCTCAGGGAGAAGCCCGCTTCTCCCTCTCCCACTCCCCCTGCTTGTAGTCCCTCTCTTGCTGTCTCTCTCTGTCAAATAAATAAATAAAATCTTAAAAAAAAAAGTCTTTGTCTACTAAGTCCCATGTCTGAGCATCTGCAGGGACCGTGTCCCTTTTTTTTTTTTTAAGGTTTTATTTATTGAGAGAGAGAAAGAACAGAGGGAGAGGGAAAAGCAGCCACCCTGCTGAGTAGGAAGCCTGATGTGGGGCTCAATCCCAGGATCCTGAGATGACAACCTGAGCCAAAGGCAGAGGCTTAACCGACTGAGCCACCCAGGTGCCCGAACCCCAGGACAGTTTCTATTAACTGTTTTTTTCCTGTGTATGGGCTATTGTTTCTTTTTCTTTTTTTTTAAAGATTTTTATTTATTTATTTGAGAGAGAGAGCACAAGCAGGGGTGGGGGGAGGGAAAAGGAGGCTCCCCACTGAGCAAAGAGCCCAAGATAGAGCTTAATCAAGGACTCCAGGATCATGACCCGAGCAGAAGGCAGATGCTTAACTGACTGAGCCACCCAGGTGCCCCTACTTTCTTGTTTCTTTGCATTTCTAATGATGTTTTGTCGAAAACTTGACATTTTTTTTTCAGATTTTATTTATTTGATAGAGAGTGCATGCATGCTTACAAGCAGGGAGAGCAGCGGACAGAGGGAGAGGGAGAAGCAGTCTCTCCGTGGAGCAGGGATCCTGATACGGGGCTCAGTACCAGGACCCTGGATCATGACCTAAGCTGAAGGCATATGCTTAATGGACTGAGCCACCTGGGTGCCCCAAAACGTGACAGTTTAAATAGCATAATTTAGTAATTCTGAAATCATATTGTTCCCTCACTAGGTTTTGTGGCAGTTACTGGTTTTTGTTGTGGTAGTGGTAGCTGTTCAGTGACCTTTCCTGAACTAGTTCTGTAATGTCTGTATTTTCTTTGTCCCTTGTGGTCACTCAAGTCTCTGTGTGGTTAGCTTTGTGATCAGCTAATTGTTGGATATCAGTTTCCTCGATTCCAGGTATTTTGGGGGGGAGTATATTAAATTTATATATAAATTCAGAACAACTGAAATTTTTATGACACTGAGTCATCCTAGTCATCCTGTCCCCCCCAAAATATATATATATATGGAGAGAGAGATCAAACCTAGATCAAAAATAAAAAACAAGTAGAAAGGATATTTTGAGAGACATTGGGGAAAACTGACTATATATTAGATGATACTGAATTAATATTCTTTTTTTTTAAGATTTTATTTGTTTATTTGACAGAGAGAGATCACAAGTAGGCAGAGAGGCAGGCAGGGTGGGGTGGGGGAAGCAGGCTCCCCGCTGGCAGAGAGCCCGATGCGGGGCTCTATCCCAGGACCCTGAGATCATGACCTGAGCTGAAGGCAGAGGCTTAACCCACTGAGCCACCAAGGCGCCCCTTGAAGTAATATTCTAATGTGCGATAATATTGTTTTTGTTACTTAGAATGCTCTCATTCATAGGAATGCGTGCTAAAATATTTACGGGTAAGGTTCCATGATACTTATATCATTTAGCAAAAAAGAAAAAAAAAGACACACATACAAATGGAGGAAAGAAAGTAGAGGGAGAGAAAGATTAGGCAAATGGTAAACCCAGATGAAGTGTTATATTCATACTATTCTTTCAACATATCTGTAGGTTTGAAAATTATCAAAGAGAGGCTCCTGGGTTCTCAGTCTGTTGAGCATCTGACTCTTGGTTTCAGCTCAGGTCAAGATCTCAAGATCATGAAATTGAGCACCACATTGAGCTCTGTGCTCAGCAGGGAGTCTGCTTGAAATTCTTTCCCTCCCTCTACTGCCCACTCCAAATAAAAAAATAATTCTTTTTTTTAATTATTAAAGATTGTATTTATTTATTTGACAGAGATCACAAGTAGGCAGAGAGAGAGGAGGAAGCAGGCTCCCCGCTGAGCAGAGAGCCCGACGTGGGGCTCGATCCCAGGATCCTGGGATCATGACCTGAGCCGAAGGCCGAGGCTTAACCCACTGAGCCACCCAGGCGCCCCTAAAAAAATAAATCTTAAAAGAAAATTGTCAAAGAGAAAAGAATGGAATAAACATGAGTCCTTGCTTCAGGGGTATCTCAACGCCTCCTAAACTATTGTTTTTTTCTTTTAAAAAATTTTTAATAGATTTTAGTTATTTAGGGGCACCTGGGTGGTTCAGTGGGTTAAAGCCTCTGCCTTCAGCTTGGGTCATGATCCCAGGGTCCTGGGATCGAGCCCCGCATCGGGCTCTCTGCTCAGCGGGGAGCCTGCTTCCTCCTCTCTCTCTGCCTGCCTCTCTGCCTACTTGTGATCTCTGTCAAATGAATAACTAAAATCTTTAAAAAAGAGATTTTAGTTATTTATTTGAAACAGAGAGAGAAAACATGAACAAGCGGTGGGAGTGGGAGAGGGAGAAATAGACTCCCTACTGAGCAGAGAGCCCGATGTGGGGATTGATCCCAGGACCCTGAAATCTTGATCTGAGCCGAAGGCAGACCCTTAACGACTAAGCCACCAGGCGTCCCTCTCTCTATTTTTTTAATGCAGATTCCTGTATCAAGCCTGAGGGACACCGTTCTGGAACTGGCAGTGTTTGATCAACACAGGAGAAAGTTTGATAATTTCAGTTCACTAATGCTGGAATGGAAATCCTCAAATGAAACACTAGCTCATTTTGAAAATTATAATTCAGTGGAGATGGTAGCAAAGGATGACGGCAGTGGGCAGACTCGGCTACATGGTATTTTGGTGACTTATAAATCCTTTTACATGTCTGCTTAGTGTTTCTGCACTGTTTCCCTTGGGAAATAGTTTATTTCAGATTTCATCATATCTCTCGTTTCATCTTTGATCCTGTATGTTTTAGCAAATGTAAATAAAGATTTCTTGTTGCAAAGTCAGGGTCTAAGATCCAACATTTCTCACAGGAACATAAAATTAATTTTAATCTATTTATTACATATTATTTGCCTAATGTTATAAAAATTGCATTCATTTATTAGAAAATATTTATTAAGTGACTGTTACATGTAGGACTGTGCTAGGCACCTGAAGATGGAATGGTACATGAGATAGTCGTGGCCTCTGCCCTTATATATATGTGTGTGTATGTGTGTGTGTGTGTGTGTATAAACATACATATGTATACGCCTCTGCCTTTGTATAAATATTTTTTAAAGATTTCATTTATTTATTTATTTATTTATTTATTTTAGAGGCGGGTAGGGGCAGAGGGAAAGGAAGAGAGAGAATCTCAAGCAGATTCCCTGCTGAGTATGGAGCCCAATGCGGGGCTCGATCTTACGACCCTGAGATCAAGACCTGAGCCAAAACCAAGAGCCAATGCTTAACCGACTGAGCCACCTAGGTGCCCCACTCATAGACTTTAGATATTACAATTGTGTTAGGTGTTTTGAAGGACAAAGATGGGGTGCTGTAAGAGTCATAGCAGAGAACCTAACGTAGTTCAGAACAGAGAAGGCTGCCCAAGAAAATAACATTTACGCTGAGACCTGAGGGGGGGCGGCCAAAAGGGGAGACAGAGTGAGAATAAGGTGAGTGAATTTTACAGAGGGACCAGAGGGACCAGCAGGAGTTCTGAGAGAGCAGCAAGCCCTCACTTGGCATCAGTCCTCCATCCTCTGCTTGAGTCACATTTGCCAGTTCACCAAAGCAGTCACTTGCCCAGACCGACACAAGGTGGACAAGCTCAAGGACACGGGTGCAAACAGGCAGGCTTCACCGCAGGCCAGTGACAGGGAAGTGTGCCGCAGAGCGATCCCCAAGTGAAGAAAGAGGTACAGAAGGTAACTTTTAAGTTTCTGGCATGAAGGTTTGGATGGATGGTGTAACCATTCATGGAATAAGAAACGCTTAGAGGAGAAGTAAGAGTCAGCCTTCTCCACACACACAGGGAGCGCAACCACAGGCCAAGTCTAAGAGCTCCACTAGGGAACGCGGCAGCACGAAACTCATGTGTAACACTCTGACACCAACAGTGCGGTGCACTTCGTGTGAAACCTGGTAGCAAGGAGGGGCACCTGGCTGGCTCAGTCGGTGGAGCATGCGACTCTTTTTTTTTTTTTTTAAGATTTTATTTATTTATTTGACAGACAGAGATCGCAAGTAGGCAGAGAGGCAGGCAGAGAGAGAGGAGGAAGCAGGCTCCCCGCTGAGCAGAGAGCCCGATGTGGGGCTCGATCCCAGGACCCTGAGATCATGACCTGAGCTGACACAGAGGCTTTAACCCACTGAGCCACCCAGGCGCCCAGAGCATGCGACTCTTGATCTCAGGTTGTGGGTTCGAGCCTCACATTACCTGCAGAGATTACTTTAAAATCTTTTTTTAAAAAGTAGCAAGGAAAGAGATGCTCTTTACTTGCTGTAACAGTCAACCAGCAGATACCATCTGTGCGTCTTCTGTTTTCTGATTTCATCCCTCCCTCTAACTCCATCACTGTGTCCTCATGTCTGTCCCATGTTACCACAGTAGCCTCCCGGCTGACCTCCCTGTGCCTGTGCTGCCCTCTAATCTGTCACCCACACTACTGTCTAGATTACCTTCCTAAAGTACAGATCCGAACCTCTTTGTTGGAGGCACCTGGCTGGCACATTCAGTTCGGCATCTGACTCTGGGTTTCAGCTCAGGTCTTGATCTCAGGGTCCTGAGATTGAGCCCCGCATCAGGCTCTGAGCTCAGTGGGGTGTCTGCTCCTCTCTCTCTCCCTCTGCCCCGGCCCTACTTTCTCTCCGTGTCGCTCTCAAATAAAATAAATAAATAAATAAATATTTTCAAAATTTGTTCTGGCTACTGTGGCCTGAAGTCTACGACATGCCAAAGGCTGCACCCAATGCTTCACAGGTGACCCTCATAACAGCCCTGGTACGGTATTACTCCCGTGATGTCAGTGTGTCCCTCTATCATTTGTTGAGTTCTTAATATATTCGAGGTGCAGTTTTAAGCTTTGAGATTACAACAGGAAAGTAGGGGAAGCAGCGAGCTCTCTGACACTGAAGCCTAAGCTGTCAACCACTCACTGTCCTGCCACCGCACTGCTGGGGGGCTCCCCGTGTCTTTCGGGATAAAATTCCTGTGGTCCAGCTTACCATACCAGCCCCCGCCTACCTCTCTGGCTCCACCTGCTGTTACTACCCATGTATACTCTACATTTTTCTCACACTCAACAACTTTATTTATTAAAAGGGGTTTTTTAAGGTTTTATTGTTTTAAGTCATCTCTACACCCAATGTGGAGCTTGAACTGATGACCACAAGATCAAGATTGCACACACTTCTGGCTGAGCCAGCAAGGCCCCCCCACTCACAACTTGATATCCTTAGCCACGACAAGGCTTCTTGTACCTCTTCCCTTTCACGTGTTTATGTTTTCTTTTCTTGCACCGTCACGGGGTTGCCCTCTGGAAGTTTTCTGTTCCTTTATATTACTTATCTAAGGAAAGTATTCCTTTTCTGTGCTCTGTACAGAGCAGCACTGTACTGTAGCAACACTCACACACGGTATGGTAGTGGTTGGTTTCCCTCTCAATCATCATACTAACTCTGCAGGCTTCTTGGAAAGCAAGGATTGTGTTTTCTTCTTCATCTCTGCCTCCTCATTATCTGGCATAGTCCCTGAAGTAGCCCCGCAGGAAATCTGTGTTTATGGGTGGATGGAGCATCACGTGAGACTCCCCGACTCAGGCACAATCATACTACTATTTGGAAGATAAAACAAGAATTGACTTAAGTGGCAGATTTATGGTAAAGTTTTAAAAAAGAAAGAAAAAAAAGAATAAATAGGTAAAACAGAGTCAGATTACAGAAAGTTTCAAATACTAGTTGAAGGAGTTTGAATTGCTGTAATGAGGAATAGTTGTTTAAAGTGGCCCAGCTGAGGGGCGCCTGGGGGGCTCAGTTGGTTAAGTGTCTGCCCACATCCAGCTTCCTGCTCAGCGGGGAGCCTGCTTCTCCCTCTCTCTCTCCTCTTTTTTGTTAAAAGATTTTACTATTTATTTGACAGAGCACAAGAAGGGGAAGCAGCAGGCAGAGGGTGAGGGAGAAGCAGGATCCCTGCTAAGCAGGGAGCCTCATGTGGAACTTGATCCCAGGACCGTGGGATCATGACCTGAGCCGAAGGCAGTCACTTAATGGACTGAGCCACCCAGGCGCCCCCTCATTCCAATTTTTAAACTAAAAAATTTCTCCATACACGGTTGTCAGTCTGTGTTTGGACCCACAGACCATTAGAGTTGGAAAGAATTTTAGACTTTGCCTAGCCCAAACCCTCATTTAAAAAAGAAACTGATGGGGCATCCAGGTGGCTCAGTGGGTTAAGCCTTTGCCTTTGGCTCTGGTCATGATCTCCAGGTCCTGGGATCAAGCCCCGCATTGGGCTCTCTGCTCAGCGGGGAGCCTGCTTCCCCCCGTCCCCACCTCTGCCTGCCTTTCTGCCTACTTGTGATCTCTCTGTCAAATAAATAAATTCTTTGAAAAAAAATAGCAATCAACACAAAAACTCAGTTTTCTGTTTCTTGTGTTTCCCCACAAAGTATTTTTTTTCTTCCTGCAGTAGAATATCATTTGGAAAAAAGTAGGGCAGAATTTCGTTTTCTGGAGACACTTTTGTAGTCTACATGTACTGTTTCTCACATGTCTCCAGGTCATCAGGTCCTTAAAGTACATCAGTTAAAAGGGACTGTACTCATCGGAGTCAATTTTGTGGGCTACTCAGAGAAGAAAAGTCCAGAGGTAAGAAAAAGGAATCACTGAAATGTAAGGCTCTTCATTTCTAACTTTAAAAAAAGAACAAAAATCACTTGCAACTAATGTAAATCTGAGAACTGTGCACCTCTCTGATTCTGTTATCTGTGGCGCATGAAGGAACTCTGGAATCTTCTCTCAGCTGAGGAGTTAAAAGTTTATATTCACCTTTGTGGTGGTTGTGCATTTCTAGAAACTTTCCAACTTGCCCAGATCTGCAGCTGTGGAGCTGCTCCTGGTGGACGATGTGACCGTACTGCCTGAGAATGCCACCATCTATAACCACCCTGATGTGAAGGTGAAAGTTGGAGGGGTTGAGTCAAATGGGATCGCATGGGAGGGAAGAGTCTAAGGTGACTGAGATGAACAGTATGGCAATAAAAACAAGCTAACTTTTGTGTTGAGAATCCCTAATAAGTTTATGTAACCTATGTGTAATAATTAGGTGCAGCACCCTTGGTAGTAATACTGTGATAATCTTGGTTTGTCTTTAGCCCAAAGAGAATGGAGTGTTGTCTGTCTCATTTTTCCCTAGGAGATATTTAGCCTTGTGGAAGGATCTGGTTATTTTCTGGTCAACAGCAGTGAGCAGGACATTGTCACTGTCACTTATATGGAAGCAGAAAGTTCTATCCAGGTGAGGTCTAGAGATAGTCCCAGGTTGACAGTCTCAGGTCAAAGTTCATCCTTACAAGAATGATTGGAAAAATTCCACTGTGTGTCTTAGACTTGTTACAAAAGTAACATTTGCCTCATTTTTTAACCTTAGTAGATTCTCCAACCCAAAACAAGCTTTTTTTTGTTTGTTTCCTTCAACTAGCTGGGCAATTTTTTTGTTTCTAATTGAACCAAGACAGTGTAGAAGACATCGAATTGTAAGATTTCCATGAAAAGAGGGTTCATTTCTATACATTTCAAAGCAAGAACTGTGGGGACAATTAGTTGTGCTGTTGACTTCATAACCTGAGTGTAGGCTGTTTCTAGCCGGGGTGTGACGACGACTCGATATATTAAGCTGTCTTTGCGGTCAACATGCCAAGGGATTTGCTTTTAGTTGACGTTTAGTAATAAAAACAATAGCTTATATTAACATACGTATATATTTCCCTCTCTTCTAAGAGCTCAAAGGAATTTCTCTCTCCTCGGTCATACTGTTTAGGGGGGAGATTGCCGCACTGGGGACAGGGTTTGGAAGGACCTGTTGTACCGGGCGGGATCCGCAGCCCATGACAGAAACAGGTTCTTCTCATGCTTCCTCCCCCACTGGCGGCTTCAGCATATCTCCATGAAATCCCTTCCCTGCTCATAATCAAGAAAGCTGGATATGTACGCTGGATTCCGCTTGAATCAGTCAGCTTAACTCTTGCTCCTTATCATTAGTGTTTGTTAAGGGTGCACCATGTGCGGTGACCTCTCAGTTCCCATCACAGAGGAAGTAAGTTGTTGTATTTTGTGCTTTGAATGAAAATAGCTGCTTTATGTTTGGAGCACGTGTCCTTTCTTACCCAGCTGCCATCTTCTTCCTTCTAGTTAGTTCCGGTACACCCTGGATTTCTCACCTTGGAGGTCTATGATCTGTGCTTGGCTTTCCCGGGTCCAGCAGTGGCCTACCTCAGGGTGTCAGACATACAGGAGCTGGAGCTCGATCTGATTGATAAGGTGAGAGGCATCAGAGAAGCCGGCCTCATTCGCGCTCTATAGCCTCACTCGCAATGGTCTGTGTGGTCTGCGCGTGTGCAGCAGGCCTTTAGTGATGTGAGCAGAAATGCTCCTTAAAGAACAACATTCCAGCATCACAGGCGACGCGAGTACTGCAGAGCAGATAACGTAGCGCATGTTGAGTAGGGTGATTTGATAAAGGGCTGACCGGGAGCATTCAGCACAAACAAAATAGTCTGTCACCCTGAAAGAGTTAGTTAGACTGTCCTTGGTGAATGAAACACTTTCACTAAAATTATTTTTCTCTTTTACTACCAGGTTGAAATAGGTAAAACTGTGTTAGTGACTGTGAGGGTTCTTGGCTCTTCCAAACGCCCCTTCCGAAATAAATACTTCAGAAACATGGAGCTCAAACTGCAGTTGGCTTCTGCCGTTGTCACCCTGACGTGAGTGCCGCCTCAGCACCTCCTTCTCCCCATGCTGGGCATCAGGGGTCCGCTCTCCCTGCATGACTTCACATCTTCTTTCCTTTTCTGCAGCCTTGCCTTTCAGCCCGTACTGTCCCCCATTTTCAGCCCTCCACAAGCTACCCCTCCACACCCTCAGATGTGTTGTTTCAGGACAAACCCTCGTGTCTTGTGAATATTTCCATTTTATGAAACTCTCCTTGGACGGTGTCATCTGGGGTGCCTCAGCATGGAGGACCTTTGAAACTCTATCTAGAGAGAGAGGTGCTGGTGTTCCCCTCTGCAAAAGGGGGACCCAGAACTCCAAGTTGCTTGAGTATTTCCGGTTTTGTTTATGTTTATGTTTTTGTTGCCCTTGTTCCTTTGGGGCCTTAGAACAAACACATAGCCTTCAGGAGCTTCCTGCCATGGCCATGAACTTCGTCTTGACTCTGGAAATTTATTTTTGGGCAGTTCCCTTTAGCTGGAGTTAAAATGAGCAGAAAATGTTATACATCTTAGAAAGAAGCATAACCGGCTACTCTTAAAATAAAAATCTTTTTTTTTTTTTAAGGATTTTATTTATTCATTTTGGGAGGGGGCTTAGGGGGAGGGAAAAGGACTAGCAGACTCTGTGCAGGGCTCGGCAAGGGGCTCTGTGCCCCGGGTCCAAGACCAGGACCCAAGCCAAAACCGACAGTTGGACGCTCAACTGACAGCCACCCACGTGTCCCAAAACCGAATCTTTGTTACCTACAAACACACATGTCTTGTCTTTCCAGGCTAATGGAGGAACAGGATGAATACTCTGAAAATTATATCCTTCGAGCTGTTTCTGTTGGGCAAACCACACTTGTGGCTATTGCCAGGGACAAGATGGGGAGGAGATTCACATCAGCTCCTCGCCAAATTGAGGTAAGGAAATCATCTTATCCACAGTTAGTACCGCATCTTCTTTAGCTTTATTCATCTTTTTCTGTTTAGTTTGCACAAGTTAAAAATTATTTGACTCAGTAAAATGATAGTTGTCTAACTCTTGAAATAATACATAATATGTTTTAGGTTTTTTGTTTTTCTGTATAAAAGTAATATACTTCTTGTAGAAAATTTGAAAGCAAAAGAAATAATAAAGATGCAGAGTGAAAAATCACCTATAATTCCACTACTTAGAGGCAACCGTTCATTATTAATAATCCTTCACTTCTTCCCCATGCCTGTTTAACATACATGAATCATACGGCTTTTTTCATCTTAATCCTTTATCAAAAGTATTTTTTATGTCATTAAAAGCTCATTGTTGACCACGTGTTGGCAATTATTGAAGCTGGGGAACAGGTATCTGTACCTGAGAGTTATTATACTGCTTTCTCTACTTTTATATATGTTGGAAAAAAAGGATAAAAGAAAGATAATTATAAACATAACTTTAATGACCACTTTTAGGGCACCTGGGTGGCTCAGTCGGTTAAGCGTCTGACTTTGGCTCAGGTCATGATCTCAGGATCAAGTCCCACGGGGTCTCTGCTCAGCGGGGAGTCTGCTTCTCCCTCTCACTCTCCTCTATGCTCTCCATCCACTCTCTCTCTCTCACGTAAATAAATAAAGTGGCTCCGGGGTGTCTCAGTGGTAAAGCCTCTGCCTTCAGCTCAGGTCATGATCTCAGGGTCCTGGGATCAAGCCCCGCATCGGGCTCTCTGCTCAGCAGGAAGCCTGTTTCCCTTCCTCTCTCTCTGCCTGCACGTAACCTCTGTCTGTCAAATAAATAAAATCCTTTTTAAAAAAAAAGGAAAATAAATAAAATCTTTTTTAAAATGACCACACTTTTATTCCAATAAGTGGACATAAAATTTTTTAAGCATTCTCATTTATTTTTTGCTATTATAAGTAAAATTTATATCTATAAATAAAGTAAAATACATGTCTGTGTATAGGATTTTTCTCCCTTAGAATAAGCTGCATGATCATTTATTATGAAATTGATTCTAGTCTGTCCCTGTTGTCTTTTTGGTCTTTTCCTTCAAGGTGTTTCCTCCCTTCAGACTTGTTCCAGAGAAAATGACACTGATCCCAGCTAACATGATGCAGGTGATCTCAAAGTCAGGAAATACGATTTACCATTTCTTCTCACCCTGCTCTGCCCCACCCTCCACATGTGTGCACGCCCTTCTTCCTACTGGCATCCTCTTGTCTACTCCTGCCAAGTACAGCAGGACCTGATAAAGAAGAAAATTAGTACTTTCACGTCCCCTAATGAACAGGGTATAACCTACCTCTGGGAACACATAGATCATATGTGGCACTTGTGTTTCTTCTACATATGAGTTGCTGTGGGATATGTCAATTGGGAAGTGGCGGGGAGTAAGAGGTTGAATTGCTTGGACAAAATGTTGGGAAAAGAGATGGGATTTCTCCCCATGTTCCAGGCATTTGCTTGCATGTTTCAATTCTAGGTAATGTCTGAAGGTGGCCCCCAGCCCCAATCTATCATTCACTTCTCTATCAGTAACCAGACTGTGGCTGTTGTGAATAGGCGGGGGCAAGTCACGGGGAAGGTAGTTGGCACAGCTGTGGTCCATGGCACCATCCAGACAGTAAATGAAGATACTGGCAAAGTCATTGTGTTTTCCCAGGTATTGGTTCCTTGCTCTGCTTCCACTTTTCTATCTGGGAACCAAATTGGGACATGTGGGGTCATGAGGGAGGGTGTCAGTAGCTCAGAAAAACCCTTTGAGTCCCTTACCTGGCGTTCTCTTAACCAAGCATGGGAAGTATATAGTCTTTAGTGAAAACCCCACAGAGTATTGGCATTGGTATATGACCTAGTCCCTATCTTTAGGAACTGTCTAGGGAACAAAAACAAGCACATCTACTGGCATTTTTTTTGCTGAATGCCCCAGACAACCACAGGCTAGTTAGTGTAAGTGCCCTCTGCCCCGCACAGACTCCCTCTTAGCCTGCGCTTGCTTCTACCCGTGGGGCAGGATGAAGTGCGCGTTGAAGTGGTCCAGCTCAGGGCCGTGAGGGTCCTTGCAGCCACCACTCGACTCATCACAGCGACTGAGGTCAGTAAGGCGGCTCTGTTCTCGGCGCGCTCTGGCAATGCCAGCTGGGCAGGACATACAGCACATACATCTTCTTTTCAGATGCCAGTTTATGTCATGGGAGTGACCAGTACCCAGACCCCTTTCTCCTTCAGCAATGCCAACCCTGGACTCACATTCCATTGGTCCATGAGCAAAAGGGACGTATTGGATCTAGTACCCAGGCATTCAGAGGTATGAATGTATCTCTTTGTTATATCATCTCAGGGACATTGATAGTAAATTCACCGTATTTCATCAAGTTTGAGACTGATTTCACTTTCTAAACTACACAGTATTACTATTTATCTCCTTTTCCCTTTGTTCTCTGAACTCTAGAAACCTATAAATCGTATGAAGAGCTCAATTGGAGTACTCAGATAATTCTATGTAATTTTTAATATACTTTGCTAGAACGAGTTCTCAAAAAAAAAGTTTCCTTTAATATTGTATTTGCGAGCATTTGACTGTGTTCCATGAGCAATAACATGTCATGAATACAGGGTGTGTGCACATGCTTCATGGCCGGGCTTTGCTTCACTGCATGCCATAGATCCTGCAAGTTTTTACAAACGGAAGCTTTGTAGCAACCACAAGTCTATTGGTGCCATTTTTTCTTTTTTAAAGATTTTTATTTATTTGACAGACAGATCACAAGTAGGCAGAGAGAGAGAGAGAGAGAGAGGAGGAGGAAGTAGGCTCCCTACTGAGCAGAGAGCCTGATGCGGGACTCGATCCCAGGACCCTGGGATCTGACCTGAGCCGAAGGCAGAGGCTTCAACCCACTGAGCCACCCAGGCGCCCCAATAAAATATTTTTAATTAAGATATGTACACTGTTTTAGACATAATGCTATTTATTGCATACCTAATAGATAACAGTGTAGTGTAAACATAACTTTTATGTGCACTGGAAAGCCAGAAAACTCATTTTATTTGCTTTATTGCAACATTTGCTTTACTGTGGTGGCCTAGAGCTGAACCTGCAGTAGCTTTGAGGTGAGCCTGTGCTCTGTGATAAATGAAACGAGCTCTGACGTCTTTTTTTTTTTTTTAAAGATTTTATTTATTTATTTGACAGAGAGAAATCACAAGTAGGCAGAGAGGCAGGCAGAGAGAGAGGAGGAAGCAGGCTCCCTGCTGAGCAGAAAGCCCGACGTGGGGCTTGAACCCAGGACCTGGGATCATGACCTGAGCCGAAGGCAGCGGCTTAACCCACTGAGCCACCCAGGCGCCCTAAGAGCTCTGACGTCTTAATGCACACAGCATTGAGCCTTACTCAGAAACCCGGAAAAGATAAGAAAGAAGGAAAGAAAAAGGAAGAAAGAAAAAGAAAAAAAGAAAGAAAGCAAAGAAAAGAAGGAAAGGAAGAAAGAAAAAAAAAAGGGGGGGGGGTACGTTCCAGACAGCTGACTGAGATCTACTAACGGAAATGGAAAATTTTCTGTAGGGGAGGATTTTGGAAGTTGGGACTTTGTGAGTCAAGAGAGCAAGAAAGGTCTTGAGGGCTCTAGACAGCAAAAGGGCAGGAGAAAGAGGACTTGAAATGAGTGCCCCAAAGGTAGGCAGGTGTCTCCTCCAATACCTGTCTCATGGCCTTATCCAGTCTGGGCCACAGTGATGGGGAAGCAGTAGGGATACAGTCCACCGGGGTGAGCATAGTCCTGAAATAGTTCTGCCTTCCTTGCCGCCACTCTGAACTCCAGGGTTAGATTGTCTCAGTTCTCCCAATTTCAGTTCTCCTATCTAAAGCCATTTTAGAAATGCCTTCCTTCATTTTCATTCTCCTGTCTATGGATTTACTTCAGGATAACATGAGACTCAGGAAACCTGTGTGGCTCAGTGGGTTAAGCCTCTGCCTTTGGCTCAATCTTGATCCCAGGGTCCTGGGATCAAGCCCCACCATCAGGCTCCCTGCTCGGTGGGGAGCCTGAATCCCCCTCTCTCTCTGCCTGCCTCCCTGCCTACTTGTGATCCCTCTCTCTGTCAAATAAATTTAAAAAACTTAAAAAAAAAAGACTTAAAAAAATAACATGAGACTCTCACAGAGACTTGCCAGAATTAGTTGAGTGCTATACTTGGAGTTTACTTTAGGGGTGACTCTGTTGCTGGGAATATGAAAAGAAGTAACCATGAAAATAATCCCTGGTACTCTAGTTCTTTTCTACAGATCTATCTAGCATACATTTTCTTTTTTCTTTTTTCTTTTTTTAAAGATTTTATTTATTTATCTGATAGAGATCACAAATAGGCAGAGATGCAGGCAAAGAGAGAGTGGAAGAGAAGCAGGCTCCCCACTGAGCAGAGAGCCCGATGTGGGGCTCGATCCCAGGACGCTGGGATCATGACCTGAGCGGAAGGCAGAGGCCTTAACCAACTGAGCCACCCAGGCGCCCCCAGCATACATTTTCTTTATTGTTACAAGACCGGGGGAAGGGCAGAGTGATTTTTTTTTTTTTTAAGATTTTATTTATTTGACAGGCAGAGATCACAAGTAGGCAGAGAGGCAGACAGAGAGGAGGAAACAGGCTCCCTGCCAAGCAGAGAGTCTGACACGGGGCTGGATCCCAGGACCCTGGGCTTATGACCTGAGCGGAAGGCAGAGGCTTTAACCCACTGAGCCACCCAGGCACCCCGAGCACAGTGATTATTAATGAATATTTCTTAATCCATTCCTGACTGTTTTCCAGGTTTTTCTACAGCTCCCGGTAGAAAATAACTTTGCCATGGTTGTCCACACAAAAGCAGCTGGTCGGACCAGTATCAAAGTCACTGTCCGCTGTATGAACAGTTCCTCTGGGCAGCTTGAGGGGAATTTATTAGAATTGTCTGATGAAGTTCAGATTCTGGTAAGGTCCCAAACCTAAATTTTGTTTTTACATATCAAGGAGAAGAAAGTTATATTCTCTTATCATCCATGTGGAGCTTGGTCTGGATAGAGGTAGAGAAAGTGCTAGAGGGAGCCCTAGAACAGGCTCATAGTTTCTAGAGCTTTGTCATTCTTCCTAATTGCATCTATATAAGTACTGATATTAGAAACTGTAAGAACATGCACTCCCCTTACCTCCCCACACAATAAACACAGGATACGAAAGCAGAATAATTAAAGAGGGACTCATTTCCGAGCTGCTCTGCCTAACACAGATATTGTGATACCATCCACTTAGGGGATCTAACCCTAACTTCCAAGAGGGTGAAGAGCATGGATGGATGGTTTCTACAGGTGTTCTCAGGCTGAAAGCTAACTGGCCCTATTGTTTTCACTGTTCAAAAGAAAAGTGATCATCTGTGGAGAGCGAATAAGTTTCTCTGCCTCTTAATTTAGAACTGATTTTTTTTTTTTTCTTTTTCTATTCTCCTTTATTTTGGTTTTGTTTCTCTGATTCAGTGAGGGGTAGAGGAAAGCGCATTTTACTAGGAAGTAGAAAACCTGAATAATGTTCCTTCCTAATTTATTATTGTAGGTTTTAGTTCTCAAATCTCTTTTCAGGTAGCCAGAGCTAAAGTTAGAAATTTCAAAATTATTTTATACCTAATATCTAAGTGATACAGAGGATGTGGTCAGTCAGTGTGGCTTCATCAGGAGCAGGGCTGATATTAGATTTGTGTTCTAGAACACCGAGGCATGTTTTAAGTGTCGGGCTCATTTGAAAAAGAGTGTTGTGGGCCCTCAGGCCAAGCTAAAGTGATGTAGATGTTGATTTGTAGTTGATACGTGAGCAAAGGTTATAGTTTTGTCTTTTCCAGAAATGAGGAAGACATTATTTTCTCACTTTAGGTGTTTGAGAAACTCCAATTGTTCTTTTCGGAGTGCCAGCCTGAGCAAATTCTGATGCCCATGAATTCCCAGCTCAGACTCCACACCAACAGGTGAGGAATTAGGGAAGGGCAGGCCAGGTTCCAACCTTACCGTTAGGAACATGGAAAGAACTTTTGCCTTCTAGGTGATTTTTCTAATCCATAAATAAGATTTTTTAGCTGAAGTGAAATTCATGTTACATAAAATTAACCATTAAAAAAAATTTTTTTAAGACTTTAGAGAGGTGGGGCACCTGTAAATAAATAAATAAAATCTTAAAAAAAAAAAGATTTTAGGGGCGCCTGGGTGGCTCAGTGTTAAGCCTCTGCCTTCCACTCAGGTCATGATATCAGGGTCCTGGGATCAAGTCCCACATCGGGCTCTCTGCTCAGCAGGGAGCCTGCTTCCTCCTCCCTCTCTGCTTGTCTCTCTGCCTACTTGTGATCTCTCTTTCTGTCAAATAAATAAAATCTTAAAAAAAAAAAAGATTTTATGGGGCGCCTGGGTGGCTCAGTGGGTTAAGCCGCTGCCTTCGGCTCAGGTCATGATCTCAGGGTCCTGGGATCGAGCCCCGCATCGGGCTCTCTGCTCAGCAGGGAGCCTGCTTCCTCCTCCCTCTCTGCCTGCCTCTCTGCCTGCTTGTTCTCTCTCTGTGTCAAATAAATAAATAAAAAATAAAAATCTTTAAAAAAAAAAAAAAGATTTTAGAATGAGAGAGCACAAGCATGGGGAGGGGCAGAGGCAGAGGGAGAAGCAGGATCCCCACTGACCAAGGAGCCCGATGTGGGACTCAATCCCAGGACCCAGGAATCATGACCTGAGCCGAATACTTAACCAACTGAGCCACCCAGGCACCCCCAAATTAACCATTTTATTTATTTTTTAAAATATTTTATTTATTTATTTGACAAAGAGATAGAGCACAAGTAGGCAGAGAGGCAGGCAGAGGGAGAGAGAGAAACAGGCTCTCCTCTGAGCAGGGAGCCCAACATGGGGCTCGATCCCAGGACCCCAAGACCATGACCTGAGCCAAAGGCAGACGGCTAATAACTGAGCCACCCAGGCACCCCAGATTAACCATTTTAAAGTGGACGATTTCGTGGCATTTAGTGCATCACAGTATTGCGCAACCCTCACCTCTGTCTAGTTCCAGGACATTTTCATCACCACCAAAGGAGACCCTACCCATCAGCAGTCACACTAACCTATTTATTTGAGAGACAGAGAGGGAGCGAGAGCAAGCATGAGTACGGGGAGGGGCAGAGGGAGAGGGAGAAGCAGACTCCCTGCTAAGTATGCAGCCTGACATGGGGCTCGATCCCAGAACCCTGAGATCATGACCTGAGCCACCCAGGCGCCCCTATTTCATTCCTTTTAATGACTAAATCATATTCTGTGGTATGGATATAACATACTTATAATGAATAACATTCATCTGTTGTTGGACATTTGGGTTGTTTTTACCTTTGACTCTTGTGAATATTACGCTACTATGAATAATCACACAGAACTATTTATTTGAATATCTGTCTCAATCCTTTTAGCTGAATTTTAAATTTATTTTTATTATTTTTTAAATATTTTATTTATTTGAGAGAGAGAGCAGGGAGAGAGAGCACGAGTGAGGGTGGAGGGGCAGAGGGAGGAGATACAAACTCCCCACTGAGCAGAGAGCCCAATGTGGGGCTCGATCCCAGGACCCCTGGGATCATGACCTGAATGGAAGGCAGATGCTTAACTGACTGAGCCACCCAGGAGCCTCTAGCTGAATGATTTTTAATGATAAATATGTAGTAGGATATGATTTTTAGAGAGATAGGCATAATCTGAACGCAGACTTTTACTTGAGGAACAAATAAGCACATAACATGGAGAACGGCAAGGGCTTCCTCAGAGGACAGTTTCTAACAGTAACCCCGACGGTCTCCTTTCTTTCTGGTCAGAGCCCCCAAGAGATGCCACCTGTTCCATTTGTTCCCTAGGGAAGGGGCCGCCTTTGTGAGTTCCCGTGTTCTCAAGTGTTTCCCTAATTCATCTGTCATCGAGGAGGATGGTGAAGGGCTCCTGAAAGCTGGTTCCATTGCAGGTACTGCTGTGTTGGAAGTCACGTCTGTAGAACCTTTTGGAGTCAACCAGACAACCATAACTGGAGTCCAGGTGAGTTCAGGGACTTGCTCAAGAAAAAAATAAAAGGAATACCATGGCCTGAAGGGGCAGATATCCTGATTTCAGAACTAGGAACTTCCCTGGGAGTCAGAAGATAGAAGACAGTCTTGACATGGATATAAGCCATCAAATTAAAAGTGGCCTTTAGAGCCCTTGTTATAAGAGGGATCAGCCTCAAACTGGTGCACTTCTGAGCAGTGTTGACAAAAGGGTGTGGGAAAGGTAGAACTATTGCTACCAAAATTAGGCTTTGTTACTAGAATTTAAAAATTTAGTCTAACATAGAGGGCCTGGGTGGCACATTCAGTTAAGCATCCAACTCTTGGTTTTGGCTCAGGTCATGATCTCAGGGTTGTTAAGATCGAACCCTGTGTCAGGCTCCATGCTGGGGATGGAGTTTGCTTGAGATTCTCGCTCTCCATGGGTTGCCTGGGGGGCTCAGTTGGTTAAGCCTCTGCCGTCGGCTCAGGTCATGATCCCAGGGTCCTGGGATTGAGCCCCACATCAGGCTCTCTGCTCAGTGGGGAGCCTGCTTCTCCCTCTCATTCTCTCTCTGTGCTCTCTCTCTCAAATAAATAAATAAAATTTTAAAAAAGATTTTATTTATTTGACAGTGAGAGAGGGAACACAAGCAGGGGGAGTGGGAGAGGAAGAAGCAGGCCTCCTGCCAAGCAGGGAGCCTGATGTGGGGCTTGATCCCAGGACTCTGGGATCATGACCTGAGCCAAAGGCAGAGGCTTAATGACGGAGCCACCCAGGTGCCCCAATAAATAAAATCTTAAAAAAAAAAGTATTCTCTCTTTCCTTCTGCCCCTCCCCGTGCTTGTCCGTGTGCACTTTCTCTCTCAAGTAAATAAATAAAATCTTAAAAAGAAAGTTCCAACTTCTCTCCACATTCTCTCAGCTTTAATAATTAAGGGGCCATTTCCTGTACTGTTGTATTTCTTATTCAACTCTGACTTAAGTCATCCCTTATGAGGAGCTGTTTCCTATGAAAGAAGAACCCCGTTTTTACTGTGGCCTGTGAACTTCAGAATCTCTCGCAGCTCCTCTCCAGTGGCCCTGCTCCCACAGGTGGCACCAGTGACATACCTGCGGATGAGCAGCCAACCCAAGCTGTACGCCGCCCGTGGGAGGGCTCTGCCGGCATTTCCTGTGGGCATGTCTCTCACCTTTGTTGTCCAGTTCTATAACAGCATTGGAGAGAAATTCCACACACACAACACCCAGCTTCATCTGGCTCTGAACAGGTGCGGAGTCAAAGGAATAATATCCTTGTTGGGGGAGAAACTGTGCAGATAGGCTAGGGTTATCCAGTAAATTCTTATGTTCTCAACTCGGAACCTGATATTTATTTCTTTCATTAGGATGGGAAACACCAGATGGTGCTGGCTGTTTAATTAAGAAGTATTTCAGAGTGTTTTCTATCTGTCAAGCCCTAGTTCACAGGAAGCCTCCATAGGGAGCTGGTAGGAGTATTATCAAAAAGCTGTACTGGGTGCCTGGGTGGCTCAGTTGGTTAAGCATCCAACTCTTGATCTCAGCTCAGGTCTTGATCTCAGGGCTGTGAGTTCAAGCCATGCTGGGCGTGGAACCTACCTTAAAAAAAAAAAAAACTTTACTGGAAAACAAATTTTTAATTAAAAAAAAAAAGGGCTTGGGACGCCTGGGTGGCTCAGTTGGTTAAGCAGCTGCCTTCGGCTCAGGTCATGATCCCAGCGTCCTGGGATCGAGTCCCACATCGGGCTCCTTGCTTGGCGGGGAGCCTGCTTCTCCCTCTGCCTCTGCCTGCCATTCTGTCTGCCTGTGCTCGCTCGCTCTCCTCTCTCTCTGACAAATAAATAAAATCTTAAAAAAAAAAAAAAAAAAAAAAAAGGGCTTACTGGGTACTCTGTATATAATAGACCTGACCCTTGGCCACTCATTTCTTGCCCTCCACCGTAGAATTCCTTCTGAACCTTTGAGCTGTTGAATAGAAAATGCTGTGATGAGCTCTGCCCCCAGAACTGTGTCCTAACAGTGATCTTTCAGAGATGACCTGCTACTTTCTTATCTCCTTTCAGAGATGACCTGCTACTTTCTTATCTCCCTTCAGAGATGACCTGCTACTTTCTTATCTCCTTTCAGAGATGACCTGCTACTTTCTTATCTCCCTTCAGAGATGACCTGCTACTTTCTTATCTCCCTTCAGAGATGACCTGCTACTTTCTTATCTCCTTTCAGAGATGACCTGCTACTTTCTTATCTCCTTTCAGGGATGACCTGCTACTTTCTTATCTCCCTTCAGAGATGACCTGCTACTTTCTTATCTCCCTTCAGAGATGACCTGCTACTTTCTTATCTCCTTTCAGAGATGACCTGCTACTTTCTTATCTCCTTTCAGAGATGACCTGCTACTTTCTTATCTCCCTTCAGAGATGACCTGCTACTTTCTTATCTCCCTTCAGAGATGACCTGCTACTTTCTTATCTCCCTTCAGAGATGACCTGCTACTTTCTTATCTCCCTTCAGAGATGACCTGCTACTTTCTTATCTCCTTTCAGGGATGACCTGCTACTTTCTTATCTCCCTTCAGAGATGACCTGCTACTTTCTTATCTCCTTTCAGGGATGACCTGCTACTTTCTTATCTCCCTTCAGAGATGACCTGCTACTTTCTTATCTCCCTTCAGAGATGACCTGCTACTTTCTTATCTCCCTTCAGAGATGACCTGCTACTTTCTTATCTCCCTTCAGAGATGACCTGCTACTTTCTTATCTCCCTTCAGGGATGACCTGCTACTTTCTTATCTCCTTTCAGGGATGACCTGCTACTTTCTTATCTCCCTTCAGAGATGACCTGCTACTTTCTTATCTCCCTTCAGAGATGACCTGCTACTTTCTTATCTCCCTTCAGAGATGACCTGCTACTTTCTTATCTCCCTTCAGGGATGACCTGCTACTTTCTTATCTCCTTTCAGGGATGACCTGCTACTTTCTTATCTCCTTTCAGGGATGACCTGCTACTTTCTTATCTCCTTTCAGGGATGACCTGCTACTTTCTTATCTCCTTTCAGGGATGACCTGCTACTTTCTTATCTCCTTTCAGGGATGACCTGCTACTTTCTTATCTCCTTTCAGGGATGACCTGCTACTTTCTTATCTCCCTTCAGGGATGACCTGCTACTTTCTTATCTCCCTTCAGGGATGACCTGCTACTTTCTTATCTCCCTTCAGGGATGACCTGCTACTTTCTTATCTCCCTTCAGAGATGACCTGCTACTTTCTTATCTCCCTTCAGAGATGACCTGCTACTTTCTTATCTCCCTTCAGAGATGACCTGCTACTTTCTTATCTCCCTTCAGAGATGACCTGCTACTTTCTTATCTCCCTTCAGGGATGACCTGCTACTTTCTTATCTCCCTTCAGGGATGACCTGCTACTTTCTTATCTCCCTTCAGAGATGACCTGCTACTTTCTTATCTCCCTTCAGGGATGACCTGCTACTTTCTTATCTCCCTTCAGAGATGACCTGCTACTTTCTTATCTCCCTTCAGGGATGACCTGCTACTTTCTTATCTCCCTTCAGGGATGACCTGCTACTTTCTTATCTCCCTTCAGGGATGACCTGCTACTTTCTTATCTCCCTTCAGGGATGACCTGCTACTTTCTTATCTCCTTTCAGGGATGACCTGCTACTTTCTTATCTCCTTTCAGGGATGACCTGCTACTTTCTTATCTCCTTTCAGGGATGACCTGCTACTTTCTTATCTCCTTTCAGGGATGACCTGCTACTTTCTTATCTCCTTTCAGGGATGACCTGCTACTTTCTTATCTCCTTTCAGAGATGACCTGCTACTTATTGGACCAGGGAATAGGAACTATACTTATGTGGCCCAGGCAGTGAACACAGGAGTGACGCTTGTGGGAATCTGGGACCGGAGACACCCAGGTGTGGCAGATTACATCCCAGTTGCTGTGGAGCACGCCATCATGCCAGACACCCAGCTCACCTTTGTTGGAGACGTCATCTGCTTCAGGACACACCTCCTCAACCACAATGGTCTGCATACCTTCCCTTTCTTAACTTCACAGCTGACAGGATGAGAAAGCAACTCATCCCTTAGATAATTCTTTCAAAATGATTTAAAATCTGAGGGCCTAGGATCACCTGGATGGCTCAGTCAGTAGAGAGCGCAACTCTTGATCTTGGAGCTTTGGTTTAAGCCCCATGTTGGGTGCAGAGATTATTTAAAAAATAATAATAAAATAGGGACGCCTGGGTGACTCAGTTGGTTGGGCGGCTGCCTTCGGCTTGGATCATGATCCCAGCATCCTGGGATCGAGTCCCTCAGCGGGGAGTCTGCTTCTCCCTCTGCCTCTGCCTGCCACTGTCTTCCTGTGCTCACTCTCTCTGACAAATAAATAAATAAAATCTTAAAATAAAATAAAATAAAATAATAAAATATTTTTTTAAAAAAGATCTGTTTATTTGAGAGAGAGAGAGAGGTGGGGGGAGGGGCAGCTGGAGAGGGAGAGAATCAAATTGCAGATTCCCCACAAGCCTGGAGCCTAAGGGTGGGGCTTGATCCCACAACTCTTGAGATTATGACCTGAGCCAAAATCAAGGATTGGATGTTTGATCAACTGAACATTCAGGTGCCCCCAAAACTAAAATCTTAAAGAAAAAATCTTGAGGGTCTCTCTAGGCATATTGGTCATGCGCCTCCCGGCCGCATAGCTCACTGTATTATTACGCAGGTGGTGTGGGTTCCTTGTCTTCTCCCCCATTCCCAGCTTCTGAAGGAGGGGAGTTGGTAAGTTGAAGAATGTAAAGGATGAGCTAAAGTGAAGGAAAATGCAGTAAGGCTTTAGTTCTAGGAACCAATTGTGAGTACACTGCTTTGTGAGAGACATTTGAAGGCCTAACTCTTAAATACATCATCAGCATAGTAAGGTTTGGCCTTGTACTGGGCTAGACTATACTCTCGATCAACAAAGCATTTCTGTCCTAAAAAGTGCTATTGAGTGCAAGAACATGTCTTTGGTTAATAAATGAGTATCGGTTCTCTGGGTTTACTGAGAGCATATTCCAAAGCTATGTGCCCTGCCTGGGTGTGTGTGTCCCAATCCTCCATCCGAGTAGGACTAGTGGGTGCTTGTATGGCTCTGTGACCTCTTCTGGGAACTGCAGATCCATGTGGGTACAGTGATGTGATGTGAGGCCAGAGTCTGTATATTCAGGGCTTGACTGGGAGAGAGTCCACTCAGCTCAGGTCAGGTCCCCCAATCCTATAAGGACTGATTTGCAAGCAACCACCATGAACATGGGACCCAGGGCCATTGAGCTAGCCCTGCTTTAGGGCTGACAGAGTTACAATCTTATGATTGTTACTCTCTTGTCAGTGAAAGACTCTTTTGCTAGATTTTGTTAGGACTGTCCTATCTTTCATTCTAGAATACTCTGACTTTCTAAATCTATACTACTTTGAATGGGAAGCAAAAGGACCAATACCAGGATCAGTAATCGAACGCATTTTTCTGCCACTTTGAGACTGAAGCCAAAGCAAACAAACCTTCTTTCTTGCCAGCTGTCTCCTCTTACAGTCTTCTGCTGATACCTATCAGTAGCTGAAAGAGAGTTATTCCTGTGTGTAAAAGAATTTTTCCTATTTCCTAAGAACAGTTAGATCCTCCAACTAAGTAGCTCCTTCTGTGATTCTGAGGTAATCCTTGTTTTATATTGTGGGTATGATGGTATATGAAGGGGAACCTGAAAATAAAGTTATCTTCAAAGGTGAATGTTCCTCCTAGGAAGAGATACCTGTGTGCTTGAATGGTCTGCTGATACAGAGTCTGAATAAGGTCAGAGTGACCTTCCATTTAGATCAGAGGTTGCAACCAAGTGCTTTCTCTTGTCCTTTCCTAGGTGAACCTGGGATATGGATGATTTCTGCTGATAACATTCTACAAACAGACACTGCCACTGGAGTGGGAGTGGCCAGGAGTCCAGGAATAGCAACAGTCTTTCATGACATCCCAGGAGTGGTAAAAACGTATCGAGAGGTAACCCTGACAAGGCCAGGGTGACTATTTCCATATTTGGGGATATGCATGTAGAATACACATCTGAGGAAAAGATATATACTGACATGTCAGATAGAAAGCCAGCCAGAAAACTTTGGAATACAAAGCTAAACGTGATTAGGAGGCGCCTGGGTAGCTCAGTTGTTAAGCATCTGCCTTTGGCTCTGGTCATGATCACAGGGTCCTGGGATCGAGCCCCGCATCGGGCTCCTGCTCAATGGGAAGCCTGCTTCTCCCTCTCCCACTCCCCCTGCTTGTGTTCCCTCTCTGTGTGCCTCTCTCTGTCAAAAAAATAAATAATATCTTTAAAAAAAATTTTTTTTAAAAAATAAATAGTGATTAGGATTCTTAACCAGAATAAATACATAGATAGATAGATAGATAGATAGATAGATAGATAAGGGGCGCCTGGGTGGCTCAGTCGGTTGGGCGTCTGCCTTCAGCTCGGGTCATGATGTCAGGGTCCTAGGCTTGAGTCCCACATCGGGCTTCCTGCTCAGCAAGGAGCCTGCTTCTCTCTCTCCCTCTGCTCCTCCCCCTGCTCACTCTCTCTCAAAAACAAAAAAGTTTCAGAAGAATGACTAGTGTGGTTTATACTTTAAAATATCACTGTGATGGAGTGCCTGGAAGGCTCAGTCAGTTCAGCTCAGGTCATATCTCGGGGTTTGAGATTGAGCCCCACAACGGGCTCTGTGCTCAGTAGGGAGTCTGCATGAGATTCTCCCTCTCCCTCTGGCCCTTCCCCCCCAAATAAGTAAATTTTTTAGGGGCGCCTGGGTGGCTCAGTGGATTAGGCCTCTGCCTTCGGCTCGGGTCATGATCTCAGGGTCCTGGGATCGAGCCCCGCGTTGGGCTCTCTGCTCAGCGGGGAGCCTGCTTCTCCCTCTCTCTCTGCCTGCCTCTCTGCCTGCTCATGGTCTCTCTCTCCGTCAAATAAATGAATAAAATCTTTTAAAAAATTTTTAAAAAAATATTTTGATTATGTATTAGAGGATATTCATATGCATGTATATTGTCCAGCTGCACAGGATTTTTTTTTTCAAGATTTTATTTATTTATTTGACAGAGATCATAAGTAGGCAGAGAGGCAGGCAGAGAGAGAGGAGGAAGCAGACTTCCTGCTGAGCAGATCCTGATGGGGAACTCAATCCCAGGACCCTGGGATTGTGACCTGAGCTGAAGGCAGACGCATAACTGACTGAGCCACCCAGGCGTCCCAATAAATCTTTAAAACAACAACACCAGGGACACCGGGGTGGCTCAGTCAGCTGGGTATCTGCCTTTGGCTCAGGTCATGATTTTAGGGTCCTGGGATTGAGGCCCTGTGTTGTGTTCCTTGCTCAGCAGGGAGTCTACTTTTCTCTTTCCCTCTGCCCTGGGTCATGCTCTCTCTCTCTCAAATAAGCAGAATCTTTAAAAATAAATAAATAAATAGACAAAACAGTGCCAACTCCTCCCCCAAAAACAAGGTGGTGTGTGATATATATATATATCTCACTGTAGCTACTGGTTGGTACTAGAAAGTAGGGGCAAGGGTTGAAGAGTTGGGAAGCTATACTTGCAATGATCCAGGTAAGATAGGATGGTGCACTGGGTTACCAGTCTGGTAACAGAGGAGGTCATGAGAAGTTGGTCAGATTCTAGTGTACTTTATAGGTAGAGCCGGTAGAATTTCCTAGCACATTATATGTAATCTGATGATGTAATGTAATCAGATGATACATAATTGACTTCAAGTTTTAAAAAAAATGACTTCAGGTTTTTGACTCAATAACTAAAAGGACAGAATTGCCATCACTTGAGGGGAACCTCAGTGGTGCAAGAGGTTAAGCGTCCAACTCTGGATTTCAGCTCAGGTCATGATCTCAGAGTTCTGAGATCGAGCCCTGCATCTGGCTCTGCGCTCATGGAGTCTGCTTGTCTCTATCCCTCTGCTCCTCCCCCCCCCCACTTATGCTTGTGTGCTCTCTCTCTTTCAAATAAATAATAAATAGAATCTGAAAAAAAAAGAAAAGCTACACAGCTGAATGTTTAGCTGCTGAATGTGGTTCCCAGGGAAGGGGCCTGGGGTGCATGCTTTCTGCAAAACACATGCTGAATGCTACTTTCCCTTTTTTTTTACCTTTTTTTGTAAAAGCAAAAATCGTCTTTGGATTTATTTTTCTTTTTTTCTTTTTTTTTTTTAAAGATTTTATTTATTTATTTGACAGAGAGAAATCACAAGTAGGCAGAGAGACAGGCAGAGAGAGAGGAGTAAGCAGGCTTCCTGCTGAGCAGAGAGCCCGATGTTGGGGCTCGAACCCAGGACCTGGGATCATGACCTGAGCCGAAGGCAGCGGCTTAACCCACTGAGCCACACAGGCGCCCCTTTCTTTTTTTTTTTTTTTTTTTTCAAAGATTTTATTTATTTGTCAGAGAGAGAGGGAGAGAGAGCAAGCACAGGCAGACAGAATGGCAGGCAGAGGCAGAGGGAGAAGCAGGCTTCCTGCTGAGCAAGGAGCCCGATGCAGGACTCGATCCCAGGACGCTGGAATCATGACCTGAGCCGAAGGCAGCTGCTTAACCAACTGAGCCACCCAGGTGTCCCGGATTTATTTTTCTTAGGGAAACCATTTACTAATGTCTTTCTTAAAAGTGATGGGGCTTAATGCAAATTTTTGAGAAGTCAAGGGATCCCTGTATTTCAAGGAGGGAGCGAGGGATCAGCCATGTCAAATGTTATCGATAGGCCAGGTATCCTGAAGACAGAAATGACAGATGGGTTCGCAGTACAGAGTGGTTACTTGAAGGAGTGGCTTCAGTGCAGTGATGGGAGCGGAAGTCTAGAGAATTGAGAGGATGTGTGGATTTGGGGCATAAGCTCTGTGAGGAACTAGAGTCAAATTTTTGTTTGGTTGATCATTTTTTGAGATGGGAGAAAAAATGATTTGGGAGTGTTTAGTAGAGAAGGTAAAATGTTATGCAGGAGCAGGGAGAGTTGCTGAAGCAACAACCTTTAGTAGGTGAGATGGTCGAACAAGTGAAGGGTTGGCTTGATGAAGCCTTTTCTCTTTCCCCTTACATGTTGGGTCTCCCTCCTTGGTGCCCAGAGGACTTGTTTGTTCCTCTTTTCATTACTCAAATATAACAGCTATCATTTGTTGAACATCTACTATGGGTTTGGCATTTTGCATCTGTTTTTTTAAATTTTGATTTTACATCAGTATAACTGTCATTCTTAATCTTTACAACCCTGCAAAGTATTATCCCAATTTTATAGATGATTGAACTGCCCAATCTGTGCCCAAATGGTATCTGGTGCCGTGTTGTAAGGAGTTCACAGTCTAGTGATGATAGAAATAATTACATGTAGACAATTTAAATAACTAAAACATAACTGACCAGTGCTTTACAAGTGACAAGTTAGAAGTGCTCCTAGAGTCCAGACACGCCTGGCTGGCTCAGTTTGGGGAGTGTCTGATTCTTGATGTGCAACCTCAAAAAAAAATTGTGTGTGGGGGATGCCTGGCTGTCGGTTAAGTGACTGCCTTCAGTTCAGGTCATGATTTCAGGGTCCTGGGATCAAGCCCTGCATCAGGCTCCCTGCCCAGTGGGAGTCTGCTTCTTTCTGCCGTCCTGCTCCTCTCCCTGCTTGTGATCTCTGTCAAATCAGTAAATAAAATCTTTTTTTTTTAAAGATTTTATTTATTTGACAGAGATCACAAGTAGGCAGAGAGGCAGGCAGAGGCAGAGGGGGAAGCAGGCTCCCCGCCGAGCAGAGAGCACGATGCGGGGTTCGATCCCAGGACCCTGAGATCATGACCCAAGCCGAAGGCAGAGGCTTAACCCACTGAGCCACCCAGGAGCCCTAAATAAATAAAATCTTAAAAAAAAAAAAAAAATACAGAAGAGGGGCACCTGGCTGGCTCAGTCAATCAAGTGTCTGACTCTTGATTTTGACTTGGGTCATAATCTTGGGGTCTGTACTCAGCACAGAGTCTGCTTCTCTCCCTCCCCTTCTGTCCCTCCCCCCGACTCCCACATTCCTCTCTCAAATAGGTCTTTAAAAAAAAAATACACAAGGGGCGCCTGGGTGGCTCAGTGGGTTGAAGCCTCTGCCTTCGGCTCAGGTCATGATCCCAGGGTCCTGGGATCAAGCCCTGCATCAGGCTCTCTGCTCAGCGGGGAGCCTGCTTCCCTTCCTCTCTCTCTGCCTGCTTGTGATCTCTCTCTGTCAAATAAGTAAAATCTTAAAAAATAAATAAATAAAAACTTAAAAAAGGCTAGGGACAGAGGCAACAACTTGAGTTTGAGAAGGGTTTCAGTGCTGGGGAAGCAGAGAGAGGGTCACAAGGGAGGAACTGGCCTTTGCTGTCAGAGGCTACAGAGAAGTCAAAAAGGGTGTGATAGACCCTAGATGGTATACTGTGTAAAATCATCATTTAATAGTTCACTAACTAACAGACACCCATGGAGGCCGCTTCTGTGTAGCCCTGTGACAGACTCTGGAAACACAAAGATGAGAAAGACAAAACTCCTTCCTTTCCTGAGCATTTAATGTCACTAACTTGGTTTCAAGGTTCTTGAATATTCGAAAAAACAAAAAATCATGATAGTACTGAAGAAACTGTGTATTGTAATATGTTATACATTTAATGTAATGACATAATGTCATGAATAATGACATAATGATATAGTGACAAGATAATATACATTTAAGTTGAAGATATTTGGGGGCAGAGAGCCATCATTAATTATCTTCTCTCATTGTAATCATGAAGCACTTGCCTTAAATACAAGGCACATTACAGGATATACAAAAATAGATTAGTCTCTCAGTTGAAGAACTTAGATTCAAATAGGCATGATTTTTAACAAAAATACAAATACCTACAGCACAAGACAGAACATTACAAGTATACTGAGAGAAACAAAGTACTTTGAAGTTTCAGAAAAGGCTGAGATTATATGCAACTAATGAAAGTTGCAGTTGTCTTTGAAGGCATTTTAATAGGGGGTCATCCAAAGGGAAAATGTCAAACAGAATAATGGACAAAGACCTCCTTTTAGGGAAAAAAAATGTTATTTTCTTCTCAAAGGTAAACAGATTTTGTGGTTCTTAACTATGTGAAGTAGAAAGGCCCCCGGGCCTTGAGTGAGATGGCGCTTTCGGTTGGGTAAGTTATGAAGCGTAGAGAGGGAGAGAACAATATTTTCTAAGAATTAGGTGCAGATTTTCCTTTGGTTTGCTCACAGGTGGTGGTCAATGCATCATCAAGATTAACGCTCAGTTATGACCTCAAGACCTACCTCACCAATACCCCCAATTCAACGGTGTTCAAGCTCTTCATTACCACTGGCAGAAATGGTGCTAATCTCAAAGGTCAGGTCTCTTAATAGGTCTGGGTGATTGTTCCCATCATTCCTGTCTTCCTTCTCATGTACCCCTTAGACTAGCAGTCCATATTTCTTTTTATTTCAGAACTGACTCCACCTTTAATAAGTAAATCATTGACTGCTTTGACTTCACAAATGACTCGATACCAGGTTTTGGTATAGGCTAAACTTGGTCACTGTCGTTTTTCTAGTTATAACCTTGCCTGAGAGGTGGCCTAAACCAGGGATTTCCAAATATGGCTGATTTTCAAAGCTACCTGATGAAATTTTTGTAAAAATAGGGTCTTGGGCTCCATCCAGATAGTAAGTTTGGGATAAGGCCTCAGACCCAATTCTTTTCCAGCTTCCCTAGATTTAAGAAGTGTTGGAGTACGTGACATTTTTTTTTTTAAGATTTATTTATTTATTTGACAGACAGAGATCATAAGCAGGCAGAGAGAGAGAGAGAGGAGGAAGCAGGCTCCCCGCTGAGCAAAGAGCCGGATGTGGGGCTCGATCCCAGGACCCTGGGATCATGACCTGAGCCGAAAGCAGAGGCTTTAACCCACTGAGCCACCCAGGTGCCCCATGGAGTACGCGACATTTTAACTGTTATTTGCTCAGCAAATTTACCGTGTATGTTTTTTTGTTCTGTACTGGGCTATAATTTACTGTCAGTAAAAGGTGGGGAGGTGGGGCCTGGCTGACTCAGAGGAGCATGAGACTCTTGATCTCAGGGTCATGAGTTTAAGCCCCACATTGGGCATAGAGATTACTTTAAAAAAATAATAAACATGGGGCACCTGGGTGGATCAGTGGGTTAAGCCTCTGCCTTCAGTTCAGGTCATGGTCTCAGGGTCCTGGGATCAAGCCCCGCATCAGGCTCTCTGCTCAGCAGGGAGCCTGCTTCCCCCCCCCCCCCCCCCCACCCCCCCCCCCCCGTCTCTGCCTGCCTCTCTGCCTATTTGTGATCTCTGTCTGTCAGGTAAATAAATAAAATCTTTAAAAAATAATAATAATAATAAACATTTTTAAAAGTTTTTAAAAAGTGGGGGAGGTGGGGCACCTGGGTGGCTCAGTCGTTAAGTGTCTGCCTTTGGCTCAGGTCATGATCCCAGGGTCCTGGGATCGAGCCCCACATCGGGCTCCCTGTTCAGCGGGGAGCCTGCTTCTCCCTCTCCCACTCCCCCTGCTTGTGTTCCCTCTCTCACTTTGTCTCTCTCTCTTAAATAAATAAAATCTTAATTAAAAAAAAGTGGGGGAAGAAAGAAAACTAAAATACAAGATATTCCTAATAGATTCTTGGTGGTATGTTCCCAGTTTATATGTATTTTTTTCTCATTTAACAATGTTTTTTTTGTTTGTTTTTGTTTTTAAGTAGGCTCTACCCCAGTACCCAACATGGGGCTTGAACTTACAACCCTGAGATCAAGACCTGAGCTGAGATCAAGAGTCGGATGCTTAGGGGCGCCTGGGTGGCTCAGTGGGTGAAGCCTCTGCCTTCGGCTCAGGTCACGATCCCAGGGTGCTGGGATTGAGCCCCGCATCGGGCTCTCTGCTCAACAGGGAGCCTGCTTCCTCCTCTCTCTCTGCCTGCCTCTCTGCCTCCTTGTGATCTCTGTTTGTCAAATAAATAAATAAAATCTTTAAAAAAAAAAGGTCTATGAGAAAATTAAAAAAAAAGACGCTTAACCGACTGAGCCACTCATGTGCCCCTCATTTAACAATCTTATGTAATAATTACCGTCATTTTAAAAATGAGAAATACCAAATCTAAGAGCAAGTAACATATAGTTAGTGGTTAGAATTGGTAGATCTGTCCCACTCCAAAGTCCATGTAAATTCTTTCTTTTATTATTTTTTATTTTTATATTTTTTAAAGATTTTATCCATTTATTTGACAGAGATCACAAGTAGGCAGAGAGGCAGGCAGAGAGAGAGAGGAGGAAGCAGGCTCCCTGACAGGCAGAGAGCCCGATGTGGGGCTCGATCCCAGGACCCTGAGATCATGACCTGAGCTGAAAGCAGAGGCTTTAACCCACTGAGCCACCCAGGCGCCCCAATTCTTTCATTTTTTTAAAGAAAGAACAAATTCTGTTTTTTTTGTTTTTTTGTTTTTTGCAAAGAGAGCATGCAAAACCAAGAAGTCCAAAATATTACTGTCTATAAAATTTAAGTCTAATTGCCCTTTTGGTCATTCAGTTTTTAAGCACTTACTTTCTTTTCACATTATTTAATTTTATAAGTATAATCTAAGTATATATAAATATTTGATTTTTAAAGTTTTCCAGGTTCTTTTACAAAGTATTAAATATGTATAACATTCACACATTGCTCTCTGCCTTAAGATATACAGATTGCAATTTTTCCTCCCAGAATCTTTCTAAAACCACAGCTTATTTTATTATGAAACAACTCCTTTGATATTGCTGATAGTCTCCAAAAGATGAGAACGGTCACCGGACTGACTACTGGCAGCTGAGAAAGAAATCCAGCAAACTGAGGCCATTAAGAAACTGTGCAAGGGAAAATCTTAGACAGGACACCACCTCCTACTTAATCTAGAATGCTGTCCATTGAAACTGTCCGTTTCTTGACGGCTGTGTGGCTCCGACTTAAGACACCATTTGTAATATTCCGGAGATCTCTAATTTGAATCACACTGCAATCAGTTATGGAAAATCAGACTTCCTAGACTGAAAAGCCTCCCAGCTGTAATCGCTGTCCAGTTTCCCTGGAATCTGTCTCATTCCCACTGACGAATTCCAGAAACTTTTGAAAGGGGACCTACCAATGATACTGATAATGGAAGCGCCACTATAGTCATTCACAAATCAGCATTTGGTCTTAGACCATTCTTTTATCTTGACTGTAGCAGGAGCCAAAGGGCCTGGCCCAGTAAGACAGAAGTGACCCCTCTCTTTTGCTATTTTAAAAAAATTTTTATTTAAGTAATTTCTACACCCTGTGTGGGGTTTGAACTAAAAACCCTGAGATCGAGAGTTGTATGCTTCTCTGACCCAGCTGCTTCCCTAGCCTCCCTTTTTAAGATTTACTTATTTGAGGGGCACCTGGGTAGCTCAGTTGCTTAAATGTCTATTTTCTGCTCTCATCATGATCCTGGAGTCCTGGGATGGAGCCCTGCATCGGGCTCCCCAATTGTCAGGGCGTCTGCTTGTCCCTCCCCTCTGCTTGTGCTGTCTCTCTCTCAAATAAATAAATTAAATCTTTTTTTTTTTTTAAGATTTTATTTATTTATTTGACAGAGAGATCACAAGCAGGCAGAGAGGCAGGTAGAAAGAGAGGAGGAAGCAGGTTCCCCGCCGAGCAGAGAGCCCGATGCGGGGCTCGATCCCAGGGTTCTGAGATCATGACCTGAGCCGAAGGCAGCGGCTTAACCCACTGAGCCACCCAGGTGCCCCCTAAATAAATAAAATCTTAAAAAAAAAAAGATTTGAGAGAGAGAGAGAATCTCAAGCAGACTCCGTGGTGAGTGCAGAGCCCATCACAGGGCTCCGTGTCACAACCTTGGATCATGACCTGAGCCGAAATCAAGAGTCAGTTGCTCCGGGCACCTGGGTGGCTCAGTGGGTTAAGCCACTGCCTTCGGCTCAGGTCATGATCTCAGGGTCCTGGGATCGAGTCCCGCATCGGGCTCTCTGCTCAGCGGGGAGCCTGCTTCCCTCTCTCCCTCTCCGCCTGCCTCTTTGTCTACTTGTGATCTCTGTCAAATAAATAAATAAAATCTAAAAAAAAAAAGAAAAAAAAGTCAATTGCTCCACAGACGGAGCCATCCACGTACCTTTTTTCTTTTAAATCAAACTACTGGCTTATGTAAGTTTCCTCTTTTACAGATTCTTATGGCAGTTATTTCTCTGTTTTCTGCTTATTAGGATCCTGTACCCCAAGTCAGGCCTTGGCCATCACAACAGTACTTCTTCCTGAGACCCTTGTGCTGTGCCATGTGCAGTTCAGCAATACTATGCTAGACATCCCAGCAAGCAAAGTCTTCCATGTCCACGCGGGGTTCAGCATGGAGAGAGGTGGGTCCCACTCGCTGCCTCTGGCGCCCTTGTTTCTGTCTCTGCACATGTACCACTTCCTTCCTGGGTGGCATTTAAACTTTGCAGTGTCATCTGCTGTAGAACTCTGGGAACTATCTCAACCAGCGTTTTTGTTTAGTCTCTGTAACACCCTGTGCTTTTCTATTACAGTCTTCCACTTTCTCCTTTGCTAGTCCGTCCCTGTTATCTCTGGGCTTGGATCATTCATCTTTATCCCCAGGAAGTAGCAGTGTTGGAGTGTTTATTGTTGAACTGAAGGATGTTCCAAGCAGAGTAGCATTAACTAGCATAAAGTAGAAATAGGCATGACATTGGAATTTCCTATGAATCACCTTGTAGAACGAAGAGGATTCATGTCAAACGTAAGGCATAAATAGGATAGTGCTACAGTCCAAGACCTTCTGCTCTAGGGCAGGCAGTATGGTGCAAGTAGCGTGCAGCCACTGATGGAAGGCTCACTCGACAAACTGGTGGGCACTAACCAGAATGCCTGGTGCCAGGACAGGGACTAGGTGTACACAGGGGAGCAAGTCAGGGCTTCTCATTTTCACCAGCGCTGTGCAGGGAGATCCGTCACAGAGCAGAGATGCACGGAATGCTGTAGAGACAGAAAGAGAAGAGGAGCAGCTACCTCAAACCTGGGGGTTGGTCAGTTTTACACAGCAAGGCTTGTGGAAGGATGACTAGGAATGCGCTAGATGTGAGAAGGCCACAGGCCAGGACATCCCGGGCAATAAAGTGCCTGGAGTTTGGCAGGACACAGAATGGAGAGGGAAGAGGAGGCAGCAAGGCGGCCAGGGAAGGGCCCTGCGGTAACCCAAGCACAACCTGCTGAGGGTCTAGCCCAAGTAACAGGGAGATACTAACGGAGGGGCAAGTGTCAGACATTTCCAAAGAGGAGCTAGCAAGCTTTGGATGGTTGGATTTAGGAATGAAGGAAAGGGTGTCTGTGAAAAGACAGCGGAGTTCGAGCAAGGATAAGTAGCACAATATTCCGTCGAGATGTGGTTTGACAGGGAAGTGACTAAGCCACGCTCGAAGCACTTTTCACAAACCCTTTCCTGATCTTGGCGACTGCTGGTCACTTCATTCTACATCCGCTAATTTCCATTTCCCTGTTATTTACTGCTCCCTGGCACGCTGCTTTAAGCAACAAGTTCAGCTGCGGGTTGCCTGGGACTGTTTTTCTTCGGTACATTCTCTCCCCACACTGGCCAACAGTCTGCTAATAGGGAACACTCACAATTGAATTCACCTTTTCTTCTGAACTTGCTTCCATGTTTCCTTCCTATTTCAGGCCAACTGGCTGAACAGAGCTTCTGAACCTTCCCCGCTCATTTTTCATCTTTCCTGCAGGGGTTTATGTCTGCCTAATCAGGGTTCGACCCCAGTCTGAAGAGCTGCTCCAGGCCCTCAGCGTGGCTGACACCTCAGTCTATGGGTGGGCCACACTGGTCAGTGAGCGGAGCAAGAATGGAATGCAAAGAATCCTTATTCCTTTCATCCCAGCCTTTTACATCAACCAGTCAGAATTGGTTCTTAGCCGCAGACAAGACGTCGGGGAGATCAGAGTGCTGGGGGTGGACAGAGTTCTTGAAGAGCTAAAGGTATGTGAAGCACTGAACCAAAACATAACTGAGATCAAGGTTTTGAAAAAGGAGTCCTCATTCGTAGTCCAAGGCCAAAGGAACAGCTGTGGAATGACTTTGATAAAATTCACCACGAGCGGGGGAGGGGGGCCCCGGTGGGGGAGGGGAAAGGAGGTGGTTCTTAAAACGAATGAAGAAAACCTGTCTTCTTCACAATGCCAGGGGACTCCCAGAGTCCAGAATTTAGGTCATAAGCTTTGTCAGTCTGGAAGATAATACCAGTATCATCTTAAACAATCTTTAGAATTCTAATTTGAAACTTTTTTTTAGGGGCACCTGGGTGGCTCAGTGGGTTGAGCCTCTGCCTTCAGCTCAGATCACGATCCCAGAGATCCCATTGTTCTGGGACGGAGCCCTGAAAGGCATTAAGCTCTCTGCTCAGCGGGAAGCCTGCCCCCCGCCCCCCCCCCCCCGTCTCTGCCTGCCTCTGCCTACTTGTGATCTCTCTCTGTCAAGTAAATAAATAAAATCTTTAAATAAAATTTTTTTTTTAAAGATTTTATTTCTTTTATTTGACAGAGAGATCACAAGCAGGCAGAGAGGCAGGCAGAGAGAGAGGAGGAAGCAGGCTCCCTGCTGAGCAGAGAGCCCGATGCAGGGCTCGATCCCAGGACTCCGAGATCATGACCTGAGCCGAAGGCAGCGGCTCAACCCACTGAGCCACCCAGGCGCCCCTTTAAATAAATTTTTAAAAAAACTTTAAAGAAAAATATTTATTTATGTAAAGATTTTATTTATTTGCTAAGAGAAAAAAAAGCATGAGAGGGGAGAAGGTCCAAGGGAGAAGCAGACTCCCCATGGAGCTGGGAGCCCCATGCGGGACTTGATCTCAGAATTCCGGGATCATGACCTGAGCCGAAGGCAGTCCCTCAACCAACTAAGCCACCCAGGCGCCCAGAAAGATTTATTTATTTGAGAAAGAGAGCATGCACAGGGAGAGGGACAATGGGAGAGGGAGAAGAGGCTCCTTGCTGAGCAGGGAGCCTGATGTGGGGTGTGATCCCAGGACCTTGGGATCATGACTTGAACCAAAGGCAGTTGCCCAACCAACAGGTTACCCAGGTGTTCCCCCACTTTTTTTTTTTTTTTTTTTTTTTGGAAGATCTGTTTAAGAGCAAGTGGGGGCAGAGAGAGAGAATATCCAAGCAGACTTCTACTGAATGTGGAGCCCAACAAAGGGCTGGATCCCTCCAGCCATAAGAGCAGGACCTGCACAGAATCCAAGAGTTAACTGGCTGCTCAACTGACAGAGCCACACAGGCGCCCCTAGCGCCTTCAAAACTTTTTTGAAGCCTCTTTTATTCTCATAGATCATTTTCTTCCATTACCTACTTCGACACATCTGAGTGTGAAAAAGCAGATGATTGAAGATTGCTAACTAGAAATACAGGGATCTTACTGTATGTTTAGAATGCAATATTGATACAAAACTGATTTTCCTTCTGTCAGACAAGTGCCATTTTATCTTTTCTCCAAGGTCTTCCCCAGCTCCCCAGTCCTAGTGGTCTCTGGCCACAGGCAGTCTTCCCTCACACCTGGCCTGGCTGTCTATCCCGTAAGGGTAATCAACTTCACCTCCCTTCAGCAGACGGCATCTCCTGTTTTCATCAATATTTCCTGTGAGCTCACCAGTCAAAGTGAGGCTGTGCTAGTGAGAGCTCTGAAGAAGGCTGGTGCAGGTGAGCACTGGGGGCTCCTGTTTTTAATCGAGAGAAGGAAAGACCACAGAATTTATTGCTTAATGAGAAACATTCAGCCACTTGGCTAGGATTACTCAAACCAGCTGAGGTATGGATCTTTATTTTCCAAGCCTACCTGGAGCATAACCTTTCAGGAAGCTCTCTTATCACCACCAAGGTATTCTATTTAACGGACATATTTAACAGTAGTTATTAATTTAAAAAGAACTTGGGTCTTGTTAATGTACTATTCTGTTGTAAACCTCTTGATAAATGATTTTCTTCAAAAACATCTGGCAGGGCGCCTGGGTGGCTCAGTGGGTTAAGCCGCTGCCTTCGGCTCAGGTCATGATCTCAGGGTCCTGGGATCGAGTCCCACATCGGGCTCTCTGCTCAGCAAGAAGCCTGCTTCCCTCTCTCTCTCTGCCTGCCTCTCCGTCTACTTGTGATCTCTCTCTGTCAAATAAATAAATAAAAATCTTTAAAAAAAACAAAAACAAAAACAAAAACATCTGGCAGATCTTTTTGTATCAGGCAGTGGGCAAATGGTGACAGCCCTAGAACTGACTTTACTCTCCAAAATCCTGATTCTAGCCATGACTCAGTTTAGAAACTATGCCCCATCTGGGTGGTATGGGAACACGTGTAGTTATGGAAAAGTGTTAGGAAAGCCAAAGGATCGTCCTCCTTATGCTGTCACCTCTACCTGCGCCCATCCCTCCAGAGAAAAGTGTTCTTTGAATGAACTAGAGGAGTGAACTGGACTGAACCCTTGTTCGTCTCCCATGAAAGGAGGTCTGTTTCTACAAGCACGTGATATGTACTGGCCAATACCATAAGTGCATTTTACATGCATTTGTTCTCTTATAACTCTGAAGTAGATGTTTTTCCCTTTGAGGAACTGGAGATGCTCAAGTTTCCATGACTAGAACCAGCGTTCAACCTGTGTCCTCTTGTAAATCTAGAGTCGTAATGGGCTTCCGCAAGGGTCCATGGATGGAATTCCAGGTGCGCATGACCCTCAACAGGGGAAGAACTGCACCTTTATTTTCTCAAGACTTTATTGGTCAGAATGACAAAGGGCACAGCAGAGGGTGCTGCAGGCAGAGGGAGAAGCAGGCTCCCCACTGAGCAGGGAGCCGATGTGGGACTTGATCCCAGGACCCGGGGATCATGATCTGAGCCGCAGGCAGCCGCTTAACTGACTGAACCACCCAGGCACCTCTGCACCTTTATTTTCAATTAACCTCTAACTGAAACTTTCCATTTCCAATTTTATGAATATAGGCAACAAACCACAGTAATAGCAATATGTAGGACTCTGTCACCTACAGAATTCAGGTATTTTCATGTTCCAATTATTAGATACCAATGTTCACGTCAAAATTACACAAAAAATTACAGTAGTTATCAGACCTGACTCTAGGTCTTTGTTACTAAAGCACATTACTTTATCAAAAAAGGCCTTTTTAACATCCTGCTAAGTGTATACATAGCTGTATCACAATTAAGTGTTTTTCTGTTTTGGTTAACTTTGATAAAACTGGTTTCCTTTATTCCTACACATTTTAATTTTTGCATTTAAAAACATTCTGAGATATGATCCATAGGTGCCACCATACTGCCCAAATTGTTCATAGCATAATAAATGGTTAACCTCTGCACTTCTCAGAGCTAAAAGAGGGACCAGAGGGAATAGTACAGCCCTGGTGAGTAGAAGTGGTCAGACACAAAGATCCAACTCAGCCTTCAGCTTATCGACACAAGCACACGGAGTACCCGCTGGTAGACGCCAGGCATGGTATATACACCGGCAGGATACCTAGTACAGGAATCAGATTTAAGACAGGGCCTAATTAAGGAGCTAGTAATCAGTTCATCGTAGCCAGAACAAAGCGGTACTGGAAAGGTTGATCATGTTTCATAATCATAATCCTGTTCCTAATCAATTTATTTGGACTCTTACCCTGTAAATACTGGAAAGCCAAAAGCTTTCAACAATTGGACCTGATCAAGGATTAGTATAGAACATCTTGCTTTTAGTGCATCTTTACTTCAAACAACTTCAAACTGTTCTTCAGAGCAAAGCAATTTGTAAACAATTCTGAAACAAAGTACCATGAGAAGAGACCACTCACAAGTCTGAAGGTTAGAGGGCCTACAGTAGGGATGCAGAAGAGGAACTAGGTAGGAGGACCTGGCGACAATATGGATATATGGGAAGACCTGGAAGTTCAGGGGAGTCTGCTGGGACAGGTGTTCATTTCTAGACACTGAAGAATTTGAAAAAACCAATGTCCAATGTCAGGTGTGCTTCAGAAACACAAGTCTTAAGTTTTATTGAGGACAGTGTTATACAAAAATCAGAATGCTCCCTAAAAACCACATCCTAAGTAAAAAATGACAAGGGAACCCTTGGAATTGAAAAGTGGTTGGTGATCCAAATAAGAATTTCAGGTTAGAGGGATCAGAATTGGAAGTTCAATCGCCACAATCACAAACTTGGTCAAGAGAGGAACGTCACTCGGAATTAAAATACACAGGAAAGGTAGTAACAGGCATCTTAAGGTAGCGTATCCATTTGTTAAACACCCATCTGTAAGTTGGTAAGAAATACAAGATTCCAAGTTTGGGAGTTTATTATCTAGGACATAAGAACAAGCCAAAGAGGCAGAGGAACCAAGTACATAATTCACCTCTTTAACCCTGTTAAGAAGCAAAACAACTTCCCCAAGGACTGGGTTCTGAGAGCTTCTGCTGAATACCCATGACCATGTGTTTTTAGCTTTAACTATTACATTGTATCATTCTGACCAATACACAGATCAATGTGAAGCCTCAGGTATCTTCCAGAAGTTCCTGGGTTCTCACCAGACCATCCTCTTTACCCTCTTTGCCATGCTGGCATCAACGGCTTTCGTCTTTCTAGGTAAGGTACCCTTATATTCAGCACCATGGACGTTTGATTTATAAGCTACCTTCATCTAATTTCACCAACTATGAGAATAAAAATTAGATTATCACATCTCACTTGTGACAAACAGTTGGAACTCATTCAGCCTCCCTAGCCCTGGTCACCTAGTGGACCAAATGTCCTGCCCAACTTACCACCAAGCAGTAAACTGCATGTGACAGACTCCTGCTTGGAAGTGGAAACCACTGCTAAGCCTTGAGATAACGGCGATACCTGCCTTGTTCTTTTTCCAGCATACAATGCCTTCTTAAACAAGATACAGACGGTTCCAGTTGTTTATGTACCAACTCTAGGAACACCACAACCAGGTAAAAAAGAACCACCCTCACCTATGAAAAGATCAAATTATTCATACTCCATCTGCTTCTCCTTTTTACTCCTAGGTCCTTATACCTCCACCACACGTCCTCCTCCACCTTTCATGAGTCCACAACCCCGACCAGGCCAGACTCGGCTACAACACTGGCTATGGAGTGTACGGCACTAACCTCCCCTCAACTGTCGAGGACTGGAGCCATAAAGCCCCAAACTAGGCTTCTGAACGCTGTAAATAAAGGATCCTAAGCTGTTCTACACTAAAGTGTGCTGGGCTGTGTTTTAAAGATTAAGTATCCATTCTTCATGCTATGAAAACATAAAAGTGAAATAAACGTTTTTATATAGCATCCCACGTTTTTATCAAGGTCGCAAAATTTACTCAGTGAACCTAACTGGACAGAAATGTCCCAAATAGACTTTTTAAGTACTTGGCCACTTACTTGCCCCAAATGACTCTAGCAGTCCACTCTTCTGGTTGCCCCCGAGTACTTGAGGTAGGAACTTCCTAGCAGTAAAACAAAGACAATAAACAGAACGTATCCAAAATCTGTTTATTGGGGTAGTGTCCCACTCATGCTGACTCCGGGTGCTTTTAGTGCTGCTTCCGCCTGAAGGAGCATCCTGGAAAGAGGAGGTTCAGAGGTTAACTTCCTGCCCACCCCACAAACAAGGGCATGCCTGATGACCGCCCCCCCACGAAAGCTACGTCTTTACTTTCTTCTGAACCTGCAGCTCCCCCTCCAGCCGCTGAGAAACTCTACCGCCAGCTCAAACGCAGACCCTCTTAGGACTCCTCCGCCCCGGTTTTAGCGCTCAGTGCTTGGGCACTAATACGCGGTTTCCCCTAGCACCGAGTGGGGGGACGAACGACCCCCAACGCCGACAGGCTTCACGAGGCAGCCAGACAACTCGACCCACGGCCGCTCCCGCTTCACGAGGTTCGGGCCTCGACTCACCTTCTGTAAGCCTCGCCTTTCCTCCCGTGGGCTGGCAGAGGACAGTGGAGCAGCCCACACACAGAACTACCGTTTGTGCGTGGCTGAAGACGGTGGTGATTTTGTAGCATCCTGGGGACACACGCCAAGAAGCAGAGACTTAGGACCGCCCGACGCCTGCCTTCGCGCGAGCGCAGGCCCGGCTGCGTTCCCGGTCAGGACAGGGACGTCCCCCGCCGCCAATCCACCGACCCCTCCGCGTGATGCGCCGGATCCACAGGCACGTTCGAGCCCGCCCGGGAGCGGCCCGCCGCGGTCTCAGGCCTCCCCCACCGCCACCCCCACCCCGGAGATCTGCCCCCCGCCTCCCGCAGGTCCCCCGAGCGGCGCCCCTCACCCGGGCACTTCACGTCCATGAAGTAGGAGTTGGGGCTCTGCACCAGGCGCTTCTTCTTGTGCTTCCTCTTCTCCTCTTCCGGGGACGGATGCAGGAGGTCCTTCGCGAGCTACGAGAGGCAGACAGGCGCGGTCAGGGCGGCGGCCGCCCCGGCGGCAGCGGCAGCTCGCGCGCCCGGCGTCCGCAGCGGGGCCGCCATCTTACCCCCCGCCTCGGGCCGCGCGCCGCCCGCCCCCGCGCCCGTCGCCTGAGGCCCGAAGCCCGCGGGCGGCCCCCGGGACCCGCACCCGGCGGAGGGACGTGCGCGCGCGAGAGAGAGGCGAAGCCTTCGCCGGGACCCGGGCCGGGGAACTCACAGGCATGTTCTCGTGGGGAGGTCGTCACCGCCGGAAAGGAGCGAAAGCGGAAATCCTGCCGCTTATATCCGCCGGCCGCCGGAAGTGACGCGCGCGCGTTGGGCAGCCATGCCGGAGTCCGCGCGCCGCCGCTGCCGGGACCGGCTGCCCGCCGACGGGGGTTGCGGCGCCGCGTGAGCGGGAGCGCGTCAGCAGGGGCGGCTGAGGAAGACGGGGCTGCCGAGCCGTGCCCGGGACTTGGCGCAGACCTTCGGTGTCTTTCAGTGGGTTACGCTGCCAGTGAGCTCCGCGGGGCAGGAAAGCCCCCGTTGCCCGCGTCCCGGTCCGCCGCTGGTCTGGTTGGGTCTTTCGGCCCCTTTCCTCGCACGACGACGACCTCAGACCCTGACGTACTGCTCCGCTCTCGGTGCGGGCCGAGGAGCCGCCCGGGGTCCCGCCCCCTCCCCGCCGAGGCGGCTGTGTCACTTGAGCCTCCCGCAGCCCTTCCCGCCGGTCGGCCCCGGCCCCGACTCTCCGAGCTTTCAGACCCTCGCAGCACGGACGCGCTTGGCAGAGCGGGAAGGAAGCCCGACGAGGAGCGCAGCCCCGTCTCCCGCAGCCCCTTTGCCGCAAGGAGGCTCGAAGACGACGCGAGGGCGACTTGGAGTCCCGGGAAAGGCGTGTGCGTCGCGGTCGGGGGCGTGCGGGCGAGAGCTCCGCCGGGGGCCCGGGGCCCTGACGTGCCTCTGCCAAGTTCGGTGGGGTGAGCCCCGCGCCGTGGCCGGTGTCGCACTCCCAGCGCGGCCTCGGGGAGCAGAACCGCCTCCAGCGCGCCGCCGGAGGCCGGAACGTCCCGAGGAAGCGGCCTTTCGGCTGAAATGGGCAAGCGGGGTGTCGGCCGGCGCGAGTCCGCGAGAAGAGCGTTGCGGGTTGATGGAAGAGCGGGGGAGGCCGGGGCCGGAATGAGGGGTCCCGGGCGGCAGGGTGCGGCGGAGAGCGGCGTCGCGCAGCGCGGCTTGCGGGCGGGAAGAGCCCAGATCGGGGCCGAAGGACAGGACACGCGGACGGGTCTTCAGCAGACGGGCCGTGAGAGCGGGCGAGCGGCTTCAGGGCTGGGTCGGAGCGGCGCCGGGGTGGCTCCGGCCATGAAGCCTCTGCCTCGGCTGGGGTCGTGACCCCAGGGCCCAGGCGTCCGGAGCCCCGCGTCGGCTCCCCGCCCGGCGCGCAGTCGGCTGCTCCCTCTCCTCCTCCCCCTGCTCGTGCGCCCGCCCGCTGTCTCGGTCAGAGAAAGAAAAGTGAGGGACGGAGGGGATGGGCCGGCGGGGCCTGGGCGCAAAGACGGCCGCGACGAGCCGGGTGACGAGAGGCGTCTCCGCACACCCGCACCGCACGCGCGGTGGCCGCTGTGAGAGAAGCGGTGGTTGGTGTCCTCTCCACAGCCGCGTCTGCCGTTCTGCAGCCTTCCCACGGCGCTGGACGGCGCTGTCCGGGCCGCCCCGGGCTGGCGTGAAGATCGTGCCCCGTCGAAGGAGGAAAGCAGACGGGTAGCCCTGGTCTCCGTCGCACCGATCCCACACGGGGTCCCCGAATAAAGCCTCAGAATGAGTCTTGGCGAAAGCGGGTGTGTGTGTGTGTGTGTGTGGCAGGGGGGATGCGTGTACCGGTGTGATGTGCGGTTGTGGTATATGCGTGCGGCGTGTGCGGTGTGGTTCGTGTGTGTGTCTACACGTACGTGTGCGCACGGCTTCTCCCCCCCCGCCCCGTGGGGCTGCAGGACGCCGCCGCCTCACGCCGACCACCAGGGGGCAGAGCGTCCCCACAAGTGGCTGGTGTCGCGGGGCGTCCCGCCGCGTTCCTGGGGAGCTGGGCCGGACATGAGGGCGGAGAACCCCGGAGCCCAACAGGGCCCTGAAGGCGGCCAGCCTGGGGTGGCCCTCGGGTCCCTCGTCTCCGCACCACCCCCCGTGGTGGCCCCCAGTGCCAGCGCCGCCGTCAGCCGGCATCCCCCAGATTCCGTCCGCGTGGCGGAGGCGGCCCAGTCCCACGGCGTCCCCGGCGCGGACTGCGAGCGCGCGGGGGACGGGGCTGGGGGGGCCCCGGCGGGCGGCCAGGGGGTGGGGCCCACGGCAGGGCCGCCTCCCCTCTTTCCCGGAGCCTGGGCGGAGAGGGAGGAAAAGTTTCTGGCCTGGGCTCCGTGCAGTTCCGTCCGCCAGCCCTGCGGGCCCGCCCACCCGCGCCTCCCCCGGCTCCCCAGTGTCCGCCATGGCCAAAGCCTACGACCACCTCTTCAAGTTGCTGCTCATCGGGGACTCGGGGGTGGGCAAGACTTGTCTCATCATTCGCTTTGCAGAGGACAGCTTCAACAACACCTACATCTCCACCATCGGTGAGCCCGCCGGCCGCGCCCCGGACCCTCGGCTCCCCCGGCCCTCACCCCTGCATCTCCACCGGCGGTGACCGCGTTGGCGGAGCCTCCTGCCCCGTCCCACACCCCCGGCTCCCCCAGGCTTCCAGGTTACTAGTGGCCCCACTTTTCAGTCCTCCAGAGGGAGGCTTCTAAACTGTCTCTCAGCCCAGTCTCAGACCACCCCCCCGCACATCTCCGAATGGTGCCCAGCCTCGAAGCTCTCCGAGGCCGCGCAACTTCTCGGTTGGGCCGGCCCCTCGCTTTCCTGGTACCATCCTTCTCTCTCATCCCCGTGCTTCCGCCCAAATGCACATGAACCCTTCCGCGTTTATCGCCGTGCATCTCTCCCCACCCCCACCCACCTAGAAGTCTTGACCCCTCTGAATTTCCTGTGCCTCCTGTCCCTGAACATGCTTCCCAGTTCCGTTAGCCTCTTTGCGTCTTGCTGGCTTTCAGACCCTCCCGCTGCATCCCCACCTTACCACTTCCCAGCCTCCCTGCCCTTCAGCTTAATGGGGGTGGGCAGGGTGGGACAGAGTGACCCTCTGTCCTAGAAAGTGGCCCAAGTACTGGGAAGGTGGGTATACAGTCAGCCAGGCAAGGAGGGTAGGAGTGGGGCAACTTTTGGGGGCTCTGAGTCAGCCTGGTGACTCAGCCTCCTTGCTAGGCTCCCAAAGGGCTCTGGGGAGGGGCCCACGTTGTCACTAAGAACGGTGCCTCCCCTCCTCCCTTCTTGTCTTCATCTTCTCTGGCCTGGGAAATAAAACAAGGGGAGTCTCAAGACAATTCTGGTTAGAAAAAGAGAGGGAAATGCCCCCTCTTTCCTAGTTCAGCCTCGGGAGGAATTAGTCTTGCTTGCAAGTGTGGCGGCTCCTTGACTAACACAAATTGCCTCAGCTGGCTCTTTGTCCTATAGGGCTGGAGGGTGGCCGGGGCACCGAGAGTACAGCGTACTAGGAAAACAGAAGGGAAGAGGAAGCTGAAAGGCCTGTTTTTAAAAAAGATTTTATTTATGGGGTTGCCTGGGTGGCTCAGTGGGTTAAGGCTCTGCCTTCGGCTCAGGTCATGGTCTCAGGGTCCTGGGATCGAACCCTGTGTCGGACTCTCTGCTGAGCGGGGAGCCTGCTTCTCCCTCTTCTCTCTGCCTGCCTCTCTGCCTACTTGTGATCTCTCTCTCTCTCAAATAAATAAATAAAGTCTTTTTAAAAATTTTTACTTATTTGACAGAGAGAGGGAGAGATCACAAGTAGGCAGAGAGGCAGACAGAGAGGAGGAAGCAGGCTCCATCCCAGGACCCTGAGATCCTGACCTGACCCGGAGGCTGAGATGTAACCCACTGAGCCACCCAGGTGCCCCTGAAAGTCCTATTTTGAGGGAGACACTGAACTAAGAGAGCTGTCAGCTGGGGTTGCTGGGTGGACCCAAGAGGTGCCTGAAGCTGCCCAGGAGAATTTCCATCACTTAGCCCTCCCAGATCCGTAACATCTCAGGAAAAACAATATGCTTACTGTACAAATACAGCTTTGAGAAAATTCTAGTTTCACTTGCAACAAGGTTGCTTCCCGAGTACAGCCCCTGCAGAGTTCCTAGTACTGCGGTGCCCCAGTCCCTCGTCTCCCAATCCTCCCTGGGTCTCAGCTTCAGCGTGTGGGCTCCCTCCTAGGAATCGACTTCAAGATCCGCACTGTGGATGTAGAGGGAAGAAGATCAAACTGCAGGTCTGGTGAGTGAACCCCCAGCACTGCGGGGCACATTCCCTCAGTTCCCTCCTGGCACCAGTTCCCTCCCTCTCCTCACTGCTCCTTCCTGCCACTTCTCCCAGGCCACTTCCTGTCACTGCCCTCAGACGTCCTCCTTCCATCTCTCTTCCAGCCTGCTCAACTATTTTCAGCTTTTTCGTAACTCTCTCGCCTCTCCTGGCTCCAGAGCATTCTCTGAACTTGACAGTAGATGTCTGCAGGGCTGTCCCGTGGGAAGGGCACTCAGGCAGGTCCCCAGCAAGCGGCGGAATTGAGACGGTCAGTGTGTGCTCTCCCTGAGTCAGGGAGAGCCTGGAGAGCCGAGCTGCGAGGGCCAACCTGCCTCGGGAGAGCTGTGGGCTGCCGGCTGTGGAAGCGGGGGCGGCCTGGAGAAGCTTTAGGACGCAGTGGAGAAGAGCAGGTCGGGGCTTGCTGCTGAATGACTTTCATCCGTTACTGAGCCCCTTCGGATCTCTGCCCTCGTTTGTAAAGCAGGGACCAGACGACATGCGTCACGAGGGTAGGGCGAAGGAGGCGCTTGGCACGGAGTAAGTGTTTGACAGATCAGCCCGAGAGACCTTGTCCCTCAGGTCTGTGTCATCTCCCAGCCGTCCTACCTCCTTTGCCCCCTTTACTGTTTTCTGATGCTGTTCCTTTCAGCTTCACCATGCTGCAAGAGCTACATTCTTAGCAGGGCCTTTCTGTCTTTGGAGAACCATTCCCTCTTTCCTGCCCCTTCTTCAGGGACACGGCTGGCCAGGAGCGATTCAAGACGATAACGACTGCCTATTACCGTGGGGCCATGGTACGAGATGTGGGTCTGGATGAGAGATGAAGCAGCAGAGTGCAGCTGTATGAGTACCCATGGGCAGGGCTGGGGCGGGAAAATTGGGACGGGACACAGTGCGCGAGGTGGAGGACCCCACACAGACTATGGGGAGAAGCTTGGAGAGAATTTGCAGGGTTACTTGAAGGGGCAGGAAGCCGAAACGGGGGGAATGGGGCCCAAGGCTCCATGGTGAACTCTTGCCATCCCGCAGGGCATTATCCTAGTATATGACATCACAGATGAGAAATCCTTCGAGAATATTCAGAACTGGATGAAAAGCATCAAAGAGGTAAAGACCCTCCTGAAGAGATGGAAGACCAGGAGCCGTGAAGGTGAGCAGGACCGCACTTGACTCTTCCTGCCTTTGTGCTCCCAGAACGCCTCAGCTGGGGTGGAGCGCCTGCTGCTGGGCAACAAGTGCGACATGGAGGCCAAGAGGAAGGTGCAGAAGGAGCGCGCTGTTAAGGTGAGGCCCAGGCCAAGATGGAGTTGGGTTCCAGAAGGCTGCTGCCCTTTACCCACCTCTCTTCTTCTCCCCTCCACCCCGCAGCTGGCTCGCGAGCATGGGATCCGATTCTTCGAGACCAGTGCCAAGTCCAGCACAAATGTGGATGAGGTGAGACCTGCCCCAAGCCCACCCCCACTCCCAGAGATGGCCGATAGACAGCAAGCCTGCCCTCCCCTCCGGCCTGTTCTGACCACTTACTCCTTTCCCCATCAGGCTTTCAGTTCCCTGGCCCGGGACATCTTGCTCAAGTCAGGAGGCCGGAGACCGGTGAGTTGGTTCTGCTGGGATGGGCTCAGCTGTGTGTGCATGAGAGTCCCTGTTAGGAGTGAAACCCCTGGAGACAAGCAGTGCTAACGCCACCCAAGGGTGGATCCCCTTCCAGCAGTGTACAGACCCCAGACGGCCACTGTCACCCTGATCCTGTGCCCTTCCCCCTCCAGGGAAACAGCCAAAAGCCCCCCGGCACTGACCTGAGAGCTTGTGACAAGAAGAACACCAGCAAGTGCTCCCTTGGCTGAGGACCCTAGGCCCGGAGGCTGGACCTGAGGGAGGCAGGGCTGTGGGTGGGCAGGGGAGGAACAGCACATGGGACTTGGAGGGGCTGGAGGTAGGTAGATGGTGGAAGAGTAGGAGCAAATGGAGAAGAACATGGGAAGGCAAGAGACGAAAAGGAGGTGGAATAGAGAGGGAAGGAGAAGCAAGGAGGAGAGAGGTGAGGGAGTAACAGGAGGAGAGGGGGCAGGAAGACACGGGAGGAGGAAAGAACCGGCCCTAGGTGTCAGACCTTCCCTGGGCTTCTAGGGCAGACATAAATGTAAATAAACAGTTGATTTGTTGTTACTGGATCAGGTTTTAGGGTTGTGTGAGAAGTTGGCTCAGCACCCCCTCTGGAAGTTTGACCCTATGACCCTGCACAGTCTTGTCAGTATGAAGGACCAGCACCCACACAAAGGTCCCTGGTTTGGTGACATTCATCATCAGACCCAACTCCTGCCTCTGAGGTGGTTGGGCTGCCGGAATCAGGCTGGCTTCCTATGACACCGGGACCTGTCCCCACATGGATGAGGAAAAGACCAGGAGATTCTCTGAACCTGGAGATCTGGACATCCTTTTTCCGTTATAGGGTTGAGAGGAGCCTTGTGGGCAGAGCCTTGCCTGGTTTCCAGAGGACTCTTTCTTAGGCCTTCCCAGGGGAGTGACAGCCCTAGACTCAAGGAAGTAACAGGTCCTGGTTTTATCCTGTGATTTCTTCAAGCGTCTCTGATTCCACCACCCGTCCTCTTAGGTAGCCGGTAGGCATTATTTTCCACTTTTATAGATGAGGAAAATGAGACACGGAGGAGATTCATTTAGTCATAAATCTTTTTTTTTTTTTAACATTTATTTGTTTATTTATTTGAGAGAAAGAACGTGCGAGCGCACACAAGGGGTGGGGCCAGGAAGCAGGCTCGCGGCTCCGCAGGGAAACTGACGGAGTGCTGGACGCCAGCCCGGGGCTCTGGGGTCATGACCTGAGCTGAAGGCAGATGCTTAACTAACTGAGCCACCCCGACATGTAGTCATTAATTTTTTTTTTTTAAGATTTTTATTTATTTATTTGTCAGCAGTTGCACACAGCAGGGCAAGTGGCAGAGGCAGAGGGAGAAGCAGGCTCCCCGCTGAGCAGGGAGCCTGATATGGGACTCGATCCCAGGACCCCAGGATCATGACCTGAGCCGAAGGCAGACGCTTAATGGACTGAGCCACCCAGGCGCCCCACAGTCATAAATCTTTATTGAACATTTAGTATGTGCCAAACACAATGGTCAATTTTGGGTGGAACTTACAAAAAGGACAAGCAAATTTTAACAAAAACAGTTCCTGGGGCACCTGGGTGGCTCAGTCCATTAAGCGTCTGCCTTCGGCTCAGGCCCTGATCTCAGGGTCCTGGGATCGAGCCCCGAATCCGGCTCTCTGCTCAGCGGAGAACCTGCTTCCCCCTCTCTCTCTCTGCCTGACTCTGCCTACTTGTGCTCTCTCTGTCAAGTAAATAAATAAAATCTTAAAAAAAAAAAACCAAAAACAGTTCCTAAGTACTGAATAACAAAGAGGCAAAACTACTGGCATGCTAAAAAACCACCACCCAGGGGCGCCTGGGTGGCTCAGTGGGTTAAAGCCTCTGCCTTCGGCTCAGGTCATGATCCCAGTGTCCTGGGATCAAGCCCCACATGGGGCTCTCTGCTCAGCAGGGAGCCTGCTTCCCTTCTTCTCTCTCTGCCTGCCTCTCTGCCTACCTGTGATCTCTGTCAAATAAATAAATAAAATCTTTAAAAAAAAAAAAAAAGGAACCACCACCCACAAACTCAGGCTTGATGACGCATAGTCCCCATAAACATACACAGCCCCCTTGGACACTTGCACAGGAGTTTCTTTTCTTTTTTTTTTTTTTTTTAAGATTATTTATTTATTTGACAGGCAGAGATCACAAGTAGGCAGAGAGGCAGGCAGAGAGAGAGAGGAGGAAGCAGGCTCCCGGCTGAGCAGAGAGCCCGATGTGGGGCTCGATCCCAGGACTCTGGGATCATGACCTGAGCCGAAGGCAGAGGCTTAACCCACTGAGCCACCCAGGCGCCCCTTGCACAGGAGTTTCTAAACAGCCAAATTATCTCACAGACAACCTTTTATCAGGGTTAATGAAAATGGCACATTTGGCTTCCACAAGTTTAATTTTACAGATAGGAAGTTCAAGGCACTTCAGAAATCCCCGTGCCGGTGGCATGGAAATGGATGGCACAACCTTGGGTCAGCAGCATCTGTGCCGCTGTTTGTTGGTAAAGGACAACACCAGGGAAAAGCCTGACCATGCTGGGAGGAGAACTTCGGAATGATTGCATACGTGTGTTAAGTACCAAATTTCTGCGGGGTGAAGATCAGCCCTGGGCTCTGTGGCCAGCAGCCCAGCTGGTGTGCTTTGCTCAGGGTTATGAGGAAAGACTTGCATTTTGTGAATCCCAGGAAGAACACTGACATCTTCATCACACCCCAGAGCGGATGTTTGAAAATCCAGTATCAGAGGCGCCTGGGTGGCTCAGTGGGTTAAGCCTCTGCCTTCGGCTCAGGTCATGGTCTCAGGGTCCTCTGATCGAGGCCCACATCAGGCTCTCTGCACAGTGGGGAGCCTGCTTCCCCCCACCCCTGCCTGCCTCTCTGCCTGCTTGTGATCTCTCTGTCAAATAAATAAAATCTTAAAAAAAAAAATCCAGTATCGGTGCAGAAACCTACTCAGTTGCTTGGTAAAGCTGTTGGAAGTGAGAGCTTAGGGCTCCCACAGCTTGTTACCAGCCGTGGTCAGTTTTGATAAGGAGTAACAGGTTGCTCGAAGGATTTCATCCAAACTTTCCTAACCACTAAAAGCTACTGGAAACTACACCTATTTTCCGTTACATACAACTATAGACATGTACAAACAGTAACTTAAAGGAATGAGCAAACAGTCACAAGAAAAGTAAAGTTTGGTCTCAACTCCCATCTGATGGTCTTTCCACAGTCTGATCGTTCCTGCTCCTGAGGACCCAGCAGCCTTTATGGGATGCAGCATTGCATATACGCTTCAACTTAAATGCAGTGCTCTAGCCCTTAGGGCTGTGGGGTGGGGGGAGGCCAGAAAGACTTATGGGGATAGGAGAATGTGGGGTAGGGTTAACCAAACAGGCAAGCCGTTTCGTCTTGAGAAGTGGGGGTACAGATTACTACTAGTGACCCTAATTGTATGAATTTAAGTACCCCCTGAACTCACTCGGTCTTATTGTCTGGGAGGCTGTGAACCCACGTGTATGTAAAATTAGGAGGAAATTACGGGCAGAGTTCGATTGCCAGGCAGTAAAGCACGAACCCAGAGAGCAGGCCAAGTCTCCCGGAGGGTTATCTCCATGGGGTGGAAAGCCGGGGGGTGGGGGAGTGGGGGGGTGGTGAATCTTTGGCCTTGGAATCGCTCTTCTGGGCCCTCCCGCTCAGTCTCTGGGTGGCCTTGCAAGTCACTTCTACTCTGAGCTTACAACATAGGGACAAAACGGGATCACCGAAGACCAAGGTGACCGAAACGTTGACGTCAAGAAGTAGGACAGTGATGGGACCCAGTGCAATCAGAGGAAAAAGAAAATACTTGTTTGCATGTCGCCCTAACCCTGGAAACTGCGCACGAACGTCCCCGTTTCCGAGGCTATCGAGAGGCGGCCGGCGCCCTGCAAGCCCGCCTCGGTTCTTCCCGGGCCTCCCGGTCCCGCGCTCCCGTCCCGGGGCGAATGGCGCTCCCACCGGGGAGCCGGAGCGCGGAGCTCGCCAGGGTACCGGGCCCGGGGACAGTCCGGGAGCAGCGGCGCCGGCGGCTCGGCCGGGGGAGCGGAGACACCACGCCCCGGGCTGGGGAAGTGCGGGGGCGCCTCGCTCCCGGGACCATCCGGGAAGGAACGGGGCCGGATGGAGGCTCGGCGGGACATCCCCGCGCTTTCGGAGGTGGCGGCGGACGGTTCCGTGTCGCTGCTCACCTCGCCCACAGGGGGCCAGTGGGCGGCCACGCAGAAGGACCCGGCCGCCGCGAACACCGGCCAAGCGGCCTCTGCCCAACTCGCCGCCTGCGGAGGGCCGAGACTCGCGCGCCTGCGCGGAACGACTCAGCCGCGGGAACCCTCCCAGGTCCCGGCATTCCCCGCGCTGCGGCCTTTTCTCCCGCCCCGCCCCTCCCCCCCAACGCGGGCCCGGCATCCTCCGCGGAGCAAAATGGCGGCGGCCGGGACGGCCCCGGAGGTGACGAGGAGCTAGACCGTCCGCCCCGCGGCCTCTCCCGAGGGCCGTGCGGGTCCCAGGAAGCGAGCTCAAGCCCAGTCCAACGAAGGCGTGATGCCTTTTCCTGCCGTGGCCGTGGGGACGCCCCAGTGATGCCTCTGCCCTGAGAGGCAGTGTCGGCTTCTCGCAGCCCTGACTGGACCTCCGGAGCCTGCGGCGGAAGCGCCCCGGCCGAGGCACGAGGCCGGTCTCGCAAGTCCCTCCGCCCCGACAGGCGCGACCCTGAGCGCTCCATGCCTGCGGGCGGAGGGAGGCGGTGCCTCCCCCAGGGCTGCCACCTCTGTTGGCTGCTCTGCGCTTTCGCCCTAAAGCTCTGGTGAGGAGCGGCGGAGGGCAGAGGGGCCGAGAGGACCGCGTCGTCCCCGCCCCTCGTGGGGCAGGGGGGGTGGGGGGAGGGCGCGCGGGATCCGGCGCCGCGGAGGTGGGGACTTCCCTGTTTTCTGGCTTCTGATTTGTGCCTCCCCGTCCCCCACCCTCGCTCCGGCTGCAGCCAGGCCGAGGTCCCCGCGCCCGCGGAGAAGCTGTCAGGTGGGTGATGGTACGCCGGCCCGGCCCCCGTCCTCCCACCGAGCCGGAGCGCAGGTGGGGACGCGGGCGGTCAGCGGTGCTGGGAGGTGGGGTGGGCCGCACCTTCGCGAGACCCATTTTCCGAACGAGGTCTGGGGCTGGCCTTTCTCTGCCGTTGCAGTGGGCGCCTCGAACCTGCCGTGCTGGCTGGTGGAAGAGTTCGCGGTGGCAGAGGAGTGCGCGCCGTGCTCCCGTTTCCAGGCCGTGAGTATGTGCTCCCTCCCCGCTGCCCGCTGCCTGCGTGTGCCCCAGCATCGCCTTTCGGTGTTTTTCCTTGCAGTCTCGTTGTGTGTCCCCCTGAACTGGTTTCCCTCCGAAAATGTGCCATTTCCTAAGTTAATGGTAATATTTGGCTAATAATCATATTCATTTAAAGAAAACCTTACTTTTAGGGGCGCCTGGGTGGTGGGTGGTGATCTCAGGGTCGTGCCCCTTCTTGTGGGGATCTGGGCTCTTGCTTGACATTCTCCTCTCTGCCACTTGCCAGGTTCATGTGCCCTTACTCTAACTCTTTGAAGATTTTTTAAGATTTTATTTATTTGACAGACAGAGATCACAAGTAGGCAGAGAGGCAGGCAGAGAGAGAGGAGGAAGCAGGGTCCCCGCTGAGCAGAGAGCCCGATGTGGGGCTCGATCCCAGGACCCTGAGACCATGACCTGAGCTGAAGGCAGAGGCTTAACCCACTGAGCCACCCGGGCGCCCCTGAAGATTTTTTTTTAACCTATAATTATTACAAACCGGCTTTGGGTTTTTTTGTGTGTTTTTGTTTTTTTTTTTTTTTTTTCCCTAATAGACTTTATTTGCAAGACAGCGGGTGCATAAGCCTGGGGGCGGGGCATAGGGAGAGGGAGAGGCCGGATGCGGGGCTCCCTCCCAGGACCCTGGGATCATGACCTGAGCTGAAGGCAGAGGCTTAACCATTTGAGCCCCCCAGGCGCCCCTAAATATCTTAAAGTAAGCGCTACAGCAATGTGAGGCTGGAGCTCCTAACTCTGAGATCAAGACTCAAATGCTGACTGAGCCAGCTAGGCACCCCGGTCATGATCATTTTTAATCCCATAGGCTCTGGAATCTGTCCCTCTTAGACTGTTGCCTCTGAAGTGTTCTGTTAATGATCACGCAACCAGTACCTCCACCATCCCCATTAGAACTCTCTCTTGGGGCACCTGGCTGGCTCAGTCGATAAGTGTCTGCCCTCAGCTCAGGTCATGATCCCTGGGTCCTGGGTTTGAGCCCCACATCGGGCTCCCTGCTCAGTGGGGCATGCTTCTCCCTCTCCCTGCTTGTGTTCCCTCTCTTGCTGTCTCTGTCAAATAAAGACAATCCTTATAAACAATTTCTTTGTTGGTTCTCTGTTGCCCATCAGCTCTGAGCCGTAGCAGGTGGACACCTGGCGCTTCTGAATGGCAGTCTTTCTGCTTCTGCTGCCCTTTCCTGACATGTGCTTTGGTCCTTTTCTTCTGACAGAAAACCACCCCTGAGTGTGGTTCCACAGGGTATGTGGAGAAAATCACATGCAGCTCATCTAAGAGGAATGAATTCAAAAGGCAAGTGTTGTTTCTCATCTTGGAACTTTCTAGATCACGTCTTGTTCTTGTGGTGTTAGGCAGACTAATAGCCCCACATCTTTCTGTCTGGAGGTCGTGTGGTATATGGGGGTCGGGGGAACCAAAGTATTTGAATCCACGTTCCAGCTCTCATCCTCAGCACTTCATCATTGGTCTCATTTTCTCATCAGTAGAATTGGTTAATACCAGCTCTGTTTACCTCACTAGAAAATAAGTTGAACGTCAGATTCAAGTGGGATTTGTATAGGGTAAACACGTTAGAAGGATGACTGTGGCTTCCTCTTTTCTCTCAGAAAGCCTTGATTAGGCTTCACTAGAAGGGAGATTGGAGGGAGAGGTGGTTCAGCCTTCCCTGGAAATAACTGTTTCTTCCTGCTCTTAGCTGCCGCTCAGCTCTGATGGAACAACATTTATTCTGGAAATTTGAAGGGGCCATCGTGGGTGTGGCCTTGGTCTTTGCTTGCCTTGTCATCATTCGTCAGCGACAGCTGGACAGAAAAGCTCTGGAAAAGGTCCGGAAGCAAATCGAGTCCATATAGCTACCTTCCACTTTTTGATAGGGGCCTTAGGGATTGTACCTCAGACACAGACAGTAGAATGGACAGACTTGGGCCTTTTGTTCTTGGGAACTTGTGGTGGCACCTACTTCTCTGTCTCTTGTCTAGATCATTAACGAGCAAAATACAGAATAGTTTTCTTCTCTATTATAATTTGGTTTGGGACAGGAAGTCCTGGTGGCAGAAATGGGATAGCAGCTTTAGGCCCCAGTGTACCAACTACCTATCTTCCCCTTTTTCTGGTACTTATTTAAAATTTTCAGGACAAAATTTCAGCAAAAAAGTTTATTTCTCAGCCAAAACCTCTGTTTGCCCCCAACCCTAACCCCCCCAAAAAATAAAATTGCAGATGTATAACAAAAGTATCTGAAATGCCTCATCACATAGCCTGGGCCTCAGGGTACAGATACTTAGAGTGTCCTGAAATGATTCAGACCCCGAGGCCAAAGAACTCCGAATAGGAATCCCAGGGGAAAGAGCCATCGGGGATCCTGGATTCCTTACTGTGGTTGGAAGTGGCCTGGGAAATGTTCCAGCTCACATCTCATCTGCATGCAGGACAGTTCTGACATGCCCACTGGGGCCTGTCTTCCCTCCCCTCTTCTCCAGCAGGTTCCTTGTTGAGCCAATGACACCCGTGGCCCTAGGTGGCCCCTCCAATCCGGGCTCTACCGCTGTGGTCTCCAAGTTTTCTGTCACGTCCTTGTGAGTCAGGATATTTCTGGAAATCACTGTGGGCAGTAATAGAGTGTTCCCTTGGATGGGGGGTCCTAGATAGGACGGGACCGACCTCCCACCTTCTGACTACCCCCAGAAAGCAGAGTCCCACCCTGCCCCGCCTCACCTCCCTGTGGCTGGTGATCATTGGTGCCAGCTTCCTGGAGACCCTGCAAGGGGCTGACACTGGGCAGGATGATGAGGGCCAGAGAAAAAAGGAGGATCTGGAGAAAGCAAAGGGACACTTGGGTTGTGGGGACACTAAAGGAGGGGCCCAAGGGCAGCATGAACAGAGGGCAGTTGCAGTCCTTGGGGATGGGAAGGTGGGTATGGTTGGGAGTGGGGGTGTCAGGGTAGAGGTGGGGGCAGATGGGAAGTAGGTAGTACCAGAACACAAGTGCCGGTCTGGGCAGCTTTGGTGGAGGTCTGGGCAGTGAGCGTCCGCAGCTGGTGGAGCTGAGCTTCCAGAGCGCTGGTGCACCAGAGAGAGGAGGAGGAATGGAGAGTCCACTCTCCTGGGAGCCGGGCCAGGAATGAGCCCTGTGTGCCACACGCCCTCCCCCCGGGGCGCACTGTCCTCTGTCACGTACATATTGTGCCTCTCCAGCTCCCGGACTTTCTTCTGTAGTTCCTGGTTCTGTGCAGAACAGGCAGCTGCTCTAGAGAGCGCGGAAAGGTAGGACAGTCTGCAGTCACATGGGCCCAGACCCGGCCTGCCTTGGTAAGGAAGGAGTCCCCCAACGTGGCCCACAGGGGGCAAGACACTAAGTCCAGACATACCTGCTCTCTAGCCCGTCGATGTACTCTTTCTTCCGTCGCCGACTGTCCTGCGCCGACTGCTTGTTACGGATCTTCCTCCTGACCTTCTTGAGGGCCCTCTCCTCTGCCTGGGGGCCCCGGGTGTGTCAGTGCTGGGCCTTTCACCTGCCTCAACTCCCCACGTGCTCTTGTAATCCTGGCTCTTCAGAGGCCATGTTGGGGCCACTGGGGTGGGTTTGGGATACTCTCTGGGGGAGCATGTTACCTTAGTGAGGGGCAGGTGAGAGGGCAGGGAAACCCCTTCCTGTCCCAGCAGACGCTTCTCCTCCTCTGTCAGGAACAACGTTTGACAGGGCAGCTGGTGGAGAACAGAGAAAATCGATGAGGGGGAGAGGGTCTTCCCTTTCCCTTTACCCAGGGCCACGCCCCCTACACACCTGGAGAGTTTCCCATTTGTACTAAGGAATAAGTAACCATGAAATGAGGTGAGGGAGGGAACTTCATCCAGACAGGCCCTGGGCCAAGCCAGAGAGGCCTCCTGGGGCTGTGAAGGGAGAGCAGGGCTTATGTTACATGCTTTGCCCCCAGACTTAGGACCTTGGCACTCTGAGCAAACTAGGGAGGGCTTGTTCTGGTGCGTGCCTCCCCGATTCCAAAGGGTGTTTGAAGACAGGAACTCACTAAGGCAGGGTTTGCTTGATCTCACAGCAAGCAAATGATTCCCTTTTGCCCATTAACTTTCACTGGGCAGTGTGTTGTCTCAGCAGGGTCAACGTCAGGGAGCTCCCTGGAGCAGTGACCCATTTGCCCTCAGGGTCTGAGCCCCACTTTCAAGACTAAAGCTTGGTCTCCTCACAAAGAACTCCCAAGGGTCGCCAGACTTAGCTTCTCGTAACACAGTATGTGGGGCAGGTAGATGACATCTGGTGAACCTGAGCCTGTCAACCGAGGAACCTGCCTTTCCGATGCTCCTTTTTGAAATACTTGTGCTTCACTCTGACTTCAGAGGAATTTGTCTCTGCTGTTGGCTCCTGATGGCCTTCGGCATTTAGCCAAGCCATTTCTTGTCGTCTTGCCTCTTCCCGATGATCCCTTGCTCCCCTGAAGCCACAAACTCCCCAGTGTTTTGATGGGAAAGCAAGCCTAGAAGCATCAGACTTTTTAAGGTCCCTCAATTCTGAGCTGCTTGGCTTGGACCCTGGGGCCAGCTTCAGCCACAGACTGGCAGGAAGACTAGAACTTCTTTCCAGTGACTGTTGGTCAACAGTGACCTGAGAAAGACCCCTTTCTCCCCCTACTGCAGAAAGCAGAGCAGCCAGTCTTCCGAAGGCACCTGTGTGTTACCCCCCAGGTGGTGGGTGCAGCTGCACAGTTGTTTTGGCGGAAAATTCTCCACCCGGTGCCTCCTAGCAGGCTGAATCCCCAGGCAGCCAGCCCATCCCACTCCGTGTCCTGACCTGTGGCTGAGTAAACTGCACACAAGATCTGGGCTTTCTCCCAGGCCCTCTGCCCAGATTCCCTCATCCCACCTTCTCCTTATTTGAGTCGTCACCACCTTACTTCCAAAGGCTTCTGTCTCCCTTGTCCTTTCGTGCTCTCAGAGTTGCTCATGCCTCTCTGATCTTCAGGGCCCACAAAAACTGGGGCAGGGTGAGCATGAGTGTTTCCCTTCCTCAGTCCCTCACCCCATCTGTGTGGGTGCGTCTCTTTGCTGGCCAAGACTCACCAGGGTCGTGGGAGGCGCTGGGTTTACAGCGCCCACTCTGGGTAGCGTGTGAGCATGAGCAGCGAGGGGCAGCTCCCCGACAGAGCAGGCAGCAGGCACCGTACATGGTGGGCTCCGTGGACCTGAGGGAGACACAGGTGGCTAGGAGAAAGGAGAGGAAGAGTAGACCCTAATGGCAGCGTGGCCTGGGGAGAGGCACAGGTTGGGGAAACCCCTTAGCCCCGGGAATAGGGCTGGACCTGAAAGGCCACTCTCCCCTTCCCACAAAGAACACTGACCTAGCTGGAGAGAGATGAGCCCTACAGCCGGCCCAGCTTCCCTTTGCCGCCTCTCCAGGCCCCCTGCCTCATAGACAACCTCACAGAGAGCTGGGGAACTGTGTGCGGGGCCAGGGTCCTTGGAGATGGCACTGTCACTGCCACGAGATGCCTCTGAGCAGTACACTTCATTGGGATCAATGAACAGCTGCAGGAAGTCTTCGGGCTCACTCTCCTGAAGGCCCTACGGTGTGAGAGAGCACGCAGGTGTGCAGGGGAGAGTTCTGGAGAGCGGCGCGCCATCAGACCAAGGTACGCCCCGCTTCAATTTCAGTTCCCCGTGTCCTGGGACATCTTAGAGGCTCGGTCTCCAGATGACTCCCCTCGCAGCTGTGTCTCGGCCCACCCCCACCTGCGTGCCTCACACTCACACAGCCCCGTCCCCCGCTGGGCTCCCAGCCTCCAGGCTCTCGGAGCTGAGGCCCTGAGACCTCTGGGGCGGGGCAGGGGAGTCCCAGCTCCAGGAAGGCTCCTGCTGAGACCTCTTCTGGGGGCTCCAGCCACACGTCCAGCAGGTCGGGGGTTCGGAAGTCCATCCTGCGGGGAGAGCTGCAGGAGGGTGAGCGCACCCTCCCCACGCAGCTGCTGGGTGCCCCCTAACTCACCTGGCCCCCGGGGGTCTTCTCCCGTCACCCCCTTGCCCCACCTGCCCCTTCCCCCCGCCCCGGGGGACCTCGCCTCCGGCCTTCTCTCTGCTTCAGACGAACGGGCCCACCGCCGCCTAGCCGGTCCCGAAGAGCCCAGCCCCGCCGAGCCGGCCCAGCCCGCGGGCGGCCCGGAACACCGCCGCTCCTCCTCCCTCCAGGATCTCGCATCCTGGACCGGCCCAGCCAAGCCCCGCCCCCGGCCTGACTCCGGCCGCGCGAAGCGGCCTGTCGCTGGCCGAGAGCCACGGCGGGGGCTGGGAGCCCAGGCGTCCGCGGACCGGACTGCAGGAAGGCACGGGCAGCCCTCCCTGCCTCAGTTTCTCCTAGCGACAGCAAATCTTCCCGAGAGTCTGGGGGCTCTTCAGGGAAGGACGGCGATGGCTGGGACCGGAGGACACGAAGTGCCTGTTCTCCCGCCGTCACTTGGTCAGACGAGCGCACCACAGGCCGGAAAACAAAACCGGGAAGCGGCGGCCGACCGCCGGGCACTGGCCGAGGCGGCCTCGAGGCGCTCTGTCCGCTCTGGGGTCTGATTGGACGCAAGAGGATGATGGGCAGGACGTGGAGCCAATGGGAGCGCCTCGAGGCAGGCTGCGCGCTGACTGGTCGGAGGCTACCGAGGGGGGCGGGGTGCCGCGGTGGCCGGTCCGGGAGGACTCCAATTCCCACCCCGCGGCCCTGCGGGTGCGGGGGCGCCGGGGCGTTCCGAGGCCTCGGGGGGAGGGGCGCAGCCGCCTGGGCAGCCGCTTCCCGCGTGACCGCCAGGCCCTGGCTAGGACCCGGGTGAGGGTGACTAACCGGTTGGCCCAGCTGGAGCTCTGAGCGCGGAGAGTCGCGCCCGCCGGCTTCTGCGCGGGGGCTGCTCTGTCCGCTCTCGCGGGACTCGCCCACTGGCCTGGGGGACCCACGAGGGGCTGGAAGCCGAAAGGCTGAAAAGGCACTGAGGGTTGGCGTGGGGCTTTTCGGGTGTCATTTCCGACAGCGTCTGTGTCCTGCGTTTATGTAGGTCACGCGACGCTCTCCTAAACGTCCTTCCCCTCGTCTCTGCAGGGCCCTGAGCAGGGAGTGTCTCTCCGACACGATCAGAGTGTCGGGACGCGGGGGGCGGGGGGGCTCGGTTAAGCCGCTGCCTTCGGCTCAGGTCAGGAGCGCAGGGTGCTGGGGTCCAGCCCCGCATCGGGCTCCTTGCTCGGCGGGGAGCCTGCTTCTCGCTCCGCCTCTGCCTGCAGCTCCGCCCGCTTGTGCGCTCGCCCGCTCGCTCTCGGACGAGTAAACAGACAGAAGTCTTTAGGGTGTCGCACCACCACAGCTCAGGATTGCTTGCCTTGGCCTAGCGGCTGATGGGCGAGGAGTTCACTTCAAATACAGTAATGGAGCCGCCCTCGGTGAATAAAGCAGGACGGTTTGGGGTGTGGACCCAGAACTCAGGCCGGCGGTCCCCTCCTGAAACGTGCCTGTGCTGAGCGTAGACGGGAGCAGGATTTAGTGTTTACTGAGTAACTCTTGGATGTTCAGGCATTTGACATGACTCCTATAATTTCTCATAGCAAGTTGTGGCTTGAGAGAGAAGTAACTTTGTCAAGGGCCCGCTGTACGTAGAACCGAGGTTTGGGTGCCTGAGCTTTTTGCTCTGTGCCAAGCTCGTCTTCCTGCGTCTTCCAGCTCAAGTAGTGCGCAGACAAGGCGGGCGTCCTAGATTGACGCAGAGCTCTAAGGAAAGCGGAGCTGTCCTGGCTTAGACCTCTCCTAGAGCAAGAAAGGTTTCAAAGGGCTTCTTGCAGGTTGCATGTGCAGGGATGATTATGAGGAAAATGTAATCAGCTTCTGTTAATTAGAACTGGAAGGAATTGGGGCGCCTGGGCGGCTCCGTTGGTTAAGCCATGCCTTCGCCTCAGGTCATGATCCTGGAGTTCTGGGATCGAGTCCCGCATCAGGCTCCCTGGTTTGCTTCTTCCTCTGACCCTCTCTCCCTCTCATGCTCTCTCTCATCTTCTTTCTCTCTGAAATAAATAAAAATTAAAAAAAAAATAACTGGAAGGACTCACTGGCATCATTTTCTAATCTGACTTCCCTCTTTCACCTGCTTCATCAAATTCCTGAGAGAGAAAATGACTTGCTTAAGATCACACATCAAATTAAGGTAGAGGGATGCCTGGCTGGCTCAGTCAGTGGAACATGTAACTTTTGATCTCCGGGTTGTGAGTTCAAGCCCCATGTTTGGGGTAGACCTTACTTTAAGAAAAAAATGTTGTACATGGGGCGCCTGGGGGGCTCAGTGGGTTAAGCCTCTGCCTTCGGCTCAGGTCATGATCTCAGAGTCCTGGGATCGAGCCCCGCTTCGGAGGAGGAAGCAGGCTCTCCGCGGAGCAGAGAGCCCGATGCGGGGCTCAATCCCAGGACCCCGGGATCACGACCCGAGCTGAAGGCAGAGGCTTAACCCACTGAGCCACCCAGGCGCCCCCTCACATTCCCTCTTGAGGAAGTTGCTGGCCTCCATTTCCAGAGCCTTAAGAGACATTACTCCCGCCTCTTCTTGAGACGGTGGTCTTTGCACCTTTGCAAAGACTAGGCTGAACCCCCTTCTTCATTTCCTTTTTTAAATCCTACCCTCCAATGAGGTTAGAAGATTCCGACAGCACAGGGAATGTGGGCCAAAAGGATCCGGGCTAAGGAAACAGGAGGGTCCTGAGTTGCGAGTACTTGTTGCCATCCAGGAACAGAAAACAAGGGAGGGAGCAGGGCTGCGGGGAGAGGAGTTGCAGAGTTCAAGGGGAGTCTGGAGAGAACCCGGCTAGATGCCCCGAGGCGCGATAAGGACGGAGGCTGGAGCCTGCGGAGAGCGGCGGCTCTTCCCCGGGCAGGCCGTGCCCCCCGCCCCCGGGCGTGTCCCACCGGTTCCGGCACACTCTCGGGGAAGACAGAAGGCCGCACAGCAGTGCCCTCGGGCCCTGGCGGTCCAGAGGATTACTGTCAAGGAGCGGCCGCGCTTTGCTGTTTCCCTTTCCCAGTTCCGCCGCGTCCTCTTCCTCCGCGGTGCGCGCCGGAGAGGGAAGTGGAGCGAGGAGTCCGTCCCAAGACCGGGCTGTTTCCCCCCGGCGCCGAGGGCGCAGAGCGGGTCGTCGCGTCTCCGCGGAGAAGACTAAGAAGGCGCAGCCGGACACCGGGACCCGAGCCCGGCGTCCCAGAGCGGAAGACTCGGCTCCTCGCGCGGGGTCCCGACTCCCGCCTTGCCCGCGGCGGCTCGCGCTTCCGGCCAGCCGGGCCAGTCGGACCGCCCCGCGGCGCCCCGGGCCCGCAGCCCCTGGGCCCGCCCCCTCGCACCCCGCCCGCCCCGCCCCCGCCAGCCCGCCCGCCGGCCTCCGATTGCCTCCAGGGCATGTCACTCCGCGTCGGGTCCCGCCCTCCGCGCGCCGTCATTGGCCGCCGCCGGCGGGGAGGCGGGACGCGGCGGGGCGGGGTCCCGGGTCGCGGCGGAACCCAGCGGCCGCGGCGAAGGGGGGACCCTGTCGAGGTGAGTGTGCGCCCCGGCCGTGCGGGCTGGGCGGCCTGGCCGCGACCCCGCCACCTGGGGCCTCTGGCGGTGGCCGTCTGCCCGCCGCTGTGCCTTCCGGCGCGGCGCTGGGGAAGCGGGAGCGGGGAGTGATCCAGCCCCAAACTCGCCCTGCCCAGGTGGCCCGCGACGCTCCCCGCGACGCTCCCCGCGACAGCTCGCGCAGCCCGACCCCCTCGGCTCCGTCCGCTCCTTCCTGCGGGGGCCCCGGCTTCTCCTCTCCCGGAGGGCCGCGCTCCAGGGGAAAGGTAAGGAGACACCCGCGGCGCCCCGACGCCGGAACCCCCGCGCAGGGTCCCCAGTTGAGCCGTCTGCGGGCGCGCAGGCTGCGGGGCCCGGCGTGCACGAGCCACACGGGGCCGGGAGGTCGGAAGGCGGCGGGGGGAGGAAGCCCCCCTCCGCGGACAAGCCCTCCCGTCTGCTCGGCCCCATCCGCAGGTGACCGCCGCCCCGCTCGCTGTGTCTCCCGTCCGACAGCCGTGCCTGCCGCTGCAGCCACCATGGGGCCTTGGGGAGAGCCGGAGCTGGTGGTGTGGCGCCCGGAGGCGGTGGGCTCGGAACCCGCAGGGCCTGTGGGGCTGGAGGTGAAAGTCGGGGCCCTGGTGCTGCTGCTGTTGCTCACCGCGCTGTGCAGTCTGGTGCCTGTCTGCGCGCTGCGCCGGCCCGGGGCTAACCCCGAAGCCTCCGGTGAGCCTCTCGGGTCCCCGCTGCCGCCCCGCGCTGGGCCTAGGGAGGTCGCTGGGAGCTGAAGAGGGTCCCCCGGGCACAGGAAGGCCTTGCGTGGGGCAGAGAGGCTCGAGGGGGTCCAGGCTCACTCCCGTCTGTGCTCCCCTGTCCAGCCTCCCGGCAGAAAGCCTTGAGCCTAGTCAGCTGCTTCGCGGGGGGTGTCTTCCTGGCCACCTGTCTCCTGGACCTCTTGCCTGACTACCTGGCGGCCATAGACGAGGCCCTAGCGGCCTTGCACGTGACGGTGAGCTCTGGCTATTGCGTGTGACCCTGTGGGGGTGGGGGGGTTCAGTCACATCGCTGTGGGAGAGGGGGCTTTTTCGGATCTCTTCCTGGGGTGCTCTGTGACCTTGTGACCGTGCGGAAGGCACCGAGCATGGGACCCTATGAATTGTGATTTTTAGTGATGGGGAATAACTTTCTGTGGTGCTCCCCCACCCCCCACCCCCAGTCCCTCTGTGACTGTGATGCACTCCGGGATGTGAGAGGAGCCTCTGGCCAGGCATGTGACCTCCTCCGGGAATTTCTCAGCCCCAGCCTCCAAGAATCAGCTTCGTTCTCACACCACTTTGCTGAAGGGGTTGGCGGTAGAGCGCCCTACAGGCCTGGGAAGGGTGGGAGACCTGGAGTCCGGGACCAAAGGTGCCATAACCCAAGGAGGTAGGGCGTGAAGAAGATCGAGTACAAGGCGTAGGAAAGTCTCAGGGGAAAAACTGACACAGTTGTGCAGAGGTACTGGGAAGGCCCCCCGCACTCTTCCTCTTCCTAAGACTGGGGAAGTGACACAGGATGTACCCTCTGTGACTGAGTGCCCGTGTCCCTGTGTGACTGTAAGTCCAGTGGCCCCATGATACTGTGTGGCTCTGTGTGTGAGCATTTGGTGAGGCGGGCAACGTGTGATCCTTCCTGTGTGCCTTTGTGTCCCACTCTGTGTAATCTGTGTCAGCCACTGGCAGCGGGGGCTGGTTTTGCGTCCCCTTCACAGCAAACATTTGGTAGTGTCTGGAGACGTTTTTCGTTGTCACAACTCGGGGAAGGAAGGCTTTGTGCTTGCTCTTGGCATCTAACAGGTACAGATGAGAATGCTGTTAGATCCTACTGAGCACAGGACAGCCCTCCAAAATGAATTGTCCAACCCCAAATTTTGATAGTGCCAAAGCTGAGAAGCTGGTGTCTGTGTGGTCCTGCAAGTGACACTCATGTGGGAGGAGGGAAGCAGGAGATACGAGGAGGAGCTAGGAGAAGTCGTGTCCACTCCGTCCCGGGTGACAGAGGGCCAAAATGGGCTAGAACCAGCAGGACTGCTGACTCTGGGCTGGGCCTCATCTGTGTGGTTGTGGGTGTGTTTGTGTAAGTGAGAGGAGCCCTGCGCCTGTGGGGGACCCTAAGTCTGCGTCACTGGGACTCCTCGAGACTCGGAGTTTGACCGCCCTTCCCCACTCTCGGCCCACCTGCCCTGTCTGCCCACAGCTCCAGTTTCCCCTGCAAGAGTTCATCTTGGCAATGGGCTTCTTCCTGGTCCTGGTGATGGAGCAGATTACACTGGCTTACAGGGAGCAGTCAGGGCCACCACCTCAAGAGGAGACCAGGGCTCTGCTGGGAACGGCAAACGGTGGGCCACAGCACTGGCACGACGGGCCAGGGCTCCCACAGTCAGGGGGAGCCCCAGCAGCCCCCTCAGCCCTGCGCGCCTGCGTACTGGTCTTCTCCCTGGCCCTGCACTCAGTGTTCGAGGGACTGGCGGTGGGGCTGCAGCGGGACCGGGCCCGGGCCGTGGAGCTGTGTCTGGCGTTGCTGCTCCACAAGGGTGTGCTGGCGGTCAGCTTGTCCCTGCGGCTGCTGCAGAGCCACCTGCGGGCACAGGTGGTGGCTGGCTGTGGGATCCTCTTCTCATGCATGACCCCTCTGGGCATCGGGCTGGGGGCAGCTCTGGCTGAGTCGGCTGGGCCTCTGCACCAGTTGGCCCAGTCTGTGCTGGAAGGCATGGCAGCCGGCACCTTTCTCTACATCACCTTCCTGGAAATCTTGCCCCAGGAGCTGGCCACCTCTGAGCAGAGGATCCTCAAGGTCATTCTGCTTCTTGCAGGCTTTGCCCTGCTCACTGGCCTGCTCTTCATCCAGGTCTAGGGAGCTCCAGGGGCCCTTGACCTTCCTTTCCTTCCCCAGCGTATAAGAGTAGGAGTGGGGAAGGGAGGATGGAGGGTCAGAGAGTTCTCTGGGAGACAGGGATGGAGTCTTTGGGACGGACTGACCAATGTGAGGGATGTGGTAGACAAGAGCCTGGCCTCAAGGGATAGTCACATCACTAAGGACATGATCGGGGTTGCATACTGGGGAAGACACCGAGTGCTAGAAAGTCGGGGTCAGACACTATGTACAGGCACGGGCTGGTGGTGGGAAGCCTGGGGGGCCGTACCCAGCGGCCGTGGGATGGGAAGGTATGGAGGAGGCCCAGCCCAGAGTCAGCAGTCCTGCCGGTTCTAGCCTGTTTCGGCCCTCTGTCACCGGGGCGGAGTGGACTGCTACTTCTAGCTCCTTCTCTGTATCTCCTGCTTCCCTTCTCCCAGAGGACTCATGCCAAATGGCTTCTTCCTGCCAGTTTTGGTACCTTCTCTGGGTTCTCTAGTCCTGCTCACTTCTCTGTTTTTAAAGTGCCAAATAAATCCCTTCCCTCTTTGTCAAAAAGCACAGTGATGGCCCTGGACCCGGCCCAACATCTCAGTGAGGGGCCTGCTTGCCCTTTCCAGGCAGCCCTATTTGCTGAGCTGAGGTTGGGGGAGGGTTGGCAGGGCTGCGCCCTAGGAATCCTGAAGCGACATGGCTGCCGAGTGCCCAGATGACAAACACTGAGCTGCCAAAACTTTTTTATACCAGAGGAGCCCGAGGGGAAGGCTCACCCCAGCTATTTTTGGGGAGGAAGGGCCGTGGATAGAGCCACGTCCTCGAGAATCTATTTTACTAACTGACCTGTTTTGGGACTTGTTACCCAAATAAAAGATGTTTCTATACATTTGTACAGTGTCTGATTCGTTTGTCTTGGGCAAGGGGTGGGCACGTGGCCCGTCTGAGGGGGCCTGAGTCTCAGACGTTTATAGCTGTTTTAATAGTCCCGCTCTCGTTTTCTCTCAGGCGCCGTAAGCCCCTTCCTCAAGACCCATATTTTCCCTCTTTTGTTCCTTCCTTCTTCCCGCCCTGTCTCCACCCCTTCCCCTTCCTCCCGAATCCTTCCCTCGCCCGCATCCCGCTCCCCTTCGCGCTCCGAGGCTGGAGACCAACTCAGAACTACTCTTCCCGGCGGGCTCCGCGCAGGGAGGAGCCGCGGGGGAGGAGCCAGGCTCCCAGGCCCCGGAGCCGCAGGACTCTTGGGAAATGGAGTCCGCTTCCTGTCCGGACTGCTCGCCTGGGGCCGCGCAGGCGTCACGTAAACAAACTACAGTTCCCGGCGGCCCCCGCGAGCGGCAGGTCCGGGCTAGGCTGGGGCCGGGTTCGCGGTGCTCGCCGAGGCGGCGGCGGCGGCGGCGGCGGCTGGAGGCGCCGGCCGGGGCCCGCGGCGGGGCCGTGACTTGTCCGGGAGGGTGGCGGGGAGGGACGCACGGGGAAGATGGCGACGGCGGGCGCCAACGGGCCCGGCTCGGCCACGGCCGCAGCTTCCAATCCGCGCAAGTTTAGCGAGAAGATCGCGCTGCAGAAACAGCGTCAGGCCGAGGAGACGGCGGCCTTCGAGGAGGTGATGATGGACATCGGCTCCACCCGGGTGAGGGGCCGCCGGGGGCGCGGGAGCCGGGGGCGCCGTCCCGGAGCGGGGGGCGGGGCGGGGGTGGGCGCCGCGGCGAGGGAGGCGGAGCGGGGAGGCCGCGGGCCGGGCGGCGCGGGTGGGGGTGCCGCGCGGGGCGGGAAGACTGGCGTTCGGGGGAGCCGGCGGGGGCCGTGCGGGCGGCGGCGGGCCCGGGCATCCCCGGCGGAGTGCCGGGGGACGCCCCTGCAGCATCCCCGGGACTCGGGCGGCGGCGGGGGTGGGCACGGGCCGCCGGCGCCTCCGGCTCGGGCATCTCCTGCGGTCTGGTCCCTCTGCCCCGCTGCGCCCCTCTCGCCGCTCGGGTGCCTTCGGGAAAGGGCCCCGGGAGCGGTTTGCGCCGCCGCGCTGGGTCTCGTGGGGGCAGGAAGTCCCCTCCTGCGTCCCTTCCCTTTGCTTCCTTTTTCAAATGCTTCTTGTGGTTTCCTGACGTGAACGAAGGTGAGGTCCGGGGCTCACAGACAGCGCTTGATGTTCTGCCCTGGCCGCCGCGGAGGGGACGCAGGACTTTGAAGCTCCAGGGCGGGTCACCAGTTGGCTGTAGGTTAGGTTTGCTGAGCTCTTTAGGAAGATGGCTGCATTGTGGGTCGGTTATAAGGTGCGTCCTCGGAGGGTCGCCTGTGGGTAGGGGACATTCATTCCTGAGCAGTTCCAGAAGGAAGACACCCCAGCCCAATAGCCTGTGAAGCCCCTCTGGCCTTCGCTTCTTGCTTCCCAGACCCCAGTAGCAGAGGCCATGAGGGTGGGAGTCTGCCCAGCTGGCGTGCAGTCCTCGTTTAGGGACACGTTCTTCTCAGAACTGCAGGTGAGGGTACTGCCGCATCGGGTCCCTCACAGCCCCAGCGAGGAGGAGCTCCCGGGGAGAGGGTGGAACAGAAGCACCGCTGGGAGCTCTTTCTGCCCGTGCGACTGGTTTGCATCGATGCCTGTGACTCTGGCTGTGCTCTTATTTGTGTCTCCCCAACTGTTAGTTTTTCTTGTGTGTTTTCCCCTTTGGGTCTCTAGAGACCATGTGTCCTAGTTCATGGGAGTCAGAACAGAGAGCGTTAGTGGGGAAGCAGGTTGGAGGCATTGGCCACAGCTCCCGCTCAGTGCGGGGAGGGTCGTGATCCATCTGAGCAAAGACAGCTCCACTGCAGGAACTTCTGGTCGTGGTGGGGACGGAGGCAGGAATGTGGGTCAGAGCCTCCGCTTGAGGCCCTGTCCTCTGTCTGGGCTCTGACTCCCGCAGCCGCTGGGTGGGATTTTAGGGTTTGTGTGCGCAAGCAGAAAGGCTGTGAGAAGCTCAGAGCTGAGGCTTCTGTCTTTTGAGCACCTTGGTTTGTCCAAACACCCCTTGTGCCCCCCCTTGCCACTGCAGATTACTTCTCTTCTGCTCATTGACGTCTAGTGGGCATACAAGGCTGGGGCTTGGTAACCCAAGAGTTTAAAGCTGGAGGTAAGGGATCTGGGGCTTAGCTTAGCAGAGAGGGCTCTGCTGAGGCCCGTACAGCCGTTGGGGCCGATGGTAACGGGAGACAGGTGTTGGCACGCGTACTAACAGCAATCTGGAGTGGCCCAACGGTTTCCGTAGTGTCTGCTGAACTCGGTGTGCTGACCTCTTGGAACAGAAAGTTCTGGTGTTGGGCTCAGCAGAGCAATGCATGGCCCCCAGAAGTTCATCAGCTGCCCTAGGTCTGTATTTTGGCTGGTTGCAGCGGTCCTCAGAAGTAGGTGTTCACCTCCCGCAGAAGGACTTAGGATCTGTAGGATCAGCCTGCCAGACTGATGGTTGTGGCGTCTCACTGCCGGGCCAGATAACCTCTCCCCAAAGTGGGGATCAGGCCAGGCTGAACAGGGTTATTGCTCCCTCTATCACCCCTAGTCTCAAGGCTCCCCTGGCCATCCAGGGGCTTTTGAATGAGCTAGAAGAAGACTGCTTCTTGGTTTGGGGACTGGTTTTCCAGCGAGGAGAGCTGTCATTTCCCAGATGTTCTAGTTTGGGTGGTACAGGCTCTGTGTAGCTTTCCTGAGGCGGGGCAAACGGCAGAGCCTAGAAGCCTGCGCCGTCAGGAGCGGGAAGGAAGGAGGTTAGCGATAATGGCTCTGTGGCCTCCCCCTGTGGCCGTCCCCTCGTGTTCCAGTTAGTCCTGGCGCACTGGGAAGGGAAAGCGGAGGTGCCTAATGGGCCCCCTTCCCGGGAGTTACCCCATGGGACTAGCTTGGGGGCTGCTGGCAACCCTTCGGGGACTCTGTTTAGACGGATGCCAACTGGGCCAGGCCCCGAGCAGAGCATCAGACCCTGCCTGACTGGGTAACTCCAGCCGTCGGCGCCGTGGATGCAGGTGGCGGGTCCCCAGCCTGGCCGGTTCTGCGGTTCCTGGCACCTCTCCTCCCGGCACCAGCGGGACAGCACGCCGTGGGGACAGATGGCACAGGAGCAGAGGTCAGAGGTTTCTCTGACGCTCCCGCTTGTCCTCCCTCTCAGCTGCAGGCCCAGAAGCTGCGTCTGGCCTACACAAGGAGCTCCCACTACGGCGGTTCTCTGCCTAACGTCAACCAGATTGGCTGTGGGCTGGCTGAATTCCAGGTAAGTGGACACCGGCCAAGGGGGAGCACGGGCTCTCGGGCGACCTCCCCTGCTGACCTACCTGTCTCTTCCGGCAGAGCCCCCTCCACTCGCCTCTGGATTCGTCTCGGGGCACTCGGCACCACGGGCTGGTGGAACGAGTGCAGCGAGACCCCCGAAGAATGGTGTCCCCGCTCCGCCGCTACCCCCGCCACATATCCTTCATGGGGGATGGGGGCAGGCGGGGGAGGAGATGGGGTTTTTCGGGAACTCATGGGAGGGAGGGGCTCTGTGTGCAGTTTGGTCCTGTCTGTTCCGGGCCTCCCAGAAAAGCCACCGTTTGGCCCGTGTGACCGCGATGGCGCATTTGATGGGGGACATATGTCTCCTGCCAAAGGGGGTCTGGTCCCCTCTTCACATTTTGCCTCCCCTTTCTCTTGGTAGCTTTTGGTTTTGGAGACGTTCATTGCCCTGCTTCCCATGCCCCATCCCGTTACTCTTCCTTGTTCTTCCAGCTCTGCTGGGCCTGGTTCCCTTTTCTCTTGCATTCTTTGGCCCTGGCATTGCCCCTCACTGAAGAGGAGGAGGGAGGTGCTCGCTTCTCTGAACAGCTCGTCCACCTCCTCCAGTGTCCTGCACTTCTCTGGTCTCTGTGCCCTCTGTCCCCTCCTCCCTTTCTCCTTAACTGGTGCTGCTCACGTCGACAGCTCTCCCTATGGTCCTGCCTACTTGTCTCCTCCCCCGGAGTCTAGCTGGCGGAGGTCAGTGTTTAGGGCAGACAGCATCTCCTGTCCACTCTCAGCTGTGTCTCTGGAGGGAGCTTGGCTTGGGGCTAGGCTTGCTGGTCCAGGCTTTGAACACTCCCTCCTCCATGACAGCTGGCTGGGAGGGGTGGGGGGGGTGGGGGCTGGCTCAGTAGGTGGGTCAGAGTCCAGCCCTGGCCATGTTGACACGGGCAGCCAAGCCTCCGGGTCCAGCCAGTGCAGGACCAATGGTAACGGTGGCTGGCTGGGGTGTGTGCGTCTGGGGAGGGAGAATGGCAGCCTCTCCCCAGGACTGGGTGCCAGGTGTGTTGGTCTGGCCCTCGGGTGTCTGAGCCTCCCTGGGCCGAGTCATCCTCAGTGCTGTACCAGCACGGCTGCTGGGCTCCTGGATTCTTACTCAGCGGGTCCCGGCAGAGACAAGTTGAGAATTTCCAGATCTCTTAGCTTGACTGTGGGAGAGGGGTCAGGGGTCCCAGGTAGCAGAAGAACCAGGAAGGAGGCATGGCCCTGGGCGCTCAGCCCCGTCTGTCTTCCGCTTGTGGCCTGGTCCTCCCCAACCCCATGCTTGCTCTCTGGAGTGTTGCTAGCCTTGCTCATCCCGACCTTGTATTTCCCCACAGGGCAGTACCCTGGGGCAGTTTCCCTGCGGAGAAGGGCCAGATGTTTCGACTACCGTCTGTGCTGAACAGGTGATGGCCCTGACCGTCTCAGAGCCGCCTCTCTTATCTGTCCTGTCTGCCCACCCTCCACCCCGTTTCCTGTCCCAGCCCTGCTAGTGTTTTCCCCTGCTAAGCAGGGTCTGGGGACCAGAAACAAGGTCCCACCCAGCTCATCTCTGCACCCCCCCCCCCCGCCTCGCCCCCCCCAGGACGAGTTCTGACTCTGCCCTTCACACCAGTGTGATGAACCCCAGCCCTCAGGACACTTATCCAGGCCCTGCCCCTCCCAGCATCCTGCCCAGCCGCCGTGGAGGTAAATGGCCTGGCCCCGGGCAGGGAGTGACCTGAGGAGCTTTAGTCGGAAGTCCATAGAGAAGTCCGGACTGTAGCCAACTGTCCTGCATCCTTTGTAGGTTTTCTGGATGGTGAAGTGGATTCCAAAGGTATGTATTCCACGCCACTCGTGGGTACCGATGCCCACGACTTTCAGGGCTGGTATTGGGGGCTTCGTGCTGGGCCTGCTCACCTTGGTGGCTTCTGCCTTACTGACTCCTTTCCAGCCCTCTCATCGCCAGTCTTTCTCTTTCAAGTCCCTGCTATTGAGGAGAACGTGCTGGATGACAAGCATTTGCTGAAGCCATGGGATGCTAAGAAGGTTGGTGTGGCCCACTTTCCCCTTTCTTTCTGTGGGGCAGGTCTTCCTCTGTCCTCCGGAGCCCTGGCCTCCTTTCCCACATTATTCCTTCTCTCCTCAGCTGTCCTCATCCTCTTCCCGACCTCGGTCCTGTGAAGTCCCTGGAATTAAGTAGGTGCCTCTGTTAGGTTGGCTGAGGGGCTGAGGGAAACATGGGAGGCCAGCCTCTGCCCCCTCCACGACCTCTGCCCCCTCCACGACCACTACCCCCATCTACCCCTCTCTTCCTGTCCCCCTGCAGCATTTTCCCATCTCCTGACCAGCCTGCCAGCGTGCCTGTCCTCCCACCTGCCATGAACACGGGCGGCTCCCTACCCGACCTCACCAACCTGCACTTCCCCCCGCCACTGCCCACTCCCCTGGACCCGGAGGAGATGGCCTACCCCAGCCTGAGCGGGGGCAACAGTACCTCCAATCTGACCCACACCATGACCCACCTCGGCATCAGCGGGGGCCTGGGCCCTGGCGCGGGCTACGATGCGCCAGGTGAGTGGCTGTCCTGGCTGGGGGAGGGACGGGGTGCTGGGGGGCTGGTCCGGGAGCCTCCTGTGACTGCCCGCGCCAGTCCTCCCCAGGAATTCTACACGGCAGGCGCGGCTTTTTCTCGAAGGGTGATGGCGGGCAGCCCCCAGGTGGGCCGTGCCGGCCTCACTGTCAGGGACAGAGCAGGGAGGACACTGTGTCGCCACTTCATAGTCTGGTTGCTGCTCTCTGTTCTGGGCAGAAAGCAGCCCGGCTCCCGTCGGTAACGTTGGCATCCGTGCTTCTTGTCTGTGCCTGCAGGACTCCAGTCCCCTCTCAGCCACCCGTCCTTGCAGTCCTCCCTGAGCAATCCCAACCTCCAGGCCTCCCTGAGCGGCCCCCAGCCCCAGCTCCAGGGCTCCCACAGCCACCCCTCCCTGCCGGCGTCCTCCCTGGCCCGCCATGCACTGCCCGTCACCTCCCTGGGCCACCCCTCGCTCAGTGCCCCGGCCCTGTCCTCCTCCAATTCCTCCTCTGCTTCATCTCCCGCACTGGGTGCCCCCACTTACCCACCTTCGACCCCCGGAACCTCCCCCCGCCACCGTCGTGTGCCCCTCAGCCCCCTGAGTTTGCCCGCGGGCCCAGCTGAAGCCAGAAGGTCCCAACAGCAGCTGCCCAAACAGTTTTCGCCAACAATGTCACCCACCTTGTCCTCCATCACTCAGGTACGCGTGGCTGCTTTCTTTCCATGTCTGTTTCCTCCTCTCTCTTCCTGCCACATGCTCCCTCCCACGTCCCTTTCTTCAGACGCCCTCTCCTCACTCCTGTGCTTCTCGTCTCAGCTTCCTCCTTCCTCTGTCCCTGTCATTTCTGGGGTGAGCTGCTTCCTGATTCACACCCCACCCCACCCCGTCCTGGAACAGGTGCTGTGCGGGCTGAGAGCCTCGCAGCCTTACCTGTCGGACACGGGTGCTGTCGTAAGGGTCATAGGAGCCGCATATGGGCTGTGCTTAGGCTGAGGCCAGCAGGTGCATCCCTGCAGGTGGTAGCTTTTTCTCCCCCGCTTCTCCCCCAGCTGCTTTCCTCGTGTTTGTCTCTCACGCCTCCATCCTGTCCTACCCCGTCCCGTCGCTGTCCTTCTTCCACAGAGTTCATAGAGTGAGGGGCTCGCAGGTCACGGAGCCTCATCTCTTCGTGGTACAGATGAGGGCACTGCCCAGAGGGAAAGAAAGTACTTTCCGAGCTCGCTTAGCAAGTTAGGAAGAGTTGGGAGCCGAAGGAGAACCAGTGAGGGCTCTTTCCTCAGTGCCCAGCTGCGTGGCAACCCCTGCCCCCTTCTGTCGGCCGCTGCCCTTCCCAGGGATGGGTGCTGGAGGAAGGACTTCAGCCAGGCCAGCCGGGGCTCTGCTCCCTGCAGCTTGGATCAAGCCTGACCTCCCTCCCTCCTTCCTGCTCTCCCTGTGTCTGCCCTCGAGTCCACGGGGCGCGCACCTGCGGCGGGGGGTGGGGGGATGGGGGGGCTGGTGGTGGCCTCGCTCGCTTACTCTGGTCCTGATGTGCACGGTGATTGCGGGCACCCAGCCCCGGGGTGTCCCGTGGAACGCTGGCACGTTTGTGTTGAGGATGGTTGCGGCTTCACAGGGTGGGAAACCCTGAGGGGCTCTCCTGAGGGGTAAGCTTCTCCCTCTTTCCTTGCTTCTCCTCAGGGTGTCCCCTTGGATACCAGCAAACTGCCCACTGACCAGCGGCTGCCTCCATATCCATACAGCCCCCCCAGTTTGCTTCTGCCCAGCCAGCCAGCCACCCCAAAGTCTCTGCAGCAGCCCGGGCTGACCTCCCAGGCCTGCTCCATGCAGCCCTCTGGGGGACAGCCCCCGGGCCAGCCACTGCACTTTGGGTCACTGTACCCGCCCAGCTCCGGTGGGCAAGGGCAGCAGTCTTACCACCGGCCAGTGAGTGACTTCGGCGTGGGGAGTGTGAGTACCCGGGTCCAAAAGCAGGGGAGAGGCCGGGGGGGGGTGGGCTCAAGGGGCCCTGCCCCGCATCGCTGGTGCACACTGAATTGGCAGATCTGGGGTGGTGGGGGAGAGGCTCCGTCCCCCTGGATCACAGAGCTCTGCCAGCCCGAGGCTTCTGTCTTCCTGCGTCTGACCCCTCCTCCTGCCGCTGCCCCCACAGCCGGCTCTGCGCAGCGTGCTTGCTGACGACAGCCACCCTGACGCCTTCTCTCCCGGGCATGCCCACGCTCTGTCCCGGCAGGTACGGCGCCCACACCAACTCCGGGCCTGGTGCTTGCCACTCATGCTCTGCTTGCGACCTCTCCATCTCTGCTCTGATCTCTGCAGTCAGGGGCGGGGCGTGCTTTGCTGGGCAAACGGGACGTATTTGCCAGGCAGGCAGGGTCAGTGGGACCCCCGTTCTGAAGTGCGCTCCTCGGGCCCTGTCTGTGTGTCTGTAGCTGGAGCAGTTCACCATGGAGAGCCCGTCAGCCAGCCTGGCGCTGGATCCCCCTGGCTTTTCTGAAGGACCTGGATTTTTAGGGGGCGAGGGGCCAGTGAGTAGCCTCCAGGACCCCCATGCCCTCAACCACCAGAACTTGACACACTGTTCCCGCCATGCCTCAGGGCCCAACGTCCTCCTCCCAGGTGAGCAGTGTGGGTGGTGGCGGGCTGTGGTAGGAGGGGAGGGTCCATTCCCCAGTGCATCAGGAGGCCTAGGGGTTGTAGAGGAGTGGACAGGCTGTGGGGCCTCACCCGTCTCTTCTGCCCACACAGGGGAGTCCTCCCCAGGTTTCTCCAAGGAGATCGCGGCGGCCCTGGCCGGAGTGCCTGGCTTTGAGGTGTCAGCTGCTGGGCTGGGGCTGGGGCTAGAGGAGGACCTGCGCATGGAACCGCTGGGCCTGGAAGGGCTCCACATGCTGAGCGACCCCTGTGCACTGCTGCCTGACCCTGCTGTGGAGGACTCATTCCGCAGCGACCGGCTGCAGTGAGGGCCTTGGCGGAGCCCCTCTTCGTGACCGTGCCCCATCACTGTCCCTTTCCTCCCTTCCCCCTGGCCAGTAGAGACTCCACTCTGCCCCCAGATCCTCTTTCTCACATGAACGAGGGATCCTAGGAATGAGAAAAAGTGAGGGGTTTGTCCAGGTGGCCCCTGAATTCTGCACAAGGGGCGGGCCTGGGGGAGCTGCAGGGAGGGCCTGAAGCACTTGTAACTTTGAACCTGAACCGTCTGTCTGGAGGTCAGAGCCTGTTGGAAGGCAGGGGGGGAAGAGGGGGGACCCTGAGGCCTTGGGGTGGGCAGTGCCGGCCCCTCCTCACAACTCTTCCCCCTTGCAGTGGAGGAGAGAGCCAGAGTGGATATTATTTTTTATTAAATATATTATATGTTAATAAAAAAATCATATAAACACTTGGTGTGGTTTCTACTTTTGGGGATCCAGAGGATCCCTGGGGCCAGGCCCTTGTGTGTTAGGCTTTCTGCATCTTCCTGTCACTGTTGTGGCTCGTGGCTCGTGGCTTGTGGCTCGTGGCCCCAGCCTCAGAATTTGTACCTAGCATGGAATATGGGAGTCGCGACTGGATGCGGGCTCCCCGGACAGCATGTGGGCTCTCCTGTGTGCGCCCCCCTCCTGGGCCCCGGGCTGGGAGTCTGGCCAGGAGGCGACTGAGGGCTGAGCGCACAGGCTGCTGTTTCCCTGGGGAGCAGCTGGCCCCAAGGACCGCCTGGCAGAGGGAGGGTCCCCAGGAGGATTTTATGCCCCTGGTGGGCTCGGGTTGGCTCCCTCTTTCATATGGGCCTTTTAATCCCAGAGAACCTGGAAGACAAGCGGTACCTGGCCAGCCTCTGACCTCGTGCTGCGGGTCTGCGTCTGGCTTCCTCCCGGCGCCCGCATTCCCATCCCGGCCGGCTCTGTTCCGCTGTCCCTGTGTGCCAGCCGGCTTGCTCGCAGGGTCCCCAAGGGCCTTCCTCTTTCTGTCTCGGGCTGCCAGCCCTCCGGCCATGGGAGCCTCTGCCCTCTGCTCTTGTCCCCGCTGCTACCCGCCGCCTCCGGGACTCGCACACCGCGCAGCGCCGCCCTCTCCTCTTCCTCTTTCCAAAGCCCCCTTTTCCGGAGAGGGAACCGAGAACTTGTGGCCGAGGCCCGCAGGGGATGCAGGGTGCCCTAGACCTGGGAGTGGGGGCGTCGCGGGGTCGGCGCAGCCTGGGCCTCCCGGGGCCCGCGGCCTGGCGCCCGGGCGGCATGTGACCAGGCCCCGGGGCCGCCCGGCGCCCGCCGCCTGCGTGCAGGGGGCCCTCCCGGCCGCCAGGGGTCGCACTGCAGGCGCTGGGCGGGCGCGGCGGGGTCACGGCCGGGGTGGGGGTGTGGGGGGGGCCGCGGAGAAAGCGGGGCGCGCGGACGAGCCCGGCGCGGCGCCCCCGCCGCCTGTCCCTCCGCCCGCCGCCCGGCGGGGAGCGCGCTGAGCCGGGCGCCATGTCCGGGGCCGGGTAGCCCGCCGCCCGCCGCCCGCCTCCGAGCCGCCCGCCCGCGGGCCGGGGGCCGGGGAGCCGCGGGCCGGCAGGTAGGGCCGGGCGGGGGGCGGGGGGCGGGGAGGGGTGCGGGCGGGGCGGCGGGCGGGGCGGCGGGCGGCGCAGCTGGTTCCGCTTCCTCCGTAGCGGGGAAGTGAAAGCGCGGGGAGCCCGCCGGGCAGGGGCGGGCGCGCAGGTGTGCAGCGGGCGGAGGGCGCCCCCCGGCCCGCCGCCCCCTCCCCCACCACGTCCGCGGCTCTCGGGCCGGGACCCGCCGCGTGTGGCCGCGCTGGGCGGGGGGGGGTGAGGGCCCGGGGGGGGGCCGGGGAGGCGGAGGGCAGCTGTGGGCCCGCCCGGCGGTCCCCCAGCCGCACGCCCCGGGGCCGACTTCCGCCCGCGCAGCTTCCCCTCGCGGGTTTCGGGAAGTGCCCTCCCTTCCCCTCCCGAGCGCCCCGTGCCTCCGGCCCTGCGCTGCAGCCTCCCGCCGAGCTGCTCCCCAGCTTGGCGCGCCCGGGCTCTGGGGACCCCCCCGGGACCCCGCGCTCTCGGGTTGGGCCATGGCGGCAGGTGAGGACACAGTTCGCGGAGGCCCGTGGGGCGCCCGGCTCCCTCCCTGCGCCCTGCGAACGAGGGCGGATGGCCGGACTGCCTCCCGCGGCGGCTTCGACCTAACTTCAGGATCCTGGAGGTGGGAGGGCGCTGGGCTTTTTGTCGGGTTAGTGGACAGGGGAGGAATAAGGACACTTGAGTCTGGGGAAGAGACCTGAAAACTTGGGTCTTGGGGGCCTTCCTGGGAACCCGTGGGGTCCTCCTGAAAACCCAGAGGTGCGCTCTTTAAGAACCTTAGCCGGACGGAGAGGTTCTGATGATGTCATCAGTAGAGTGGGAAGGTCAGAAACCCTTCAAACAGACTGTCAGGTTGGCATGATGTCACTGCAGGCCATTACAGAGAAGACTGTGGTCCCCGCCGCCAGGAGTGAGGCTGGGTGGGCCCTTTAAAGGGATTAGGGGAGCCATGTGGGGGTCAGAGCCCAGGGCAGCTGTGGGCATTGCAGCGGAGCTGGGCTTGGGCCAGTGCCACCCGGAGGGAGGGTCCTGGCCTCCTTAATTGCCTGATGATGTCACAGGCGGGATAGCTCAGGGTTGGCTGACCACCACTGACCCTTCCCTCCCCTTGGAAGGACTGAGGAGAGGAGGGAGCAGAAGGTGGCCCCTTGGTCGCCTCCCTTGCTTCTTCACATCTCCTCCCCCCCACCGTTCCAGATGCCGTGAGTGAGGGGGGGGCCATGGCGGAAGAGCGGCCCCCCCGGCTGGTGGATTACTTCGTGGTAGCTGGGCTTGCAGGGAACGGAGCACCCATCCCGGAGGAGACTTGTGTCCCCGAATCTAGTGGGCCCCTGCGTGCTCCCCGGCCAGCAGATCCCATCACGGACGTGGCAGTCATTGCCAGGGCGCTGGGCGAGGAGGTGCCACAGGGCTACACCTGCATCCAGGCCTCGGCTGGGGGCCACCCCTTGGAACTCAGTGCTGGCCTCCTGGGGGGAACTCAGCCCGTCATCTGCTACCGCAGGGGCCGTGACAAGCCCCCCCTCGTTGAGCTGGGGTGTGTGTCCCTCCTGTGTGGGCACCAGGGGAGGTGGGGAGAGGCAGGGGCTGGGGTGCGGGCAGGAAGAGAGCAGGCCGAAGACAGGGAGCAGGGGTAGGTGGATGCACCCGGTCCATACATGGAGTCGGGCTGTGGACTAGTGTGGCTGCTGGCTAGCTGTGGGATCCGGGGCCGGGTCTTGAGCCCCTCTGGGGAAGGGAAGGAACACTGCCCCACAGGGTGGTTGAGAAGTTTGAAGGAGGCTATCCGCACGTGGGACTTGGCTCGGAGTCTGTAAGTGGAAGCTTTTCCTCTCGGCGTTTACGAATGAGTAGGAGGAGAGCCACGGAAGGCTGGAGAAGGGGTTACTGAAGGAGAAGCAGAGCTGAGCTTAGAAGAGGATGGACAGGGTTCTGGAGGGCAGAGCCCTGCAGGAAGTGGGCCCTGGTGCCCGGTTTGATAGGGCCGAGGGTACAAGGCTGGTGGGTAGGACTAGTTGGGCAGATCGGGCAGGATTGGGGTCTTTCTCCTCTGCCCTGAGACCTTGACGTCTGTGCCTGCTCTCTGTGTCCAGGGTCCTGTATGAAGGGAAGGAACGACCCAAGCCTGGCTTCCAGGTGCTGGACACGACCCCGTATAGCCACTCGGCCAACCTGGCCCCTCCCGGCCCTGGGCACCCCCGCACCTACCTCACTTGCCGGCGGGCAGCAGAGGGGGCGGGGCTCCATGCTCTGGGCATCACTGACCTGTGCCTGGTGCTGCCCAGCAGGGGCGAGGGCACACCTCATACGTACTGCCGACTGGCCCGCAGCCTCAACCCTGGCATGGTGAGCAGGGCCCTGGGGCCGGGAGCGGAGGCCTGCACGGTGCTGGTGTGGGGCTTGGGCACGGGGCACAGTGGGCACTTGCCACTGGGGCCTCTGATGCCCAGGGTGGGCCCGGAGGACTGGCTCTAGTCTTGGGAGACCAGGATTGTTGGGAGGTTTTTCCTTGAAAATTTTATTTATTTATTGGGGCGGGGAGATGCAAGAGAGGGAGGAACAGAGGAAGAGGGGAGAATTTCCAGCAGGCGCCATGCCCAGCCCAGAGCCCGATATGGGGCTTGATCTCTTGACCTTGAGATCAGGACCTGAGCCAAAACCAAGAGTCGGATGCTCAGCCAGCTGAGGCACCCAGATGTCCCAGGATTATTGGGAGTTTTAAAGACAAAAGACCCCCACAATGTAGGTGGGCTCAGTCAATTAAGCGTCTGACTTGATCTCAGGGTCGTGAGTCCAGCTCTGTATTTTTGGGCTCTACACGGGGCATGGAGCCTACTTAAAAAATTTTTAATTTTTAAGTAAAATTCAAAAGACGACAAAGGAAGGGTAGAGGAGACGACGCCCAGAAATCTTTGTCAGCTGTGTGTCTGTCTTGTCATTTCTGGGGCAGTGGGGCCCAGCGGTGTACCTGTGCTACAAGGTGGGCCTGGCCAAGGCCAACACACTGGTATACGAGGCAGGTGAGTGGCCCCTGTGTCCCTCCAAGCCTTTGGTCCTTAATGTCCCCCTCTCCTGGGGGGGTACCCTCAGTGTGCCCAGAACCCACTTCCCTGTTGCCACTCGGCCCTTCTCTGGCATCCCCGGATCCCTCCCCTGAGTCTGATCGACCCTCCTCCTTTCGGTCCGTCCCCACACCCCTCTGCTGGGGGTGCAGAGCTGCTGGGTCGCTACCCAGAGGAGGACAACGAGGCGTTCCCACTGCCCGAGTCTGTGCCCGTCTTCTGCCTGCCCATGGGAGCCACTGTTGAGTGCTGGCCTGCCCAGACCAAGTACCCCGTGCCCGTCTTCTCCACCTTCGTGCTCACGGGCGCGGCGGGTGACAAGGTGCGTGTGCAGAGTGTGCTGAGGGGTCCCGGCCCCGTCGAGCCCGCCTCACGGCTTCTCTTCCCCGCCCCGCCTCATCCCCAGGTGTACGGCGCCGCCCTGCAGTTCTACGAGGCCTTCCCGAGGGCCAGGCTGTCGGAGCGGCAGGCGCGGGCTCTGGGCCTGCTGAGTGCTGTGGAGCGGGGCCGGCCGCTGGGGGGCCGGGCGGTGCGCAGCCGCCGCGCCATCGCGGTGCTGTCGCGCTGGCCCGCCTTCCCCGCCTTCCGCGCCTTCCTCACCTTCCTCTACCGCTACTCCGTCTCGGGCCCCCACCGCCTGCCCCTGGAAGCGTGAGCACAGCGGCCAGGCTGCTGGGAGGCGGTCGAGAGGGAGGGCTGGCGGGCCCGGGGCAGTGGGAGAGGGTGGGTGGGAGCTCCGGCCCGGGTGCACCGCAGTGCAGACTGGGTTGTGGGTTTGTGCAGGGTGGGGAAGGAGGAGGCCACTGCCTGAGGGGTGAGCGAGGCCTGAAATCAGGAGGGACTGTGCTCCGAGCTAGGGGGTGTGAGGTTCTCATGGGCGAAGCGGGTGGGGCGGGGGGAGGCCAGGGAGAGAGAACTGGGGAGTCTGCCCCTGACCCGCAGCCCTCTCTTCCCCAGGCACATCTCTCACTTCATTCACAACGTGCCCTTCCCTTCCCCACAGAGACCCCGCATCCTGGTGCAGGTGTGAGCCTAGGCCCGGCGGGGGGAGGAAGGAGGTGGGGGCCTTCCTCCTTCTGACCTGCTGCTCCTCTGCCTCCCAGATGTCTCCCTATGACAACCTGCGCCTCTGCCAGCCGGTATCCTCACCCCTGCCCCTCAGGTATGTGCCCCGGGGGAGGGTGCTGTGATGACCAAGGACCTGGTAGGTGCCAGGCAGGTGGGCACAGGCCAGGCCCCAGTGGCCTCTGCGCCTGGTGTCTGGGGAGGGGTCTCCAGGGCCCCTGGTAACCCCCCTCCTGGCACCCCCGCAGCGGTGCAAGCTTCCTGCAGCTGCTGCAAAGCCTGGGCCCTGAGCTGGCCATCACGCTGCTGCTGGCCGTGCTCACAGAGCACAAGCTCCTGGTCCATTCACTGCGGCCAGACCTGCTCACCAGCGTCTGCGAGGCCCTGGTCTCCGTGAGTGCCACCCCATCGGGCCCTCCCTCCTCGGGAGGTTCCCACCTGTGCATCACCCCAATCACTCCTGACCCGACTCTACTTCCTCTTGCTTCCTCGGGGGCATGGGTGGGGGTGTCCCTTGGCCTCCTCCTTGGGCACAGTCTCCATTCAGCAGGAGTCTGGGGCTGTTCTCCAATCCCCACCCTGGCCCGTGCCCCACCTCCCTCCTGCGCCCCCTCAGCCACCCCAGGCCCCTGCTCACTGGTCTCCCTTCCCTGGTGCCCCAGATGACCTTCCCACTGCACTGGCAGTGCCCCTACATCCCGCTGTGCCCGCTGGTGCTGGCAGATGTGCTGAGCGCCCCGGTGCCCTTCATCGTGGGGATCCACTCTAGCTACTTCGATCTGCATGACCCACCTGCTGATGTCATCTGTGTCGATCTTGACACCAACACGCTCTTCCAGTAAGAGGGCCGGGCCTCCCTCAGGGCTGGTGTGAGCCACGCCACATGCACACAGAACCTTCGGCGAGCCCCAGGGAGGCTGGCGAGCAGCCCCGCAGCCCCACAGCCCCTTCTTCTCTCTGCGTATCTCACAGGACCGAGGAGAAGAAGCCCCTGTCCCCTCGGACCCTGCCCCGCAAGCCCTACAAGGTTCTGCTGGCCACCCTGACAAGCCTGTACCAGCAGCTGGACCAGAGTGAGAGCCCTGGGCTAGGGTGGGGACTGGAAACTGGTACTGACCTTGAGCCCCAGATAGGGAGGCCTGGGGAGAGCTAGACCTTCCTTGAGGAGCTTAGAGGTATTAGGGTTTCCCCGGGAGCGCTGCGTGCGCAGGGGTGGAGGTCAAACAGGCCACTGGGGTGGCTTGAAACCGTTCCCCACTGGCGATGCTGCGGTCAGTACCAGCCAGGGGGTGCCAGAGTCGGCCCTGACCCCAGCTGCCCTGGTCCCCAGCATACACTGGGCCTGAGGAGGAGGCGTCCTTGGAGTTCCTGCTGACGGACTATGAGGCGGTGTGCGGGCGCCGGGCACGGCTGGAGCGTGAGGTCCAGGGAGCCTTCCTCCGCTTCATGGCCTGTCTGCTCAAGGGCTACCGGGACTTCCTGCGCCCGCTCACCCAGGCCCCCTCCGAGGGGGCTCGGGATGTCGACAACCTCTTCTTCCTGCAGGGTAGGGAGGCCTGTCTCTGCGTGGGGAGCTGGCGGGGGAGGGGTGCTGGGCTCTGGGCAGCGGGCGCAATGGGCAGCGTTAGAGGCACCGGCCGCATGCTTGCCTCTGGGCTTGGAGTTGGGGCGCCGAGATACACCAGCACTGGCCTGCCCTCTGGGGGCCCAGGGCTTGGAGTGCAGTGCCCCTGGGGCCAAGCTCTCCCTGGGGACCTGACCTCAGGGACCCTGGTCTGAGGCACTGGGTGCAGACGGATGGAAGGGTGGGCCCCGCGGGACTGGTGCTCTGTAACCGCGGGCGTCCTGCCTAAGGAGCCCAAGAGAGGCCGGTGGGCTGTGGCCCCGATGGGGCCTGCTGACCCCCGCGACGCCCCCGCCCCCCCCAGGCTTCCTCAGATCCCGGGAGCGCTCCAGCCACAAGCTGTACTGTCAGCTGCTGCGCACACAGATGTTCTCGCAGTTCATCGAGGAGTGCTCCTTCGGCTCCGCTCGGCACGCTGCCCTCGAGTTCTTCGACTCCTGCGTCGACAAGGTATTGGGCGCCGTCCGCCCTGCGTGCACCCTGCTGCTGCTCCGAGCACTGGACCCCTGGCCCGCACCGGGTGCCCCCCGCTGCAGTTACACGGTGCACACAGCTGGCTTCGCAGACACACCGGCCACCCGTGCCCGCCGCCCGCCCCCAGCGGTATCTCGGGGGCCTCGGGGGCGCCCGGGCCCACGTACTCCTTCCCCATCACGGTGCTGCTGGGCGATGCCATCTCCTGGACAGCCAGGAGCGGCGCCCACTGTGCCTGCCGCCCTGACGCTTGCCCTCACCATCCTGTGGTAGGTCCACCCAGAGCAGGAGAAGCCTGAGCTGACGCCCTTGGTGGAGCTGGAGGAGCTGTCCGGGAGTGAGCTCACGGTCTTCATCACACCCCCCGAGGAGCCTCCAGCGCCAGAGGGCGGCGAACCCCCCCCACAGTACTGGTGAGAGCCTCTTGCTCCCCTGCGGCTGCCCTTGCCTTGGTGGTCCCTGCTATTGCCTCTTTCTGCCCCCGCAGCTACGACGGGTTCCCAGAGCTGCGGCCTGAGCTGTTCGAGTCCCCGAGGGAGCAGCCCGGGGCGCTTCCCGTGCCCGGCCCAGCCCGTAGCGCGCCCAGCAGCCCTGCCCCTCGCCGGACCAAACAGGTGATCGGGACGTGGGCCCCGCACAGGCACCTGACTTGGGCCGTTTTTTCAGCTGTGAGGCAGACCTGAGGGTGGCTACGCCGTTATTAGCAGGTTTCAGTGAGCCTGGCCCGTAAAACGTTAGCTGCTGGCACTGCTGTCGTTGCCCCCACTTTCATCTTCCAAGCTCTGGAAGCTGGGGCCCCGTCCACGCTTGAGAGCTGGGCATCTCTGCCTGGGGCCTCGGGACCAAACCCTGGGTGCAGCGTCCATCCTGCCCCCTCGGAGCCCAGGCCCTGCCTCGGGGAGGGGGCTGCCTCTCCCCCACCGTTCTGAGACATGCCGTGGCCTGGCACGGTCCTTACCCAGGTGTGCCCTGCCCCATCCAGGAGATGAAGGTGGCCCAGCGGACAGCACAGAAGTCAGCAGCCGTGCCGGAGCTGTGGGCCCGGTGCCTGCTGGGACACTGCTACGGACTGTGGTTCCTGTGTCTGCCAGCCTATGTGCGCTCGGCGCCCTCCCGCGTACAGGCCCTGCACACGGCCTACCATGTGCTGCGCCAGATGGAGAGCCGCAAGGTGGTGCTGCCTGATGAGGTGGGGGGCCTGTGCGGCTGCGGGTGGGGAGGGAGGCTGCCAGGGCGCTGGGGTAGGGGGAGCGGGCCCAGTGAGGTCTGTGGGGACCGAGGGAGGCGGAGACCTGGGAGCTGGGTGGGTGGGCGGTGGCAGGGGAGGCTGCGACCCCAGGGGCTGGGTGGGGGGAGAAGGGGGTGCTGAGCCCAGGGTGGGGGCAGGGGAGTGGGCCCCTCACCGCACTGTGTCCTGGCACAGGTGTGTTACCGGGTGCTGATGCAGCTGTGCTCCCATTACGGACAGCCTGTGCTGTCCGTGCGAGTCATGCTGGAGATGAGGCGGGCGGGTGTCGTGCCCAACACCATCACCTACGGCTACTACAACAAGGTTCGGGGTCTGCTTGGGGCGGGACAGTTGGCAGTGCCAGGTGTGGTATGGGGAGGGTGCTGCTCCCTGACGCCCCCCCGCCCCCTCCCCACACCCGCCCTGTGACCACTGTCAGCCCCTGTACTGGGTGCGTCCCTTCCTGCGGGCGGCTCCCTCACTTGCCTGGGCCCCGATGAGGAGCGCGGCCCCCTCCCCACGGTAGTCCTGATGTGAGCCAGCGGTCCTGGCACCTCACACATCTGCTCTCTTTTCTGCAGGCCGCCCCTCCGCCCCCCGCATCTTTTGGGGGGTGGTGAGGTTGCAGAGAGCGGCTGGCTTGTCCGGGGTTCCACAGGGAGGAAATGAGGGAGTCAGGGCATGGAACACAGGCAGAGCAACGTTTTCTGCGTTCGGGTCCTTAACCACAATACTGAACTGGTTTTTACGTGATGAAACTCATCGATGACCAGAAAAGTGAAAAGATTTTTCCAAAGCCACGTGCTTCCTAAGTAGCAGAGTCTGGATACAAAGTATCCACACAGCTTCTGGTTTCCTCTAGATCTCGCCCAGGTGGCCGCTGCCACCTGCCTCGTGTGGGCTTGCTCCTGGCCGAGCCATCGGCAGGATGTTTGCAGGGGAAGGTGGCCCCTGGGTGCCTGGCATCCCTGGAGCAGGCAGCGGCCACCCGGCTGCGGTCAGGGCGTGAAGTGGGCCATCTTGATGGGCACTGTGCTTGGCAGGCCGTGCTGGAAAGCAAGTGGCTGTCGGGTACACCGGGTGGGCGCCTGCGCTGGGCCAAGCTCCGGAACGTTGTCCTGGGGGCTGCTCAGTTCCGCCAGCCCTTGAGAGAACGGCGGCGGCGGCAGCAGGAGCAGGAGCAGGAGGCGGCCGCACAAGAGGCTGGCAGCGGCCGGACAGGTGGGTACGGGACTGGGCTGGGGGCAGAGCAGCCAGGCTCCGGCAGGGAGAGGTGCAGAGAGCCGGGGCTGAGCCTGTGGTTGGCATCGGGGGTCCTGGGGACAGGGACACTGCGATTGGCTGGTAACCAACGAAGGAGAGGATGTTCTGCCTGGGGGGAGCCCTCTAACCCCAGACCCACGCAAGGAGCCCTGTTTTGGGATAGGGGCTGGGCTGTCTTCTACCTGGCTGTCTTCAGCCGCGTCCTGGTCTTTCGCAGTGCCCGGCCTGGAACGGCCCTCCCCCACCCGCCCACTTCAGCGCCAGACCACCTGGGCCGGTCGAAGTTTCCGGGACCTGGCTTCCCCCGCGGGGCGCCTGGTGAAAAGCGGCAGTCTAGGCAGTGCCCGCGGGGCGCAGCCCACCGTGGAGGCCGGCGTGGCCCACAGTGAGTGGCTGCTGGAGCCATCCCCCCAGCTGACTTCCCTTACCGCGGGGCAGGGAGAGAGGGGGAGAGCAGAGCCAGGCTGTGAGGTGATGGGGGGTGCTGCGGAAGCTGGGGGTCCTTGTCCGGGTTGCTGTCTTTTCTGCGGGCAGGGGCTGTGCTTCCCTGGCTCCCGGATGATGGGCGAGGCTCTGTCTTCTCTGGCTCGTGTCTGCCCTGCAGTGATAGAGGCCTTGGGGGTGCTGGAGCCCCGGGGTTCCCCTGTTCCCTGGCGCGATGGGAGCCTCTCGGACCTGAGCCTGACTGGTGAGGAACCGGCCCCTGGAGGCAGCCCAGAGGACTCGGGCTCAGCTCTGGGTGCCCAGTCAGCGGAAGCCCTGGAGGGGCCGAGCGGGCGGGCGCCCAAGGCTGGCGGGAATCAGGAGGAGGCCAGCACCCCGCGACGAGGGCTGGGCGCCCGCCTACAGCAACTGCTCACTCCTTCCCGCCGCTCCCCTGCCTCTCGCACTGCGCCCCCTGAGCTGCCCCCTGAGCTGCCGCCTCCGGCCCGCCGCAGCCCGATGGACAGTCTCCTGCGCCCCCGGGAGCGGCCTGGATCCACCGCGTCCGAGGTAGCCTGCGAGGGGCAGGGCCAGAGGTCTGGAGACAGAGCCCAGAAGGGGGGGGCAGTGCCCGCTGAGTGCCCCTCTCCTGCTGTGGCAGAGCTCCGCCTCTCTGGACAGCGAGTGGGACCTCTCTGAGCCTTCCATCAGCAGCCTGGGCCTGCGCCGGTCCTCAGAGCGCCTCAGCGACACCCCTGGGTCCTCGCAGCCGCCTTCCCTGGAAGTGAGGAGAGCCCCTTCTGCACAGATGGGCCCCACACCCACGTGCAGGCTCCCCCCACGTTCCCTCTGGCGAGGCAGAGGCTGGGGCAGGTGGACAGAGCCTGGGCTCCTGAGCCTGGGGCGGGGGCTCTTCTCGCCCGCAGATCCTGCTTTCCAGCTGCTCCTTGTGCCGTGCCTGTGACTCGCTGGTGTACGATGAGGAGATCATGGCTGGCTGGGCGCCCGATGACTCCAACCTCAACACAGTGTGCCCCTTCTGTGCCTGCCCCTTTGTGCCCCTGCTCAGCGTCCAAACCCTTGACTCCCGACCCAGGTGCCCAAAGGAGGGAAAGTATTATGGGCGGGACTTGGAGGCAGGAGTTCTGGGGCTGACCCCCGTTATCCCCTGCAGTGCCCCCAGCCCCAAGCCTGTCCCTGCTGGTGCCAGTAGCAGCAAAGATGCTCCTGTCCCTGGGGGCCCAGGCCCCGTGCTCAGTGACCGCAGGCTCTGCCTTGCCCTGGATGAGCCCCAGCTGTGCAACGGGCACACAGGGGTAAGGGCTGGGCCAGAGGAGAATGGTGGGGGTCCGTGTGTGTTGCCCGGCGGTGGTGGGGTGCGATGGGCATCGAGGTATGGGGCATCTTGGGAGCTGCGGCCTGTGGTGGTTCGGTGGGAAGCAGGGTTCTGGGGATGGGACCGTCCTCCCTCTTTATGCCCAACAGGCTGCCTCCCGGCGGGTCGATGGGGGTGCCTGGGCGTACCTGAGTCCCCTGGTGCTTCGTAAGGAACTGGAGTCGCTGGTGGAAAATGAGGGCAGTGAGGTGCTGGCCTTGCCTGAGCTGCCTGCTGCCCATCCCATTATCTTCTGGAACCTTCTGTGGTATTTCCAGCGGCTGCGTCTGCCCAGTATTCTGCCATGCCTGGTGCTGGCCTCCTGTGATGGCCCCCCACCTTTGCAGGTCAGTGCCCTCCCGTGGCCCCTGCTGGTGCTTGCTGGGTGTTACGCACCTCTCCTCTGGGTCTGTCCCTCGGGCCCTGCAGAGCGAGTCACAGGCCTGGGCTGACCCCTCGGAGAAACCGAGCCTCCGTTTTCTCATTTGTAGAACAGCCTAAGTGCCCAGGCTCATTCGATGCCCGTGTAGTGCCTGGTTCCTACCCAGTGACTCCCTGACGGTGGTGTCATTCCGCCAACATTCACCTTTCAGGCTCTGGGAAGCTTTTAGGGACAAGGGATGCAGCAGCTCCAGGACCAAGTGTGTGCCTTGGAGAGCTCACACTCCCCTGGGGGCCCGAGGGCTCCTCTCCCTCTTCCTTTTGGCTCTAGCCTGCAGCGTCCCTTTGCGTCCTGGAGCTCCGCCACCGCTCTGTTTCCAGCCCTCTGCCAGCCGGCCCCTGAACCTGCCCCCTGTCTCGGCCCCTGCAGGCCCCACCTCCCTGGCTGACGCCTGACCCAGCGGCTGTGCAGGTGCGGCTGCTGTGGGACGTCCTGACCCCCGATCCCAGCAGCTGCCCACCTCTCTACGTGCTCTGGAGGGTCCACAGTGAGTCTGGTGTCCGGCCTAGGCTGGGAAAGGGTGGGTGATGCCCGCAGGACGCAGTGATCTGGCTGCTTCCCTTTCACCCAGGCCAGATCCCGCAGCGGGTGGTATGGCCCGGCCCTATCCCTGCAGCCCTTGGCCTGGAGCTGCTGGAGGCCGTGTTGCGCCACGTGGGTCTCAATGAGGTGCATAAGGCTGTGGGGCTCCTGCTGGAGACTTTAGGACCGCCTCCCAGTGGTCTGCACTTGCAGAGGTACGGTGCTCCCATCTGGGAGGTCCCTGGCCTGTCCCCGGCTCCATACCCCCTTTCTCTTACTCGTACCCTCTGCCTCCACTCCAGGGGCATCTACCGTGAGATCTTATTCCTGACAATGGCTGCTCTGGGCAAGGACCATGTGGACATCGGTGAGAGAGCAGGCAGGGGGCTGGGGAATTTAAAAGTATCTGGGGCCCAGTGTTGGGAGGTTAGAATTGTAATCCGTTGCCCTGCTTCCACTCTCTTTCCTAGGGGCCTTTGACAAGAAGTATAAGTCCGCCTTTAACAAGCTGGCCAGCAGCATGGGCAAGGAGGAGCTGAGGCAGCGACGGGCACAGATGCCCACCCCAAAGGCCATTGATTGTCGCAAGTGTTTTGGAGCACCTCTGGAATGCTAAGGACCCTTAAGCTCTCCTCTCCAGCCTGGGGTGGGGAGGTGAGGGAGAACGGATTCTAGAGATACCCTGCTTTCCTACTCCTTTTGTAGAGGAGTTGGGACCGGGCTGGGAAGCAGGCCCAGCCGTAGGCTCCGAATGTGGGCAGCAAGAAGAGGGACCCACTGATAGCAAAAGTCATAGTCCCCCTATCTCCAGCCTGCCCAGTATGCTCATGCTGATGTATGAGGCCTGGCGGGAGTTGGCACAGCTCTGTTTCTCCCCAGGTTATACCGGGAACTCTCCTCCAGGGTACCCACCGATCTGCACTGCCCTGGTCATTGTCTAAGTTTTTGTTTTAAAAAACAACTGGAAAGGTACAGAGCTACTGAGCCTTTGCCCTGAATGAGAGGGAGGGATGTCATTCTCCGCTAATGATGGTCCTTCCTCCTTGGAACTGCAGAAGTAGCCCAAAGCTCTCCGTCAGATCTTCCCACCTTAGTGTTTGCGTTTTCAGTTATTTATTCTGGAACCACCGCTCCTTGCTTATGAGGTTCCTAGGGATGATGAAAAAGAAGGGAAGCGGTGCACCATGGTTCAGTGGTTCATAGCTCCTGTAAAGTCAGGAGAGAGCTAGAGGAGCCCCATACTCCCCTCAGGAACAGCCAGGCTTGTCCAGTCCTAACCCTTCCCATCTCCTCTGCTGTGGGGAATGCCTCACCCGCCCAGGGCCCTGGCTGCGCAGTAAGGATTGTTCCTTGCGAAGTTTTGTTGGATGTAAATAGAGTAAAAGCTGCTTGTCTTTTTCCTTCTGCCTCCTGTTCCCTGGGTCTGGGATAACGGCAGGGGATGCTGCTCTCTTTCCCCGGGCTGCACGTCCTTTCCACCTGCCCATTCCTCGCAGCCTCAGGCATGCTCTGCTTTCCTGGATCCGGGCTGGTACTGGCCCTGGGGGGCTCGGGGCACTCTCGGAGCAGGAGAGGAGTGAGTCCGGTGCTGCCTATGGTGGTGCCAGTCTGTGTGGCGCTTCCGGCCCTCCCACACAATCACCCCCTTGTCCCTCATTTGTACCCCACACAAAGGCTCCATTCTCTGGGGGCCTTGAGCTCATCTCTGCCTTCTTCCCTCTCCCCCAGCTTTTGCCTCTCGGCTTCTCTGGTACCCCCACAGAGCGGACAGCCCTCTCCCTAGTAGTTGGTGTTGGTGGCTCTCTGGCATCCTGGGACCCCTCGCAGCCATCCTAGCCCCCACCCCCTCCCGTTGCTCTACGCTGCTTGCAGGACCCAGCCAGCCAGGCTCTTGGCCTGGGGACAAATCAGGAAGGTGAGGCACAGTAAGGAGCCCACTTAATGTGCAACAGGGAGACAGGCCCACCCACAACTCTCCCTTTCCTGTATGATGAAATAAACACAGGAAAGAACTAACAGAGCTGCAAAACCAATCCCCAAAGGGAATTAGCCAACAAGATGCCCGCCCTGGGGAAGGCAGGCGGGAGTGTCTGTGGGGGGAATAACTTACGTGAGGCTTTTGTGCAAATTCCCAGGGGTGGAGAACAGTGGATGAAGAGAGTGGTAGTACTTCTGAATTTGGGAAACTTCAGGCCACAGGACCATCCTTCCCCATCCTGTGCTGTGTATGAGAGATGCTTTCCCTCCAAAAAGAGCTGCACAGGAGGGAAGCTGGGCCTTGGGAAGTAACTTCTGTCCTGCCTGGGACTAGGAGGCGCCTTCTTCAGAGGGGAAATCCTCACATCAGCCCACGCTCTGATCAGACCTTGCTCCCTAAAACCAGCCTCTCCCCACCTCTGCAAGGGAGCAGTCACCCCGCCCCCCGCAACCTCACAAGTGTAGAGCGCGGTGTGCCCAGCAGAGTGCTGAACTGCCTGGAATTTTAGAATTTTAGGGCTCAGTCCCTACTTTGACAGAGCATACAGTCTTAATGGTCTAGAAGGCCCCTTGACTCCAATGAACATGGTAGCCGCCCTCGCCTCCAATGCGCCCTCACCGGTGAGCCCTATGGTCAGATGCACAGGACTACAGAGTTCTTGCACCACAAGACTATCTGGAAATTCTAACAGCAAAGTACTCACCGGGACATCTGACATCTCTGTGCTGGGGCCCAGGGGGGCTGGATGGGGGAGGCCATGCCTCGTCCTGGCCCAGTTTCTCTTCCCAGACTTCAGAGCGTATACAGGCTTGGGTATGACAAAATTTTAATTAAATTTTGTCTCTCCCACTTACTAATTTTATTATATTGGCCAAATTACTTAACTCCCGTGCCTCAGTTTTTCCTTGTGTGCAGGTTGAGGTGGTTTTTCCAAGGTTAATTACACCGTCCACATGGAGTGCTAAGCACACGTCATCAGTGTCAGCTTCAGAAAACAACACGCGGGTAGTCTGCAGAGGGCGCGGTCAGGTCCTGGCTGCAAGGGTGGCCTCACACTTGCCTTCCCTGGAGTTGGATCACTCCAGACTGAACGTTCCCTCCACCGCTGACTTTAATTCTGTTGAAAAGTGTCTTCTCAGGCTTCACTAGGCTCTTGGTCAGGCTGGTATCTTCCACCACCGTACTTCCCTTCCTCTCCGCCCTTGAAGGATGGCTCGGCAGAAGCCAGAGAAGGCATCCGAGTGATGATGGGCAAAGCAGCAGGTTAGGGAAAGAGGGCAGTGGTTTTCGGTCACAATCACTGCTATACCCAGCTCCTAGAGGGCCGCCTGATTGCACGATGGGCCCTCTGTCTTGTGTGTCAAATAACTGAGTCGGGGAAAGCGCTAAAATGAGAAATGGTTTTCAGTGTAGTGCAAGGCGGGTCCAAGTAGGACACAGTACCACGCCTGCTGAGTGCTTACTGGGCCCTTGGCACTGTCCTGCACATTTTAAACGCACTACTTCGTAACCTCACAGTTCCGCTCTGAGCTGGACTCCTCTCCATCACTCCCGTCCACAGAAGGGGAGAGCGGGGCACAGAGAGCAGCGGCTAAGTCACTTGCACCCGCATCCTAGAACCACTAAGACGGAGCGCCAAGCTCCCAGGCCAGGCCGGTGACTGTGCGCGGACCCTGTGCGGGGCGAGACGAGGCTTCCGCCCACTGAGGTGACCCTGGGGTGCACCTGTCTTCAGGTGGCCCCCTCCGCCCGCTGCACTGCCACGGGGCCGCACGACTTCTCCGCGGCCGCGCGGGCACGCCGCGGTGCTCCGGGAGCCCGGGCTCTCGGGGATCAAAGCCCCGCTTTCTCCCTGACGCGCTGTCGACCTTCGCGAGTTACTCCATGTCTCAGAGCCGCTTCTTGAGCTCGGGGTTCGGGCCGCGGCGGGGACTGAGCGTGGGAACCTCCGGGCGCGTCGCGGGGTCTGCGCCCCCCGGGGGGGCGGGACGGTGCCACCCGCCGGCCCCTGCCTGACCCGCCGGCTCTGCGGGGCCGGATCCCGCCGTCACGGCGCCGGTGCTGCGCTCACCCCGCGCCCCGCGCTCTGCCGGCCCCTCGCGGCCCCCGGGCACCGCCGCTGCCCCGGCCGCCACAGGCGCGCGCGCGGGGCCCTACGCACACCAGGAAGCCGCAGGCCCCGAGCAGGCCACGCCCCGCACAGACCGCGAGGCCCGAGCGCCCGCGGCCGCTGCCATCGTCAGATTCCGGGATTCGGTCGCGAGGAGCCACCACCCAGCGCGGAGCCCGGCGCCGCTCGCCAGTCTCCATCTTTGGAGTCGGAAGAATGAGAGCGGGCCGAGGGGGAAGCCGGGTTTGGGGATACTGGGGTACGGCGGCTGCCTGGGGACCAAAACGTCTCTAAGGTAAAGTTGCAGCCTGAAGCGATTTTTTGACCCCCGACACTTAATGGGCTGCTTAAGACCCGGATGTGTCTGGGACTGGCCGAGGTACCCATTAACGCGCCCCCGCTAGACCATCCCCCTCCTCCGCTTAGGATTGGGTACTCCGTACGCTAATCATCACTGCTCCAGCCACTCACTCTTCGAGGGTGGGGTGTAGTCCCGGCATCCCCTCGTCTATTGGTGGGGCCGAGCAGAGGAGGGCGGGGAGGCCGGCTGGGGTCGCCCAATGGGCGTCGTGGCGTGTGGGGAAGGCGGAGCCGAGGCGCTTGGCAGCTGCCCAATCAGCGTCCTTGTTTGTGTGGTGCCGCCGCCGGTGCAGCCGCCGCCGCCGCCGCCGCCGCCGCCGCTGCCCCCCGTCTGTACCGCAGTGTCTGCTCCGCCCGCCCGCCCTGGTCCGGCCCGCCCCCCTCCCCCACCCCCGCCCCCGGTCCCGTCGGCGGGGCCCGGAACCCACTGTGCCGTCGCCTCCCTTTTTCGACGCCTCCGCCGCCGCCTGAGGAGGCGAGCTCGCCGGGAGTTACCCCGCCACCGCCAGGTGAGGAGCTTTGGCCTAGGCCCGCCTGGCCGCCCGCCCGCCCGGGGGCGGCGAGCCGCGAGGACCGGGGGAGCCGGGCGGCGGCGGCGGCGGTGGGGGAAGGGAAAGGTGGAGGGCGGGGGAGGGGAAGCGCCCGCGAGCCGACGCCCGCCCGCGCGCCCCCGCCTCGCGTCCCCCTCCCCCGCCCGGCCCCGCGCGCCCCCGCCTCGCGCTCCCCTCACCTCGTCCCCTCCCCCGCCCCGCGCGCGCTCCCCGGCCTTTCCCTTCGGCCTCGCGCGCCCCCGCCTCGCGTCCCTCCGCTCCTTCTGCTCTGACTCTTTCTCCCTCCCGCGCGCCCCGTTTCCCCCGCCATCCCCGCTTCCACTCCTTGCCTCCCGCCCGCCATGCTCCCCTCCGCTCCGCTCTAGCGCCCCCCCCCCCAGCTCGCTCCGGCCCCGGGGGTGCCCTCGGGGGGCCGGGGCTGCTCCCCGCGCGCAGTCCGGGCCCCGCCGGTCGCCGGGACGCGCGGGGGTTCCCCGGGTGAGGGGAGCGCGGCGGGATTCTCTTTATTTAGGGGACGGGATCGGGCGTCGCGCCGCCGTCGGAGCGGGGACCGCTCTCCGCCCGGGTGGGGCTCCCCTTCCGAGCGACCCCGGCGCCGCTGTCCTCGGCGGGGCCTCTGGGGCGCTCCGGGGGCCGACGGAGCCGGGGCTGGCCCTCCGCGGACCGGAGCGGGACTTGGAGTACTTTCTGCCGCTCTGCTCGCTGGGACGCCGAGGAGCGGCCGCTCCTGTGGGTGCCGTTCGCCGGCCCAGGACGGCCCCCCGCCCCCCGGAAAGGCGTGCTCGCCTCTTCGGACTCTTCCCCCGCAGCCGCGCGGCGTTCGCTCGGGACTGGCGCGGGGGCGGCTGGCGCGGGGGTGGCGGTGGAGGCCCGGGGTGGGGGGGGGCACGTGCCCGCTGGCGGAGCTGGCCTGGCCTTTCCTCCTGCTGTCGTCCGGGGAGGCAGGTAGCCTGCGGAGAGCGACTTTCCCGTTTCCGACCAGGGGTTGTTTGCAGGGCTTTTGTGTGCGTGTCAGAGCTGGGGAAGGGAGCGGTGCCTTCGGGCCAGACTGCAGCAGCCCGAGGGCTCGCGGGTCCTGTTGAGGAGCTGATGCTCTTGGTTTTGGAAACATTTTTATATATAAAAATGCAGTTTTTGGATAGGTAGTGCGCGCATGTGATTCAAAGTGAAGCCTTCCCTCTCACTTCTCCAGTCTAGTCTCACCTCCCGTTTACCGATTTCTAATTGTTTTCTGGCGGCAGCGTGCGTGGATGTTGGACATTAAGCCAACTTTTGCTTTTTCTTGGATGCACTGACCTAAACTGCTCGTTGAGGTCTGACTCGTGTTTTTGGTGTCCGAGCGATCGTTACAGAGTATTGTTCTAGAGCAACATTTCTGTCTGCCTGACGGGTAAGGAGGCTACTTCGGAGCTAGTAGAGTCGGTGCTGCGGGAGGCCTCCGTGTATTTTAAAGGAAGGCCCGCATCTGTTGGAAATGTCTGCTTTTTTTGCTTTGTAACTGATGTCTAGTCTGTGTTTGGGGATGGACTGGGTCAAGAGTAGTCTTCCCTTGGCCTTTTTAAACAGGTAGGTTGTATGAATAATGAGTTAGTAGGAGTGCTGGTTTGGCAGTGCTGCCTTCCGTCTTTAGAGGCGTATAGTTTTTTTAGTCTTGGGCAGTTGTAGTCCTCGTGGTGAGGACTGAAGCAGATAAATATTAATCAGGAATCAGAAGGCCAGACCTGTAGGCTGAGTGACCCAGTTTGAGAGGAGGTGAGGCTTACGGACTTTTGTCCTGCTTATTCCTTACTTGAAAACACTTCCGATGGAGTGAGAGGAATTCGTAGCTGACAGCAGCATCCATCTTTAGGACACTGTGGTTTGCCTCCTCTGACTGTGATGTCTGCTAACTTCCTGTTTAGGGGCAGGCCGGAAAGGGGCTGCACACACGCCGCTCCAGTGCTTGGCTAGGAACAGTGTTGACCAGGGTCCCTGATCAGCTCTTCTCGGCTCAGTTCTGGCTGTGACCTTTCCTGCTGTGTTCAGTAGAAGGCCATGGGTGTTGGGAGGGAAGATGCAAAATTTTTTTTCTGAGCCTCATGGTCTTTTTTTTTTTTTTAAAGATTTTATTTATTTATCTGTTGGAGATCACAAGCCGGCAGAGAGGCAGGCAGAGGCAGAGAGAGAAGCAGGCTCCCCGCTGATCAAGGAGCCCGATGCGGGACTCCATCCCAGGACTCCTGGGATCATGACCCGAGCTGAAGGCAGCGGCAGTGGCTGAAGCAGGGACGCCACCCAGGCGTCCCTGTACCTCATAGTCTTAAAGATATTCAGAAGCCTGTGTGCTTCCCCCTTTCTCTTTCTTTTTTGGACAAATGTTTCCAATCCCCCCAACACACACACTTTTTTTTTTTTTTTTTTTTTTTCTTCTTTTCCTGGCTGGGTCAGACCTTCAGGTTGGATTTTGGTTACAGAATAGCAGAGTGGGGGTGGGAGGAGGGTGTCAGTGTGTCAATAATAGTATCCTTTTTTTTTTTTTTTTTTAAGATTTAATTTATTTATTTGTCAGAGAAAGCCCAGTGCACAAGCAAGAGGAGAGGCTGGCAGAGGCAGGCAGAGGGAGAAGCTGGCTCCCCACTGAGCAGGGAGCCTGATGTGGGACTTGATCCCAGGATCCTGGGATCATGACCTGAGCTGAAGTCCCTGAATAATAGTATCCTGATGGAATGCTGGTACCTCTGGATTCATCCTAGTTTTAAGCTAGCATGTTGTAAAGAACAGGCCTCTTGCTTCAGTCTGCTGTTTGTTTTTTCCTTCCTTCTCTTCCCACCCACCAAGCTGGAGGTGCATGTATAGGGGAGCCACAGTTGTGCTGTCCTGGTTGCTAGACTGGAGTGTATTCCATGTCAGCCAACCCACTGGGATGAGCGCATTAACAAGCGGCCCCTCTGCACTCAGAACACTGTGTCGTTTGATTGATTCAAACAACTGCTAGAGAAAGCACAAGATTGGAGCCTTCACTAGGACCAAGGAATTTTCTTTCCTAGACCTTTTACAGTATTTAAAGCCGTGTATCATTACATATCAAAGCACAATAGCCAGGCATTTTCTGAAGCAGTTTGGAGGGGAGGGGGAAAAAAAGACACACCCAGATTGACTATAAATCTAGCCCTGCTGTAAAGCTGTCCATTTCTTGCTCAGGAAAAGATCTAACCTATCAGACAATCCCACACAAAGTTGCAGTTCCCCTGCATTGGCTAAGCTTGGGAAAAGATGCATAAGAAAGTTCAGTTTTTGTTGAAAAGGTCTGCCTTTTAAGGAGAAACCTTCTGTTAGCTGTATAGTTTGGTTTATCCTTAGTAACCCTGTGACATTTTCTGTAGGTACTGTTTGGGGATCTTGGTGGCTCCTGAGTCCATGGAGCAGAGACTCCTGGACTTGTGTAGTAATGTTGAAGAAAATCGGATTTGAAATGCTCCCTCTTCATGTTCCATTTTTCCCTCTCAGGGATATTTGAAATATTCCTGTGTGGTTTTGAGTTCATTTAGTAGGAAAGGAGTGACCCAGGGTCGTAAAAGAGCTAAAGTTTGTCTACTTCTTACATGGTATCTCCCTCAAAATCCTCTAATCTTTGTTATTGCCTTAAATTGCCACTAACTGGCAAAAAGCCATCAAGAGTTTTGGGTTAAAGTACCAAAAGCAACAGATGAATAAGAACACATATTTTGTTACTCCTGAGGTATGAGACTGGTCAAATCCTAGACCGCAAAGTTACAGTAACTGCAGAAACTTCTTTGACAACATACAAACTTTTAGTTGTTAATACTAACTGGTAAAGTATTAACAAAAATGACAATACTTCCACATTCCTGAGCCATTCTCTTTTTGCTTTTCACATCTGAGAGGTACACGTTTTCTAAGTAATTCAGGTTACCGTTAGTTGAAGCTGAAAGTCATGGATTAAGCCTACTGATCAAAGCTTTCTTGGGCTTGTCTCATTTGGGGGGAAGGTGGAATTTTTAATCACCCAAAATATAGGCTGGAATTTCAGTGGGATTTAGATTAGACATCAGAATTAATAAATTCCCATTATAGTTGTGAGGGATTAGAAATCTTAACCAGAGAGTTAGTACATCTCTTACCTAGAAAATATTTACGGAGTTAGCTTTTTGAGAGTATTTAAGTTCCGACTTCTGGGGAGGGAGGTTGTAGGGCTAGTAAGTGCATATTGGAATAGTAGAACACAGGCATAGGGAATTTAGAAATCCCGAGTCAAATCCTAGTTTTGCCATTTATTAGCTGTATGATTTTGGATAAGCCTTCTAATTTTTCCCCCCATGCTACCTACGGCTCCTAATTTTAAAATTCCCATTTCTTTCAGAATAAAAGTCTGTTCTTACAGTGGCCTGTAGGGTCTTGCATGCTCTGTGATCCCCACCACCTTCTCTGTTGATCATCTTCCTTCCTCTTGTTCACTCCATTCCAGCCAGCCACCTTGACTTGTTTCTTTTTTAAAGATTTTATTTATTTATTTGACAGAGAAAGAGAGATCACAAGTAGGCAGAGAGGCAGGCGGGGGGCGGGGGAGGAGGCTCCCCGCTGAGCAGAGAGCCCAATGCGGGGGGGGGGGGGGGGGGGTGGCCTCAATCCCAGGACCCTGAGATCATAACCTGAGCCGAAGGCAGAGGCTTAACCCGCTGAGCCACCCAGGCGCCCCAACCTTGACTTGTTTCTTGAATACACCATTCACACTCTTTATCTTAGGACCTTTGCACTAGCTATTCCTTCTAGTGGGAAATAGCTAGTTTTTCTCACAGAGATAATACAAATGACTAATTTTCTTCCTTCAAGTCTTTGCTTAAATATGTTACCATTTCAGTGAGATCTCTTAAAATTGTACCTTCAGCTCCCACCTCACTCCTGATTTTTCCATGCCCTATTGTCTTTTTTTTTACAGTGCTTATAATTTTATAACATGTTTGTTACACTTATTGCTTTTTAAATTTCAATTAGCAAACATATGTTTGTTACATTTATTGCTTTTTTAAATTTCAGTTAACAAACATATAGTACATTAGTTTCAGATGTAGAGTTCAATAATTTATGAGTTGCATGAGTGGTACCCAGTGCCCATCACATCATGTGCCTTCTTTAATGCCCATCACACAGTTACCCCATCTCCCACCACCTCTTCTGCAGCAGCCCTCAGTTCGTTTCCTATAGGTAAGAGTCTCTCATGGTTTGTCTCCCTCTCTGATTACTTCCCATTCAGTTCCCCCCCCCTTCCCCTGTGATCCTCTCCTCTGTTTCTTGAGTGAAACTGTATGATAATTGTCTTTCTCTGATTGACTTTTATTGCCTTTCTTAAAAAGTTTATTTAAGTAATTTCTACACCCAGCGTGGGGCTCGAACTCATGACCTGAGACCAAGAGTTGCATGCTCCTCCAACTGGGCCAGCCAGGTGCCCCCCCTTTTTTTACATTTATTGCATGTTGGTTCCCCTCCTGTGATACAGGGTCTACAAAAGCATGGATTTATTTTGGTGTTTTAATGCCTAATACAGTACTTGATATATAGTTAATAATAAATATTTGTTGATCAAATAAGAATAATAACTGTTTTTCTAATCTCGTGATTGTTTATAACAAAAGTACAAAATGTGATTAGCATAATATGGGATTTTAAAGTGTAGACGTTGAAGCATCATACAAATAATGATGATAAAATTATTGCCTTCCCATTGAAATGGTAAATAACACTTGATTATTCAAAAAAAAAAAACCCTTCATGTATTCACATAGATTATCACATTTCTCCTAAACTCCAGCCTCTTGTTTCCATTTTTCTACTGTGTGCTGGACATACCCACTTCCATATTCCGTTGGTACCTCACACTCTGTTTTCACCCTCAGCTCACCTTCTGTGATTCATTGGGTCACCTAAGCCAGAAATGGGAGCACCATCGTCAGATTTCTCTTCTCTATCACTTTCTAAATATTTCTCAGCCAGTACCTCTGTCTCTGTCTCTCTTGCTGGTCTCCTGCTTCAGGCTACAACTCTTACTTGGGAGGTTGCCGGGATCTCTTCTAGTTCTCTTTGTTTTTAGTTTTGTTGCCTTTTAAACTTTCAATTCTATTGGCTCAAAATGGTCTGACAGAGATCGGATTATTCTCTTGGCCTTTCTCAATACTTTTGAATAGTTTCCAGTCGTTTAAAGGTGAAGTTTAAACTTTGCCTAATATTCAGGCCCTGTAATCCTGGCCTTTGCCTTTCTATCTGGCCTTACATTTCTCCCTTACAGTTTATACATGAGCACATACAGTTCCATTTCCTAGATCAGCTTCCAAGTGTCATCTCAAATGCTACTTTCTGGGAAGCCTTCTCCTGATTTTCCCAGAGAGACTTCGCTTTGCTTTCTTCTTTGATCTCGCTCTGTAAATATTGTCTGTTTCCCCTCAATGGTCTGTGAACACCCTGAAAGATACCATGTGTTTTTACTGTTGTGTGTCCAGTGCCTAGCATGGTACCTGTCATCTGATAAGTATTAAAGATACGAATATGAGAAAATGTTGCGTACATTTAGAAGTTACCCCTTTTGTTTTGTTCTGGCACAGAAGAACAAGGTTGGAGTCCTTGCTCTGCCATTTATCATCTGCGTGACCTTGGCTTAGTCCTTTGAAGCCTTCACACCACAGTTCCCTCACCTTAGAAATGGGGATCAAGAGCTGCTTTATCTCTTTTGCTAGATTTCCGTATTAGTCAAATGCGTCTACACATAAAGGTGCTCTATAAACTGTACAGCACTGTACAGTTGTTATGTGCTAACACAAGCTGAGCTTTCCTCATAACTTCTTTTTTCTTGTTCAGGTTGAAATGAGGCCCCCCTTTTTTTTAATCAGTGAAGCCATAAATACTCTTCTGCAACATGTATTCTGTTCATAGCCATTTTCATCAGTATGTATGATATACTCCTGTATGTCACCGTAAGTGTGGAGGATTTAAAGACTTTCCCAGTATCCTAGTGGATAAAAAAGGTTGTAAAATCCTCGGAAGTTACTCTTCTCAAAGAGTGTCTCAGTCATGAATTCTGTAATTTTTTTCTCAGATTTTAAAAAAGATTTTACTTATTTGGGAGAGAGCAAGCAAGCATGAGATGGTGGGGAGGGAAAGGAGCAGAGGCAGAGGGAGAAGCAGACTCCCCACTGAGCAGGGAGTCCTACATGGGGTTCAATCCCAGGACCCTGAGACCATGACCTGAGCTGAGGGCAGACACTTCGCCCACTGAGCCACCCAGGCGCCCCCTCAGATTTTTTTTTTTTTGATTGTGCTTTTGCAACTTTGAGAACTTAAAAGGAATTTATTTATTATTTAAGATTTGTTTATTTGAGAGAGAGAAAGCATGTGTACAAGTAGGAGGGCCAGAAGGAGAGAGAAGCTCAGGCAGACTCTGTGCTGAGTGTGGAGCCCAACACAGGGCTTGATCTCGTGACCCTGAGATCGTGACCCTGAGATCACAAACTGAGCCAAAACTAGGAATTGGATGCTTAACCAACTGCACCACCCAGGTGCCCCTTAAAAGGAATTTTTAAAATGTATATATTTAATATGTAATCATATTATAGATGAGACAACCCAATTCCCAGAGGTAGTGTCATTTTGCTGGAATCTAGTATGTAACAACTCTGCCTGACCTCAAGAGTTGTGGTCTTAAATTCTTCCAACATTTCTTGCAGAGGGTTTTTTTTTTTTTTAAGATTTTATTTATCCATTTGATAGAGATCACAAGTAGGCAGAGAGGCAGGCAGAGAGGAAGAAGCAGGCTCCCTGCTGAGCCGAGAGCCGGATGCGGGCTCGATCCCAGGACCCTGGGACCCTGACCCGAGCCAAAGGCAGAGGCCTTAATCCACTGAGCCACCCAGGCGCCCCTTGTAGAGGATTTTTTTAAAAATTTTTATTTATTTATTTGACAGAGAGAGACACAGCAAGAGAGGGAACACAGGCATGGGGAGAGGGGGAGGGAGAAGCAGGCTTCCGGATGAGCAGGGAGCCCGATGCGGGGCTTGATCCCAGGACCCTGGGACCATGCCCTGAGCCAAAGGCAGACACTTAACAACTAAGACACTCAGGCGCCCCTTCTTGTAGAGTTTTGTTTTGCCCTAAAAAAGCAAAAAACAACCAGACAAAAAATACAATAGTATTAATAGGTTTTTGTTTTTGTTTTTAGGATTTTATTTATTTGACAGAGAGAACACAGGCAGGGGGAGTGGCAGGCAGAGGGAGAAGAAGCGGGCTCCCCCCATGGAGCAGGGAGCCTGATGTGGGTCTCAGTCCCAGGACACTCAGATCATGACCTGAGCCAAAGGCAGTCACCGAGCTAGCTGAGCCACCCCGGTGCCCATAAATAGGTCTTATGTGAAAAAAGTTATGTGGTCACATAGTGGTCTGAAAAATTCTGAGTTCAATTAAGGCAGATTTCTTTAAGGCATGACTTCTCAGAGCCTTGGGTGTCTAAATATACATTGTACGTTGGGAGTGGTCAGAGAATGGCTAGAGTGTGTGGAGGTTCTCCTAGTTACTTGGCCATGAAGGAGCTTCTTAAGGTATTAGTGATCTCAGTGCTTGGAGAATACTGCACTTTGCTATTCTGCTTTCTTTGAGTTTGAAAGTTTTTTAAGGGTTGTTACTCTGGAGGGAGGGAATTGATTGCTTTTTTGTGTTAGTTTTCCAGAGAACTAGGATGGTGGCATTAAGCTAGATATTTTTTAGAAACCTCACTGGTATGGAGGCTGCCATTTTTTTCCCCGTGAATCTTTTTTTTTTTTTTTTTTTTTTTTTGGGTCAGAGAGAGCGAGCACAGGCAGACAGAGTGGCAGGCAGAGGCAGAGGGGGAAGCAGGCTTCCTGCTGAGCAAGTCCCCTGATGTGGGACTCGATCCCAGGACACTGGATCATGACCTGAGCCGAAGGCAGCCACTTAACCAACTGAGCCACCCAGGTATCCCTCTCCGTGAATCTTCTAAGGCAAATGGCACAGCTTAGCCAGCTTGGCCCTCACTAGAAGTAAATTCGCAGGAGGGTAACTGAGCTGCTGCCACGCCCCCCGGACCCCCCCCCCCCTCTTTAATCTAATGTGCTAGAAGCAGGAGAGTAAGGTTGCAACTTTGTAAGTAAACAGAAACCTTGGAGCCACAATCAAGAAGCCCTTCCTTTCCCTGAGATGTTAGTACCACAGTAGGGAATTTGTAAAGCCCATCATTGGACTGTGAGGCATGCAGAAGGACCAGGGGCTCAGAGAGAGAAGGAGAACTATCCTTGGTTTCCAGTCCTTTGAAGGTGATATGTTGGTCTTGAAATTAAAAACAAAACAAAACATGGAGAAGTTGTTGTTTGAAGGCATAAAGGTTACCTGAATGGTGTTCACCTCTGAATTTCAAGCTTTCATCTCAAAGTTTGAACTACCAGTGAAAATACTGAAAATGTTTCCCCTATAGGATAATACTTTTTGGAGGGAGGGGCAGTTTTCTAATCATTCTTTAACATTTATGGCTAGGTTGATGCATTGCTATCAAAAAGCTTGAAGTAATTGGTATTGTGTATTCCTACTTCCCTGGACAGGTTGGCTAGACCTTATATTCTCTTTTATGGAAATTTGATGTGAGTAGCATGGCACTCTTGCCATATACTAGATTTTGGCTTATAATAAGTGTCTATGAATAAATTGGTGTGGTACTCTGATGATGTTCTTATTTTATAATTCAGGTAGTAAAGAATGCCCAGTTCCTCAGCTGAGTGCATTATAAATGTGAAAGTTTTTTTTTTTTAGAGTATTTTATTTTTTTATTTTTTAAAAACTTTTCTTTTTAAGATTTCATTCATCTACCTGACGGAGATCACAAGTAGGCAGAGAGGTGGAAGGGGGGGAAGCAGGCTCCCCACTGAGCAGATGGCCCAATGTGGGCCTTGATCCCAGGACCCTGAGATCATGAGCTGAGCCAAAGGCAGAGGCTTAACCCATTTAGCCACCCAGGCGTCCCTAGAGTATTTTAAATCCAGGTATTTTGTGCCAAATGAGTGGAAACTAGAATATTGGTCTCTTACTGCACTAAGATCCAGGACTAAATTTTCATTAGCTTCATTTTTAACTCTTCACCTTCTGCTTAGAGAGCCATTTCCCATCTAAATTCTGTGTAATGCATTAATATTGAACTAAAAGGTTTCAAGGAATATGGGTGACTGGAAAAAGATCTTTTATAGTTGTGTTTTGCAGTGGATAGAAACATCTTAAAAATAACAAGTGCATTTTTTTTAAGATTTTACTTATTTATTTGACAGAGAGAGAGAAAGATCACAAGCAGGCAGAGAGGCAGGCAGAGAGAGAGGGGGAAGCAGGCTCCCCGCCGAGCAAAGAGCCTGATGTGGGGGCTCGATCCCAGGACCCTGAGATCACGACCCGAGCCAAAGGCAGAGGCTTAACCCATTGAGCCACCCCGGCGCCCCTTTTTTTAAGATTTTATTTATTTATTTGACAGACCGAGATCACAAGCAGGCAGAGAGAGAGAGGAAAGGAAGCAGGCTTCCCGCTGAGCAGAGAGCCCAACGTGGGGCTCAATCCCAGGACACTGGGATCATGACCTGAGCCGAAGGCAGAGGCTTTAACCCACTGAGCCACCCAGGCTCCCCAATTGCATTTTTTAAAAATCTTGAGGATTCGGGGCACCTGGGTGGCTCAGTGGGTTAAGCCGCTGCCTTTGGCTCGGGTCATGATCTCAGGGTCCTGGGATCGAGCCCCGCATCGGGCTCTCTGCTCAGCGGGGAGCCTGCTTCCTCCTCTCTCTCTACCTGCCTCTCTGCCTGCTTGTGATCTCTCTCTGTCAAATAAATAAATAAAATCTTTAAAAAAAAAAATCTTGAGGATTCAAGGGCATGAGACCATTGTAACCTAGGTGTGTAAATTTTTTTTTAATTTTTTTTAAAGATTTTTATTTATTTATTTGAGAGAGAGAGAGAAAGCATGAGAGGAGAGAGATCAGCTGGAGAAGCAGACTCCCTGCTGAGCAAGGAGCCCGATGTGGGACTAGATCCTGGGACTCCGTGATCATGACATGAGCCAAAAGGAGTTGCTTAACCAACTGAGCCACCCAGGCACCCTGGTTGTAAAACTTTCTGAGATCTAATGATTGAATACAGGTCTTAGTTAGGTACCACCTTTTATGTTTTTGGGTTTTTTTTTTTTTTAAGATATTATTTATTTGAGAGAGTACGAGCAGGGAGAGGGGCAGAGGGAGAAGGAGCAGCAGACTCCCCACTAAGCAGGGAGCCCCATGCAGGGCTCCATCCCAGGACCTTAGGATCATGACCTCAGCTGAAGGCGGACACCTAACTGACTGAACCACTAGGCTCCCCAACAGTGAGATTTTTTAGTCATTGTTTTACAGCTCTATAAATTAACTGAAGAAGCTTTTGGAAGTTGTCATTTTAATTTTGTTATTACCAGGACTGCTTAGCACATCTCACTGTGCTGCATTAGCTTCTGCTTGTTACTCTGAAAAGCTTTGGTGTGGTCTCCCCAGTCCCCGCGCCCGAACCAACCATTCTCAGTGGTAGGCATGAATTGAATTCTGCCGTCTGTGTGTGAGAGAGTAGTCTAGTATTGCTACTATTCTTGGTGGATATTTTCCACTTAGTTACTTGAAAGCTTTCTTTCCTTGGTTAAACTAGAATACCCTTTGGTCACTGTAATGATTGCAGGTGTAGCTCTGAGGTCCAAAGTCCTGGGTTCAAATTTCTACTCCATCACTTACTAGTAGTTTTAAGACCTATTATTTAACTTTCCTATGCCTTGCAGATAGAAATTATTCAGTAAAGTTAGACGTTCTTTTAAAAGGTAATGGTAAATTTAGCATATAGTCTGTGGTCACATATACATAAATTTAACATTTTAACCATTTTTAAGTATTCGTTTCAGTGGTATTACTGTATCCCTTATAATGTATATTATATACATACTGTGTACAGTGCGTAGATTCTCCTCCTGCAACCATCACCACTATCCATTTCCACAACTTCTTCATCTTCCCAAACTGAAACTCTGTACTTATTAAAAAAATAGAGGCGACTGGGTGACTCAGTCAGTTCAGTGTCCAGTTCTTGATTTTGGCCCGGGTCTGGATCTCAGGGAGGTGAGTTCGAGCCCCAGGGTTGAGTTCCACACTGGGCGTGGAGCCTACTTCAGACAAACAGAAAAACCAACAACTCTCCAATCCCTCCCCGCTGCTACCACCCCTCTAGCCCGTTGCCACTATTCTACTTTGTCTCTACACAGTTGGCTACTTCAGGTACCTCATAAAAGTGGAATCATGCAACATTTTTCTTTTATGTCTGGCTGATTTCATTTAGCATGAAGTTTTCAAGATTCATCCATATTTTGTAGTGTGCATTAGAATCTCCTTCTTTTTAAAAAAAAAAAAAAATTTATTTATTTGACAGAGAGACCGGGAACACAAGCCGGGAGAGTGGCAGAGGGAGAAGCCAGCTCCCCACTGAGCAGGAAGCCAGATGCAGGGCTTGATCCCAGGACCCTGAGATCATGACCTGAGCCGAAGGCAGACACTTAATAACTGAGCCTCCCAGGCACCCCTTTATTTATTTATTTTTTAAAGTAATCTCTACACCCACCATGGAACTGGAACTCATGACCCCAGGATTGGGAGTCACATGCTCTTCTGACTGGGCCAGGCAGGTACCCCAGAATTTTGTTCCTTTTTAAGGCTGAATAATATCCCATTTTACATGTATACCACATTTTTCTTTTATCTTTATTGGTTTTTTTTTTTTTAAGATTATTTATTTATTTTATTTATTTATTTATTTTTAAAGATTTTATTTATTTATTTGTCAGAGAGAGAGAGGGAGAGAGAGCGAGCTCAGGCAGACAGAGTGGCAGGCAGAGGCAGAGGGAGAAGCAGGCTCCCTGCCGAGCAAGGAGCCCGATGCGGGACTCGATCCCAGGACGCTGGGATCATGACCTGAGCTGAAGGCAGCGGCTTAACCAACTGAGCCACCCAGGCGTCCCTATTTATTTATTTCTTTGACAGAGATCTTAAGTAGGCAGAGAGGCAGGCAGAGAGAGAGGAGGAAGCAGGTTCCCTGCTGAGCAGAGAGCCCGATGCGGGGCTCAATCCCAGGACCCTGGGACCATGACCTCAGCCAAAGGCAGATGCTTAACCCACTGAGCCACCCAGGTGCCCCATCTGTTGTTTTAGCCATTTTTTTTAAAGATTTTATTTATTTATTTGACAGAGAGAGATCATAAGTAGACAGAGAGGCAGGCAGAGAGAGAGAGAGAGAGGGAAGCAGGCTCCCTGCTGAGCAGAGAGCCCGACGTGGGACTTGATCCCAGGACCCTGAGATCATGACCTGAGCCGAAGGCAGCGGCTTAACCAACTGAGCCACCCAGGAGTCCCTGTTTTCTTTTTTTATTGTGTTAGAAGCAGGGTTACTCCAAATACCTTTGCTCTTATAAGTGAATTGAATTATTTTGTTATAGTTGGAACAGTTTTTTTATTTTTAAAAGTTTTAGTTCAGGGGCGCCTGGGTGGCTCAGTGGTTAAACCTCTGCCTTCGGCTCGGGTCATGATCTCAGGCTCCTGGGATCAAGCCCAGCGTTGGGCTCTCTGCTCCGTAGGGAGTCTCTGCCTGCCTCTGCCTACTTGTGATCTCTCTCTCTCTCTCTCTCTTTCTGTCGAATAAATAAATATTTTTTTAAAAGTCTTAAAAAAACAACAACAACAATTTAATTTAGGAATGTTGGCTACCCAGTTCATGAAATCAGATTATGTCAGAAAATCCAAGGCCTTTATCAGTATATGGAGCTCTTTCCAGGTCATTAAGTACAGACTTCACATGGTTTTCTCTGTCCTTTATTGCTTCAGTTTAGGAAAATGACAGTTAATCACTCTAATAAAGAGAAACCTTGGGGGGAAAAAAGAGAAAGAAAACTTGGTTTCTCCTCTTCTTCAGCCTGTCAGAGCTTTGTAACCATTTAAATCTACTGGTTATGGAGAACTGAAAAGCCCTGACCATTTATATATTCACAAAATGTTTGTTGCATACCTACTGTGGAAAAGACTTATATGTAGGTGTTGTAGAATATATAAAGATAAATGACACAACCTTATCGTTCTAGATCTGTAGCCCAGAAGGGAAAATCTATATTAAAATAACTACAATAGCTGATAGAGAGTATAAATTAAGTAACCAGCATTAAAAGTGCCTTTTAAGGGGCGCCTGGGTGGCTCAGTGGGTTGGAGCCTCTGCCTTCAGCTCAGGTCATGATCCCAGGGTCCTGGGATCGAGCCCCGCATTGGGCTCTCTGCTTAGCGGGGAGCCTGCTTCCTCCTCTCTCTCTCTCTGCCTGCCTCTCTGCCTACTTGTGATCTCTGTCTAATAAATAAATAAAATCTTAAAAAAAAAATGCCTTTTAAGTAGGAACAGTGCCTTTATTCAGCACTTTTTGCTACTTAGGTCTAAGTGTGAGATAGGCTTACCAAATCCTAAAAATGCTGCTTTCAAAATCTCTCAATTTCTGCCTATCCCTATTGCTTTAGTTTTAGCTGTTGTGATTGCTTGCTCATATTCATTTACTACTTTGGATATAATTTTTTAAGATTTTATTCATTTATTTGAAAGAGAGGGCATAAGCCAGGCAGAGGGACAGAGGGAGAGAGAGGCAGCAGACTCTGTGCTGAGCAGGGAGCCCAGACCTGTGGGACCACGACCTGAGCTGAAGGCAGATGCTTAACCGATTGAGCCACCCAGGTGCCCCTACCTTGGATGTGTTTTTATTTTTTATTTTTTTATTTTTTTAAAGATTTTATTTATTTATTTGACAGACAGAGATCACAAGTAGGCAGAGAGGCAGGAAGAGAGAGGGGGGAAGCAGACTCCTCACTGGACAGAGAGTCCGACACGGGGCTCCATCCCAGGACCCGAGACCATGAAAGGCAGAGGCCTACCCCACTGAGCCACCCAGGCGCCCCTGGATGTGTTTTTAACGATAACTAACACTAAACACTTCACATTAGTTAGCTTGTTTAATCCTCACAGTACTCTAAAGGTAGATTCTGTTATTCCATTTTTCAAATGAAAAAAGGGAGGTGGGGAGAATTTCAGTGATTTGCATAAGACCACAAATGTAAGTAGAGGAGCTTGAGGGTGGAATGAGGAAGTCTGACTCTAGGCTCAAACTCTTGAACATTATGCTGTATTCTTCTTATCTGTGTATTTGGACGTGTACACATAGAAATGTTACACGCATGTATGTCATTTTTTGGTGTCTGTAATGTTTCTTTGTAGGATATGCTTTAATTTACTTAATCTCTTCTTTCTGAGGAATGTTTAGGATATTTCCAGTTTTTTGGGTTGTTTTTTTTTTTTTTAGATTTTATTTATTCATTTGATAGAGATCACAAGTAGGCAGAGAGGCAGACAGAGATAGAGGAGGAAGCAGGCTCCCAGCTGAGCAGAGAGCCAGATGTGGGGCTCGATCCCAGGACCCTGGGATCATGACCCGAGCCGAAGGCAGAGGCTTTAACCCACTGAGCCACCCAGGTGCCCCCCAGTTTTGTTTTTTAAGTTTTTATTTATTTATTTGAGAGAGCGAGCATGCACACAGAGAAGGAAGAAGGAGCAGCCCCCCCCCCCCGCCCCGAGCCGTGGGGCCGACGTGGGATTCTATCCCAGGACCCCGGGATCATGACATGAGCCCAAGGGAGATGCTTAACCCATTGAGCCACCCACATGCCCAGAATGTTTCCAATTTGTGTGTGTGTGTGTGTGTACACACGCTCTCTCATAACCAGGGTTCCAGTGAAACATCTTACATGCATTTATACAGTGTAGTTTATCTGTAAGTAAAATTCCTAGAAATGTAATTACTGGATCAAGGTGTATTCACATTTAGAATTTTGTTAGATATTATTATTCTCCAGAAATTTGTATCACTTTACATTCACACCAACAGGCTGTGAGTTTCTAAAACAGCCCAGTTTAAACTGATGGAAGTCGTGTGGCTGGGCAGTGATGAGGCCTGTCTTCGGGTACATTTGGGAAGACTTATGTACCTTATTAGCATTTGTTTTCTTAAAAGTAGTTGTCTTTGAATTTTAATTATTGACCATGTGACTGTAGCCAGTGGTTGAAAAGCAGAATAGGCATTTTTTTTTTTTTAAGATTTTTATTTATTTATTTGACAGAGAGAAATCACAAGCAGGCAGAGAGGCAGGCAGAGAGAGAGGAGGAAGCAGGCTCCCCGCGGAGCAGAAAGCCCAACGCGGGGCTCGAACCCAGGACCTGGGATCATGACCTGAGCCGAAGGCAGCGGCTTAACCCACTGAGCCACCCAGGCGCCCAGAATAGGCATTTTAAGAGAAAAATGTTCAAGTTTGAAATGTCCCTCAAACCTCTCAATTGTCAATCTAAATGTAAAACTTTTGATAAATTGATTTTTTGTCACCACAGTCTTTAAATGAGAACAACTATAGGAGTTGGGAGCAGCATGTACCGTTCCTGGTTGGCTGCTCACATGGCAGCTTCTTACTGAGTTGCTGTTGAACTCGTCGGCGGAGGCGGGAGACTCAAACCCTGCTCTGTCAGCAGCAGGGTACTGTTTTCAGGAAATGAGGGTGTTCACATGGGTAAGACCGAATGCCCAACACAACTTAGACTGCCTTTCTGACTAGTTTTCCTGCCGAGTGGGTCGCTTATCTTCCTCATTCTGTTTCTGTGCTTTTAGGGTGAAGGTGATTTGTTTTATTTAATAGATTTAAATTTTGTTTAGTGAACTTAGAGCTCACTAGCAGGCCTTAATAGGGTCAGAGTAGAGGGTTACCTTTGTTGGTACCACAGTCCCACGTTCTTTATTTTATCCCATATTCAGGGTCTGCTGTCAAGAGTAAAATGAGGGGCGCCTGGGTGGCTCAGTGGGTTAAGCCTCTGCCTTCGGCTCAGGTCATGATCTCAGGGTCCTGGGATCGAGCCCCACATTGGGCTCTCTGCTCAGTGGGGAGCCTGCTTCTCCCTCTCTCTCTGCCTGCCTCTCTGTCTACTTGTGATCTCTCTCTCTGTCACATAAATAACAAAATCTTAAAAAAAAAAAGTAAAATGAAACTTAGTTTTCATAAACATTCTTAAGGAATGACAGGAAATTTGAGTAATTCAAGGGCATGATGTGTGTTTGAAATTACCATCTCCTTTGAAATTAAAAGAACATTAGAGATTTTCTTTTTCTTTTTAATTTTATTTATTTGACAGACAGAGATCACAAGTAGAGAGGCAGGCAGAGAGAGAGGAGACAGCAGGCTCCCCACCGAGCAGACAGCCTGATGTGGGGCTCCATCCCAGGACCCCGGGATCATGACCGGAGCCGAAGGCAGAGGTTTTAACCCACTGAGCCACCCAGGCATCCCTTTATAGTTTTAAGTGGTTGAAAAAGTCAAAGAAGGATATTTGACTATATGCAGAAATTATATAAAATTCAGATTTTAGTAGCCATAAATAAAATTTCATTGGAAATAATCACACTTTTTACATATTATGTATGGCTACTTTCACACTGCTCCAGTGTCACAGTAGTCACAACAAAGATAATGCCCCCAAAGACTAAAATAGTTATTATCTGGCCTTTATACAGAAAAGGCCAGTCCATGGTGTAGATAGATAAATTCCAGTTCTAGATTAATAGTGGTATAACTGGGCAAATGGGCTATTATTTGGTAAACATTTGTAATAATTTTGAGGAAGTTATCCCCAGATTGTGTTTTTTGCAAGGATGTTTTTGTTCAGAGGAAAATCAGTCAGCCAGAAATTGACTTTCATGGAAGTTTCAAAATGACTCCTCAGGGGTGCCTGGTGGCTCAGTGGGTTAAGCGTCCAACTCTTGATTTCAGCTAAGGTCGTGATCTCAGTGTCATGGTTTTGTGTTGCACATCGGGCTCCATGCTGGGCGTGGAGCCTGCTCAAGAGTCTCTCCCTCTGCTGTCTACCCACTCTGCATGCTTATGTGTGTGTATATGCACGCGCTCTCTCAAATAAATAAAATCTTTTGAAAATAATAGTAATAAATGGCTATCCAGGAGTAATCCCATTTTGTTGGATAAATCCAAATCTAATGCATTTTCCCCTTTGAGTCCCTCTTTAACTTGCTTGTTACTAAAGTTCCTGATTCTAGTTTAACCTTGGTTATTTGACAGTTTTAAATACATACCAGAGCTGCATGATATTTGGTAGCTTAATGTTTCTTCTTTCCAACAACTTTTAGCAAACCAGCAGCATTTTAGAGGAATGTAATATTTAAATATGGAAACAAAGTTGCTAGAGTAAGGGGAACTTTTCCAGCAGTCCTTTTAGTTTGAAAATGGATGAAACTCTGGCCAAGTGTTTACCCTTGGGAACTTAGCACCGTATAGCAGAAGTGGTGATCTGAATCCATTACAGTATGGTTGGTATTTTTTAAAGACAATGCTGGATCCTTGTAGGAGAAATTTTTCTTAAGACTTCCACTTCACAACAACATGATGTAATTTTAATTATTTGTAGAAGAATATTGGTTTTATTCAGTATTTCCGTGAGAAGCACTAATCTTTCCCTTGCACTCCACTGGGGAGTCTGAAACGGCACCGAAAGTCACATTAGTTCTGTTTCAGGTGAGTATCTTGTTCACATTCTCTCCAGGCTGCGTGAGATTATTCTGTTTTCATCATATTAGAAGAAATGGGAAAGGCAAAATTGGATGATTTGAGTGTTCTTCATCTTTTCTTTCTTATGAAAAGTGTTTTAAGAGAGATTTAGTTTTTAGAGACATAGCCACAGTATTTTTTTTTGAAGATTTTTTTTTTTTTTAAAGATTTTATTTATTTATTTGACAGAGATCACAAGCAGGCAGAGAGGCAGGCAGAGCAAGGGGGAAGGGAAGCAGGTTCCCTGCTGAGCAGAGAGCCCGATGCAGGGCTCCATCCCAGAACCCTGGGATCATTACCTGAAAGGAAGGTAGATGCTTAACCATCGGAGCCACCCAGGTGTCCCTAGTATTGATACTAGGAACCAATATGTTCCTGCCTGATTTCTCGTAGACTCTTTCATGCTTTTAGAGATTTTCTTGTTAGAGGGATTTTTGAAGAGCCTTTTTTTTTTTTTTTTTTAAGATTTTATTTACTTGAGAGAGAAAGAGAGAGCATAAGGGTAGAGGGAGAGGGAGAAGCAGACTTCCTGCTGAGCAGGGAGCCTGACTCAGGCGGCTCCCAGGATCCCAAAGTCAGAACCGATTGAGCCACCCAGGCGCCCCTTGAAGAGCCTTTCTTAACTGCCAAAGTCAAAGGTATGAATGTCTCAGCGAATAGGATACATGACCCCTTACCTCAGATGTGATTATCAATCTTAGCCTCTTTTTCTTTTTTTTTTTTTTTTTGAGGTTTATTTATTTTACAGAGAGTGAGCCCACGTGGGGTGTGGGGGTGGAAGCAGAGACTGCGCAGAGCTCCCAAGTGGGGCTTCATCTCATGACCCTTGAGATCTTGACCTGAGCTGCAAAAGTTGGACACTTAATGGACTAAACCAGCCAGGCCCCCCAATCTTAGAAAGATTCTTAGGTAAAAAGGAATGGGTGACTTTTGCTGTGTGGCTAAAGGAGGGACCCGGATACTGTCAGCTTTCTTGATTCTAAGGGTAAATCATTGATCAAGAAACATTGAGTGACTTGTCTTCTTGCCCCTCAGATGTTTTGGTTCTGTACCTCTTGCACTAGATTTGTAACAGCACTGAAGCAAGGAAATTACTACTGATCTCTTGTGTATCAGTTTGTGTTTTTGGTGAACTTTCCCCTCTCCCCTTAGGTGTAGTACACATACAGAAAATGTTTTATAAGGTGACCACCTAGACAGAGATACAGAAGATTACCTCTACCCAAAAGCTTTCTCAGGCTCCCTCCTAGCCATTATCCTTCCTTCCCCACCCCTAGGGGTGACCACTGTTCTTCTGACTTCCTCTGCTAGCATCGTTCAGCTCGGGGGTTGAGGTAATAGCTCCAGACCTCCACGAGGCCGAACTCCTGTTGGCGGTGTTAAGTACAGTGGTTTTCAGCAGGGAGGATTTGCCCCCCCCCCCCCCCCCCCCCCGCGGACGTTTGGCTGTGTATGGGGTATTTTTGGTTCTCAGAAGTGGAGGTAGTGGTGCTGGCATCTAGCATGTGGGCCTGCTCAGTGCCCTCCCATGTACAGGACAGCTTCCCACAGCAACGAACTGTCCAGCTCCAAGTGTCCGTATTACTGAGGCTGAGAAACCCTCTTCTAATAGCCAGGACCTACTGAAGTGATGCTGGGAGTGACACATTCATTCGGTTGTTGAAAACCTATTCTGGGGGCACCTGGGTGGTTCAGTTGTTTGAGCACCTGACTTTTGGTTTGGGCTTGGGTCATGATCTCAGGGTGTTGAGATCAAACCCTGAGTTGGACCCGCCCTCATAGGGCATCTGCTTGAGGATTCTCTTCTCCCTCTGCCGCCTCCCCCGACACTCTCTAAAATATAAACAGATCTTTTTTAAAAAGGAAAGAAGGAAAACATCTTTTTTTTTTTTAAAGATTTTATTTATTTATTTGACAGACAGAGATCACGAGTAGGCAGAGAGGCAGGCAGAGAGAGGAGGAAGCAGGCTCCCTGCTGAGCAGAGAGCCTGATGCTGGGCTCGATCCCAGGACCCTGAGACCATGACCTGAGCCAAAGGCAGAGGCTTAGCCCACTGAGCCTCCCAGGTACCCCAAATAAAATCTTTTTTTAAAAAAAATCTTTTAAAAATCTTTTAAAAAAAGATTTTATTTACCTGAGAGTGAGAGAGCAAGAGAGCACGAGCACAAGCAGGGGAAACTGCAGAGGGAGAGGGAGACGCAGGCTCCCCACAGAGCAGGGAGACTGATGTGGGACTTGATCCCAGGACCCCAGGATCATGACCCAAGTCAAAGGCAGAGGCTTATCTGACTGAGCTGCACAGGTACCCCATCATTTATTTTCTTATCTTAGTTTCTCTTTGTTTTCTTTCTGTTTGGAGACCCTTTTAAAGTCAGAAATAGGTGAATCAGCTCATAGAGAATGGTGGGGTTTGGTTTTGGTTTTGGTTTTCTGGGGCATTGTTAGTGACTTCAGAGAATGCTGAAGATAAGAACTTTGTTCCAACAAAAGTGAAAGATGAGAAGCTTAATGGACAGTATTGTATTTCAAGCCGTAAGTGAAGCTGTTTCTGGTCTGGGAGCTCTACCCTTGGAAAGGTAGAGAGGGGAAGACACTGGTGGATATTTAGTCGGAGAAAAAAGCCAGGTCAAAGTAGAATCTAAGTGCATAGAAAATCTGTGGCAAAACATCATTAATAAGATTATTTAATCATGACTTTCCTCTGTTTTCTCAGTTGTACTTAGTTGATGACATGTGTTAGCACTTGAGGTGTTTGGTATGAGTTTTTCATTCTCAGATAAATTCATTTATTCTGATAGTTTTTTGGTGGAGTCTTCAGGGTGTTCTGTATGTACCATCATGTCATCTTCAAATGGTAAAAGTTTTACTTCTTCCTTTCTGATTTGGAGGTCTTTTATTTCTATTTCTTGCCTAATTGCCGTGACTAGAACTTCCAACAGTTTGTTGAGTAAAGTGGTGAGAGTGGACATCCTTGTTGTGTTCTCTGCTCTGAGATAAAGCTTTAACTTTTCTCCAGTGAACATGATGTAAGCTGCAGGTTTGTCATATATGGCCCTTACTATGTTGAAGTGTGTCCCTGCTAAACCTGCTTTGTTGAGATTTTTATTTTTAAGGTTTTATTTGTTTATTTGAGAGAGAGCACAAGCAGAGGGAACGGCAGAAGGAGAAGGAAAAGCAGCTCCCCACTGAGCAGAAAGCCTGATTCGGGGGCTCATTCCAGGACTCATGACCCAAGCTGAAGGCAGATGTTTTAACTGACTGAGCCACCCAGGTGCCCTGACATTTTTTTCTTTTTTAATGTTTATTTTTAAGTATCTCTACCACCAAGGTGGGGTTCAGACTTACAACCCTAAGATCAAAAGTCACACACCAACCAGCTGAACCAGCCAAGCGTCCCTGAGATTTTTTATTAATAATTAATGTTGAGTTTTGTCCATTTTTTCTTCATCTGTTGAGACAATCATGTGATTTTTTCAATCATGTGATTTTTATCCTTCATTTTCTTAATGTGGTGTGTACGTTGATTTACAGAAGTTGAACCATTCCCTGCATCTCTGGAATAAATCCCACTTGATCATGTATGAACCTTTTTTTTTTTTTTTTTTAAGATTTTTTATTTATTTATTTGACAGAGAGAGATCACAAGTAGACGGAGAGGCAGGCAGAGAGAGAGAGAGGGAAGCAGGCTTCTTGCTGAGCAGAGAGCCCGATGTGGGACTCGATCCCAGGACCCTGAGATCATGACCTGAGCCGAAGGCAGCGGCTTAACCCACTGAGCCACCCAGGCGCCCCATGTATGAACCTTTTTAATGTATTGTTGAATTTGGCTTGTTAGTATTTTCTTGAGAATTTTTGCATTTGTGTTTATCAGCGGTATTGGCCTATAGATTTTGTGTATGTGTGGTATTTTTGTCTGTTTTTATTTTTAAGATTTTATTTATTCATTTGACAGATACAGATCACAAGTAGGCAGAGAGGCAGGCAGAGAGAGAGAGAGGAGGAAGCAGGCTCCCTGCTGAGCAGAGAGCCCAGTACGGGGCTCGATCCCAGGGCCCTGGAATCATGGCCCGAGCTGAAGGCAGAGGCTTTAACCCGCTGAGGCCACCCAGGCGCCCCTTTGTCTGTTTTTTGTGTCAAGGTAATACTGGCTTCATAAAATGAATTTGAAAGTGTTCATTCCTCTTCAGTTTTTTGGAGGGATTTGAGTTAGATACTCTTCTTTAAATGTTTGGTAGACTTCACCTATTAAGTCATCGTGCCCTGGACTTTGTTTTTTGGGAGTTTTTAAATTACTAATTCAGTTTCCTTACTTGTAATCATTCTCAGATTTTTTATTTCTTTGTGTTTCAGTGTTGGAAGGTTGTGTGTTTTTAGGAATTTATCCATTTCATCTAGGTTTCCAGTTTTTTGGCATGTAATTGTTTCTAGTAGTCGTTCATGATGCCCTTTGTATTTCTGTGGTGTCCACTTGTAACTTCTCTTTTATTTCTGATTTTATTTCAGCCTTCTCTTTTCTTAATGAGTCCTGGCTGGAGGTTTATCAATTTCATTTATCTTTACAAAGAACCAGAATTTTATTGTCAAATAAGTACAAACAAATGTGGCTTGCCTGAAAGGAACTTGCCCCTGCAAAGATACAGGGAAGGTACCGATAGGAGGGAATGAAAATAATCAGTCAGCAGTCAGGTATTGAGAGGTGAGATGTTGGGGCACCTGGGTGGCTGTCAATTAAGGGTCTGACTCTTGGTCTCAGCTCAGGTCTTGATCTCAGGGTCAAACCCTGCATTGGGCTCCATACTGAGCATTAAGCCTACTTTTAAAAGAATTAATTAATTAATTAATTAGACAGAGAGAGAGATCACAAGTAGGCCTAGAGGCAGGCGGAGAGAGAGGGAGAAGCAAGCTCCCTGCTGAGCAGAGAGCCCGATGTGGGACTTGATCCCAGGGCCTTGGAATCATGACCCCAGCGGAAAGCAGAGGCTTAACGCACTGAATCCCCTGGGTGGCTCAGTCAAGCATCCAGCCTTGATTTCGGCTCGGCTCTGGTCATGATCCTTGGCGTTGTGAGATCTGAGATTGAGCCCTGCCTCAGGCTCCATGCTTAGCAGGGAGTCTGCTTCTCTTTCTTTTTCCTTCTCCCTCTGCCCCTCCCCCTACTTGCACATAGGTGTTCACTCTCTCTAAAATAAACATAATCTTTAAAAAAAAAATGGGTTGTTCTTAGGGCAGGTCACTGAGAATCAATAGCGTGCTACTGATAAAAGGATAAGAATAGTAAGTTAGGGGGCGCCTGGGTAGCTCAGTGGGTTAAAGCCTCTGCCTTCGGCTCAGGTCATGATCTCAGGGTCCTGGAATCAAGCCCTGCATCGGGCTCTTTGCTCAGCAGGGAGCCTGCTTCCTCCTCTCTCTCTCTGCCTGCCTCTCTGCCTACTTGTGATCTCGGTCTGTCAAATAAATTAAAATCTTTAAAAAAAAAATAAAGAATAGTAAGTTAGGGATTCAAGACTATCCTAGTTAGGTACCTTGTGGGCCCCTGTATAGTTGCTTTGTTTTTTGAAGAAGAGAGTTATAATTTTATAGGTGTTAAATATTAATTTAATGTTCTAGATGATTTTCCTGTTTCTTTCCTTTTTTTTTTTTTTTTTAGGATTTTTATTTATTTGTTTGACAGATCACAAGTAGGCAGAGCAGCAGGCAGAGAGAGGGGGAAGCAGGCTTCACGCTGAGCAAAGAGCCCGATGCAGGGCTTGATTCCAGGACCCTAAGATCATGACCTGAGCTGAAAGCAGAGGCTTTAACCCACTGAGCCACCCACGTGCCCCGATTTTCCTGTTTCTGTTTCCTGGGGGTAGGCAGAGGAATTCCCTAGTACCATTGGAAAAATTAAGACAGCCTTATAGAAAAGAGTGGTCTAGAAACATCTCATGCTACATAAAGGATGAAATACTTGATGTCATTTACTTCCTGTATTTCTATTTGGTGGTTAAGTTATTGATAGTAGGGTGTGACAGTAGCTTTTTATACTTATTTGCAATATGTGAATCAGTAGAGGTTTGTTTGTTTGTTTGTTTTTTACCTCTACAGTAATCTTACTTCCTATAAACCAGAAGGGGCGAACACATTAAGGAATCCTGCTCTGAGAAAAACAGTACTTCCTAACTCAGATGTTGCGTCAGGACAGGGAGTCTTGTTCTCCTTTCCTCTTCTGTGTAAGACTCAGTCCGTTTTCTGCTTTATAAGGTACTATCCTTAGTCTTTACTTGGTTTTAACCAAAATTTTAATAAGTACATTCTCCCAATTAGTGGTGGACACTTCACTATCAATCAGTCAGTCAATCACTAATTTATAACTCCCACGTAATTGAGGACTGACTTTTCCCCTTTTAAACAGAAATTATTCTGATTTTTAAATTTTTTTAAAGATTTTCTTTATTTGCGAGAGTGTGTGTGTGCATGCACGCACAAGTGTGGGAGGAGCAGAGAGAGAAGGAGAAGCGGGCTCCCCGCAGAGCAGGGAGCCCAGTGCAGGGCTCGATCCCAGGACCCTGAGATCACGACCTGAGCCGAAGTCAGATGCTTAAACTGACTGAGCTACTCAGGCACCCTGAAATTATTCTGTTTTAGTTAATGAGTATAAATCATATATTTCTAGAGACTAAAACCAATAACATTATTTTGGAAGTAATTCCCAAGTTCATGTATTAAGCTTTGCAAAAGCAAAATGGTCTTTGTGGGGGTGGTGGGTTTTTGTTTGTTTGTTTGTAGTATTGCTTGATTGTATTGTGTACAGTCTCTAATGTGGAGAAGAACTCCTCTCTCCTAAGAATTAACTTCTTTTGACTAATCGAGCTTTTCTACATTTAATGAAAAAGGTGGATTTTTTTTTTTTTAAGATTTTATTTATTTATTTGACACAGAGAGAGAGATCACAAGTAGGCAGAGGCAGGCAGAGAGAGAGGAGGAAGCAGGCTCCCCAATGAGCAGAGAGCCCGATGCGGGGCTCGATCCCAGGACCCTGAGACCATGACCCGAGCCAAAGTCAGTGGCTTAACCCACTGAGCCACCCAGGCGCCCCAAAAAAGTGGATCATATTGATGCAATGAATGGGGTTCTGTTGTTCTGTGATCTGATTTGTTGTTTTTATAATTGTTACTTTGAAACATGGTGAGCTGATTTATCCAAATAGACTGTACCCACTGAAAGCAGAACTATAGGGAGTTTGCAGGACAGGAAAACTCAGCTTGTTTTTCTTGGACACCAATAAATAGCTTGTGAATTTTATACAAAATCTTGAAGTTGGCTTTTTCTTTTTTAAGATTTTATTTATTTATTTGACAGAGAGAGAATGATCACAAGTAGGAAGAGAGGCAGGCGGGGGGGGGGGGAGGCAGGCTCCCCACAGAGCAGAGAGCCCGATGCGGGGCTCGATCCCAGGACCCTGAGATCATGACCTGAGCCGAAGGCTGAGGCTTAACCCACTCAGCCACCCAGGTGCCCTTAAAGTTGGCTTTTTAAAAAATAAATTTTATTTTTCAACCTTAACAGTGGTTCTAATTTTGATCCTCTTGTTCTCTGAGCCCGGGATTTATGTTAAAATTGGCACCAAAATTTGGCAGGTTATTATAAAATTTTTGAAGAACAAAGAGGGGGACTATATAACTTTTGCAAATTTGTTCCTGTTAATTTGAAGTCTTGTTTCCTGAGTCTGGATGGATAATTGCTTCTTTCCTCATCATGGAATTTTATGAATTGACCTTACTGGTCATTTATCTATCAGGTCTCCTTTTTCCATATAGATTGTATGTCCTTCGTAGCCTTTCCAGAGAAGTCCCGAATCAAACCTTCTGTGAGTGGAAATCATACGTGCCTGCCAAAGAGTTTGTATTCGGCTAATTCTTAATACTCAGTTGTATTCGGCTAATTCTATGGCTTAGAGTGGAGATCAGTGAGGCACACATAGCGAACTGGGCTCTTGAGTATTGGCCGAGAAGTGCTCACGTCGTCATGGTGTACTGGAATGAGTATGGCTTTGGAGCCAGCGTCTACTATTGTTAGGTGAATGAATGACTTCATTCAAATTTCTTAATTTCAGCAAATTAATTTCCATATCTATAAAATAGGAAGAGAACCCTATCTTCTTGGTTTGTGGTATGGACGAAATAAATATTTAGTGCATTCAAATGCTCAGTGACTGTTAGATCTTTTATTTTTCTGAAAGAATTTGATGTTCTTCAGAGCATCACAGTTTGGATAACAGTTACCAAGAGGTTTTTTTTTTTGTTTTTTTTTTTAAGATTTTATTTATTTATTTGACAGAGAGATCACAAGCAGCCAGAGAGGCAGGCAGAGAGAGAGGAAGGGAAGCAGGCTTCCCGCTGAGCAGAGAGCCCGATGCGGGGCTCTATCCCAGGACTCTGGGATCATGACCTGAGCTGAAGGCAGAGGCTTTAACTCACTGACCACCCAGGCGCCCACCAAGAGGTATTTTAAATACAGTTTTCAGCTTACACAATAAGTACCTTTGGTTTTGGATGATCATAATCAGCTGAAAAGATCTGGGGTGTTGGCTGCCACGTTGTTCTTAATTTTTCAGGACCCTGAAGAAAAATACCTGTTGGTTTGAGAACATCGGGGGTCCCTCTGGACCACTAAGCAGTGTAGTATACAGAGGAGGTACTGTAGTACACAGAGCACACTGCCTTAGCCTGTGTAATGTTGGAGAATTAAACTCCTAGCTGGTGGTAATCACTATTAAGTGCTTGGTTGTATCTAAGCCTTTTATATGATCTCAGAGTCTGGTAGAAATTGACCAGTGTATAAATGCAGTAAAATGTATTCAGTGGACTTAAATGAGCATGATCTTTGAGTGATGGTTGAAAAATACACAGTCTTCCTTGCCCTGATTAAACATGGAACCTAGTGAGCTTCAGTTTGAAATTCATAGTTGGCTTTTTGTGGAAATGTATTGAATAAGAGGAAAATGAATTATTTTCTTGGCCCCATTTTTCACAGACATAATGATTTCCTTTGTCTCCTAAAATAACAGCAGTACCTAGATCTGGGGATCTCTGCTGGACTTCTTTTTTTTTTTTTTTTTTAAAGATTTTATTTATTTATTTGACAGAGAGAAAGATCATAAGTAAGCAAAGAAGCAGGCAGGGAGAGAGGGGAAAGCAGGCTCCCTGCTGAGCAGATGAGCCCGATATAGGGCTCCATCCCAGGACCCTGAGATCATGACTGGAGCCGAAGGCAGAGGCTTTAACCCACTGAGCCACCCAGGCGCCCCCTAACTTCTATTAAGTACATCTTACGGTGTGTGAGATACTACAACATCATCCGCTTAAAGCTTAGCTTGGAGAAGATGTAGGATTTTCCTTTGTAGTTTGTAAATTATTGGATGCCCTTTACCAGTGGCCAGTACTGCCTGTTTCAGATTTAACTCAGTTATTTGTTTTCTGAAAATTAAGGTTGATATTAGATTGCTCAGGAAAACTTTTATTTACAAACTAAAATCTTTGGGTAAGGTATAGATTATTTTTCTCTGTATTCTCTAGACTCTAGAAGCTTTAATATTTCGAAAATAAGGGTTTATGAGAGATTCTGATGCAGCTAGTACAATTATGATTTGAATTTCAGAGGCCCAAATGAGACAGGTGTTTGGAATATATATTGATAGAAGAGATCAGCTGAAAAATAAGAACCCCTCCCCCATTATTCCTTATTACTTTTTCTTTAAGTTGTTGTTGTTTTGACAGATCACCAGTAGGCAGAGAGGCAGGGGCGGGGGGGCAGGCTCCCCGCTGAGCAGAGCGCCCAACGTGGGGCTCCACAGGGCTCAATCCCAGGACCCTGAGCATGACCTGAGCTGAAGGCAGAGGCTTAACCCACTGAGCCACCCAGGCGCCCCCTTGTTACTGTTTTTAAAGATCTTATTTCCTTAAACAGAGATCCTAGAGTAGGGGTCTCCTAGCCAGTAGATCGCTCTACCTCCTTTTTGGTTTGCTTGTTTTCCTCACCACTTTCTGACCTCTTAGGAGTACTTTTGAGAAATGAAAACTCCCTATAAAGTAATTGGAGACAGCAACTCTAAAACAGAAAAAGAGGGGTGCCCGGGTGTCCCGATTTTTAATCATCTGCCTTTGGCTCAGGTCACGAACCCAGGTCCTGGGATCAAGCCCCGCATCGGGCTCCCTGCGCCACAGGCCTGCTTCTCCCTCCCGCTGCTTGCTGCTCCTGCTGTACTTGCTCGCTGTCAGATAAATAAATAAAATCTTTGTAAAAAAAATTAAGCAGAAAAAAGAAAATCAGGAGAAAGTTTCAGACCTGTCTGGAGTCTTGATCAGTCAACGGAATGACATAGGGTGGTATAAATGGCACACGGTGGGTGAGAAGTTTGCGGGAATGCGAAGAGGAAAGCGATCTGGCTGGGACCCAGGAAAGTAGAATGATACTGCAACCATCCTGTGGCTAGGCCTAAACCATTAAAAATCTGTTTTAATTGTGGTGAAATATGCATCACAGGGGTCTAGCCCATTTTTATGGAATATACATATACTATCACAACTACTTCGCTCTGAACCTTGCTGTGATTTGTGTGGGATGTGGCTTCACTGCCTTGAGTGATGTGAATTAATAAACTAAATCAGTGTCTACCTGTGGGACAGCTCCAGGAGCACATCTTTAATGAACACATCTACTGTCTTACCGATGTCTGTTCCCCTGGTACCAGCGATAAGGGGAAGGGTGAAGACCTTGTTGGCAGCGTATTCCTTCTTTTTTTTTTTTAATTTCGTGCGTGTTTTGTTATTGATGCTGTGATTTCCTGTCCTGGATGTTGGGTTTGGAAACTAAATAGTTAAAGCATCATGATTTGAGAGGAAACTAGCTCTCGTGAATGAAGGCAAAGTTTGGCACTAGGCCAGAATAATGGGGGGATAGTTAGGGTCGGGAGACTAACTGACTTTTGTACCACAAAATGACATTTTAAAAAATTAAGAGATAATTCCATGTCCTGAGGTTATAAACCGGCTACAACTGGTTTCTCTCCCCCCCCTTCTGCCCCCGCTAGGCATCATGGGTAAAAGTAAGCATCCCTCTGTTTCTTTTGTTTAATGTAACAGTACGCCATGTGATTGGCAGGGCAGTGCCCGCTTGGAGACCGGGTTTATGCAGGTCTCTCAAGGGGGCTGGCACGTATGGGGTCGTCCCTGTGCTATAGAAAAAGCCTCTCTTACGATAGAAAAGAGAAAGGGAACCTTTCCCCACCTCCTCCCCCCCCAAAAAACCCCACAAAAACAAAAACCTAAACCCATCTTTTATTCCTTCTTTTCCTCCTCTTTCTGCCCTCCCTCCCCCCACCCCTTCTTGTCTCCAGCTTTCCTGGCAGCTAGAGGAGGGAGCAGAAAAATGTATACCTGTAAGTACTTTTAACTGTCTTGCTCCCCCCGCCTCCCTTTTTTCTTTTTCTAAAAGCAGAAACTCAGAATTGCTCTGAGTTCTTCACAGCCTTTTCCTGTCTATGTGTAGAAGGTGATATGCTGAGGTTTCTAATGGGATTGAAGTAATAAATACTGTTGCTTTTTGAAATTTGTTGTGCAGTAATCGTTTCTCATACAAAGCTCCTTTCGGTTTGGGTCCTCAGCCCTTCTGCTTCATTCTTTTGCTGTGATGGTCTCTGGCTTCTGGTTCTGTTTGAGCTGAAGCTATAAGAAGAATGTTATACTGAGGTTTTCTTTTTCTTTCTTTTTTAAAAAATTTCTTTTGTCTGTAGCAATGATGGTTCTTCTAGCTCCCCCTTCCCCTCACTTAGCCCCCCCTTCTTCCATGTCAGCTCCAACCCTGCTCTGTGAATGGAGTCAACCAGCTGACTGAGTGCTGGCATCACGCCAGGGGCTGCAAAGCAGTGAGAATATGCGCGCGCTCGCGTGTGTAAGTGTGTACAGAACACAAAGGGAGAGGCCTGCCGTCTAGGAAGTCACGGGCTATTATATACGGAAGTCCGCGTCATCTCTGCTTACTTGGGCTGACGGACAAGGAAAAGGGGAAGGTTTAAAACAAGAAAATACCCATTTGATACACACACACGCGGGCACGCACGCATTCACACTTTTTCCCCTTGCTGTCTTTAAAAAAAAAAAGGTATTTTTGTTGTGGCGAAATGAGAGGGGACTTCTCTGTCCAAGTGATAGTGACTGTGTTCCTGGTGGAACTAATAACTCTTTGGGAGCTGAGGCTGTTCATTCTGCATCTTTTCTTCCTGCCCCCGTTTAGAGGTGGGCCTGCTCAAGTCCCTAGAGAGCATTGCCGCCTGGATTTAACAGCTGTAATTTGTCAAGAACCCCCACCCCAGACTGTTTCTAATCATTCAAGATTGCCAAGGGTACAGGGGTTGATGGCCAAGGTGGTTATTTTAAGGAAAAGCAAAAAGCCAGATAATAGATATCAAATAATATGTTAACCACTCCTTTGAGTCCTGCCTCCCTTTTCCTTTTCTTTATTTCTTGTTGTCGTTGTATTTAGTGTATTACAAAAATGCAGTGTTCTTCCCTGCCATCTGCTACGGAGTTAGAGTTGTACAAAAGGAAAGTCAAATAGCACATGGAGAGAAGGAAAAATTAGAGATAGGAGCTTCCAGACCTTGCAGGTGTTGCCATTTGGAGATTCATTTGAATGATTGTATCTTTCATTGTTACTAGGAGCTCAGCATTCATTTAGGAATTGTATTTCTGTTTACCACGTTGTCTTTCTTTTTAATTTCTCTTCGTGTGTTTCTTAGGTGTGAGACATACATGATGTGGCTCTTGTGCTCGTGGGTATGAAGTGAAGTGCATTAATGAGTAAAAGGGGGATATACTATCACAGTTGTTGGATGTGAATTTCTTCCTGCTCGTCTGACCATCCGATGGTGCTGATCAGTGGTGATCAATAGGGTCGTGCAGTGGTTGGAGTGGGAGGAGCTTTAAGACTACTTTGGCCTCAGGTAAGCTTTGTCAGGTTCCAATCTAGAGGAAGCTCCTTAATTCAGTCTTTTTGTTATAGCCTATGAATTTGTACGCTTGCCACATGTTTACAACCAGCAATCTTTGAATATGTGTAGTTTTCCCCTTTGGTATGTGAATGTTGGTGCAAGTGTTAGGAGGTGCATATGAGGTTATACTTTCAGGGTTGCTGGATAGGATATACCAGAGTGGCTGGCCCGTGCTCATTCCCTAGGTTGTCCCGTTATTTCCCTACCCTGAGTAGCTGGAGTCGCTGCTACTCATTTTCTTTATAAATGAATTAAAGGAGATTGTTTCCCAGTCAGTTGAGTACTGGAAGATAAAACAGCATCAGACCAACCTAGCTCCGACCTAGAGACTAAAGAGTCATTCAGAGTTGTGAGATTCCCTGGTTCTTAGAAGTAATTTAACTTTTTTACTTGATACCGTGTTTATACAATTGCTTGGAACTACTCTCCATGGGAAGTAGCCGTTTTACATGCATGTATGTGCGGTATGAGGTTTCCCTCTTACACTGGTTTATATTAAATACAAAGAGAAGTGAGGATGTAAGGTTTATTTCTCCCCTTACCCTCTCTAATTTAAGATTCTGTCTGTATTCTGATGCTTATTGGAGCAGTAGGTTTCAAAAAAGATCTTTTTGCAACCTTTTATTTCTAACTTTTCTCTTGGTGCTTGGGAGCAGTTTAGTAGGGATAATCTTATGATTAGATAGTTACAATCAATGAGGCATAAGTTAAGACATTTTTTTTTTAAAGATTTATTTATTTATTTGACAGAGAGAAATCACAAGTAGGCAGAGAGGCAGGCAGAGAGAGAGGAGGAAGCAGGCTCCCTGCTGAGCAGAAAGCCCGATGCGGGGGTCGAACCCAGGACCTGGGATCATGACCTGAGCCGAAGGCAGCGGCTCAACCCACTGAGCCACCCAGGCGCCCGTTAAGACATTTTATTAATGGACAGGCAAATTTTTATTTCTACTCATTAGGCCCTAGTTATTGTTTTAGGGATGGCTGAAGAGTTATTTTGAAGGATGTGTGGAATCTGTCCTTTGACCACCTTTGTCTCCTTCGTTCTAGTATCCCTTGTTTTAAATGACATCTGGCAGAACTTTCGTTATATGTCGGAACGTTTGTGCTGATTTATTATAATATATATTAGCATAATAATATTATTTTGTGCTGATTTATTGTACAGATTTATTATAAGATCACAATGGGAGAGGATTGCTTACCTCCTATTCATTAAGTTTTTAGGCAGCATACCCATAAGTTGTCACACTTAAGTATAGAGGCCTTTGTGATCTTTGGTGCTTGTTACTAAACACTGTTACCGAAAACATGGCCACCTAGGTTCTTCCATTCAGTGATTGAGCCACGTTTGTGTGGGAAACAAAGTGAAACAGAAGAGACACAGTAAGAGGAAGTAAACAATAATAGCCTGTCAGTTCTTATTAGGAATAACTATCTTACCAGTTGGGATCAAAAAACCAAGAATCGCAAAAAGATAGATGCCACATAGACCTAGAAGTAAGAAAGATCTTGTGTTTGAAGTAGGCTTAGTCATTTACAGACTGTGAGTAGTTGATCTGTTTTCTATAAAAGGAGAATTATTTAAGTTATTAAAACCCTCCTATAAAGGACTTAAATGAGATAATATATTGTAAAGCACTTCGGCACTAGGCATTTTGTTTTTAGCCAATAATAAGAGCTCAATGCATTTTTGCAACTGTTACTAGTATTCTATTAGGTTCGTTTACAGCTGTTTTGGTGCTCTCACTAGTTCCTTTTAGCCAGTCTGTGACCACCTCCATTTTTTACTTTTGGCATATCTTTCTATTTTTTTTTTTTTTTAAGACTTTATTTATTCATTTGACGGATAGAGATCACAGTAGTCAGAGAGGCAGGCAGAGAGAGAGAGGAGGAAGCAGGCTCCCTGCCGAGCAGAAAGCCCGATGCGGGGCTCGATCCCAGAACCCTGAGATCATGACCTAGAGCCAAAGGCAGAGGCTTAACCCCCTGAGCCACCCAGGTGCCCCTGGTATATCTTTCTATTAAGACTGGATTTATCAGGGGCGCCTGGGTGGCTCAGTGGGTTAAGCCGCTGCCTTTGGCTCAGGTCATGATCCCAGGTCCTGGGTTCGAGCCCCACATCGGGCTTTCTGCTCGGCAGGGAGCCTGCTTCCTCCTCTCTCTCTGCCTGCCTCTCTGCTTACTTGTGATTTCTCTCTGTCAAATAAATAAATAAAAATCTTAAAAAAAAAAAAAAAAAGACTGGATTTATTGGCTTATATGTTGGAAGAGTTGAGATTGGAAGTCAGCAAACTACAGCCAGTGCCTGTTTTTGTAAAGTTTTTTTGGAACACAGCCACACATATTTCCGTACAACAACAGAATTGAGTAGATGGCCCACAAAGTTTAAAATATTTAACTATCTGGCCCTTGACAGAAAAGGCTTGCAGACCCCTGGTCTAGACCAACAGTCTTTTTTCAGTAGAACAGTGGGCCAGTAAGAAAGCTCTAGAAATCAAGAGAGGTAATTAAAATAGACTAAATTTAAATGGACCAGGAGGAGAAGGTTTTAGGTATGGGATTTTGTAGCCTGGAGAATAGTAGAAAGAAGTTCTGTTGGCATAACTGATACAAGTTCAGGTGAAGGACAGTACCATTCGGAGTTGGTTAGGCACTAGTAGTACTTAGGTAGTCTGTTGGGGCATTTCATATAGTGGGTATTAAAGAGAAATTAACAAAGAAGGAAGGTTTACCATCAAGTGGTTTAGTTCGGATTTAACTTGGAAAACAGTCATCGGGCTGGCCTAGTTGATAGAGCATGCAACTCTTGATCTTGAGGTTGTGAGTTTGGTTTTTTGTTTTTGTTTTATCTTTAAGATTTTATTTATTTATTTGACAGAGAGAACCAGAGCAGGAACACAAGCAGGGGGCGTAGGAGAGGGAGACGCAGGCTCCCTCCTGATGCAGGGCTCAATCCTAGAACCCTGGGATCATGACCTGAGCGGAAGGCAGACACTTAACGACTGAGCTACCAAGGCGGCCCCCCTCCCTTTTTAAGGGGATTGTGAGTTTGAACTCCACATTGGGGGTAGAGAGCACATGTAAAATGTGGGAGTAATATGATGGTAGGTTACTTTATTAAACAAGTGTGTCAGTTGGAGTAGGCGAGCAGTTTTCAAAATGTGGTCTATGGACTCCTGGGAATTCCTGAGTGTTTCAGGGAGTCTTGAGATGAAGAATATTTTATAATAATAGAAAGACTTTTTTTTTTTCTTTTTCACTGTGTTGACATTTGTACTGATGATCCAGAAGCAGTGGTGAGTAAAGCTGCTGGTGCCTTAGCATGAATCAGAGCAGTGGCACCAGTAGTCATTGTGTTCTTCACTGCTGTACAGTTTAAACTTGGAGCTTAAAAAAAAAAAAAAAGATTAGGACACCTGGGTGGCTCAGTGGGTCCACAGATCTAGTCCCACATCAGTCTCCTTACTTGGTGGGGACCCTGCTTCTCCCTCTGCCTCCTGCTCCCCCTGTTTGTGCTCCCTCTCCTGCTCTCTCGCTCTCTCTCTGACAAATACGTAAAATCTTTTTAAAAAATTAAAATAAAAAAAAATTTTAAAAGATCCAGTTTCACGTAGTGTTCTGATGAAGGAGTGAAAGTGAATTTTATTTATCTTGATCTTTCAGAACATGGCTTTTGAGTATTTTGTGTGATAAAATGGGAAGTATTTCTGCAGCGCTTTTGCTGCATTGGAGTGCAGTGGTACAGCACTTGTCCCAAGGAAAAGTACGGTTGAGTTGCAAGCTGACTACCTGCTTTCTTCATAGGATACTTTTTCTGCTTGACGAAGGTTTAATCAACAAACCATGGTCTTTAGATTTGGAGAAACAACTGATTGTATTTGTGCCCAGTGATAATAATAAAATAAAATGAGTAAAAATTAAACTATGAGTTTGACAGCTTCCCAGAACTTACTTTTCTGATGCAATTAGTACTGACATTAACCATTGTGATTCTTTTATTATATTATAATGAAATGTGTCAGCACTTGAAATCTGCATGACTTAGTGGACCAGAATTTTTCTAATGACCAGTGCATGATGTAACAAAATCACATTTGGGTAAAAGATTCATTCACAGTGTAAGGTAAGATAGACCAATGGATTTTAACATAACAGTGTAAAGAACTCATTGATAAGGTTTCAGATTTCACATTGCAAGTAACCCTTAGAAACTACTGTGCTTTATTTTTTTTTAATTGAGGTGCAAGTCACATAGAACTAACCATTTTAATTTGTATGATTGAGAGGCATTTAGTACATTTGCAGTGTTGTGCAACCATCTAAATCCAAAGTCCAGAACCAGTTCATCACCCCAAAAGGAAATCTACATCCACTAAGCCATTACCACCCATTACTCCTTCTCTCTGCCTCTGGCAACCACTAAGCTCTCTATCATTTTTTTTCTTTTTTAATTTTTTTTTTAAGATTTTATTTATTTATTTGACAGAAATCACAAGTAGGCAGAGAAGCAGGCAGAGAGAGAGGGGAGGAAGCAGGCTCCCCGCTGAGCAGAGAGCCCAATGGGGGGCTTGATCCCAGGACCCTGAGATCATGACCTGAGCCGAAGGCAGAGGCTTAATCCACTGAGCCACCCAGGCGCCCCCTCAGCTCTCTATCTTGATGGATTTCTCTATTCTGGTTATTTTATGTGCTTGGAGTCATACAATATGTGACCTTTTATGTCTGGCTCCTTTTACTTAGCATGTTTTTGAGATAGGTTCTTGTTGTAGCGGGTATTGAACTTACAACCCTGAGATTAAGACCTGAGCTAAGAGTCAGACCCCCAACTGACTGAGCCATCCAGACATCACAGTACTTTATTTCTTTTTATGTGTAATTTTCCACAATAGGAATATACCATATTTTGCTTATCCACACATCAGTTGATGGACATTTGGCTGTTGCGAATAGTACTGCTAAATATGCTTTTGTGTAAGTTTTTGACTGAATCCATCTTTTCAGTTCTTTTGGATATTTACCTATAAACGGTGATCCTGAGTCATATGGTAATTGTTTCTGATAATTTTAACTTTCTGAAGAACCACCAAGCCGTTTTCCAAAGCAGTTATACCGTTTTATTTATTTTTTTTTTTAAAGATTTTATTTATTTATTTGTCAGAGAGAGAGAGGGAGAGAGCGAGCACAGGCAGACAGAATGGCAGGCAGAGGGAGAAGCAGGTTCCCTGACGAGCAAGGAGCCCGATGTGGGACTCGATCCCAGGACGCCGGGATCATGACCCGAGCCGAAGGCAGCTGCCCAACCAACTGAGCCACCCAGGCGTCCCAGTTATACCGTTTTAAATTCCCACCAGCAACGTAGTGTACCATAATTCCAGTTTCTCCACCGATACTTAACTATTCTCTTTCTGATTGTAGCGACCCTAATGGGCGTGAATTGGTGTCTCGTTGTGGTTTTGATTTGCATTTCTCTAAAGACTGATGATGTTCAGCATCAATTCCTGTGCTTATTGGCCATTAATATATCATCTTGTTCAAGTTCTTTGCTCACATGTATTGAAGGTTTGGTTTGTTTTTGTTCTTTTTTTAAAGATTTATTTATTTATTTAGAGAACAAGTGAGCATGTATACAAGCAGGGGGAAGAACAGAGGGGGAGGGGGAGAGAGAATCCTCAAACAGAGTCCCTGCTGAGCACGAAGCCCAATGGGGGGCTTGATCTCATGACCTAAGCTGAAATCAAGAGATGCTTGACCAACTAAGCCACCGAGGAGCCCCTGTATTGAGTTTTGAGATATCAAAGATGAAGATATCTACAGTTCTGATCATTTGAAAAGATTGCTAGAATGCCCTTCTCTGGTATCAGTAAGAACTCATGAGTTTTAATATACAGACATATTTATGCACACAGATAGAGGTAGAAATAAATACAGATGTGTGTATATGCACATGTACATATATTTCCTTTTTATAAGAGGACTTGGAAGCGGTGACACCACTGTAGCAGTGAGCACACTTGACACCAGATCTTGGTTTCTAAATGCTGTTCTCCAGAACGAAGCCAGAGCTCCATGGCACCTGGGTGCTGCAGCTGGTTAAGCATCCAGCTCTTCCTTTTGGCTTACGTTGCGATCCTGGGCGGTGAGACTGATCCCAGGGTCATGAGTTTTGAGCCGCACCCCGGGGGCCGGGGGCAGGACACTGGCTGCTTAAAAGACTCTCCCTGTGTCCCTCACCCATTCTTTCGCGCAGATATGCACTCTCTCCCCCCCCCCAACCCCAAATAAAAATAAATCTTAAAAAAAAAAAAAAAGAAAAGCTATTTCCTTAGAAAAATGACTTGGGCAGAGAGAAAAATCACATGGACCTGAATCATCACATAGGTACCAGAAAGTACCAAATGCTTTTTTTTTTTTTTTTAATTTTATTTATTCATTGAACAGAGAGATACACAACAAGAGAGGAAGCACAAGCAGGGGGAGTGGGAGAGGAGGAAGCAGACTCCCTGCCCAGCAGGGGAGCCCAATGTGAGGCTCGATCCCAGGACTCTGGGATCATGACCTGAGCCGAAGGCTTAACAACTTAACAACTGAGCCACCCAGGCTCCCCTAACAAAATGCTTTAAAAAGAAAAAATGGTAAGCCAATGTGAAGGAGCTTCCAACAACCTGATCTGGGTCAATTTGAAGAACAAAATAATAATGATAGGGCGCCTGGATGGCTCAGTGGGTTAAAGCCTCTGCCTTCGGCTCAGGTCATGATCCCAGGGTCCTGGGATGGAGCCCCACATCAGGCTCTCTGCTCAGCGGGGAGCCTGCTTCCTCCTCTCTCTCTGCCTGCCTCTCTGCCTGCTTGTGATCTCTCTCTGTCAAATAAATAAATAAAAATAAATAAAATAATAATGATAATAATGGGTTATAATCCACAGGATAAAATAAATATCTCGTCCATGCAGCTATAAATAAATATTTGAATAAATAGGAGATAGCTGTTTATTACAGTAAAATTCAAATTAATAAATATAGAAGGAACGATGGAAACATTAGGCAAATAGTAGTACCTGTAGCAAGAACTGTGTATGAGCGCTAAAATTAGTGGGTGGAAGTTTGATGCAAAACGATATTTGGCATAGCCTCAAAAGTATCTCCTCTTGGTAACTTCAGTGGAGAAACCTGTGGAACACCAGGGCAGTCAGGTGCTTAGCTAATATCATCATAGTGCGACCTGTTGACATCATGTACTTCCTGATAGGATCCAACATCACTTTGGTGATATTCTTCTAAAAAATACATAACCTTGGTCTATGAGAAAATATCAGGTAAACCCAATATAGGGGCATTTTACCCAAAAACTGGCCAGTACTATTCAAAAATGTGAGGTGAAGAGAGTAAGAAACTGTCACATTTGGAGGAGAGAAACAGGAAACATTACGAGTAGGTGCATGGTGGGGCTGTGGACGGAGGCAGAAACAGCTGTGGGAGTCCTGCTGTCTGTGGGTAATTAAGCCAGTTATTAATGAGATTTGCAAAAAAAAAAAAAAACCACTCTTCTCACCATATTCTTTTTTGAGGAAAGGGGTTATTTTTTATAAAAGATGTGTCATGTTAACTTGCAATGTGGGCTTTTTTTTTTTTTAAGATTTTATTTATTTATTTCACAGAGAGAGGTCACAAGCAGGCAGAGAGGCAGGCAGAGAGAGAGGAGGAAGCAGGTTCTCCGCTGAGCAGAGAGCCCGACGCGGGACTCGATCCCAGGACCCTGAGATCATGACCTGAGCCGAAGGCAGAGGCTTAACCCACTGAGCCACCCAGGCACCCGGGCTTTTTTTTTTTTTTTTTAATGAATTCACATTTTAAAATTCTGTTTTAATTTCTGATATGGACTGCTGGTAGCTATAGCCCATAATAAACAAAATCTGTTTGGAGTCCTTAATTTTTACAAGTGTCCTCTTAAAGGATCCTGAGGCCAAAAAGTTTTGAGAACCAGGAGAGTGCATCTAACAGCACAACAAAGTTCTAAAAATACAGTGGCTCAAACAATATAGAAAGTATCTCTTTCATGTAATTGCCTAAGGTAGGTGGTTCCTGTTGCTCTGTTGTTTCAAGTGGTAGTTCAGGAACTCTGTTTCTTTTACATGAACTTTTCTACTGATCTCTGAGACAGTGGTTCTCATGCTTTAGTGCCCAGACAGAGTTGCCTGGAGAGCTCGTTCAAACACAATTCCTAGGGGCACCTGGGTGGCTCAGTGGGTTAAGCGTCTGCCTTCGGCTCAGGTCATGATCTCTCAGGGTCCTGGGATCAAGCCCGGAATCGGGCTGTCTGCTCGGCGGCGAGCCTGCTTCCCCCTCTCTCTCTGCCTGCCTCTCTGCCTACTTGTGATCTCTGTCAAATAAATAAATAAAATCTTAAAAAAAAAAAAAACACACACACACAATTCCTAGTCCTTCTCCCCAGCATTTTGGATTCATAGGTGTGGGATAGGGCTTGAAAGTTGTGTGTCTTGGGACGCCTGGGTGGCTCAGTTGGTTGGGCAGCTGCCTTCGGCTCAGGTCATGATCCCGGCGTCCTGGGATCGAGTCCCGCATCGGGCTCCTTGCTCGGCGGGGAGCCTGCTTCTCCCTCTGCCTCTGCCTGCCATTCTGTCTGCCTGTGCTCGCTCGCTCTCCTCTCTCTGACAAATAAATAAATAAAAAAAAAAGAAAGTTGTGTGTCTTAACAGATTCCCCAGGGATGCTGATGCCTCTAGGAGGGATATCAGTTTCCGGGGTATTTTCCTTTTCTGCAGGGTTAGAACTGGCGGGAGAGCTTGTCTGCCTTTTATCGTTCTTAGCCAGGAAGTAGCACACATGACTTCCTTTTTACTCCCCGGCAAGAATGTAGCCTGACAGCAGGGAGGCTGGGAAGTGCGCTATAGCCGAGCAGCCGTGTGGCCAGTGCTTCTGTTACTGTGGGGAAAAGGGAGAAGTAATTTTTTTTTAAAGATTTTATTTATTTATTTGACAGAGAGAGATCACAAGCAGGCAGAGAGGCAGGCAGAGAGAGAGAGGAGGCAGGCTCCCCGCTGAGCAGAGCCCGATGCGGGGCTCGATCCCAGGACTCTGAGATCATGACCTGAGCCGAAGGCAGCGGCTTAACCCACTGAGCCACCCAGGCGCCCCAGGGAGAAATAATTTTGATGGGCAGTGAGCAACAGTGTCATCAAAACATTGGAAGAATAAATACTGAATAGGCTTAATTAACCAGGGAATGTGTTTTAGGGGGGTGTACAGGCATATGTAGAAGTGAGACTGGTTTTTCTTGGAAGATGGGGACAGAGTGGCTTGATTAAGAAAGCACAGTAGAAAAGGCCAGGCAGTAAAAGTAGTAATGGAAGCTAAAAGATACTGCAGGAAGGGCGATCAGATTTATACCACTGGAAGAGCAAGAAGTCAGCTGAGAAACCTAAGGGCCTTGAGGTCTTCCCTGTTGGTAATGCTCTGTGCTGTTACTTTCGCACTCTAAATCATAGCCACAAACACTGTTTTAGGGACCCTTGTTGGTACCCTGGTTGCTAAGTACCCAAATAGTGTACGTGACCCAGAATTTCCCCTAAAGGGGGAAATGTATGTTCATCTCTCACTTCCCTGGCCCACAAACCCAAATGAAGAATGGGAAGCTACGATGTTGCTGACCGTCCAGAGTGGGGTGGGGGTGTTTACGGTGAGGGGTGAGGCTTCTTGCTTTAGAAGTGGGAAGATGTTAATGCACAGAGTAACCCCCAGATATCTTCATCTGGTTAGGGCCGGATAACCCTGAAGTAGCAGCAGTTACTCAGTTCTGCCGTTGAAATTAGAATTTTTTAGCATTTGCTCAGTCTTTTTTTTTTTTTTTAAGATTTTGTTTATTTATTTGACAGAGATCACAAGTAGACAGAGAAGCAGGCAGGGAGAGAGCGGGGGAAGTAGCTCCCCACTGAGTGAAGAGCCTGATGTGGGGCTCACTCCCAGAACCCTGGGATCATGACCTGAGCATTTGCTCAGTCTTAAGCTTCTCCCCTGTCCCCTGCTAAAACAGCATAAAGGGCCCAGTTATTCTTTTAACAAATAATTACTGAATGATTTTTAGGTGCTAGGAACTTACCTGAGAACTGGTGATGTAGACAAGTAGACAAAGTAGACAAGTCCTCACTCCATAGACTTTAAAAATCAGTGGGGAAGGAAACCTACAACAAGCAAATGTACACCATGTCAAAAACTAAGGTAAAGGAGCGCCTGGCTGGCTCAGTTGGAGGAGCACATGACTCTTGTTCTTGGGGTTGTGAGTCTGAGCCCCACCTTGGGTATGGTGGTTACTTAAAAATAAAATCTTAAAAATAATAACCAGAACAGAATCTTTGCCCTGCAGGACCTAGAAGTGCAGTCTGCTTCCAGTTTGGTGGGAGACAAATGGCCATTCGTTCTGCTCTACAGTTGCAAAGTAGAGGGCACAAAGCCCATAATCTCTGAATCACCTGTTGAGAATAGAAATTTATGTGTGGATTATGTTTTGTCCCTTTGAAGTACATGAATTGTCAGGGCGCCTGGGTGGCTCAGTGGGTTAAAGCCTCTGCCTTCGGCTCAGGTCATGATCTCAGGGTCCTAGGATCAAGCCTCACATCGGGCTCTCTGCTCGCTGGGGAGCCTGCTTCCCCCTCTGCCTCTGCCTGCCTCTCTGCCTACTTGTGATCTCACTCTCTCTCTATTAAATAAAAAATAAAATCTTTTTTTTAAAAAGTACATGAATTGCCACAGAGAAACTTATAGGCCTACTCTTTGTGGATAAATATCAAGCTGGCTGCTACTTATAATATTCTCCCTTCTCTGTTAAGACTTTTAGAGTATTTGGAGCTGTGGCTATTCCTGAGGTATATTTTGGAGAAATTTTTGTGAGACAGCAGTCTTGTGAGATTTTCCTGTGGCTTGTAGATCACTGCTCTTTCCATTGTCATGACCACGTCCTAGCTCTAGTTTCTAGAGCTAAATGCTCTAGAAAATGTGGTCATCTTCAGAGGCCATGAATTCAACAGCCTCTGGTTTCTATTAGTCTGTTTATGAGAGTGTGGATGTGGTAAGTACATGCTTTACCTGTGTGCTTCTGTTCTCCTGTGTTATAGCTATGGAAGATCATAAGTGCATGAAAGTCTTTCCTGATGGAACAGAACTTTCTAGGTGACCACCACCAGGGATAGGAAGCTGCCTTTACTCGCCATCCTTGGTGTGATGGAAGGGGTGTGTCCTGGGTACTGCAGTTAGACCCAGAATTTGTGGGGGTTTTGTTGTTGCTGCTGCTGTTTGGGTTTTTGTTTTTTGTTTTGTTTTGTTTTCTTAAAATTTTATCTTTAAGGGCCCCAGAGTGGTTCAGTTACCACATCACATCGGGCTCCTTGCTCAGGTGGGGAGCCTGCTTCTCCCTCTCCCTTTGTCTGCAGCTCTCCCTGCTTGTGTTCTTTCTCTGTCAAATAAAAAAAATCTTTAAAAAATTTTTTTAAATTATCTTTAATCTCTGTGACCAATGTGGGGACTTGAACTCAAAACCCCGAGATCAAGAATCATATGCTCCACCTATTGGGCCAGCCAAGCACCCTTAGATCTAGGTTTTCATCATGACTCTCCTAATTGTTGTGTGACCTTCAACCTCCCTGAGTCTCAGTTACCTCATTCATAGGCTGGGGTGGCGGCTCGTAGGGACCCCACAAGAGTGTGCTGAGGACTAAACAGAATAATGATTCTATGGTTCTTAGCCCCCAGTTTTGTTATTTAGCCATCACTCAACTGTTGTTCTTCTCCTGTTTTGTTTTGTTTTGTTTTGTTTTAGATTTTATTTATTTATTTGACAGATACAGATCACAAGCAGGCAGAGAGAGAGAGAGAGGGAGAAGCAGGCTCCCCGCCTAGCAGAGAGCCTGATGCAGGACTCGATCCTAGGACCCTGGGATCATGACCTGAGCGGAAGGCAGAGGCTTTAACCCACTGAGCCACCCAGGTACCCTGTTCTTCTCCTGTTTTCCCTTCCTCTTTGCCCCCAAACACACCTTGACACTTCTACTGAAATGCACTTTCCCCATCTGTGTTCAGATTGTGTGTTATGAACGTATCACCTGAAAACATGGTTATCTGAGAAGAGGCACTTCCAAACGCATGTACAAAATGTGTGTAGGAGATAGTCTTCAGAGACATATGAAAGATCTCAACAATCCAAACTTCTCTTTTCCCTCTACCCATCGTTATTAGCCCTGGGATAAAACATGAAAAAGATTTTTTTGTTTTTCTTTTTAGGTGTTATTTTAGTAATATTCCTATGGAAAACCCTCCATTTTGTTCTATATCACATAAAGAAAAAATGGAGTTTATAGATAAGATCTGAAGAAGGTTGGAAAAATATGTCTCACTCATCCTATTTAATTATATACACTCTAGATTGCTTACTTGCCTGTTATTTTATGAAGGTTTAGGGCAATTATTTTTTTAAAGGTTACTTATTGGGGTAGGGGGTGGAGGGGGCAGAGGGAGAGGGCGAAGAAACAGGCTTCTGGGCTGAGCAGAGAGACTGAGTGACACTGGCCTTTCACAGGACCCTGGGATCATGAACCTGAGCCAAAGGCAGATGCTTATGACTGAGCCACCCAGGTGCCAGCAAAAATGCATTTTAAAACAATATCTGTATTAATTCTGTATAGGTGGTCTGAAAACAATATTTAGAGAAACACTGGTTTAAAGTCAAGAGAAATGAACAAATTGAACGTGTCTTGGGCACCATTCGTGAATCACACCTTGGTCTCATTATCTTCTATAGACCTATTTCTCCAAACCTGCTGTGGGAAGGACCAGTTTTTTTGTTTGTTTTTTTATACAGCAGGGACCAATACAGTGAAATGAAATTTACTAGAAAAGGGAAGATTTTAAAAAGTATACAAGAACGCAAGCCCAGTATTGTTAGATTCAGCAGTTAAAAAAAATGACTGGTCAATTAAAATAAGTCTCTAAATTCTTACTCTCAACGATGCTTATGTGTTACAGAGTGAAAAACTAACAGTTCACAGGCCGGCACCAGTCGTTGGGTCACACTTTGAATAGTGTTGTTTCTTCAGAAATGGAAATGATTTGTGTTGAAACTGGCAAGCTGGAGTTTGTCTCTTCTGCCATTCCCAGGAAGTCTGATTTCTTCATCTGTAAAATTGAGACAGTTTACTACCTTGCCTATCTTATAGGAATGTAAAACATAATGTATGTAAAAGTACGTTGCAAACTGGGGCACCTGGGTCGCTCAGTCAGTTGAGTGTCTGACTCTTGGTTTGGGTCAGGTCATGAACTCAGGGTCATGGAATCAAGCCCTGTGTTGGGCTCTGCATTCAGTGCAGAGTCTGCCGAAGATTCTCTCTCTCTCTCTCTCTCTGCCCTCTCCCCTGCTTGTGCTCATGTGCTCGATCTCTCGCTCGCACTCTCTCTCTCTCTTTCCCATAGGACCCCTGGGTGGCTTAGTCAGTTAAGCATCTGCCTTCAGCTCAGGTCATGATCCCGGGGTCTTGGGATTGAGCCCTGCTCAGAGGGAATTCTACTTCTCGCTCTCTCTCAAATAAGTAAATAAAATCTTAAATAAATAAATCTTTTTTTTTTTTTTTTAAGATTTTATTTATTTATTTATTTATTTATTTGTCAGAGAGAGAGAGGGAGAGAGAGCGAGCACAGGCAGACAGAATGGCAGGCAGAGGCAGAGGGAGAAGCAGGCTCCCTGCCGGGCAAGGAGCCTGATGCGGGACTCGATCCCAGGACGCTGGGATCATGACCTGAGCCGAAGGCAGCTGCTTAACCAACTGAGCCACCCAGGCATCCCAATATCTTTTTTTTTTAAAGATTTTATTTATTTATTTGACAGACAAAGATCACAAGTAGGCAGAGAGGCAGAGAGAGAGAAAGGAGGAAGCAGGCTCCCCACTGAGCAGAGAGCCCGACGTGGGGCTCAATCCCAGGACTCTGGGATCATGACCTGAGCCAACGGCAGAGGCTTTAACCCACTGAGCCACCCAGGTGCCCCTAAATATCTTTTTTTAAAGTGCATTGCAAACTTAAAAAACTAATGTAAGTTCTATTAATCATCATGGACATTTATCGATCATATCATTGAACAGGGAGTCTGTCAGCAGCTAGGGCTATAGAGAGACACGGTGAGGAGCTCACTATTCAGCTATGTAATTGCCGCCTAAGGCTGGCAGTATGCATAGCTGATTTAAAATCTAGATCCAGGGGCGCCTGGGTGGCTCAGTGGGTTAAGCCGCTGCCTTCGGCTCAGGTCATGATCCCAGGTCCTGGGTTCAAGCCCCACATCGGGCTTTCTGCTCAGCAGGGAGCCTGCTTCCTCCTCTCTCTCTGCCTGCCTCTCTGCCTACTTGTGATTTCTCTCTGTCAAATAAATAAATAAAATCTTTAAAAAAAATAAAAAATAAAAAATAAAATCTAGATCCATTAAAAACTTCCTAGTCTTGAGCAGTCTTGCTCTGGATTCTAGTAGCATGCTTACATTTTTAAAGTATATAAGTTGGTGGGGCGCCTGGGTGGCTCAGTGGGTTAAGCCTCTGCCTTTGGCTCACGTCATGATCTTAGGGTCCTGGGATCAAGCCCTGCATTGGGCTCTCTGCTCAGCAGGGAGCCTGCTTCCCCTGCTCCCCCGCCTGCCTCTCTGACTACTTGTGATCTCTCTCTCTCTCTGTGTCAAATAAATAAAATTTCTTTTAAAAATTTAAAAAAAAAAAAGTGTATAACTTGGTGATGTTTCTTTGTAATAATTCCAAACTAAGACATTTTGAAAGCATGTAGCATACTTCTCTAACAGATTTAAAGCATTCTGAAGTCGGGCACCCTTTTGAGTTGGAGTTTCTGGTACTCCTTTTAGGGTCCTTTACTGTTAATCCTAGAGCAGATCATCCCTTCTCTCAACTGGCTTCCGGTCTCATCTTGTTCTCCAACCCCACACTCTTTCTTTCCCTCTCGTCTACCTGGCCCCTCCTCTCAGAGTGTTTGAGAGAGAGAGAGAGAGATAAGGATCCTTGAAGCCAGGAATTCATTCAACAGAATGATTTTTGAGTGCCTTGTATGTATGGGTTAGGTGCAAGAGGTAAGTAAATAAAGAAGACATGGTTCCTGACCTCTGGGATCTCACAGGTTTTTAGGGGGAAATGGACAAGTAAATTAGTAATGAGACAGGTGGTGATGTGTCAAAAATGTTTTGAGAACACTGAGGAAGGAAAATACTGCCTAGGGGTGCCTGGGTGGCTCAGTGGGTTAAAGCCTCTGCCTTCCGCTCAGGTCATGATCCCAGGGTCCTGGGATCGAGCCCCACATCGGGCTCTCTGCTTGGCAGGGAGCCCGCTTCCTCCTCTCTCTCTCTCTGCCTGCCTCGCTGCCTACCTGTGATCTCTATCTGTCAAATAAAAATTAAAAAAAAAAAAAAGAAAAAGAAAATACTGCCTGGGAGAATGGGGAAGCTTTCCTAGATAGAGCGGTCCATCTAAATTTACCCTCTAAACTGAAGCACTATCAAAGGGGAAAGGGATGCTTTTTACATTTGAGGGATAGTAGGTATAAACTGGTACTGTTCCATGCAGACTAGTACACACTGTCCCCCTATTTGTAAAAGAAATGTCTTTGTATGGTGTTAGTGTAAAAGTTGGAAGATTTACTAGGAAAATGTCACACAGTAAAGTTTGGAAGCATGAGAGAGTGTGTAGGTGTCCCTGGCCCATAAAATACTTAGGGGTAGAAATGGCAGGAGGTAAGGAGGTGAATTGGAACCAGACGATGTAAGAACCAATGTGCTGTTGTTGCAGGTAATGGGAAGTCTTCGATATTAAGGCTGAGATGGTAAGGTTACACTTTTCTTTTTCCTTTCTTCCTCTCTCTCTCTCTCTGGTCACTTTCCTGGCTCTCTGAAAGATGAATGGGTGGGGGCAGGCGCCTTACATGCTGAGACCTCAAGGTCATGGAATGTATTTGCTGTAGATTAGGAGAGAAAAGATGCTATTCTGAAGGATGGCAGGAAGGTTGAAAGAATGGAGAGACTCCGGAGATATTTAAAGCTTTAGAGAGACTTAGACTAGTGGGGAAAAAAAATCACTCTGCTCTGCTTCTAGGACACCTGCTCCTGGCTTCCTTCTACCTCACAGACCACTTCCCATCTTACTTGCTTGTGTTCTCTTCAGTTTGTAAATGTTGGACTCTTCTCTGTTTGCTCTCACTTTTTCTATGATTTTATTTTAGCCCCGTGACTTCACGCACTGTTCGTATGTGTAGGAGCCTGCACTTGTGTCTCCTCTTAGCTCAAGCTTGCGTCTCAGCCAGTTCTGGCTCACCGTGTTAGAGAGGTGCACGTTTCATTTTTCACTGCAGACATCCCATTAGTGACCATTTCTGCGGAAGACATTATCACTCATTCACACACCTGCAGAGATGGAAGACCTGGAGTCAGCCTGCACTGTCTTCTCAGATTCCACATCCTGTGCATCCATATTTCTCTGTTCCTTCTTTTTTTCTTTTCTTTTTTTTTAAGATTTTATTTCTTTCTTTTTTTTCTTTTTTTTTTTTGAGATTTATTTATTTATTTGACCGACAGAAATCACAAGGAGGCAGAGAGGCAGGCAGAGAGAGAGGAGGAAGCAGGCTCCCCGACGAGCAGGGAGCCCAATGCGGGGCTCCATCCCAGGACCCTGGGATCATGACCTGAGCCGAAGGCAGAGGCTTTAACCCACTGAGCCACCCAGGCGCCCCGATTTTATTTATTTCTTTGCCAGAGAGCACGTGTGAGAGAGAGCACAAGCAAGGTAGCATCAGAGGGAGCGGGAGAAGCAGGCTGTGTACTGAGCAGGGAGCCCAGTGCAGGGCTCGATCCCAGGACCCTGGAATTATGACCTGAGCCCAAGGCAGACTCTTGACTGAGTCTCCCAGGAGTCCCTCTTGTTCCTTCTCTCAAGGTGTATATCCTACCTGATACTCCTGAGTCAAGGCCATACCTGATTTGGCCTCTAGATTACCTCTCCTATCTCATTTCCTACCACTCTCTGTCTTGGATATGGCATTTCATCTAGTTTGTTTGTTGGTGTTTTTAACGGTTTCCTGCACTTACTGAGCACCTGTCTGGGGCAGCGTTCTTGTTGTTTCCTGTACTTGTTACATTGTCTCTTGGACGCATCCAGATTTCACTTCCTCACTCAGTCCAGGAGATAGGACTGTCCTGCCGGGCCCTAACAATAGTGTCCCCCACCAGTGCTCTCTAACCCATTTTCATGCTTAACCGGCTTTAAAGGTCCTTATCCCTACTTTACATATGTATGTTTTCTCTATTGTTTTCTCTTTCCCACTGGAATGTTAAGCCTAGGAGGGTAGAGACTTTGTTCAACATTGTGTCCTCAGTGCCATAATAATACTAATAATAAGTAGGAGGCATTTCATAAATACTGTATTTCATAGAATCTAAGGTGCTTTCGTGCTCGGTCTGGGCACACCCCTCTCCCAGGACCTCTGTGCACCGACTGGAAGCTCCTGCACCCCAAATTTTTTGGATTCTGCGGAGGCTTCATCAGTAGTCTGGATGGATCAGCAACTCCATTTCCAGCCCCTGTCTGTCTGAAGGATGGGGATGGAGAGGGAAAGTTTCGAGCTTCTAAGGACCCACCCAGATACGTCTTATTAGAACAAAAGATGCTCCTAGTGTTCTTATCACTTAGGAAGTGACAAGAGTTTTCGTAGCTCTGTGCCAAGAGCGGGCGGGGTGGGGGGGGGCAGAGTGCCCTCATGGGAGCCCGGCAGTAACGGGATCCATGGTTCAGAAGGGCTGTCCGTGCTTCCCTCCATACTGCTGCTCAGTGCGGCTCCGCTCAGCATCCTTCTGCCTCATCACTTTCTGTTCTCTGTGGCCAATTGAAAGGCCTCCTTTTGAGAAAGGAGTCTGTTCTGTTCACGCCCCCCCCTTTTCAGTTAACCTAAAAACTTTTCAATTTTTAAGAAAAATGGAAATGTTTAAATATATATAAAAACAAGACTAGAACAATAAACAGCTTATGTAACTAGCATCTTCAGTTAACAATACACATTTTGCCATATTTGCTTCATTGGTGTGTAGCATATGCATAGTTTTTCTGAACTAGTTCAAAATAAATTTTAGGGGCACCTGGGTGGCTCAGTGGGTTAAAACCTCTGCCTTCGGCTCAGATCATGATCCCAGGGTCCTGGGATCGAGCCCCACGTCGGCTCTCTGCTCGCCAGGGAACTTGCTTCCCCACCCCTCTCTCTCTGCCTACCTCTCTGCCTACTTGTGATTTCTGTCTGTCAAATAAATAAAAAATCTTTAAAAAAAATAAAAATAAAAAAAAATAAATTTTAGACTTTACTTCTAGATATTGAAGATTTGCTGTGTTAAGCAGAATAATGCCCCTTCCCACAAGGTAGCCACTTTCTAATTACTAGAACCTGTGAGTTGTTCCACTTTCCTGGCAAAGGGGAATTAAGATAGCAGATGGAATTAAGGTTGCTAATCAGCTGACCTTAAAATAAGGTTAGTGGCCCAGGTTATCCATGTGGGCCCACTGTAATTGCAAGGGTCCTTAACATGGAGAAGGGCAGAAGAGAGTCAGAAAGATGACAGCTTGAGGAGGAGATGAGCCCAGCCCATCACTGATGACTTTAAAGATGGAGAAATGGCCATACCCAGGGGAAAGCAGGCAGTATCCAGCTAGAAAAAGGTAGGAGAATAGATTTTCTTTCAGATACCCCAGAAAGAATGTGCCAGACCTCCCTGCTGATGCCCGTAATTTAGCCCAGCAAGACCCATTTGAAACTTCTGACTTCGGACCGTAGGGTAATAAATTTGCATTGTTGAAGCCTCCAACTTTGTGGTAGTTTCTTACACGGCCATAGAAATGCTTCTCCAAAAAGATGAAAATTTCCTGTTCCACCACAATGCCCTTTTTCATAGCAGCTCTGGAAGAGAGCGTCTCTCTACGCAAGATCTTCTGCATTTTAGATTTCTCATGTTGTTCCCATATGGTATCCTCTAGCTGGCTTTCTGATTCTCTGTATTTCTTGCAAAGTGGATTTCATTGTGAAGGTTACTTGTTTTTGGCAAAAATACTTTATGGGAGGTACTGTGTACTTCCTACTGTATCATACCAGGAGGCATGTCGTACCTGAGAGTCTCACTGCAGTGTCAGGTTTGATCCCTGGCTTCAGTTGACAGCAAGATCTCTCCATCAAAATGTGTTTTTCCCTTTGCACTTAGCAATATGTGGAGTTATTTTGTTTATTGAAGCTGGAAGGCCTATCTGCTCTGAAAAGTTACTAAAGTAGTTATTAAAAATACAAAATTTACACTTTCAGATTATTATTTTGACTCTGGAGTATGGCAGACCACATAACCTTAAAATCCTTTGTAATTCTGTTACAAAACACCTAGTAAGGAGGACCTGGGTAGCTCAGTCATTAGGCATCTGCTTTTGGCTCAGGTCTGGATCGCAGATTGAGCCCCGCATCGGGCTCCCTGCTCAGGGGGAAGCCTGCTTCTCCCTCTCCCACTCCCCCTGCTTCTGTTCCTTCTCTCACTCTCTCTCTCTGTCAAATAAATAAATAAGATATTAAAACAACAACAACGGGGGCGCCTGGGTGGCTCAGTGGGTTAGGCCGCTCGCTGCCTTCAGCTCAGGTCATGATCTCAGGGTCCTGGGATTGAGCCCCGCGTCGGGCTCTCTGCTCAGCAGGGAGCCTGCTTCCTCCTCTCTCTCTGCCTGCCTCTCTGCCTGCTTGTGATCTCTCTCTGTCAAATAAATAAATAAAATCTTTAAAAAAAAATAAAATAAAACAACAACAACAACAACAACAACCTAGTAGTATTGGATAAAGTGTAACAAATTTTTTTTTTTCCTTAAGCGAACTTCCTCTTAAATGCACAGCTAAGCCTGGAAGAAATAAGGAAAATCCTCACGGGCAACAAGTGAAAGGGGAGCTGAAAATGAGCGTGTGTGTGTGTGTGTGACTTAATGCTGGGACAGTTCTGGGGGCTTTCCCAGTCTCAGGAACCAGAAGACTTGTTTTTAATGCTTTAATGATTGGGGTCCAGAGACAAAGCATTACGCCTGGAGCAGAGTTAGAGATGAGAACCCCCTTGTAAGACCAGGAGGTCACAGGGAGGTGACCATAAAAAAATCCCATCTCCTAGTTGAGAGAAACAAGGAAACTTCTGTCACACTCTGGGTTCTGATTAGGAATGGGTGGGAGTATCCCCTGAAAATTTAAGTACGGGCCTGCACTCATACAAGTTTAAATTATTTTCATCTGGAGATCCCCGAGCCGAGAAATAAATATAAAAAAATTATTTGGAACCCTTTATTCCCTTGGGGTAACTGGAAGAAGCATATAAAATACTCTGAAGGAACAGGTCCACAACCCAAATCACACAGGATTCCTACAGATAAAGTCACAATGAAAACAAGGCTCACAATAGAAAATGACAAAAGGCACAAGAAACAATTCATTTACCATGAATAAGTCACTGTTAAAAAATCAGTAGGAACTGAAACTTAAGATAATAAATCTCTCTCTCTTTTTTAAAGATTTTATTTATTTGACAGAGAGAGAGATACAGTGAGAGAGGGAACACAAGCAGGGGGAGTGGGTGAGGGAGAAGCAGGCATCCCGTGGAGCAGGGAGCCCGATGCGGGGCTCGATCCCAGGATGTTGGGATCATGACCTGAGCAGAAGACAGACGCTTAACGACTGAGCCACCCGGGCGCCCCCCCCCCCCTTTTTAAGATTTTATCTATTTATTTGACAGAGAGAGATCATAAGTAGGCAGAGGGCGGGGGGGAAGCAGGCTCCCTTCCGAGCAGAGAGCCCGTTGCAGGGCTTGATCCCAGGACCCTGAGACCATGACCTGAGCCGAAGGCAGAGGCTTAGCCCACTGAGCCACCCAGGTGCCCCAAATCTCTTGATTATAGCTTAAAAAATAAGTATATTTAAAGTATTAAGTGTAAAGATTTTGAAAGAATAGAAAAAAATAATTTGGGGGAGACAGATTTGAAAAAAAGAACCGAATAGAATTTCTAAAAATGCAGAATATGGTCTTCTGTTCAGCAGGCCAGACACTCAATAAAATGGGGGGCGGGGACCTCTCCCAAGCAGCTTAACATTTTAATGGGTGGAAAACAGACCACCAAATATAAATGTGGAATATTAGTCATAAAAAGGAAGGAAATCTTGCCTTTTTTGACAACATGGATGGACCTTAAGGGCATTATTCTCAGGTAAGTGAGACAGAAAGGTACCTTCTCACTTACATGAGGAATCTAAACAAAACCAAAAACTTAGAATAGATTGATGGTTGCTTGTGGGGATGAGTGGATGAAATGGGTGAGGCTGCTCAAAAGGTGCAAACTCCTAGTTACAAAATAGGTTCTAGAGATCTTTTTAATCACGGAGATGGGGCGTTTAGCATGGTGTGACCATAGCTGATAATACTGTGATACATTTGAAAGTTGCTAAGCGAGTGGATTTTTCTTTTTTTAATTTATTATTTGACAGAGGGCAGAGAGAGCACAGGCAGGGGGAGCAGCAGAGGCAGAGGGAGAAGCCAACTCTGCTGAGCAGGGGGCCCGACGTCAGGCTCAGTCCCAGGACCCTTAGATCATGACCTGAGCTGAAGGCTTAATGACTAAGCCACCCAGGTACCCCCCCTCACATGATTCTGATTGTATCCAAAGTTGGTATGTTCTGCAGTAGATGAGTAAAGTTAAGAACTCAGAAGATGTGGGGTGCCTGGGTGGCTCAGGTCATGACCTTGGGGTCCTAGGATTAGTTCCGCATCTAGCTTTGCTCAGCGGGGAGCGTGTTTCTTCCTCTGCGTGTGTGCACTCGCTCTCGCTCTCGCTCTCTGTCAAATTTTTTAAAAATCTTTAAAAAAAAAAAAAACCTCAGAAGATATGTTCATTAAATAGCATATTCAGCATAGCTAAAGAAAGAACAAGGAGCAACAGGAGGAAATTATACAGAATGCAGCATCAAGATAGAAAGAAATGGAAAATATGACAAAAGATGAGAAATGGAGACCAGAATAAGATGGCCCAAGATATATGTCCTAGGGGTTCTAGGATAGGATAGGAAAAATGAGATGGTAATAATGCTCAAAGAGATAATAGCTGAGAGTTTTCCAGAATTGCTAAATATATCAGTCTTCAACTTCAGGAAAAAATGCCGAATTTTGAAAGGAGCAATAAAATGAAACACATTAGAACACACTAGTGATACTGATTCTTGTAAAACGTCAAAGACAAAGAACTAATGAAAGCAACCAGGGAGGAAGAAACATTACCACAAAGGAATGAAAATTAGACTTCAGTCAGACTTCTCAACACCAAGAAAATGCAAGGAAAGTAGTATTTTCAAAGTACAGAGAAAAGATAAGTGAGTTAGAACTCTGCTCATTCTAAAATGAGGATGAAGTAAACATTTTCAGGGAGACTTGAATGTGTTCAGCAGCTAGGTGGTTTTTTTTAATTCGTTGTTTAAAATTACTTATTTTTAAATCTAATTAACATAATGTATTATTGGTTTAGAGGTGCAGATCTATGATTCCTCAGTTTTTGTTTTGTTTTTAAGATTTTTATTTATTTGACACAGAGAGATCACAAGTAGGCAGAGAGGCAGGCAGAGAGAGGGGAGAAGCAGGCTCCCCACAGAGCAGAGAGCCCGGTTCGGGGCTCGATCCCAGGACCCTGAGATCATGACCTGAGCCACCCAGGCGCCCCTGATTCCTCAGTTTTATGTAACAGCTGGTGCTTATTATCATGTGCCCTCCTTAATGTCTGTCATCCAGTTACCCCATCCCTCCACCACTCGCCCCTCCAGCAACGCTCAGTTTGTTTCCTATGATTATGAATCCCTTATGGTTTGTCTTCCTCTCTGATTTCATCTTGTTTCATTTTTTCCTCTCTTCCTCTGTGATCCTCTGTTTCGTTTCTTAAATTCCACATATCAGTGAAATTATATAATTGTCTTTCTCTGACTGACTTATTTCACTCAGCAGAATACCCTCTAGTTCCATCCACGTCGTTGCACATGGCAAGATTGTAAGTTTTTTGATGGCTGCGTGGTGTTCCACTGTGTGTATATATCACGTCGTCTTTACCCATTCACCTGTCAGTGGACATCCAGCTCTTTCCATAGTTGGACTGTGTGGACATTGCTGGAAGTTAGGTATTCTGCTGGAAGAACTAATATAGGGTATGTATCAAGAGAAAAGAATTTGCATCCACTAAGATTGGCAGGACAAAAAGAGATTTGTGGGTAAATCCAAGGTAGCTTTCACTGTATATAATACACTAATAATGACTAATTTGAGGGACACTTGGGTGACTCAGTAGGGTAAGTGTCCCACTCTGTTTTGGCTCAGATCATGATCACAGGGTTGTGAGATCAAGCTCTGCGTCAGGCTCCACACTCAGCTCAGAGTCTGCTTGAGCTGCTCTCCCTCTGCTCCTACCCTCACGCACACTTGTGCATTTGTGCTCTCTCTCACTCTCAAATAAATAAAGTATTTTTTTTTAATGACTAATTTGAGGGGTGCCTGGGTAGCTCAGTTGTTGGGTGTCTGCCTTCAGCTTAGGTCGTGATCACAAGGTCCTGGGCATGAGCTCCGTGTCAGGCTCCTGCTCAGCGGGGAGCCTGCTTCTCCTCTTCCCACTTCCCCTCCTTGTGTTCCCTCTCTCCCTCTCTCTTTGTCAAATAAATAAATAAAATGTTTTTTAAAAAATAAAAATAAAAATGATAGAAGCTAAAAAACAAAATGAGGCTGAAATAAAATAGAGAAAATAAATAAAGACTATTTAAGTCACTCTAGTCATAAGAAGGTATAAACGGACCAAAAAAGAAGCACAGAACAAGCAAGATAGCAGACTGAAGATGGTAGAAATAAACTAAATATATGAGTAATCATAATAAATGTATAAACTTTACTAGCCAGCTAAAGAAACATTATCAGGTTGCATGGGAAAATTCAGGTAAATACAATCAAATAGGCAAAGAAATTTTTAAAAAGGGGGCACAAATTAAGAATGGAAAAAGATAGGGACGCCTGGGTGGCTCAGTTGGTTGAGCAGCTGCCTTCGGCTCGGGTCGTGATCCCAGCATCCTGGGATCGAGTCCCACATCGGGCTCCTTGCTCGTCAGGGAACCTGCTTCTCCCTCTGCCTCTGCCTGCCGTTCTGTCTGCCTGTGCTCGCTCTCTCCTCCCTCTCTCTCTCTCGACAAGTAAATAAAATCTTTAAAAAAAAAAAAAAAAAAGAATGGAAAAAGATGTTCCAAGTAAATAGAATCAGAAAGTTGATGTCTACATATTAATAACAGACAAAATAAACTTTGAGGCCATAATTAGAGGGAACTTCTAAGATACAAATAAATTTTAAAAAAGAAAAAGATTAGGGGCATCTGGGTGATTCAGTCAGGTAAGTGTCTGGCTCTTGAGCTCTCCTCATATCTTGATCTCAGGGTCATGAGTCAAGCCCCACATTGGGCTTTACTGAGTATGGAGTCTACTTAGAAAAAAAGAATAAAATTTTTTTTTTAAGATTTTATTTATTTATTTGACAGATCACAAGCAGGCAGAGAGGCAGGCAGAGAGAGAGGAGGAAGCAGGCTCCCTGCTGAGCAGAGAGCCTGATGTGGGGCTCGATCCCAGGACCCTAGGATCATGACCTGAGCCGAAGGCAGAGGCTTTAACCCACTGAGCCAACCAGGCGCCCCAAGAATAAATTTTTAAAAATAAAGGAGAACAAAAAAAAAAAAAAAAAGGAGAACATTGGTAAAGAAAATTTTTTAAATTTTTTAAAGTTTCTTTTTTTTTTTTTTTTTTTTTAATTTTAAGTACAGTCTTCTCCAACGTGGGACTTGAACTGCTGCTAACCCAGAATTGAGAGTCACATGCTTTGCTGATTGAACCAGCTGGGCACCCTTGTTTTTAAAGGATATTATTTTGGGTATGGTATTTTAGGTTGTCAGGTTTTTTTCTTCCACTTTTTGTTTTCTCTTTTGCCTTGTTTCCTACAAGAAATCTGGAATTATCCTTATTTTTACATAATCTGTCTTCCCCTTGCCCTGTCCTGGCTACTTTTAAGTTTTTGTAGCAGTTCTAAGCAATTTAATTATGTCCCTTGGGATATAGTTTTCTTCATGTTCCTTGTGCTTGGGGTTTATTGAGATTCTTGGATTTGTAGGTTTATAATTTTCATTGTTTATTCTTTTTTGGTCATTATTTATTCATATGTTTTTTTCTCTCCACTCCTATCACTCTTTGAGGGACTCCGGTTATCTGGATATTAGGCTGCTTAAAGTTGTTCCCCAGCTTTAGGGCGCCTGGGTAGCTTAGTCATTTAGGCATCAGCCTTTGGCTCAGGTCATAATTCCAGGGTCCTGGGATGTCTGCTCCCTCCCCCTGCTGCTCCCGCTGCCTGTGCACACATGCTCTCTCTCTCTCAAATAAATTAATTAAATCTTAAAAAAAAAAAAATATTCTTTTAAAAAAAAGTCTCCCAGTCCCCTCGTGCTCTTCTTATTTATTCTTTCTGACTGTTTTGAGGTAATTTTTATTACTACATCTCCTGGTTCGTTAATCTTTTTTTTTTTTTCCTGTAATCACTAATCTTTTAAAATCAGTGTATTTTAACTTCTTTATTGAGATATTTTTTTTACGTACCATACAATTCACCTATTGAGTGTACAGTTTAATGGTTTCAGTGTATTCACAGAGTTGTACAACTATCCCCACACTCTAAGATTAGAACATTTTCATCACCCCAAAAAAGAAACCTCTGGGCGCCTGGGTGGTTCAGCATCTGCCTTCGGCTCAGGTCATGATCTCTGGGTCCTGAGACTGAGCCCTGCGTTGGGCTCTCTGCTTAGCAGGAAGTCTGCTTCTCCCTCTTCTTTCGCCCCTCCCTTATCCCCTTATCCCTTATCCCCTGCCACCCCCGCCCCGTTCATGCTTGCTCTCTCACTCTCAAATGAACAAATAAAAAATCTTTAAAAAAAAGAAAGGAAGGAAGGAAGAAACCTCTGACCCGTCAGCAGACATGATGCATTATGACCCTCTCTTCAGCTGTAGGCAGCCACTGGTCCACTTCCTATTTCCATTGACTTGCCTTATTCTGGACTTTTCATATAAATGGAATCATAAAATAGATGGCCATTTGTGACAGACTTCCGTCACTTAGGTAATGTTTCTAAGGTTCATCTATGTTGTAATTCTTACCAGTACTTCATTCTTTTTTGTGATCATATAATACTCCCGTTTACCAGATTCACGACATTTTGTTGATACATCAGTTGATGGACATTTGGGTTGTTTCCACTTTTCAGCTGTAGGAATAATGCTGCGGTGAACATTGGTGTGCAGACTTTTGTGTGGGAATAATGTTTTCAGTTCTCTTGGATATATGCCTAGCAATGGAATTGGTGGGTCATATGATAACTCTGTGCTTAACTTTGTGAGGAACCGCCAAGCTTTTTTCCAAACTGATTGTACCATTTTCCATTCCCAGCAGCAGTGTGTAAAGATTCCCGTTTCTCTGAGGGCTCCTCAACACTTCCTGTGTTTTTTGTGACTGATGTCTCTCTGCAGCGATCACCTCTGTGGTACTCTGTCCTTTCACTATACCTCCTCTCCATCTCCTCTGTTCACGAGCCGGCCTGGCTCTGCCTCAGTTCCCCCTGTGCACACCGTGTCTTAGAAACTCTCCTAAGACCATAAAGGAGGGCAGTCGGCGAGCTGCTTTGTTTCTGTTTGTTGTTTGTTTCCTGTTCCTGTGGGATCACTGTCTTTGTTGTCCAGTGTCCAGTGTCTTCAAAACCTGTCTCACGCATTTGTGTCTGGGCCGTTGTTATTTCAGGTGGGAGGGTAAATCCGGCCCTGTTAACACCATCTTGGCCAGAAGTAGACTTCACAGCATTAAACATCAACAAATTGATACTTAATGTTGAACTGGAGAATGGATTACTAAATCATATATTTTTGCAATGGAGTTCTACACAGCAGTTAAATGAAGTAGGACTTCATACATTTACGTGGATAAATTTTTAAAATTAAAAAATGGGGGTGCCTTGGTGGCTCAGTGGGTTAAAGCCTCTGCTTTCGGCTCAGGTCATGTTCCCAGGGTCCTGGGCTAGAGCCCCACGCCAGGCTCTCTGCTCAGCAGGGATCCTCCTTCCCCCTCTCGTCCCACCCCCTCTCTGCCTGCTTCTCTGCCTATTTGTGATCACTGTCTGTCAAATAAATAAATAAAATCTTAAAAAAAATTTTAAAAATGAACATTGAAAGGCAAATGGAAAAGGACATGTACAAGAGCCTACTTTCTAAACTATAATTTATAAAAGTACACAAACTATACCATGTATTATTTAAAGATACTTATGCAGTAATCTTGTAACAGTATTCATGGAAATGATAACAAACCCATCAGAATAATGCCTTTCTCTGGGGGAGAGGAGGAGGTGGGGAATGGATTGGGGGTGTAGTTATCCAGGGTGCTTTGAATGTATCTCTAAGTGTTTAATTTCACTAAAAGTAAGTTAGGAAGCCACATATGTAACAAATGACCAGGGCCTAACTATGTGAAGAACTCTCAGAACTGAATAGTAAAAACAATCCAGTTAGAACACGGCCAGAAAACATGAACAGAGGGGTTTTCACAAAAGAGGATTTACAGATGGCAAATGAACACACAGAAGGATATTCAGCATCACTAGCCATTAGGGAAATGCAAATGAAAACTATGGTGAAATACCACTACACACCTCTCAGAATGGGTTAAATAAGAAATAATGACACCACCAAATGCCAGTGAGGATATGAAGAAACTGGACTTATCAAACATTGCTTATGGGATTATATAACGGGCCAGCTATGCTGGAAAACAGATGGATGGTTTCTTATAAAGCTAAACATTAATTTTCTATATTACTCAGTCACACTCTTATGCATTTATCCCAGAGAAATGAAAACGTATGTTTTTGCAGAAACTTGTATGTGAATGTTCATAGCAGCTTTGTCATGGCCAAAAAAAAAACCCAAACCCAAACTAGAAACAGCTCCGTTGTCCTTCAGCAGTGCAAGAAGTAGGGCACATTCTGACCATGGGTTACCAGTTGGCAATAAGAAGGAACGGACTATTGGTACATGCAAAAATTTGGACAAATCTCAAGGGAATCTACTAAAAACCATTTTTTTAAAAAGCCAACCCCAGCAGTGCCTGGGTAGCTCACTCAGTTAAGGGTCTCAATCTTGGTTTCAGCTCAGGTCATGATCTGGGGGTCCTGGGATGGGCTGCGCATCAGGCTCCACACTCAGTGTGGGGTCTGCTTGGGATTCTCTCTCTCCTTCTGCCCCTCCTGCTTCGGTTCTCTCCTGTGTACGCTCTCTCTCAAATCTTTAAAAATTAAAAAAAAAAATTTTTTTAAAGCCAGCCCCAATAAAAATTTTTTTTAAAGTAATCTACAGATCTTCCCCCATTTTACTGGGATAGTTTTGTCCTTACTTAGTTCTGTACAATGTCACCACATTTGTAGGTGCATGTATCCTCCATAGTCAAGATAGAGAACAGTTCCATCACCTCAATATCCCTCAGTGTTGCCCTTTTATAAACATATCTACCCTATCACTGCCCCCGCCCCGCCAACTACTTGCCAAACCCTGGTGATCACCAATCTGTTTTCCATATCTAAAGGGTTATCCTTGGGGCACCTGGGTGGCTCAGTGGGTTAAAGCCTCTGCCTTTGGCTCAGGTCATGATCTCTGGGTCCTGGGATCAAGCCCCGCATCGGACTCTCTGCTCGGAGGGGAGCCTGCTTCCTCCTCTCTCTCTGCCTGCCTCTCTGCCTGCTTGTGATCTCTCTCTCTGTCAAATAAATAAATAAAATCTTAAAAAAAAGGGGGGGGTATCTTTTTTTTTTTTTTTAAGATTTATTTGTTTATTTTGAGAGAGAGGGAGAGAACACAACGTGTGCCCAGGGTGGGGGAAGGTCAGAGCGGGAGAGAAACTTAAGCAAACTCCGTGCTGAGCTCCGAGCCAGACTCGGAGCTCAATCTCATGACCCTTAGATCATGACCTGAGTCAAAATCAAGAGTCATCCGACTCTTAACCAACTGAGCTTAACCAACTGAGCCACCCAGACGCCTCAGGGGTTTGCCTTTTTTTTTTTTTTAAGATTTTATTTATTTATTTGGCAGATAGAGACAGTGAGAGAGGGAACACAAACAGGGGGAGTGGGAGAGGGAGAAGCAGGCTTCCTGCTGAGCAGGGCTCAATCCCAGGACCTCAGGATCATGACCTGAGCCAAAGGCAGATGCTTAACCAACTGAGCGCCCCCAGACATCCCAGATCTGTAGATTATATCAACGTTGATATCCTGGTCATGGTGTTGGGGGAGACTAGGTAAAGGGTACATGGAATCCTTCCTGCAAGATTTCTTGAAACTTCCTGTGACTCTACAGTTACTTCAGAAAGTTAAATTAAGGGCACCTGGGTGGCTCAGTGGGTTAAGCCACTGCCTTCGGCTCGGGTCATGGTCTCGGGGTCCTGGGATCGAGTCCTACATCGGGCTCTCTGCTCAGCAGGAAGCCTGCTTCCCTCTCTCTCTCTCTGCCTGCCTCTCCGTCTACTTGTGATCTCTCTCTGTCAAATAAATAAATAAAATCTTTAAAAAAAAAAAAAAAAGAAAGTTAAATTAAGGGGCCACCTGGGTGGCTCAGTAGGTTGGGGCCTCTGCCTTCGGCTCAGGTCATGATCTCAGGGTCCGGGGATTAAGCCCCGTGTCGGGCTCTCTGCTCGGCAGGGAGACTGCTTCCCCCTCTCTCTGCCTGCTTCTCTGCCTACTTGTGATCTCCGCCTGTCAAATAAATAAATAAAATCTTAATAAAAAAAAAGAAAAATTTAAAAAATAAAGTAGAGGCGAAATGAAGAGAACGTGTAGTTTCTTCATGTGTACGGTGAAATTCTCCCTAACTCCATGTTGTGACCATTTGGAAGATGGGTCAGAGAGAGAGAAATCAGAAAAAATATTGGAAACAATAAGAATTGAAAGTATTTTTTGCTAACTTACTAATATTCATTTAAAAGTCTTTGGATTTGGGGAATCCAAATCCTGGAATATGACTTTTGATCCTTGAGGTTGTGAGTTTGAGCCCCACGTTGGGCGTAAACGTTGCTAAAAAAAAAAAAAAAAAAAAAAATTAAAGTCTTGGGGCGCCTGGGGGGCTCAGTGGGTTAAAGCCTCTGCCTTTGGCTCGGGTCGTGATCCCAGGGTCCTGGGATCGAGCCCCACATCGGGCTCTTTGCTCGGCGGGGAACCTGCTTCCCTTCCTCTCTCTCTGCCTGCCTCTCTGCCTACTTGTGATCTCTGTCTGTGAAATAAATAAATAAAATCTTTTTTTTTTAATTAAAGTCTTTAGATTTTAAAGTTTTTTTATAAGATATATTTATTTTAGAGAGAAAGCATGTGTGAGCAGGGGGAGCGGCAGAGGGAGCGAGACAAACAGACTTCCTGCTGAGTGGGGAACTTGATGGGGGGGGGTGTGAGGTTCAATCCCAGGAACCCTGAGATCGTGACCTGAGCTGAAATCAAAAGTTGGAGGCTTAACTGACTGGGGCATCCAGGTACCCCAAAAAGTCTTAAGATTTTTGGAAAGTATTAGAATTTATAAGAAGGGCGTGTATATTTTATATGTTTATATGAATATATATCTTACACAGACATGTATATTATATATATAATATGTGCTAAGTACTTAAAAAACAAAAAACAAGCTCCACACCCAACATGCAGCTCGAATCCATGGCCTTGAAATCAAGAGTTGCATGCTCCTCCAACTGAGCCAGCCAGGCATTCCGAAACAACTTATTTTTTATGTGTTAAATAACTAATCTTCGACAAAGCAGGAAAGAATATCCAATGGGGGGCGCCTGGCTGGCTCAGTGGGTGAAGCCTCTGTCTTCAGCTCAGGTCATGATCTCAGGGTCTTGGGATCGAGCCCCACAATGGGCTCTCTGCTCAACGGAAGCCTGCTTCCCCCTTTCTCTCTGCCTGCCTCTGCCTACTTCTGATTTCTCTCTGTCAAATAAATAAAGTCTTAAAAAAAAAACTTAAAAAAAAAAAGAATATCCAATGGAAAAAAGACAGTCTCTTCAACAAATGGTGTTGGGAAAACTGGAAAGCCACATGCAGAAGAATGAAACTGAACCACTTTCTTACACCACATACAAAAATAAATTCAAAGTGGATGAAGGAACTAAATGTAAGACAGGAAACCATCAAAATCCTAGAGGAGAAGGCAGATGGCAACCTCTTTGACCTCAGCCACAGCAACTTCTTGCTAGACACATCTCCAGAGGCAAGGGAAACAAAAGCGAAAATGAATTACTGGGCCTTCATCAAGATGAAAAGCTCTTGCACAGCAAAGGAAACGGTCAACACAACTAAAAGACAGCCGACAGAACAGGAGAAGGTATTTGCAAATGACATGTCAGGCAAAGGGCTGATATCCAAGATCTATAGAGAACTAATCAAACTCAACACGCAAAACACAAAAAATCCAATCAAGAAATGGGCAGAAGACATGAATAGACAGCTTTTTAAAGAAGACATCCAAAGGGCCAACAGACACATGAAAAGATGTTCAACATCACTCGGCATCAGGGAAATACAAATCAAAACCACTATGAGCCCCCACCTCACACCTGTCAGAACGGCTAAAACAAGTCAGGAAATGACAGATGCTGGCGAGGATGAGGAGAAAGGGGAACGAACCCTCCTACGGTGTTGTGGGAATGCAAGCTGGTGCAGCCACTCTGGAAAACAGCATGGAAGTTCCTCAAAAAATTCAAAATAGAGCTACCCTGCGACCCAGCAATCGCACTACTAGGGACTTATCCACAGGATACAAATGTAGTGATCCGAAGGGGCACGTGCACCCCAGTGTTGACAGCAGCAGCGTCCACAGTAGCCAAACTATGGCCCAGATGCCCATCGACAGATGAACAGTTAAAGAAGATGTGGCATATGTATGCGATGGAATGCTATGCAGCCGTCAAAGAATTAAATCTTGCCATTTGCAGAGCACCTGGGTGGCTCCGTCATTAAGTGTCTGCCTTTGGCTCAGGATTTGCCGTGATGTGGATGGAACTAGAGTACATCATGCTGAGCGAAATAAGTCAGTCACAGAAAGACAAATACCATAGGATTTCACTCATATATGGGGTTTAAGAAACAAAACAGATGAACATGGGGAAGGGAAAAGAAAATAAGATAAAAACAGAGAGGGAGTCAAACCATAGAGACTCTTAACTATAGGGAATAAACTGAGGGCTGTTAGAGGGAAGGGTTGGGGGATGGCTTGGGTGGGGGTGGGCGTTAAGGGGGCACTTGTGATGAGCTCTGGGTGTGGTAGGTAAGTGATGGATCACTCATTCTACTCCTGACACCGATATTCACTCTATGTTAACTAGAATTTAAAACTTTTTTAAAAGGAATACTGCTGGGGCGCCTGGGTGGCTCAGTGGGTTAAAGTCTCTGCCTTCGGCTCAGGTCATGATCTCAGGGTCCTGGGATCGAGTCCCGCATCGGGCTCTCTGCTCCGCGGGGAGCCTGCTTCCTCCTCTCTCTCTGCCTGCCTCTCTGCCTCCTTGTGATTTCTGTCTGTCAAATAAATGAATAGATCTTAAAAAAAAAAAAAAAGGAATACTGCTTCGCTTTTATATAACTATAGGCTTAAATTTCATCATTTTGAAAATTGGTGGGGAGGGTTTTTGTTGTGATTTGTTTTGTTTTGTTTTTGAGTAGGCTTGACACCCAGCTCAGACTTACAGCTCCAAGATCGAGAGTCCCATGCTCTACTGACCAGGCCAGCCAGGTGCCCTGAAAATTGGGGCTTTGTAACTTAACTGACAATTAAAATTTTTCTGTTCATTCTCTGATGTGGTTAGTTGGGAAGGCAAATGTGAGAGGAGCGTCGTACGTCGGCTGGCGAACAGCGGTCACTCAGCAGATGTTTGTTTGGTTCGCTCTTCCTCTGCACCCGTCCACCCTCTGCTCTCTCAGGGTCCTCTGAGTCTTCGCTGCAGACCTGGGTTTTGGTTTGGGGCTAACAGTAAGATGAAAGCTTGACAAGCGTGAGGCTAGAGCTATGACCACCTGGCCATTCTTATTTTTCACAGGGGCAGCAGCAGATTGAAGCTGGGCGTTTTTCGGCTGTAATTGTTAGACATAAGCGTTGGGACTCTGCTTTAGTTTGCTGAGAGGTCCTGTTTTCCTGGTTTTTCCAACAGCTCTCTGTCCATTTCTTAGGTTTCCTCCAACCTTTAAATGTAGGTACTGCCCAGGGATCTATGCTGGACCCTCTTTTCTTGTGACTCCGTACTTTTGGGGGCAGCATTGCTCACCGCCCTTCCATTACTTCCATTACCTCCTCTGCCTGTTCAAGTATCTGTCTCCAGCCCTGGTCTGAGCACTGGCTCTTCAGTTTGCATGCTGCGTGCCCTGTTCATTGGACGCGTCCACCTCGGTGTCACGTCGGCACTTCTGACAGTTTTCCGTGAAGATATTTTCAGTGTAGGTAACAGATAACCTAGCTCCAACTGGCTTACACATTAAGGGAGTTTATTGGCCTGTGTAACTGGAATCCAGGAACTAGCTCTGGGGCAGTTTGAGGTGTGGCCCAGCTACGGGATTACCTCCCATCTCTGTGTGGCTGGTGCAGTGTCTGCTCTGTCTGCGGGCGACCTGCCTTCCCTCATGGTCTCAAGACGGCTGCCAGCAGCAACACGCCAGGACTGCATATTTCCACATTCATATTCAGAGGAAGAGAATATAGGACTGGGCAGGACCTGGTGGCTGAGACTTAAGTCAGGAAATGTCAGGGATGATTCCCAGGCTTCTGCTTTTGTCTGTGGATGAATTCAGCCCTCTTCATTGAAGTGCAAGGAAAGCTGGCTGTAAGAAGGCAGAGAAGATGGGTTCGTGTGAACACCCCAGTTCTTATTTTAGTTACATGCACATCTCCTGTCAGAATGAAATTGTTAGCAGTGACCTAGGGGCTCCTGGGTGGCTCAGTCATTGGGTGTCTGTCTTCAATTCAGGTCATGATCCCAGGATCCTGGGATCGAGCCCCAATCAGGCTCCCTGCTCAGTGGGAGGCCTGCTTCTCCCTCTCCCTCTGCCTCTGTTTGTGTTCCCTCTCTCGCTGTCTTTCTGTCAAATAAATAAAATCTTTTAAAAAAAGAAAGAAAAAGAGACAGTGACCTAATCTTTTTCCCCTTTATTCCTGTCAGCTAACCATGAGCTGGATGCATAGTATTCTTGGTGTTTGGGCGGGGCGGGGGGAGATGGGTGTGTGCATTCTCGAATACCCAGCACCGCTTCCCACAGTTCACCAGCTCTGGTCTGTCAATCTGTGTAACAGATTTTTGAAGTGCGTTAGTCCTGCGTAGCAATCCCAGATTTACTGTCTAACGCTTTATAGCCTTGGGATACTGGATTGAACATTTTCCCAACTGTGAAGTTAGGGATAATACCACCTAGTAACTTGTCGAGGAGATTTATTTTTTTTTATTTTTTTTTAAAGATTTTATTTATTTATTTGACAGAGAGAGAGAGACCACAAGTAGGTAGAGAGTCAGGGGGAAGCAGGCTCCCTGCTGAGCAGAGAGCCCGATGCGGGGCTCGATCCCAGAACCTCGAGATCATGACCCGAGCCGAAGGCAGTGGCTCAATCCACTGAGCCACCCAGGCGCCCCACGACCTTGAGATTGATTAAGTAGCACATGCTCTACTGACTGAGTCAGCCTGGCTCCCCTATTTTGCAGAATTTTTGTTTTGTATTTTTAGAGAGGAATTTTTATGTGATAAATTTATATTGAATATTCTTTTCATTGAATATTCTTTTTTTTTAAGGTTTTATTTATTTATTTGACAGAGAGCACACAAGTAGGCAGAGCAGCAGTCAGAGGGAGAGGAGGAAGCAGGACCCCTGCTGACCAGAGAGCCAATCCAGGGATGTGGGGCTCAATCCCAGGACCCTGGGATCATGACCTGAGCCGAAGGCAGCTCCCCAACCAACTGAGCCACCCAGGTGCCCCAGAGAGAGAGAATCTTAAACAGGCTTCTCACCCAGCACAGAGCCCAGTGCAGGGGTTCAGTCTCATGACCCTGAGATCATGACCTGAGCCCAAATCAAGAGTTGGACGTGTAAAATGACTGAGCCACCCAGGCGCCCCTCTCTCATGACATTTTTTTTTTTAAGATTTTATTTATTTATTTGACAGATAGTACAAGTTTGCAGAGCAGAAGGCAGAGGGAGAGGGAGAAGCAGACTCCCTGCTGAGCAGGGAGCCTGATTCGGGGCTCGATCCCAGGACCCTGAGGTCATGACCCGAGCCGAAGGCAGAGGCTTAACCAACTGAGCCACCCAGGAGAACCTCTCATGACGTTTTTTAATTTATCTCGGTTACAGATTTTTTTCTTATTGTGGCAAAATATAACAATTTCTTTTTTTTAACCTTTTTTTTTCTTCAAAATTTATCAACTTAACCATTTTTAACTGTACAGTTTCAGTGGCCTTAGGTATATTCACAGTGTTGTGAAACTATCACCACTGTCCATTTTAAGGACTGTTTTTTGTTTTTTAAGATTTTACTTATTTATTTGAAAAAGCATGAACAGGGGCAGAGGGAAAAGCAGCCTCCCCGCTGAGCAAGGAGCCAGACGTAGAATTCGATCCCAGGACCCCTGGGATCCCGACCTGAGCCGAAGGCAGGCGCTTGACTGAGCCACACCCAGGCACCACCAAGAAGTTTTTCTTCATCCCAGAGATTCTGTTCCCATTAAATAATAGTTCCTCATAGTCCTGTCTCCACTTGTAGTCCCAGGTAGCCACTAATCTACTTTCTATCTTTGTTAATTTGCCTTTTCTAGGTACCTCATGTTAGTGGAAATAATTATCCTTCTGCGTGTGACTTACCTCACTTTGCATGATATTTTCAAGATTCATCCATGTTTTATTGGATTTTGAGGCAGAATGGCTAGATCAGTAAAGAACGGGCAAGGAAAGTTTGATCAGCATTTTCTTTTTTTTTTTAAGATTTTATTTATTTATTTGTCATAGAGAAGCAAGAGCGAGCACAGGCAGACAGAGTGGCAGGCAGAGGCAGAGGGACAAGCAGGCTCGCTGCCAAGCAAGGAGCCCGACGTGGGACTCGATCCCAGGACGCTGGGATCATGACCTGAGCCGAAGGCAGCTGCCCAACCAACTGAGCCACCCAGGCGTCCCTTGATCAGCATTTTCAAGGCATCTCTTGGGAAAGATTACTTACCTTAGACATTCAAATATCTATTTCTGGTTTCTCCCAACTTCTAGTGTATCTGTGTATTTTGCTGGAGTATAATATGGGGGGGGGGTGTCTTTGAGCAGTGTTCAACTGTTTGTATAACCATCTGAGAAGCTGGGATGATAATGGGGTCCCAGACTCCATTCACTCTAGGTTATAGAAGTTTTGTTCCTTTGTTAACATATTTTCAGTGCTTATGAATTTGCCTCAAAACTTGGAACTCTGTGCCATATTAATTTGCATTTGTGTATCTTGCTTTGTACTTTTCTGGAGTATTTTTTGCATCTAGGTGTATGATCAGTTGAGTAACAGACTTTCCTCACCTGCAGCTTCCCATGGGATTCTCAGTGATCCTCTCAATATGAGATGTTTTGTTTTGTTTTTTTAAAGATTTTATTATTTATTTGAGAAGGAGGGAGGGAGAGGGAGAAGCAGACTCTCTACTGAGCAGAGAACCTGATTGGGACTCGATCCCAGGATCCTGGGATCATGACCTGAGCCAAAGGCAGAGGCTTTAACCCACTGTTCAACCCAGGTGCCCCTCAGTATGAGGTGTTGGTCACCTTCCCTGGAACACTGGGGAGTTACTGGGGAGTTGGGGTTTAACTTTTGATGTTCTGTAGCATTCAGCATTCCAGTTTCCACTTTGTGGGCATTTTTCAGAAGTCAGCCACTTCAGAAATAACATATATCAAAATTACCAGATCCTTAGGGGGACCTGTAGCTAAAGACTCTGTGTTCTGTCATCTGTCTCCTGTCCGAAGCTGTTGAAATGAAACGAGGATACAGAGAAGTTGGAAGCTCATGTGCTGCTGGTGGTGATATAAAATGGCCCGGCCTCTTTGGAAAGCAGCCAGGGCTGAACGAAGAGCTACCGCGCAGCCAACAGTTCCCTCCGGGGCCTTTACCCAAGAGAACTGAAAACCTGTTCACGTAAAAACGTGTGCACAGGGGACGCCTGGGTGGCTCAGTTGGTTAAGCAGCTGCCTTCGGCTCAGGTCATGATCCCAGCGTCCTGGGATCGGGTCCCACATCGGGCTCCTTGCTCATCAGGGAGCCTGCTTCTCCCTCTGCCTCTGCCTACCATTCTGTCTGCCTGTGCTTGCTCTCTCTTCCTCTCTCTCTCTCTGACAAATAAATAAATAAATAAAATCTTAAAAAAAAACACGTGTGCACAGAAATTCATAACAGCATTGTTCATAACAGCAAAACGTAGGGGAAAAAACAAATGTCCATCAGTTGATAAATGGATAAACAAAATACACGAACACAAATGGAATATTATTTGGACATGAAAAGACAGATGCACTGACACAGGCTGCAGACAGGAATGATGCCCATTGACAGAACCTAGTCACAAAAGAACCACATATGATTCCAGTTATGTGAAAAGTCCAGGGGTGCCTGGGTGACTCAGTTAAGCATCCGTTTCTCAATTCCCACTGAGGTCAGGATTTCTCAGGGTCATGAGATCAAGCCCTATGTCTCACTGTGCGCTGGGCATGGAATCTGCTTAACGATTCTCACCCTGCCCCTCCCCCATCTTGTGCACACTTGCTGTCTCTCTCTGTCCCCCGCTTTCTCAAAAAAGAAAAGAAAAAGGAAAAAGAATAAAAGTCCAAATTAACAAATGTAGAGTCAGAAAGTAAATTGGTTGAGGACAGAGATGGGGGCAGAGGGACTGCTAATGGGTATGGTTTTTTTAGGGGGTAGATGATAAAAATGTTCTAGTATTGATTGTGGTGATGGTTACACAGCTCTGTGAATATAGTAAAAACCACTGAAACGTGCACTTTATTTTTTTTAACATTTATTTATTTGAGAGAGCGCCCATACATGAGACGTATCCTGTATCAGATTTCCTGCTGAGCGTGGAGCCAGACACGGGGCTCCTTTCAGGACCCTGATATCAGACCTGAGCCAAAATCAAAAGCCAACCACTTAATCAGCAGAGGCACCCAACATCCCAAATTGTGCGCTTTCAATAGGTAGATTCAGGGCACCTGGATGGCTCCGTTGGTTAAGCAACTGCCTTTTGTTGAGTGCATGATCCTGGAGGCCTCGGATCCTGGAGCCCCGAGTCAGGCTCCCTGCTCAGTGGGAGCCCTGCTTCTCCCTCTGCCTCTCCCTCTGCTCCTCCCTACCACCTCCCCACTTGTGCTCACTCTCTCTCAAATAAATAGATAAAATCTTTTTTAAAAAAAGATAACAATTTTTAAAAATGACTAACATAACATAATAAAAGAAAGAAAAGAAGTAACATTACCCAAAAATTCAGAGATCTGGCTTCTGACTTCTTTTTCTGATCTCCAAAATGTCTGTTTCCTTTTGTTGGTTGTTTTGTTTTTGTTTTTTGGTCATACTCAGGAAAGGATTAAATAGCTGTTATTTTACTCCTCACTACAAGAAGGAAGCTGCCACAAGCATAAACATATTTTTCTTTGCAAGAGCACAGTTAGCATCGTTGGTCTTCTCTGTCTTGCTACTCGAGTCTGTGAATTATTGGGTCTGAGCTCATGTTTTAGGTCTAGAAGTCATAACCCTAGGGTATAGAAATTAAATTCTGTTGAGCATCTTCTAAGTACCCACTTTTAAAGATAAAATTGAGATTTAGGGAGGTAAAGTAACTTATAAGACCTTATAAAAGTAATTAGCAGTTTGAACCTGTGTTTCCATGACTCAAAAAACTTTCTTTGCAGTGCCTTATTGCTATTTCCTACCAGGAAAACAGCCCTGGATTTAAAAGTATGGAAAAGATTCTGCGTTTAGATTTTGTTAGCATAAAAAAAAGTGAGAAGGAAAATGATAATTTTCTTCCTTTAATAATTCTGTTGCATAAGTAGAGAAAGTATTACCTCTTCTCAGCCTAAACACCTGAGTCTTTCATAAAAGCCAAGTATCTTTTTTTTTTTTTTCTAATAGGCTCTGTGCCCAGTGGGCTTGAACTCACAACAGAGTCTCCTGCTCCAACAAATGAGCCAGCCAGGCGCCCCTAAAGCCACGTGTCTTAAGATACTGAATCTGTATCTGCATAGACTTGCTGCATCCAGCAACTGTGGCTTCCCGTGAAGTGCTCTTTGTTCACTCCGGCTTCTCGTCCTTCATAAGATAGGCCAGCTAAAGATACGCCTGGGTGACTGGACGAACTTCTCCGTTCATAAGAGTCTTTTCCAGGAAAAGGATTTGGTTTGATAGTTAAAACCAGCATATCTAGGACACCTGGGTGGCCCACTCGATTAAGCGTTTGCCTTTGGCTCAGGTCATGATCCCAGGGTCCTGGGATGGAGTCACACATCGGGCTCCCTGCTCAACGGCGAATCGCTTCTCCCTCTCCCTATGCCCCTCCCCCTGCTTGTGCTTGCTCACTCTCTGAAAAATAAATAAAATCTTTAAAAAAAAAAAAAAAACAATGCATCTGACTTTGAGCATACAGGCACAAAAAGCCTGTCACAAAAGAATGTTTATTCTGAGAGAGGTAGGGTTTTAATGGACCATCCAGTTGAGTGTAGTGGTGATATAGTAAGGACTTTGATGACTAGAAAGTAGTTGAGGTTTACTTCTCACTGCTGAGGTTGAGTGGAGAAATCTCCTTTAGTTATAGGTGTTCTGGGAAGATAGAAGGTAGAAGGTTAGTTCAGTGCCCGTTGAACTTCCATGTATCTGATTCTTTTTTTTTTCTTCAAACTGGTTTTTTTGTTGTTGTTTTTTAAGATTTTATTTATTTGAGAAAGAGACATAGTGACAGAGATAGGGAGAGAGAGCACAAGCAGAGAGGAGAGGGAGATACAGGCTCCCACTGAGCAGGGAGCCTGATGTGGGGCTCGATCCCAGGACCCCGGGATCATGACCTGAGCCTAAGGCAGTCGCCCAACCAACTGAGCCACCCAAGCTCCCCTCTTTTTTTTTAAGTAAGCTCTGCACTTAATGTGGGGCTTGAGCTCACAACCGAGATCAAGAGTCGCATGCTCCACCAGCTGAGCCGACCAGGTTCCCCATGATTCTTCTGAGTACCCCTGCCACCCACCCTCATTCCTTCCAGACTGCCGAAGAGGCTGTGTTCTCATCTCACTCATGTTTTCCTTCCGTAGGATGGACAGAATGACAGAAGATGCCCTTCGCCTCAACCTGCTGAAGCGGAGCTTGGACCCGGCGGACGAGAGAGACGACGTCCTGGCTAAGCGACTCAAAATGGAGGGGCACGAGGCCATGGAACGCCTGAAGATGCTGGCGCTGCTGAAACGGAAGGACCTGGCGAATCTGGAGGTGCCGCACGAGTTGCCCACCAAGCAGGATGGCGGTGGCGTCAAGGGCTACGAAGAGAAACTCAATGGGAACCTCAGGCCTCACGGAGACGGCAGGGCGGCCGGAAGGCCCGGCAAAGAGAACATCAGCGACGAGCCCGTGGATATGAGCGCGAGGCGGAGGTACAGCGCTTTTCCGCCGCCTCCTGCGGGGGCACCTCCTCCGGGATGCATTCCAGTGAGAGGAGGTGCTTCTTGGAAGAAGACAGGCGTGTGCCGTTGGGCCTGACCAGGAATCCCTCTCATTTCCCAGTGGAGCTCGGTGCCTCCTGTCTCTGCTTAGCGCACGGAGAGTCCGCAGTCAGCACCCTTAGGCGAAAGGTCATTTCAGGATGAACGAGGCACCGTAGAGCTGGCAGGGAGGTGATGCGGGCTCCGCTCCCATCGCAGGGCCATTCTAGAGGGCAGCAGGCGTTCCTTCAGGTCACCCTGACAGTTTTCCAGTGTGCTGTGACGGAGTCCCCACTTCCGTTACATCCGAAAGCAGGGGCCCAGCTCCTTTTGTGCGAACAAGGAGGTGGTCTTCACGTGCTGATTCTCTGCCTTCTTGCTTTGCTTGTGCTGCTCTCGTCAGCCTCCACGTACACGTGAACATTCGTATGTTGTGCACATACACGTGTGTGTACTCTCACACGTACACGGTTTCACAGGACTTTTTTCTGGTGTCTGTCAAGGCTGAGTACTTGAAACAGTGGTGCTCGTACACAGAGGAGGTACTGGCTGAAGGGACAACTTCTGGGACAGTGAGTCACAGTGTAGACAACCTTAGCTTTAAGAACGTTGTTTATTAATAGTTCACATATAGCTGATAGGGCTTGAGAATGATTCTGTAGTGTCCACTTCCCTTCAGCTGAATTTGTCTTACGACTGAAGAAGAACGAAAGGAACAGTCAGAGCCTTTTTTTTTTCTTTTTAAGATTTTATTTATTTTTTTAACAGAGAGCGATCACAAACAGGCAGGCAGGCAGAGAGGGGGAAGCAGACTCCCTGCTGAGCAGAGAGCCCGATGCGGGGCTCGATCCCAGGACCCTGAGATCATGACCTGAGCTGAAGGCAGAGGCTTAACCCACTGAGCCACCCAGGTGCCCCCAGTTAGAGCCTTACCTGGGATTCTTTCTCTAGCTTTTAATGTTTACTTACTGTTAATGTCCCAAGTTTTTTGTGTTTGTTTTGTTTTTTTTTTTTTTTTTAAGATTTTATTAGAGAGCACAAGCAGGGTGAGGGGCAGAAGGAGAAGCAGACTCCCTGCTGAGCAAAGAGCTTGATCCAGGGCTCCATCCCAGGACCCTGAGATCATGACCTGAGCCGAAGGCAGCTGCTTCAACTGAGCCACCCAGGTGCCCCCACACACAATTATTTTTTTAAAACACACCCAATGAGGGGCGCCTGGGTGGCTCAGTGGGTTAAAGCGTCTGCCTTCTGCTCGGGTCATGATGTCAGGGTCCTGGGATGGAGCCCCGCATTGGGCTCTCTGCTCAGCAGGGAGCCTGCTTCCTCCTCTCTCTGCCTCCCTCTCTGCCTACTTGTGATCTCTCTCTCTCTGTGTCAAATAAATAAAATCTTTGGAAAAAAAAAAAAAAAACACCCAATGATGGAACATTATTCTTGGTAATAGCATTTAAAATCCTTAGGAAACTTTAAATAAATTCCCTGTTGGTCATAAATAAGAAAAGTCCTTGGGTAGCTTGGAAGCTATATGTAGTATCAGCAGAATATGATGAAAATAGATTAATTCTGAGATCCTTGGGAAAAAAAGAATGCTTATGAATGTGATCGGGCCCCTGAGCAGCCCACATGCCCGTAACCACCCTCGCCGTCTGGAGCAGGTACCGACCCTACTTGACGAGGGAGGAGAAAGAGGACAAATGTTGGACGGATTCCTCAGATCCCAAGTTGGCCCTGAAAATGCATTTTTCACAGAAACATTGTTACACATTTTGATGAGATCTCAGAACTAGTATTATTGGTATCATATTAAATAAATTTTTAAAATTCTGCTTTGAAAAGTCAGACTGCCCTGAGAACCCTACTATTGCATTTAATTTTATTTTAGAGGAATGAACTTTTGGAACTTGATCCTTTGGAAACTGGGAACTGTTTTTAATGGTCTCCAGGAAAATAGGGTTGATGTAAACTATGTAGATCCCTATTCTGCATGGGAAGGTAGGCCCCACTGGCCCCTGCCACTCTTCTCCCCTTTCACAGACCCACTGACAATTATTTCCACTTAGCCCCAAGCTTTTTATAAGAATAAATTGTTCAGCAGGGAGAACAACAGTGTCTTTGATCTGGATGAAAGAAGACAATTTAAAAGCAGATTGAAGAGCCCTGACATCCATGATAGCCTCATCATAATTGCCTAAATCTTTTTTTTTTTTTTCCATCATTTGGGCAGGTTACAACGTATATGAAATAAGGTGTGTGTGAAACCAGTGCTTGCTTATATTTTGGAATGCTAGAGAAACATGGCAGTTTTCGTTCTATTTAGTTGTTTTTACAACTGGAATAAGGATTAGAAGTTACAAAGCTTTGGGGGCACCTGGGTGGCTCAGTGGGTTAAGCCTCTGCCTTCAGCTAAGGTCATGATCTCGGGGTCCTGGAATCTGGCCCCACATTGGGCTCTCTGCCCAGCAGGGAGCCTGCTTCCCCCTCTCTCTCTGCCTGCCTCTCTGCCTACTTGTGATCTCTGTCAAATAAATAAATAAAATCTTTTTAAAAATAACCAATCAAGTTAAAAAAAAAAAAAAACAACTCTAAAATACAAAACAAAACTGTCTATTAAGAAAAAAAAAGTTGTTACATAGCTCCTAAGGGAATCTGGCAGTCCGGGTCATAAGTGAGGTCAGCAACAAAACAGACTTTTTGTGATCTCTCTCCGGCAGGTAAAGTTTCGTACTTAAGAACACCAAATAAAGTAAATCATATATATATTTGGGGAAGTAGCAAAATATTTTCTTTCTGCGGAAAGCTTAATGAGACCAGAATCTGAAGTCAGATGTAAAAAAAAAAAAATTGAAGAATGAACCAAAACTTGACTTGGTATTGCCTTGCCTGTGCTATTATCTATTGTGGGTCTGATTTATATCCAGGAATAAAATATCATTTATTTTATTAGGGTTTATTAGGGTTGTTTTCAGATCCTTGATAAATGCTTCTTGATAAATGCTACTCATTCACAGTCTCCATCCAGGAGTGTCTCTGCCTGTCTTGTTGCTGGACATTCCGTTAGCAGTGGGTGGCATTCGTTTGAGAAAGGAGGAGTTCTTAGAGATGCTGTTGATGTGTGTATCCAGCCAGGACCAGAATGGAGGTAGCTTCAGATGTTGATGTAAATAAACATTGGGAAGTCAGGTAGAATTGGAAATCCACCAGAGCTCAAAATTAGTCACCTGTGTTAGTGTTAGGGATGGAAGGCAGGGATGAAGGAACACAGAAATGAAAAATGAAGTCACCAGAAAATAAAATCAAACACCGTAAGGCCTGACCATTATTCCAGCCACTTGGGGTCAGAGAAAGACAGGCTCTTCTCTAGTGCCTTCTTTTTCTGTAACCTCATATCCTCGGCTTGCCGTCTGTGACCAGCGGTTATAGAGCAGTCCAGACAGATGTAATAGTTCCCAGCACACTCGTACACGTCACTCTGTCCCTCTGTTTTCTCAGCTAAATTTGGTTGCTTTCACTAACTCTGTTTTACCCTGTTGAGAAACTGGATTCTTACTCTGTCTAGCCAGGGTGCCCTGTTCAAAAGGCATCTGCGGCCCAGCGGCTGGGAGAAGAGACCCAGAGAAATGGGAGAAAGGCTCTCAGCACTAAAGATCTGTGGGTTTACGGGTTCGAGTTTCATGTTTAAGTAACAGCTGCACGTTACTTTAGATCCGTGTGTTCCTAGCTACACTGAAGGTCTTGAGGAAGAAGGTTCTGGGAGGGTATCTTTGAGAAGTCAGAGAGTTAGAAGATGTGGTCATTGATTTGGGGGCCTGAGGCAATTAGAATCTTCAGAATTCAGTGCAGTTTTTTGGTTGGTTGGTTTTTTAAATCAGAAAAGCAAGTAGGATGCTTTTACAGCTAGCCCCAAAAGACCAAAACTACAATTGTCTAATAAATAAGATTGGGAATACGGGGACCCAGTGTGGAGAATTTAGATTTCAGAGTCATTTCTAGATAGTTTCTTGCTGAGGGAAGATGCTAAGTAGAACTCTGGCAAGTAGAGGCAAGTCCCGTATGTCTAGTTTCAGGGTTTCAGTCCCTCCAGCAGGCTGTAGACTTGGCCCTGTCTGTTCCCTCAAGCAGCTGATAGCAGCATCTTCTTTGGCCTTAACTCGTGACAGAACAGACTGTCCTAACAGAACAGACAACTAAGGGTTGTCATAGAACCTCCTCTTTCGTAAACCCGCAGGTGGCCGGGACCATGTTGTTGTGGGCGTAATGAGCTTAGGGTCCTCGTTAGCAGTGCAGCGTCTGTCCCGGAGCTCAGCTGCCTTTGCCCTTCTCCCTGCACGCTGTTTTCTTCCTGAGCCTCTGCATAACTAGTAAGACAACCCAAAGGAGAGTGAGGTGTAGGGGAAACATTGAGAACTTTTATTCAGATCAGTGTGATAAGAACACTCCTCTCTTGTCCCCATTTCTGAAGCCAGTGACTGTGTGTGTGTCGTCCCCACACAGGGAATTCAGACGGAAAATCCCGAGGCTGAGGCTTCACCACCACTACTATCTTGGTCTTTTCTTCGTCCTAGGGACTTGAATACCCTGGGTGAATTGGGACAGACTTAAGTTCCCTTGAATCTCTTTGTTTAGTGTAGAAAAAAATTTTAACTTTTCTATGAACTTTCACTGTTGGAATACTTGGATTTTTCTTTTTCTTGTCTAGTGAGCCAGACCGAGGAAGGCTGACTCCCTCCCCAGACATCATTGTTTTATCTGATAATGAGGCTTCCAGTCCCCGTTCCAGCTCCCGAATGGAAGAAAGACTCAAAGCAGCCAACCTAGAGATGTTTAAGGTAAAAAAGAGAGAAAAGAGAAAAAACAATTTTTTTCTTCATTTTTTGCTCCTCCTATATAAGAGTCCCAGTTCTGTGTTTTTATGGTTTACTTTTTTAATCTAAATAATTACCCATTGATGAAATTTTTTTCCCCATTGATGAAACTTTTCATAAGTGATTCTCAACCTCAAGGGCATGCCCTTTAATTATTTAATTTTTAAATTTTTTTTAAGATTTTATTTTATGTTTTTTAAAGATGTATGTATTTTTATTTGAGAGAAGACAGCTGGGGAAGAAGCAGAGGGGAAGGGAGACTCTCACAGAGACTCCCCACTGGGTGAGCCCAGTGTGGGGGTCGGTCCCATGACCCAAGCTGAAATCAAGAGTCGGACACTCAAGCAACCAAGCCCCCCAGATGCCCTGAAAGAATTTTTTTTTTTTTTTTAATTTTATTTATGTGGCAGAGGGAGAGAGCACAAGCAGGGGAAGAGGGAGAGGGAGAAGCAGGCTCCTCCTTGCCGAGCAGAGAGCCCAATGCGGGGCTCGATCCCAGAACCCCGGAATCATGACCTGAGCCGAAGGCAGAGGCTTTAACCCACTGAGCCACCCACGCGCCCCTGAAGATACTATTTTTAAGTAACCTCTACACCCAACATGGGACTCTAACCTACAACCCCAAGATCAAGAGTCATGCACTCCACCTACTTACTGTGCTAGCCACGTGCCCCAAGGGCATGCCCTTTTACAGGGAATTATTAGAACCAAGTGAAGAATACAATTTGACAAAAGCATATTCAGTATAACTTACCTTTGGAAAATATGAAAACAAAACTTCATTTGTCACATAAACTCTAGGCTAGAAGCGCCCTATCCTGGTTCTCATAATATGAAGGGATTCCTAAGTTTTTATGTATATCTAGAAGAAACTTGGCTCTAAAAGATCCAGAAACATTATTTTAAAGGAAAGCAGTGTCTCCCTGTGGCCATTCTTCTGTTTTGCCAGAAATCTGGTTGATTGCAATTTATATGTGGTCTCTTCTTTGATTCTGTAAGCACTTTTTTTTTGAGCACCTGCTGAATACCAAGCCCGGTGCTGGGCTCCGGAACAGAAAGACACCAGTCCCGGTGCTGCTTCTGCTTGGTCGGGAGATGATTCCAGCCCAGGAGGAAGCCTCATCTTACAGGAAGGGACTCTGGGCGCCTGCTCCCCTCACTCACCGCCTCCTGTCTCCTCAGGGGAAAGGCATGGAGGAACGGCAGCAGCTCATCAAGCAGCTGAGAGATGAGCTGCGGTTGGAGGAAGCTCGGCTGGTGCTGTTAAAGAAACTGAGGCAGAGCCAGCTACAGAAAGAGAACGTGGTGCAGAAGGTATTATGCCCTAGAAATGCATGTCTGGGTTTGAGAATGGACTTCCCAGGTAGGTTCCATTGGGTGGCCCGTTCTTCTCTGGTCCCATGGGTTTTCGTTTCTAAGAATAGTGGTGGTTTCTGTTTTTGTTTCATCTTAAGCTTTTTTTTTTTTTTTTTTAAGATTTTATTTATTTATTTGACAGAGAGAGCGGTCACAAGTAGGCAGAGAGAGAGGGAAGCAGGCTCCCTGCTGAGCCGAGAGCCCGATGCAGGGCTCGATACCAGGACCCTGAGACCATGACCTGAGCCGAAAGCAGAGGCTTAACACACTGAGCCACCCAGGCGCCCATCTTTATCTTAGTTAGGCTTTAATCAAGAAAACCTTGATTCCATTTTTCTCATTTTTCCTTCTGGTCAACAGAGGCTTCACCCCAACAAGGAATTTTAAAAGTCTGGGAGTGTGCCAGACTTGTACTCCGTCTCTGGTCTTTTCTCCCCCTCAGACCCCAGTCGTGCAGAATGCAGCGTCCATTGTTCAGCCATCTCCTGCCCACGGGGGACAGCAGGGCCTGTCCAAGCTTCCCTCCCGGCCTGGGGCCCAAGGGGTTGAACCGCAGAGTCTGAGAACATTACAGGTATGTGACCCACCTTGGGGTCTTGGTGTCGGAGAGCCCTTTGTCTCCCATCTCTGGTTTGGGACTTTGGTGACGATTATAGAAGAACCTGGCTGGGGTAGGGGTGCTGTCACCCACGGTGCTGGGTCCCCCTGGGTCCCCCTTGCTGTGTGGTGCTAGGCGGCATAGTAGGGTGAGTAATCCCTACCTTCCGTCTGGACATTTCTAGCTCTGCCCCTTTCCATCTAGCTTATACCAAGAAAAACCAAGGGATTCCTGCCGCTGATCAGGATTGACACTGATGATACATTTATTCAGTAGATGATTAGACACAGTTACCAAGTCTGCATTCCCGCTCAGCTGTGCGCTACAGTGTCGCCTCGTTAGCATTTTGCTGGGTATTTTACCAGCTGTGACGACTTCTCCTCTTTCCCCCTTCAGGGTCACAGTGTCATCCGTTCGGCGGCCAATACCACCCTCCCACATATGTTGATGTCTCAACGTGTTATCGCACCAAACCCTGCCCAGCTACAGGGCCAGCGGGGCCCACCCAAGCCTGGCCTTGTGCGTACCACAACACCCAGCATGAACCCTGCCATCAACTACCAGCCGGTAAGAGAGCCCTGGTGTGGAGGCAGGGAAGTCTTTTATCACTTTCCCTGTTGAGAGGACCACAGGGTTGAAGGTTTGGACGTAGAGAAGATGTAGGACAACCCAGGGCGGTTCTGGTAGAGTTTGGATTGACAGCAGTCCTGATGAGCGTGCTGGTGCAGGGGAGCCCCTGAGGACAGGAGTGGGCAAAGGGGGTGGCGCAGTGAGTAGCAGCAAGTCCGCCTGCCTGGAAGGAAGCAGGGGCCTGGGGAAGAAGAGGCCCAAGGACAGAGGAGAGAGAGCATCCCCCCATTTTCCTCTCAGCTGTTGTCCTAGCCGCTACCATTCTCCTTTGCTGGAGATCTTTTTCATTGAGGTTGGACACCTCCTGTCTTTTTCTGAGCTTGGGGCAAGCTTGGCAGTGCAGACGGGGCTCAGATAGCGCTTTCTGCCATGAAAGCAAGACTTGATCCTTGCTCCCACATCCCGTCACTGACCGCTGTGCTCCCTGCATTCCAGCAGTCGAGTTCTTCTGTTCCCTGCCAGCGCACAGCATCCTCCGCCATCTATATGAACCTTGCCTCCCACATCCAGCCAGGGACCGTGAACAGAGTGTCCTCACCACTTCCCAGCCCCAGCGCCATGACTGACGCCGCCAACTCCCAGGCTGCAGCCAAGCTGGCTCTCCGCAAACAGCTGGAGAAGACCCTCCTGGAGATCCCGCCCCCAAAGCCTCCCGCTCCCCTGCTCCACTTCCTGCCTAGTGCAGCCAACAGCGAGTTCATCTACATGGTGGGCTTGGAAGAAGTCGTACAGAGTGTCATCGACAGCCAAGGTGAGGCTGCCAGGCCTGATGGACATGGGCCGAGGCTCGCGGGGAACTGTATGCCTCCAAGTGACCTCTCCTCACTCTTGCCACACCCCTCTCCGTTGTTCAGAGACTGTTCAGGAACAACACAGCAGAAATGCTTTTCATGCGTCTGCATAGCTTAGGCTTCATATTTTTACTGTATTTTGCGTAATTTTTGCAGCTCATTGTTTAGTTTTCAATGGTGCCTGGCACTATGGTTGCATTTTCGATGACTAGAGCACTTACTGTTCATGTCTGTGTGCGGGTGGCATTGTGCTGCGTTGTCATGCGCTGTCCCTGCCGCTTGAGGACTTAGAGTTGAGAAAGTAGGACTTCTGGAGGACGTGCACAGTCCTAGTAGTGGCTGGACCGGGATGTATTAACACTAACAAGTTACTATGCCTGAATTTCCAAACTCATGGACTTAGGGGGGAACATGTGATGGTAGGGGCGATGGCCCGAGGGACTCAGTCCTGACTCGCAGCAGATCACGAAGGGAGCGATTCAGACATTGAAAGCTAAAGATTGTGAACTTCTGGGCCAGGGCTGAGTGCAGTCTGACGTAAAAAGATGCTGTGGAGCAGAAGTGTTGGCGGAGTCAGACGCAGTCCGGTGGAGCACAACAGGTTTCCGTCTCGCCGGACGAGGAAGTCAGGGTGCGTGGGTTCTCGGGCGGGCTTGGCCGTGAGCGGCCACACTTGGACTTGGCCTCCTCGTCTCTAAACAGGGTGCCATGCTCCGAATTCCCTGAGGTGGTATTGTTACAGTCAAATAAAATAAAACTATTTTCTAAATTGTAGAGTCTCCTTACTTCGGCAGAATAATCTTCTAAAAAATTGGTTTGATGAGGAATCGGGGTGGGAAGCACGAGTGCCTCATTATTGTTCTTGTTGGCGTCTAGGCAAGAGCTGTGCGTCGCTCCTGCGGGTCGAACCCTTTGTCTGCGCCCAGTGCCGCACAGACTTCACCCCGCACTGGAAGCAGGAGAAGAACGGGAAGATCCTGTGTGAGCAGTGCATGACCTCCAACCAGAAGAAGGCTCTGAAGGCTGAGCACACCAACCGGCTGAAAAATGCGTTTGTTAAAGCCCTACAGCAGGAACAGGTAAGACCGCAGACTTGGCAGCCCCTGCTCCGGTGGGGCTTTCCCGAGAGGTAGTTCATTCTGGTTTAGCGGGGTTGTCTGTGTGACCCCCACAGTCCCTGATGACCTGGACTCTGGCAGGTCGAGGCCCGGGTTCCCTGTTTCTCTCCTTACTGTCCTGTCTTCCCCTTTCCACTTGATTGTCTCTGGGTGGGCAGCAGTGTAACAACAGTGTGGTCCATTGTGGGGAGGGACAGGCGGCTGAGACGTGGGTTTCCCTCCCTAGTGGTGCCGAAGAAGTCCCTCCATTCACGCAACCTTATTTCCTCCTCAAAGAAATGGGTTTTGGTGGGACTCGTGTTGGCTGCACTAGGCAGGAAGTGGAGCAGGGGAGCGGGAGGCTTCGAGGGCAGGATCTCCAGGAAGGTCTTCTCCAGCTGTTGGCGGAGAGCCAACTTGGCTGCGGCCAGGGGTTCTCCTGAACCTCTTGGAGAGACAGAATCTCTACAGTCTGTGGTTGGCAAGGGAATGACAGTGGAGAGAGCGGACTGTGACGCGGCCCAGGGAAGAGGAGTGGTGCGGAGTGAGTGGACGTGCCCCTGTGGCGTTTCCGGAGTCCCGAATGTCTAGGGGAGAGGAGGATGTGTTGGGAGGCTCGGATCCTTCTCCTCTATCCCGTCTCCATCCCACCACTCATCAGACCTCTTTGGGTAGCATCATAGATCTTCTGGAAAATGGGTAGACAAGAGTCAAAACTAAAACCTCCATAAACTCGTCGTGGTTCATCGGTTGAGTCTGCTGGTTGCCACCGCCCAGACCTCTCCTGCCCACTCCTGAGCACCAGCTTTCCCAGACAGACGGCTCCCCTCATCAGCGAAGCCGTGTTGGCTGCTTGTGGCCAGAGACCTTGGTGCACGTCCCCACCCAACTCTCGGCCTGTTCCATCTCCCTCCTGCTCGCTGGCGGCATTAGAGATCAGAAGACTTCTAGGTTTTGTGGGTAGGACACGGAGTGCTGTCCTGCCAGGCTGACCTGATGACTCCCAACAGGAAATTGAACAGCGACTCCAGCAGCAGGCAGCCCTCTCCCCCACGGCGGCTCCCGCCGTTTCCAGTGTCAGCAAACAAGACACCATCATGAGACATCATACGCTTCGGCAGGTGAGGGTCTCTGGGAGGGCTTTTCAGCCGCTGACCCCATCTTGTCTTTCTTCGGTGGGAAGTCCTTCTCCTCTTCTGTACCCCACATCCTCCCCTCCCCCCTTACCCTTTCCGTGGCGGCCACGTCGTCATCCCCCCGTCCGCTGTCCGTTGCAGGCCCCACAGCCCCAGAGCAGCCTGCAGCGTGGAATCCCCACCTCTGCCCGGTCCATGCTCTCCAACTTTGCACAGGCGCCGCAGCTCTCTGTGCCGGGCGGCCTCCTCGGGATGCCAGGTAAGAAGGGCTGGGCTGGCTAGGCCGCAGCTCCCTGGGAACAGAGTCTTTGCTGCTTCCGCCCTCTCTCGAGGCCCACCTCACTCTTCGTTATGGCAAGTGTTGGCTAAATTCCTAACACATTCAGGGCATAGCACACTGGGGTTTGGTGGTGAAGACGCCACAGTACCTGCCGTTATCGGTTCGCTGTCTGGCGCACCCTGTTGGTGGGCGTGCGGCTGCTGATCTCTTGTCGAGAAGAGCGGGGTGCTCTCTGGATGGCGGGGGGTGCTTCCTCACAGTTGGCGCCCCCAAACCCAGAGCAGATGCCATGAGTGTGTCTCTCTGCCTTGGTTAATCCCGTCTCACCACTGTTTCCTCTGACTCTCCCATCCTGTCAAGACTGTGCTTATTGTAGTCCTGGTAGGACTGAAGTGTCAAGAAGACTTCATTCCCTGAAGCTGGCATGCAGGGGGGCAGTTGGCTGCTGACCTAAAACTCGCCTGAGTCTGGACGGGGCAGACAGCTTCCGCTGCTTCCTCCCCAGCCCCAGCTCCGTGCCCCAGAAGGTGCTGCCTCCTCTTCTAATGCCCCCCCCCACTTCTGTCTTCTGGGTCCAGGTGTCAACATCGCATACTTGAACACCGGCATCGGAGGACACAAAGCTCCCAGTTTGGCGGACCGACAGCGGGAGTACCTTTTAGACATGATCCCTCCCCGGTCTATAGCGCAGTCCATCAGCGGGCAGAAATAACGCCTGCCCACGCGTACTGCCCCAGCCTCGAACCCTCTACCCCTCCTCTCCCATTGCCCCCAACTTCCGTCGCATGCAGTGCCTGTACTGGTGCCTACCATACACGGAAAACAAAACCGAGAAACAGAAGACAGACCTAAAATCAACAGGAAGACCCGCGCCTGCCCCGCCACCCCCCACTGCTGCGACCCTGCTGCTCTCGTCTTCTCTCCTGTCCCCATTTACAGGGAGGTGCTCCTCGCCTTTGGTGGAGGTCAGAGTGAGGGCCTGGGGAGCCATCTAAGCCCTCTGACGTGTGTTTCTAAAGTTTTTATGCTATAATTATTGTCATTTTTAATGATGATGTGTCTCCTCCCTTTGTTCAGTGGACAGTTAAACCTTTTTATTTTCCCTCAGTATTTTTCTTTTTCTCTTTACTTTTGCCTTTTTTTTTTTTTTTTTAAACACAGATGACATTCAGATAAGTGACAGGAGCATTGCAGGGGGTTCCCCAAGGGGACATGACTGGGAGTGTTGGGGGCAGAAATTTTTATGCACTTAACCTGGGGTTGTGGGGGGGCCATCAAACAGAGGACTTGGGTGTCTCTGGTCTGGACAGTCTGGGAAGCAGTGTTCGTGCTGAAGTCGGGCTCTAAGATTGAGGGGAAGGAGCCTGTAGGGAGAAGCTTTAACCCACAGAGAAGGGGACGAGGGACATGAGGACAAGTAGTGTTCAGCCAAGAGGGATGGAGGCTGGTCTTGGCCTCCTGGGTGCTCTCCTGGTCCCAGTGGAGATGGAAGTCTGTTCCAGGTCAACTAGCCCAAAATTATTTCATCTTATTTTCTTTGTAAAATTCTGCCGTCCCCCATACCACGTTTTTACTCCTAATCTGCTCCTGGCAAGAGGGAAAGCACGGCCCCGGCTCTTATGTGGCTGTTCCAGCCCAACTTAGCCAGGGTCCTAGAAGTTGGGCTGGGCATGGTGAGTGAGACAGGAGCGCAGAGACTGGGGGCAGGCAGGGGCGGGGCCGGGAGGGCTTTCTCTCCTAGCAGGGGAGACTCCGTCCATCTTGCCCTCCCCGCTCAGTGCCAGGAGGAAAGGGCAGGGAGGTGAGGCCTGAGCAGCCCGGAGTCCTGCCCCAGCCTCCCACAGCAGGTACAGCAGTAACTGCTCAGAGCCAGACCCCTCCGGTCGCCAGCTCTGGACCTCTGTGCCGAGTAGCTGTTGGCTCCCCCCCCACCCCACCCCCCAGGACGCTAGTAAGTTTCCTTTTGTGTTGTTTTCAGCTTTTTCTTTAAGCCTACTAATGTAGAGAATGAACTGAATTGTGCAATGTTGCTGTTCTGGGGTCAGGGGGAGGTTAGCGTCCCATCTGCCCACACCCTGGGGGCCCAGCAGGGACCAGGCTGGTTTGGAGGTCAGGGAAGCCCCTTGGAGGCCGGGTTCCGCTCTCGGGTAATGTTCACTCACTGGCCTCTGCGGCTCCAGAAGCTGCCTGAGTGCAGGGGGAGGGAGGGTTACTCGGAGCAGCAAGGTGTGAAGCCTGGAGTTGAGCATTTTGCCTTGAAAGCCACCTGGAAAAATTCCCCCATTTTTATTTTAAGAAATTAAATAATTTTCTTAGAGTAAGAAGGCACTTTTAAAATTAACACACACAGACTGCACACCTTCCCCATAAAGTTTGGGGGATGAGGGGTGGAGGAGGAGTTGGAATCAGGCTCCGTATTCCCCGCATACCCCAGAGCCACTGCGGGTTACTATACTGGCCCTACGGGCCTCCCCGGGTTTTTTCTTTCCTTCCCCGAATTCATTGAGCACTTAATAAAGGAGCAAAGATACAGCCTGTGTCTGGGCTCCCCCAGTGGTGAAGTGATCTGAAGCTAGATGCTAGTAACCTAGTGATGGGGCTGTTCGGAGTGGTTTTCAGGGGGATGTGGTCCCCCTGACGCTACGTGATGGGAGAGGGAGGGGGGTGATGAAACTGGGTCTGGGATTATTTTAAATTTATATATATATATATATGAAGATATATTCTTACATCTTTTGTTTGCCCTCTGTGCTTCGAAAGCACTGGATAAATTGTTTGGTTTTGCTTTTCTCTCTTCCACGAAATTGGAAGCTCCCCCCGCCCCACCCCCGCCCACAAGTCATCTCGCCTTGTGGCCTGTGTAGCCTCTTCTGCCCCGCCCACCGTGACCAAGTGCCATTTCTGTTATGTCTCCCTCCCCCAGCTCGGAGGTACCAGGTGCCCAAGTCCGTCACTTGAGACTCGAAGTGAGGAACAGAGAATGTGCAATACCGTCTGGTTGGGGCCACCCCTGCCCTGAGCTGAGCCTCCTCCCTGGGAGCCAGCACCCCTGAATGGGGTTTGGAAGTAGGACGTTTAGATGAGAGGAGCGATGGGGAAGGAACACCCAGCCGAGTGCCTGCCCCGGGCCTGAGGCGGCAGGGGAGGACAGGGGAGCCTCCCCCGCTCCTGTCCCCTCAGGCTCAGTTGCATAGAGGCAGCTTGTCGAATAGTAGAGCTCTGTGACCCTTGCTCAGTCGCTGAGGTTTGATTTCTTAACCCTCCTCCCCATTTTCATACCCTTCCTTGGGCTTAGTGATGGGGGTGAGTTTCCCGTAATCATGGTGAAGTCGTAGCCTTCTGCCTCCTCCCTCGATCTCCGCCCCCACCCTTCCTTATTTCTCTAGTTCCTCGTCGCTGATCACCTTGTGTCCCTCCGAGTCTCTCGTTGCTCCCCATCGCCAGGCTGGGCCCGTAGACACTAACCCTCCTGCCTGAAGATAGGAGGAAAGACGCCGTGTTCAGAGTTATCCTCTCCCGGAGCTCTCGAAGCTCAGAGGACGACTAGAGCGAGGACCCCCTGGTTCTTCCTGACGTCCTCCGCGTCCAGAGGCTCTCCAGGTGGTCCTTTGTGGACAGTGGCTTACTCCCAAGATGCCCGAAACTGGTAGATGAGCAGGAAGGCTTGGGTAAAGGTGAGGGACAGAGGTCCTCATTTGTCAAATTTTTTTAATTTTTAATTTTCATTTTCTACTTTTGTCATTTGACCACAGCATCTGGACTTTCTCATCCCCGGAATAAGTATTTTTCCATATTTTTGGATGTATGTATGGTAGACAGTTTTTTGTTTGTTTTTTTTTAAAGACACAAAGATAAATGTTTTCCTGCTTTGGTTACCTTTCCTTTCCCCTTTAAAAGGACTTAGCTATAGCCGCTTTGTAAAGATGCTTCTTGGTATTTTACTTTTGTCCCTTACCCCAAGCACTCCTTCCTCCTAACCTTCCTCTCCACACCCCACCCCACCCGGCCCTAGGCTCCCCTGCCCTCCAACAAGACCTTCATTAGCTTATGATACTTGCTGCGGAGATGTTATAACAAGGACTCATTCGTGTATATAAGCTATTTCTTGATCCATTTAAAAGGAATTGTACATTGTGTAGAAAAAAAAAAACCTGAAAAAGAGAAAAAAAAGCCCTCGCCATGGATATTGTGAAACTGTGTTATGTCATTTTGTAATGTGCCCGTTTGTGTATGATCCGTGCAAAAGGGTTTCTGGGGAAGGGGCGGGGGTCGGGAGGCAGGGCTGTGGAGGGTGGGGCGGGGAGTGGGCCGGGCCCAGCACACTGAGACCGGCGCGGCCCCAGCCCCACCCCTCCTCAGAGATGCCACCTCCCCCACCTCCCAGCCCTGATTCGTGCCTTGCGCCCCGCCGGGTCACCAGCACTGCCTCGCAGAGCCCACGCCCTCCCCCAGCCTGCCCGCCCTCCGCCCCGGCATTAGGCGGACCCTGTGGGAAGTGCTGGGGTCAGGAGGTAGCCGAGGAATGGGGCAGTTCCTGGGGGCATCGAAACCAAGTATTATTATGAATTGTAACTGTATTTGCACTGTTTTTTTCCTCTGATTGCATCAGCATATATACAATATACCTATGTAACGAAATTCAGTGTCAAGCTTTCTTGCGCGGGGGACTTCCCCCACCCCGCCCCCCCAAACAAGAACCTAGTTGTGGGTCTTCGACAGTGGATTATCGAGGGATGATCGAGACAAAGGGCTTGAACAGGACCTCCCAAGGAAGCCTCACCTCCCGAGCCCCGCGCCGCTGCTCGCAGCTCCCGGCTTCGTAAACGGGGCTGAGGGGCTACCGTGCACCTCGGGTTCCCGGTCGGGGCCGCAGAGAGCGGGGCGCCGCAGCCCACGGCCGGAAACCTGGGGTCGCCCCAGGCTTTCCCATTAACTTGCTGTGTGACCTTTGGTAGTTCATTTTCCGGGTCTCCGTTTTCTTGCCCGTGAAGTGACAGGGAGAGCACCCACCACCCGGTGTAAAACTGCCTTCTGCTTCCTTCCTCGCCTGCGAACAACAGCTCGCGGGGCGGGAGGGGCGGGGCAGCGGGGGCAGGGGTGCGGCCGCCCCGAGGGCTGCCAGGCCCCCCGCCCGTCCTCTGGTTTTGAGAAAGGGGGCAGAGTGACGTCTAGCCATCAGGGGCACCTGGGACAGCTTTGGCCTCAGGCCCGCGACCGTGAGTGGCGGTGCCCAGGCTGCTGGTCTAGCCTCGCCTCGCCCTTTGTGAGCTGCGAGGGCGGGTGGTGCGCAGAACTTGCCCGTCCTCTTGGTGACAGCGTAGCGGAGCCCGATGCACCCCAGTTCTTGGCTCCTTCAGAACTCACGTGAGCCCTTGCAGGCGGCTCCCCACGGCCTGGGCTGAGGCTCCCACCCTGTAGGCTCCTGGCCTGGGAAGCCTGGAGAGGATCTGGGGAGGTGGCGTAGGCCTGGCGAAGGCGGGGGGCAGAGCAGGGCTGGGGCGGGGAGCAGGGCTGGGGCGGGATGGGCCTCTCTGAATGGGGGTGGGGGGGGCAAGACCCTTTTGCACAGGCTCTAAGTTTCCTTTTTTTTAAACTCATTCTGATTTTCTGCATTGTGTTTGGAAATTAAAATGAAAAAACTAAGACCAACAGAAACTGGTTTTCAAAAAGGCAAATACACTCCCATCTGTTTCAGATGCTGCTGAGCATTTCAGCAGTAACAGATTCAAATAATAAGCTAATTTTTGGAGAAAGGATTAAAAGAAAAAAACTTTGTAATATTTATCACTTGCAAGCTATGTTTAATAAAGAAAGGAATGGTTTCTAAACTTTTCCTCTGGCTCGTGCTTTAGTCATGCCTGGCTCGGGGTGGCTCGGCGTAGCTCGGGGGTGCCCGCTTTCCTCCCACCGCAGTGGTCACAGGAAGCCCTTGCTCATCCACTGTCATGGACCCTGTGTTCCAGAAGCCAGTGACCTGACGGCCGAGGGCCCGACGGTACCGCGCAGGAGGCGGAGTCCCCAGCTGTCCTTGGCCCTGCCAGTCCTACTGCTCTGGTCTCTCTGGGTTGCAGAGCCCTCTGTAACGTGCTGGTCTCCCGTGGTGGCGGCCATCCCCTCATCCGCACACGGCGTCCCCCCAAGTTCTCCTTCCAACCCAGAACATTAGCCAGATCCTAATTCATTTTTTCCATATGCTTTTTTTATGTCCCAACAAAACACTTAGGTCCACCCAGGAGGATGGGATGCTGAAAGTTTGGGGCTGTTGTTTTTTTAACTGTGCACTTTCTACATTTAAATCCGGTTAATTAACATATCGTGTATTACTAGTTTCAGAAGTAGCGGTCAGTGATTCGTCACTTGTACGACACCCAGCGCCCCCTTCCCGCCCTTCCCGCCCCCGCCCCGCGGCCTCCGGCTGGTCCCTGCAGCTGAGAGTGTCTCCTGGTTTGTCTCCCTCTCGTTCGTCTTAACTTTCACCTCCCTTCCCCTCTGATCCTCGGTTTTGTTTCTTAAGTCCCACATCCTACTAACACCCAAAGAACAAGTAGTCGGTCAAGAGGTGGGCGGAAGACATGAAGAACACGTACAAACGGCCAACAGACCCGTGAGAAAATGCTCCTCGTGGGGCGCAGTGGCGGGACACGAACCCGTCCACGCTGAGAGCCCGCCGCACGCTCAGGACGGCTGCCGCCACCAAGGCAGGGTACGACGGGTGGCGGCGAGGCCGCAGAGAAAGCCCGGGGCTGCTCTTCACCGCTTGGTCCTCTGCCACATGTCTGGCCGGGAGCTGCCCCGTCCCTTCCATCCCTTTCGCAGAAGGCGCCCATGTGCTGCGGCAGGACCCAGCCTTGCTGAGGTTTTGTCCCTGGGACGGTGTCATTCTGCAGGAGCACAGAGGGAGGCAGGGTTTAGGGTCCTCTAAACCCTGGGTTCCCCTCCCTCCCTGGGGGGCTCTGGCCTCAGGGTGTGGGGGAGCTGGGTGAGGTGGGACAGGGGCGCCCCGGGGCCCACAGGCGGGCGGAGAGGAGGCGGACGGGCTCTTGGATGGCAGCAGTCAAGGGGCACGGGATGGGGGGCTGCTCCACGGCCTCTCCACTCTCTCCACGAGGAAGTCGCAGCCACCTCAACCCCTGCTCTAGCCGCTGTCTCCTCTCAAAAATAGAAACCAAACGGGGAGGAGAGCTCTGCCCCCCGCAGAGGGTCTGGCGCTGTGGATCTGGAAAGGGAGATGGCTGGTCGCTCAGAGAAGCAGCTGCCATCAGCTCCGATGTTCAGGACGCTCGTGATGTTGGGACAAAGGGGCAGGGAGCCCCCCCCCCCCCCCCCCCCGCCGCCCACTCAAGACTCAGAGGAGAGCGGGCTGCTGTCCCTGCATCAGAGCTCAGCCGGGCCACAACGAGACCTGTCCCACACGAGGGGTCCTGGCCGTGCAGTAGAGGTGGTGGCGGAGACCCTTGCCCGGCTCCCCCTGGGCCAGACCCCCGAGGCTGTATGTCTTGGGGTAGGGTCCTGTCTGGCTCAGGAGGAGGAGCGTCTCCCGGGTGGGGTGCGGAGGCAGGCGTCATGCTGTCGGGATGACCCGGGCCCGGCCTGGTTTGCGCTGAGCTACTTTGCGTGGGGAGAATGACACCCATTTCCTGAGGAGGGAGGAACAGAGACCAGCCCTTCTCACCTACGGTCAGGCCTGCGCTTCCCCGGACAGAAGCTGAAGGACCTCTGGTTCTTTCCTGACTCCGGGGTGACAGGGGCAGACGAGGCATTCGCAGGGCGGCAGGGGTGGGGGGGACCAGTTGGCGCCATCAGCGAGGGAGCCCACTTGCAGGGCCTAGGCCAAGGGCGGCTGCCCCGGTCAGGCCTCAGCCCCAGGCCTCAAGCAAGTTGCTTTCCCCGCCCACTCCCTGCGGGACAGAGGAGTTCAGCCTTCTCTCTCTGGAGCCCCCGCTCAGGGGTCCCCAGCTCGGTGGGAGGCAGGAGCACTCTTGGGAGCCCTGTGTGCGGAGGAGGTGGTCCAGATGGGAAGCACCGGCCCGGGCCTGGGCCTCCTTCTCGTTTTCACACTCCCTGTGGGCTGAGGGTGCAGGCTGGCAGCCCCCCCAACACCGTCCTCTGCCTGGGGGTTGCCCAGTGCCCTCTGCCCCCTGCCCCCAGCCCTGCTCTCCCACTCTGGGAGGAACTCCCAGTTCCTCCTCTCAGCTCTGTGGCCCCGGGGCCACTGGATGCAGACGGACTCCCTGCAGCTTTGCAAGCACCGAAGGCAGCGGAGCAGCAAGGCCTGCGGGACACCCAGCACAACCCCGGGCAGCACCCAGCCCCGGAGTCCGTGGACACAGTGCCTGCTGTCAGTGGGCCAGGTGGAGGCAAAGTCCAGCCCTTCCGCCTCCCTGAAGACCCACATTCGTGGGTCCTGTGGGAGGGCCCACTCTGCGCCGCACCTGCCACTCTCCCACCGCACCCCTCCTCATGCAAGGGGACAGCGGGCTGAGTGCCTGGGCCTGGCTCTCCTGCAGGGCAGCTCTGCAGGGCCCGGGACACGGAGAAGGCAGTGCGCCTTTCTGGGCTGGAGAGCTCAGTGCCTGGGGAAGGACACTGGGCAGGGTCCCGGGGGCACGAGATGGGTCGGGCAAGGACGAGCACGGCCGCAAGGCCATGAGGAGACACAAGGGGGCCACAGACCCAGAAGCCCAGCAAGGGCCCAGACAGGTCTGAGGCTTGTGAGGACTGGAAGGGATGTGCCCTGTGCCACCAGGCCGAGAGGTGGCCAGGATTCCTGTCCTCCCACCAACGCCCCACCTGGCACAGGCCCGAGGTTCAGCGCGTGGTCACGGACGTTGTGGCTGTGGCAAGGGGAGTGGCAGAAATGGACAGGGCAGTCGGTGGCAGCCCCCTTGGGGCAGAGGGTGGCTCTGGGTCCCCTGTCACAGCCAGGTGGCCGCTGGCCTGGTTGGAGCCTGCGCTGTTCTCAGCCACACTGGTTGCTGGCCTTGCTCTCCGCTGAAGCCCCACCAGCGTCCCTGTGCGAGGGACAGCCACACCCACTGGGGCCTCCTTCTTGCTGAGTCCCCTGACCCGATTAGTGGGCCCTAAGGAGGGGACTGTCTCTCTCCGAGGACACGAACCTGTCCAGGGCCAGGCCCTGCCCCCTCTGTGTGGGCCCTGCCTCAGTGGAGCCGCGGGAGCGGAACTGCCTGGGGGCACACTTGCTGAGACTTCGTGAGGGCTTCCGAGGGAGGCGGTGTGTTTGGTGGAGGTGGGCCTGCGTGCCCACGGTGTCAAAGGCACCGACTTTGGGCACAGGAGCCTGGGGCATCTGTTGTCATGGCCCAACTGAATGTTATCCCCAAGACTCAGCACCTTCCCATTCTTCAACCAGACCAACTGGAGCTTGGGGACGCCCTAGGCCACACCGGTGACCATGGCGCTGCTGCCAGGAGGCCTGGACAAGGACTGTGGCCACCAGACAAGCAGGTGGGGTTAGGGGAGTGGAGGGGAGGGCGGTGCTGGCCGATGGGTAGGCAGACCCGTGAGGCCCTGTGTCTTGTCCCCTCCTACCTGTCCCTCTCCCCATGCAGGTTCCCACTGGGGGAGACCAAGCCCAGGGCCCTCCCAGGCCGGCCTTGGGACTTGCCAGAGGGACCCCCTGTGCCAGGTGCCAGTCACGGGGGCCCAGCCAACTAGCAGCACAGACATAGACTCCCCTGTGCCAGACACTTTGGAAATCACGAGGTTCCAGGCGCTCAGGACCTGCATGCCTGCCCCCCTCTGATGGAGCGGCCGTCCACAGGGAGGCCCGTGGTCAGGGCCAGGAGAGGGCCGAGGGCTGGGGGCTCTGATGGCCGGGGCAGGACGGCTGTGTACCCCACGGTTCCAGGAAACATGTGGCCCTGGGTGGCCGGTGGCAGTGCACACCCCGACCCCACCGTCTGACGCACAGTAGGCATCGGATTCTGAGGCCCAGACAGGATCTCAGGTTCCTGCGGCAGCTGTGAGGACCCTGCTGTGAGGGGAACAGCAAGCTGGAGGGGGGAACAGAGCTGCGCAGCTCTGTGCCCAGGACAATGTTCTGCTCCCGGTCCTCGGTGAGTAGGCCTCAGAGCGGGGCTGGGCAGCTGCCGCTTCATTCCGGGTTCTCAGAGAAAGAAGAGGACTTGTCCAGGTGCCGTGCCAGGAGACCCCCAGGGCTAAGGTTCAAGGAGAAGGAGGGGAGCGGCTCGGCGTGGCAGGAGACCCTCCCTCAGAAAGCAAGCCAGGCCCTCCTGAGAACTCTGTGATGTCCCAGCTGCTCAGGAGCGGGTAGAAATGTGTTTGAAATTCACTGCTGTTTGGGGTTAAACCAAGTCTTCATTTATGCCACCATCTCCTGCTTCATTCGGCGACGTGTCCAATCAGTGGGGGCTGCTGTGCGCCTAGTCCTCACCACAGAGCGGGGCTACAAACTTTCAGAAAAGACACTTTGTTTTCCCTACCCGGTCACCCCATTCTAATGTTGCACTTTGTATTTTATGCAACTTTGTAGCCTAACTTAAACCCTTTCTTAATGTCCTTTTTTTTTTTTTAAAGCTTTTATTTATTTGTCAAAGAGAGAGAGAGAGCACAAGCAGGCAGAGGCAGAGAGAAAAGCAAACTCCCTGCTGAGCAGGGAGCCCAATGGGTGACCCAGTCTAGGATCCTGGTATCACAACCTGAGCCGAAGGCAGCAGCGTAACCAACTGAGCCACTCAGGTGCCCCTCTTAATGTCCTTTTTAAAGACCATCTCATGCAAAATTTTGTGTCTCTAAAGGGAAAGTTTCTCAAGAATGATAGAGTCTTGGGACGCCTGGGTGGCTCAGTTGGTTACGCCGCTGCCTTTGGCTCAGGTCATGATCCCAGCGTCCTGGGATCGAGTCCCACATCGGGCTCCTTGTTCTGTGGGGAGCCTGCTTCTCCCTCTGCCTCTGCCTGCCACTCTGTCTGCCTGTGCTCACTCTGCGCTCTCTCTCTCTCTCTCTGACAAATAAATAAATAAAATCTTAAAAAAAAAAAAAAAGAATGATAGAGTCTTACACATCTTTAAATAACCCTTGAGACCTACATTAGTTTTCCCCTTCTCCCTCCCTCCCTCCCTCCTTCCTTTCTTCCTATCTCTTTTCTTCATCCATCTAGCCCATAACGAGATACCTAGGACCGACTCCAGGCCGGGCACCCCTCTGATTGCCTCTTGTGCTCTCTCGTGCCCGCTGAGACCATCCTGGAATGGACTGGCCTTGGCCAAGGAGGCTGTGCTCCCGGTCAGACTGTTGGTGGTCGAGGCAGAGCCCGGCCCCAGGAGCCACCGCTGAACCTTTGCGCCTGCCCGGACTTGCGCCGTGACCCTGCCCACCTAGAACCCTCCTGCCCGCGTGAGGCAAGTGCTTATGGAGGAGGCGAAAGCACGCCAGAGGGCCCGGCCCCTAAGGGGATGAGACCAGATCCTGGAGGCTCCCACGCCTTCTCCACAGGGGAGTGTGTGAGCGGCAGCCAAAGGTTTGGGGCTTTGGTCCTCAGCTCCAGCCCCTGGGGAAGAGTCCACACAGACCCCGGCTCCTTCCCTGACCTTTCGCACAGGTGCCTCTTCCTCCTGGCACTCCCGAAGCTTCTGAGCCTCTGGGGACAAGGTACCCTCCCGGCGCCCACGCCCATGCCGCAGGCCCAACGAGAACCGCCAGGCTTCCCCCTGCCCTTGGGGAGGAGAGCCTGACCCCCACCCTGCGCCTTCAGTTTCTAGATCGTTCTGGCTCAGAGACACAGCAGGTCCCCCTGCCCATCTCAGTCTTCGTGTGAAAACGACACACCCTTTGGTGACATGTCGTCCGCGGGTTGGGGACGCGGCCACCGGGGCCCCCTCGTGGCCGGAGCCGCAGCCGCCGCGGGACCGGCCTGTCTCCCGCCGGCGCCGGCTCCTCCCGGGCTCGGCTTCGGCCTCGCCGCCGCGGGGCCTGCACGTGGGCCGCCCGGGGGTCTCCTCTCCGCCCCGAAGAGCAGACGTGCCCCCAGCCGCCGCCCCCGGCCGAGACGAAGGCGGACCCCGAGCCCCCCCACCCCGCCCGCTCCAAGTCCAGCCGCTCCCGCCGGCCCCGGCCGAGTCCACGCGCGGTCACCGTGGGCCTCGCCCGCCGCCGCCCGCGCCTCCGCCCCAGGAAACGCAGGGCCGCCGCCGTTCGCAGCCCGGCCGCGTCTCTCCGCTCCCGCTGCGACACTGGGCCTCGCGCAGCTCAGCCTGAGCCCCCGGCCGCCCTGGCCCAGAGCCCGAGGCTGAGCTCCCGCCCGCCGGCCCGGCCGGCCTGCCCGTCTCCTCTGCCTGGGGCCGTCTTCCCGCCGCCCGGCAGCTCCGAGCGCCGCCCTCCAAGCCCTGTGCGCACCCCCAGGCCGGCCGCACCCCGCCCCAGCTCCCAGGCCCCGCTCAGCCCTGGGGGATTTGTGTCTCCGACCCCCGCCTTGCTCACAGCTCCGCCTCGGCCGTGGGCGGCCGGCCATCTGCTCTCCAGAAACGGAGGGCTCTGCCACCCCCCATCCCCAACCAGGCCCCGGGAGCTGGTGACCCCTCTCCGCCCCGTGGGTCCTGGATGTTGGCAGAAGTGGGGCCGACCTGGGGCAGGGGGACCATCCGCAGAACCTGGGGACCACGCACAGGTGGGGGCTCTGCCCCCAGGACGCTGTATTCCAGAGCCCCGGCTCCGCCTCTGCCCCTTCCTGCTGACCTCTGCCCTCTTCAGCGCCGCTGCCTGCCGTCTGTGACTTTCCAGAGCGCTGAGCACTTGGCCTTCCTCCATCAAAAACATTTAAAATTGGGTCGCTCGGTTGGTGAAGCGTCCCACCCTGGGCTCAGGTCATGATCTCAGGGTCCTGAGAGGCATCCGGCTCTGTGCTCAGTGGGGAGATTGCTGGAGATTCTCTCCCCCGCCCCCTCCCCTCTGCCGCCCCCCACAGGCTCACATACACCCTCCCCTATTCAGCCATGCACACACACTCACTTTCCCTCTCTCTAAAATAAATAAATAAGTCTTTTAAAACACACACACACACAAGGGGTGTCTGGATGGCTCAGTTGTTAAGCATCTGCCTTTGGCTCAGGTCACGATCCCGGAGTCCCAGGCTCAAGTCCTGCATTGGCCTCCCTGCTTGGAGAGAAGCCTGCTCCTCCCTCTCCCACTCCCCCTGCTTGTGTTCCCTCTCTCACTGTGTCTTTCTCTGTTAAGTAAAATCTTTTCTTTTTTTTTTTTAAGATTCCATTTATTCATTTGACAGAGATCACAAGCAGGCAGAGAGGCAGGCACAGAGAGAGGGGGAAGCAGGGTCCCCGAATAGCAGAGAGCCTGATGTGGGGCTCGATCCCAGGTCCCTGGGATCATGACCTGAGCCGAACGCAGAGGCTTAACCCACTGAGCCACCAGACGCCGCAAATAAATAAAATCTTAAAAAAAAAAAACCATAAAAAACATTTAAAATTGTATTTTATAGGAGAGCCTGGATGGCTCAGTCGGTAGAGCCTATGACTCTTGATTTCAAGATTGTGAATTCAAGACCCACGCTGGGAGGAAAACTTACTTAAATACACACACACACACATATAATTGTATTTTATAATTTAATTGATATAAAAACAAATATAATCCATTTTTATATATTCGATATTATCTTCATTATTATATATTCATAATTATGTTTTTTTCTTCTGATTTTTTAAATAAAGATTTTATTTATTTATTTATTTGACAGAGAGAGATCACAGGCAGGCAAAGAGAGAGGGGGACGCAGGCTCCCTGCTGAGCAGAGAGCCCAATGTGGGGCTCGATCCCAGGACCCTGTGATCATGACCTGAGCCAACTGCAAAGGCTTAACCCACTGAGCCACACAGGTACCCCTTCCTTCTGATTTTAAAGAAACTTAGAATAAAAGATTTTTGGGGGCCCCAGCAAGTGCTCTGGTCCCTAGGCACTGGGTGCCCCCTGGACCTGCTCTGGGCAATCCTGTGCCCCAGGGATGCCCCCACGCCGTCCCATCCCCCGCCCCTAGTCACTTACTCGCCCGCTGTTCCCCAGGCCCACCAGCTCTCCAGCCGCCCAGGAGGATTCTGGGGTGTGCCGTGGAGCTCCTGGGCTCAGGAAGGGGGGCTCCAACACGGGGACAGGACAGCAGGAGGCAAGGAGCCCTCTGGCATCAGGGTGGCACTGCTTTCCTTGGCCAGGACCGGCCCATCCCGCCACCAGGGAAGGGACAAGGGCGCATCCCCCATTGCCCCCCTCACCCCCGCCTGGAGGAGTAGCACCAGCTCTGAGCCTGCAGTGTGGCCTGGGGGGACAGCAGGAGAAGCCTGGGCAGGGTGGCCCTCTCTGACCCACCGCCTCCTCTTAGTTTCGACTGCCTCCCAGCCTGGCTGAGGCTCGAAGATGCAGCAGTTAACCCCGGGGGGGCCTTGGGACAGCAAGGGAGGGGCGCAGGGCCTGGCAGTGTGAGGAACAGGCCTGGGCCAGCCACTGCCTGGCTTGGGGGGAGAGGCCAGGCCTGGCCGGCCACCATGACTGCTGGCCCTTTCAGCTGGTCCTGGCAACGCAGAGGGGGTGGGACAGGCGCAATGCTGAGGTCAGGGGCCCTGGTGTGGGCATTGTGCTCCCCGGGGCACCAGGGGGTCGGCTCCCCCCACTCCTGCCATCCCATCTGTGTGTCCCAGCGGGTCAGCTTCCCAGGACTCCTGGCTCTTCCCCTCCCCCTCCCACCGCCAGGACCTTGGCTGGCAAAGGGCAGGCACACACCTACACTCACACATTCACAGACACACACACTCGGACTAGAATCCCAAGCCCACGGACCACTCCATGTTCTAGATGCAGTTAGGTTCCGTCCCGGATACACACTCCCATAGACTGGGCACACGCCGCATATGGATTTCCCTCCAGATTCGGTCACAAATACACGAGCACAGGGCAACAGACACCAACGTCGGGACCTCAGAGCTGCGTGAGCAGAGCTGGGAACCCACATGCATAGACACCCTTATCGTACATACCCTCACACGTGGCTCAGCCCACAAGGCCAGGCTGCAGCCCCGCCCGGCAGACTGGGGGCTGGAGGGACAGGAAGACGGTGGTCTTTAAGGGCCCAGAGCCTGCAGGCCCAGGACTCAGGCAGCCTTGATACCATCTGTTGGGAAACCTCTTGGTCCCTGCCTTTCCGAGACCCTCTGTCTGACAGCCCTTCCAAGCCACGCACCAGTTGGACCCCCAGCTCCCTTCCTCCCCGCCCCCCCCCCCTCCGGCAGCCCCAGAGCTGGAGCCGAGGTCCCCACTCTCCAGAGACCCTCCCTCTGCACAGCTGCTCCCCGCATGCTTCTGTCCTTCCAGCTTGCCACCCTCCACCGACACCCTCCAGGGCTTCTGCACCCCCCGCTCCCCTGGAGCCCTCATCGCCCGTACCCCAGCCCCCAAGGGGCGGCTGGAGCACCTCCAAGGCCATGGCCTTGCTGGCCCGGCCCCTCAGCCTCCAGTTACTCCTCAAGAACCCCTCGTCTTGTCTTCGGCCTGAGGGGACCCTGGGCTGGGGGCATCCTACATCCCCGCCCCAGGGGGCACACTGTGGGGCTCCGGCCTTGCTTTGGAAGCCTGGGATCTGCTCCCCCCACCCCCCCCCCCACCCCCAGGTCTGGGGTAGAGCCTGGAAGCTGCTGCCTTTGGCAGGTCCTCTCTGGGGCTGGGTCTCTCATTGCGTTCAGCCCATGTCCCCCCCCCACTCCTATCTGCACTATCCCCTCCTCCTGGGGCCAGGACACAGACCCCCAGACAAGTGGGGCAGGGAAAGGAGAGTAGGTGGGGGCCAATGGCAGAAGGGAAAAGTTGGGCAAGTCAAGCCTGCCCCTTCCCAGCCTCCAGAACCCTCTCCCAGCCCATTAGACACCTCTTTTCCCTGCCCAACATAGTTGAATGAGACTGGAGTTCCAGGGAGCCAGGGTATCTGCCCCTCTGGGGACCCGGTGTCCAAACAGGAGTGGCTGGGAGTCTGATTTGGGGGTCCAGGGAGGGGTGCAAGGCCCCCCCCTCCCAGCAGAGAGCCATCTCCGGTGCTGAGCCAGCACCCAGTATGGGGGCCTCACCTCACTAGTAGGGTCAAGGCCCCACCCTCTCTGGTTGCCATGTCACATTCCAAAGCCCTTGTGTCTATTCTCCTGGAAACAATGGGTCGAGGCCATCAGGGGCCCGGAAGCCACCAGCCACCCACTCCACCGCTCCATTCCAAGAGAGGAAGGAGGCCTAGACCCTCTCTCCTTGCCAAACTGACCATTTAAAACCAGCAAACACTGGGGCTAGCCTCCCGCCAAAGGAGCCTGGGGCTCAGAAAGGGGCTGATCTGAGCTACTTCTGCACGACCTCCCCCACTCAGCTGCAGGCGCCCCCAAATAGCAGAGCTTCTGGAAAGATGATGGGGGAGGGGGAGTCTCTGTGAGAGAGGCTACAGAGAAAAAACAGGGGTGGGGGAATCGTGCTGGGGCAGAGCTCAAGCTCAGGAGCTCTGCCCTGTCTGGCCCTGAGCCCCCTCCCTCGCCTCTCTCCCCTCGACTTCTCTGCTGGCCCCCCTGTCCTGTGCCTCCAAGGCTGGGGCTGCCTCCGAAGAGGGACTGTGGGGGGGCCCAACTGGCTGGCAGCCTCCTGCCCAGCCCCCCTCCACTGGGACTTCCCCACCCAGCTTAGCAGCTCCATCCCCTAGGCTCCCAGGTGGGGGGCAGGCAGCCTTCTGGGTCCCACATGCCAAGGAGACAGTTGGCATCCAGATCGCTTACCAGCTGGGGGTCCTCCGAGGAAATGGGAGGCACCTGTGTGAGAGAAACCGCCTCTCTTCGTGCCTGGGACAGATACATGTCGGGGGCTGAGGACAGAGTGTGGCCCCGTGAGCGGTGGGCACCTGCTTGTGGACTCTCCTCATCCGGGTCTCCTCTGCACCCCGCAGGTCAGGAGAGGATGTCCCCTCGGCGGCCGCCTCATCACCACTGACTCGGGCCTCCGGCAGGACCTCCAGAACAAAGCATGACGAGGGCAGGAGGCCTGGGTACCAGTCAGTAACCAGCCATGGTGCCTGGGGCTGGTGTCCCTCACCTCCGAGACTATCGCCCACCCAGGAAGGAGGAGGACACTGGCCCGCAGGGTCAGGGAGGAGCACACACTTCAAGGGCTGAGCAACCACCTCTCTTCTGCTCTTACCCTTCTCCTGTCTGTCATTGATCATCTACTATCTATCAATCTGTTCTGGTCAGTAAGCTCTACCCCCAGCATGGGGCTTGAGCTCATGAGACCAAGAGCTGTTGCCTCACCGACAGAGCTGGCCAGGTGTCTCTCCTCTTCTTCCTTTTTTTTTTAAAATTTTGTTTATTTATTTGACAGACAGAGATCACAAGCAGGCAGAGAGGCAGACAGAGAGGAAGAAGCAGGCTCCCCGCTAAGCAGAGAGCCCGATGCGGAGCTCGATCCCAGGACCCTGAGACCGTGACCTGAGCCAAAGGCAGAGGCGTTAACCCACTGAGCCCCCCAGGGGCCCCAGTAAATAAAATCTTAAAAAAAAAAAAAAAAAAAAGAATTATTTGACTGTGGGACGTCTGGGGGCTCCATCAGTTACGCGTCCGCCTTCAGCTTGGGTTGTGGTCCCAGGGTCCTGGAATCGAGTTCCGCTTGGCAGGAAGCCTGCTCCTCCCTCTGCCGCTCCCCTTGCTTGTGTTCCCTCTCTCACTGTGTTTTTGTCTGGGAAATAAATAAACAAAATCTTAAAGAAAATTTTTATTTAGGGGCACCTGGGTGGCTCAGTGGGTTAAGCCTCTGCTTTCGGCTCAGGTCATGATCTCAGGGTCCTGGGATAGACTTGCCAGAGCCCCCTCCTCTCCTCCCTGGCCCACGGTTCCCAGGCTTTTCTGGAGAGACTTCCCTGGAATGTCTCGGCATCAGGCGAGTCCCTCTGAGGAGGCCTCCGGGGCACTGGGACCCTGTGTCTTTCTCTCCCCAAGTCTCTCCTCCCAGCAGGCACCTCTGTGGCTCCCCAGGACCCTTTCCCATCCCGAGGCAAGGGAGGCTCAGGCTGCGGACAAAGTGCAGATGCTCATCCCTGACCTTAAATAACGACGGGGTCGCATTATCCTGGCTCTTCGGGCAGGCACGGGGTACTCGCAAGGGTCCTGAAATGTGGAAGAGGCCGGTGGCAGTCAGAGGGGAAAAGGTCAGAGTAGTGCGAAGGACCGAGGTGGCAGAGGAGAGGGAGGGAGCCAGCACGCAAGAAAGCTCTAGAAGCTGGAGAAGACGAGGAGGAGATTGACCCTGAGCCTCTGGAAGGGACCCGAGGTCTTGGCCCCAGAACCGTGTCTGATGTCCAGCCTGCAGAACGGCAGAACGACAGACACGCTGCTGGCTTCTAGGCCGTGGCCTTGGTGGCCATTTGTCACAGCAGTGCTGTCTGTTCTGTCACATCTTGCCTCTGGTTTGGGTTTGTGACCCTCCGCTGGCCTGTGAGCTCCAATGAGGTCCGGGGCTCTGCGCGCTGCTGTCCTGAGCCCGGAGCCTGAAGCACAGGATGTTCGAGCAGGGGTGGATGGAAGCAGAGCCCAACAGCCTTGAACACCCAAGCCCAGAGCTTCCCTTCCCCGGGCCGCCCCGCCCCTGCCCCTGTGAGGACTAAAGCGGAAGCCGCCTTCCCCCAGTTCACCCCCACTCCCCACCCAGGGCAGCCCAAGCCTGTGCCATCTTGGAAAGAGTCCCCCTCTCTCTGGGCTCTCAGGCCCTCAGGGCCATGTCCCAACTCATCGAAGTTCCTTCCACGGGTCCCCAGGACCTACCTAGTTCCAGGCTCCCCACTAGTTAGTGGGGCTTCACAGGGTCTGCTCCCTCTGCCGGGTGCATCTAGCCTTGTCTTCCCTCTTGTTTTGCTGAGGCATTCCCAAATCAATCTCAGACATCCTCTCGTTCCAGACCTATACACTCACATATATATATTTTTAAAAGATTTTATTTATTTATTTGAGAGAGAGAGTGAAAGAGAGCGTGTGAGGGGAGAAGGTCAGAGGGAGAAGCAGACTCCCCGTGGAGCTGGGAGCCCAATGTGGGACTCGATCCTGGGACTCTGGGATCGTGACCTGAGCCGAAGGCAGTCGCCCAACCGAGCCACCCAGATGCCCTCACATGTATCTTTTTAAAAATAAACCTTTCTTTAATAAGCACTATGTCACTATCACATCTAATGAAGGTAACAACATCTTTTTTTTTTAACTTTTTTTTTTTTTAAAAGCAAACTCTACCCCAGTGTGGGGCTTAAACTCACAACCCCAAGATCAAAAGTTGCATACTCTACCAACTGAGCCAGCTGGGGGCCCCAATAGGGTAACAATGGTTTCTTGATATTACCTATACCTTGTCCAAAGTAAAATTTCCTTAACTGTCTCAAAAATGTCTTTTTTTTTTTAAAGATTTTATTTATTTATTTGACAGAGAGATGAGATCATGAGCTGAGCCAAAGGCAGAGGCTTTACCCACTGAGCCACCCAGATGACCCTCCTTTTTTTTTTTTTTTAATTTTATTTATTTGACAGAGAGAGACACAGTGAGAGAGAGAACAGAAGCAGGGGGAGTGGGAGAGGGAGAAGCCGGCTTCCCGCCGAACATGACCTGAGCCCAAGGCAGACGCTTAACGACTGAGCCACCCAGGTGCCCCTCAGGATTTTCTTTTTAAGCAATCTCTGCACCAGGATGGGGCTTGAACTCACAACCCTGAGATCGGGAGTGGCATGTTCTATCCACTGAGCCAACCGGGCGCCCTGGTTATTAAGTCTCTTAAGGATCTAACTGAAAACATACCACGCTCCCAGCCCCCTGCCATGTGTCGCTGAAGAGATGGGCACGTTTTCTGGTAGAATTCCCGTCGTCCGGCTGTTGCTGTCTTCGGGGTCACGGAACATACTCCTACAAGTGAGTGCTGGCCCTAGAAGCTCGGTTGGATTTGGGCTCGGCTTCTAGAGAAGACAACTGCGCAGGGGCTGCTGTGTGTGTGGGACCGCACCCTTCGGGAGGTCTGCATTGTTTGGGGGCGGCCTGACCCCTTAGCGCAAATCCCCCAGCCACCCTGGTCTGGTAGTCGCATTCATTGGTAATCGCCTGACTCAGTGACTTCACTGAGGTTGCAAAGTGATTTTCCACTGCTGTCTTTCCTTTATCATCTATTAACTGGAGCGTCTTTGTAAAGAACTTTTCCCTCATCAACGAGGACAACTTAGTAAGCCTGAGATACAATCCACACAGGAACTGGAATTCACAGTGACGGATGTCTAGCTCTTTCTTTTAGTTGCCATTTTTCAGAGCAAGGAGCTGATGCTTTATCCAATGGATAGCTTTATTTACTTATTTGAAAGACAACAGCAGTGGGGATTGGCAGAGGGAGGGAGGGAGAAAGAGGGAAGCAGACTCCTCGCAGAGCGGGAGGCCAGATGCAGGACTGGATCCCAGGACCCCCAGATCATGACCTGAGATGAAGGCAGACGCTTAACCGCTTAACCGACCAGACCCACCCGGGCGCCCCTATCCAAAGTGTTTCTCTCCCTTTATCCTCGCTCAGTTTACTATCACTCTGACTGGATACATTTTGTATATTCAAGGTTTCAAACGCATGTATTAATCTTTTTGACATTCCGATTGCCCTACTTTAGGCAGTAGGAGCTCTGTGTTCTTTTGCGTTCCGCTGTTCTTTGGTATCTTTGCTTTCTGGCACAAGATGCCCCAAGGCCCGTCCTGAGTATTTCCTGCCTCACCCAGGGAGTCAACCTGCTGTGCTAGGAGCTCCGACCCGCAGGCCTCACCGCTGTCAGGCTGTCTGTTGCTTCTAGGCTTTTTCAGCAACATTGCAATTTTTTTTTTTTGTTTTGACAGACAGAGATCACAAGTAGGCAGAGAAGCAGGCAGAGAGAGAGGAAGGGAAGCCGGCTCCCCGCTGAGTGGAGAGCCCAACGTGGGGCTCCCATGACCCGAGCCAAAGGCAGAGGCTTTAACCCACTGAGCCACCCAGGCGCCCCAACATTGCAATTTTTACTTCACTAATTTTATTCTATACTTACGAATCTTGCTCTGGAAACGGTGACTCCTAGTATGTGTAATATTATGTAACAGGCCATAAAATAGTTCCAAAATTAACATCAACACTACTATAACGAGTACACTACTGCATGAAATGTAACGTGTCTTTGTATATTTGTTCTTAAGGAAAAATTAATTCTTGCAATATTATCTCTGTACAAAAAAATAGAGAAACTGCCCTTCATTGAATTTAAAACCTTTGTATTTCAAAGAACATTATGAAGTAAGCACAAACCATAAGTCTGATAGGAAGCTTGAATTCAATATGTGTATCTACAGACCTACAGATATACCTATCACAACTCAACATTAAAAAGACAACCCAGGGGCGCCTGGGTGGCTCAGTGGGTTAAGCCGCTGCCTTCGGCTCAGGTCATGATCCCAGGTCCTGGGTTCGAGCCCCACATCGGGCTTTCTGCTCAGCAGGGAGCCTGCTTCCTCCTCTCTCTCTGCCTGCCTCTCTGCTTACTTGTGATTTCTGTCAAATAAATAAATAAAATCTTTTAAAAAAAAAATAAATAAATAAAAAGACAACCCAATTGTAAAATAAGGAAAGAACTTAAATAGACATTTCTCAAAAGAAAATATACACATAGTAAGCACTTGAAAAGATACTCAATATTGTTTTCTATCAGGGAAGAGCAGATCAAAACTACAATAATATAGCATATCACACTTACTCGCATCACTACAGTCAAAAGACAGTAACAAGTGTTACGAGGACGAAGAAAAGTTGGAACCCTCCCACACTGCTGGTGGAAATGGAAAATGGCGCGGCGACTGTGGAAAAGTTTGGCGGTTCCTCACAAAGTAAAAAAACATAGTTTCTATGAGACCCAGCACTACCATTCAAATACACAGCCCAGAGAATTGAAAATATAAGCCTGCACAGAAACTTGTACACAATTGCTTACAGCAGTATTCCCATAGCCTGAAAGTGCAAGCGGTCCACATGCCAGCAGCGAAGGAATGGGTGCACAAATTGTGGTCCGTACGGCCAATAGAACATATATATTTTTTAAGCTGGGAGGCTTTTTTTTCCCTTTCCAGGTTTTTATTAAAATCCAGGTAGTTAACATATGGTGTGATATTAGTTTCTGTTGTAGAACATTTTTCACAAGTTTATTTATTTATTTAGTAATCTCTACACCTAGCGTGGGGCACACACTCATGACCCTGACATCGAGTCACGTGCTCCTCTGACTGAGCCAGCTGGGTGCCCCTCAGGTGCAGAATTCAGTGATCCAGTGCTCATCACAGGTAACCCCCCTTAACACCCATCACCTATTTTACATCCAGTAGATATTAATGGGACATAAAAAGGCCCGAAGTTCTGATACACACAACGCAGTGGGCGTGGACCACAAACACACGCTGCTAACTCGAAGTCACCAGACACGAAAGGTCCCATGTTATCTGATTCCAATGATACAAAATACTCAAAATAGATAAATCCATGGAGACAGAATACAACTCGGTGGTTGATGGGATGGGGGATGGTAACAAACTGCTGAGTGGATGGGGCTTGTACCTGGGAACGACAGGGACAGTCGCTGCACACACAGTGAGTGAACTACATGCCACCGAATTGCTCCCTTCAAAATGGTTCATTTTATGCTATGTGAATCGTGCCTCAATAAATTATTTTTAAAAATATTTTATTTATTTCTTTTCAGAGAGAGAGCACAAGCAGGGGGAGCAGCAGACTCCCCTCTGAGCAGGGAACCTGATGTGGGACTTCATCCCCGGTGGTGAAGGGAGGGGCTGAATCACTACACCGGACACTTGAAACTACGAGAACATTCATGTATGGTAACCGGAGTGAAGACAGTTAAAAAAAAACGCAGCAGATAGTAAAGAGAATTTGCAAAAAAGCCAAAAGCTTTTTAAAGGATTTCAGTTATTTGAGAGCGCGCGCGCACGCGTGAGGGGCTGCCCAAGCCGACTCTGCCCTGAGCACCGAGCCCCACGGGAGGCTCCAGCCCAGGACCCTGACATCAGGACCTGAGCCAAAGCCCAAAGCAGAGGCTCAACCCACTCCCCGCTTTTGTCCCTAGAGCCCCAAAGAAGAGACCTGCAGACACGAGGTCCCCCGCCCGCTCCTCCTCGAGTCCCCTACACCGCCCAGGGGAGAGCCCCCACGCGGCGCGGGGCACCAGTGCGCAGGCGTCACTCTCGGTCGGACGGCGCCCCGGCTCGTCCCGCCCACGTGGGGGGACTCCTCCCACTGGCCAGCTCTGCTCCACCTCCCTCGAGCCCGGGCACGTGCCTGGCGGTCGGCCGTGGGCGCCAGTTCGCGCCTGCGCCGTGAGAGCGAGCGCTCCCAGGGAGCCGGCGGAGGAGTGGGGTGGGGTGGTGGGCGCCCGGAAGTAGCCGCGCCGCTGGTGTTTCCGGCCTTTCCCGAGCGGGTCGTGGGAGGAGGCCCTGGGTCGAGAGCTGGGCGCTAAGCCGGGCGGTGAACCGGTGCGCCCCGCGGCAGAGGCTAGTGTCGGGGCCCGCGGAGTAGGTGTCCTGGGCCGGTGGTCTGTCACGCCGGCCCGCCTTGGTTTGGTGCGGGAAGGCGGCCGCAGACCTCGGAACCCCACGTGGTCTTCACATGTCACGCAGTCCCCTTTCATCTCTTCGGTCGCGCTACACGCAGAACCCATGCTTAGCCCCTGCCTGTGCAACCCCCAGCACCGCGGCTTCCCGCCCCCGGAGCCCCTGGCGCGTCGGCTCACAGCCGGGGGCTCGGGGGCGGGGCCGGGCGGGAGCCGGGGCGGGGCCAGGGCCCACAACCGGGGGCAGGGCCATAGCGGGGGCGGGGCCAGGGCGCCATCTCCAACCGCCCTCCCCTCCAGCGGCTCGGAGAGGGAAGTACTAGAGGCTTAGCCTGCTTCTCTGTGCAAGCTGTGCTGTCATCCCTTTCCGTTTTGTTTCAGGGGATTTTTTTTCCCTCGTAGAATAACCTAATTCTTTTAAGATTTATTATTTTTATTATTATTTTTTAAAGATTTTATTTATTTATTTGACAGAGATCACAGGTAGGCAGAGAAGCAGGCAGAGAGGGATGGGGAAGCAGGCTCCCTGCTGAGCAGAGAGCCCCATGCGGGGCTCGATCCCAGGACGCTGGAATCATGACCTGAGCCGAAGGCAGAGGCTTAACCCACTGAGCCCCCCAGGCGCCCCTAAAGAAATAAAACCTTTCTTCAAAAAAAAAAAAAAAAAAATCAGCCTCAGTACAGACGCGATCAGTAGTAGTGGAAATTGACAGCGGCAAAAAAGCAGACCTAAAAGACTTAAGTCTCCCATTCACCACAATTAAAAATAATAAATATGGGGCGCTTGGGAGGCTCAGTGGGTTAAGCCTCTGCCTTTGGCTCAGGTCATGATCTCAGGGTCCTGGGATTGAGCCCCCGCATCGGGCTCTCTGCTCATGGGGGTAGCCTGTTTTCCTCCTCTCTCTCTGCCTGCCTCTCTGCCTACTTGTGATCTCTCTGTCAAATAAATACATAAAATCTTTAAAAAAAGATGTGATGTATTTATTTGAGAGAGAATGAGAGAGTGAGAGAGAGAGAGAGAGCATAAGGAAGGTCAGAGGGAGAAGCAGACTCCCTGCCAAGCAAGGAGCCTGATGTGGAACTCGAACCTGGTACTCCAGGATCATGACCTGAGCCCCACAGGTGGCCCTGAGGCTGCTTCTTGAAGGCAAGTGCCAATCCCCATCACCTGCTCTGAGCCTTGGAACAGAATTCCTAAACACATGACTTATACGGAATTTAAAATTTGCTAGTAGCCACATTTACAAAGGTAAAAATAAACAAGTTTAACTTTATTATATTTAACTCAGTGCATCCAAAATGCAACTTCAAGGGCACCTGGGTGGCTCAGCGGGTTGAGCTGCTGCCTTCGGCTGAGGTCATGATCTCAGGGTCCTGGGATCGTGCCCCGCATCGGGCTCTCTGCTCAGTGGAGAGCCTGCTTCTTCCTCTCTCTCTGCCTGCCTCTCTGCCTACTTGTGATCTCTCTCTGTCAAATGAATAAATAAAATCTAAAAAAAAAAAAAAAAATGCAACTTCAACATGTAAGTAATATAAAAGTACAAAATTTAAAAATGCATTTTGGGGGGTGTACCAAGTCTTTGAGACCTGGTGTGTATTTTACACCTAACAGCACATCTTGCTTTACACTGGCCACACTTCAAGCTCTCAGGAGGCAGGTGTGGCCAGTGGCCACCATACTGGACAGGGCAGACTTAGGTGAAATGCAACAGGGAATGTGGAGAAAATAATGTGTGTGATTCCATGAGGGAAGAGATGGCTCCTCCACTCAGTCCTGGGAAAGGGGCTGGGTTGAGCTGTTTAAGAGGACAGCTGCAGGGTATGGCCCTGTCAGCCAAGTGACACACCTACCCAGTCCCCCCTTGTCACCTCCCCCATACACATAATATTGCTCTCTTTCTGGGCTGAGAGAGGTGAGCAGAATGAGCTAAATTCCTCATTTATTGGTCAGTGTGTGACGTCACCTACACCTCAGTGTGCACCTCAGTCTTTGTTGATGCTGAGCTGGGATTTCTGGTGGAAGGTGGGGCAATGTGGATATTTTGGAACAGGAGTTAGCCATCAGGACCCGAGGCTGTTGGCGAGGCCCATCCCCTGACCTCTCATTTTGGGGAGAGGAACTGGAGGGAAAAAGATAACCCAAGGGAAGGTAGCAGAAAATGTTGAGGACCCATAGCTCAAAACCGAAGGGCTTTTATTTATGTTTTTAAATTTTTAAAGTAGTCTCTACACCCAGTGTGGGTGTAAATACATAGATTAAGAGTGCAATGTTCCACTGACTGAGCCAGTCAGGAACCCAGACAGGTGGGACTTTAGTTTTAGGAGAAGCAGGAGTTTCATCATTTTTTAGATGATGAAATTTTTTGATGCTTCATTTGGAGGCTAAGGACAGGCCTTTTTCCTTTTGATTCCCCCTTCTTCCTGCTGCCACATGCACACGTGCACTGTGAGTCTTGCTCCCAGGAAAGCCTTTAAAGTCTCCTCAGAGCCTGAGGGACCCCAAGCTAGGCTGCTGCTCTGGGAATGCAGGACTAAGATTAGGCTGGGGGCGCTGCGTGGCCCCATCCTTTCCCCCTTGACTGGCTTCCTCAAAGACTGTGAGGGAAGAGGGGTATCTAGAGTACCCTTTTCCTCCAGATCAAACCTTTGTTTGGCCTGGTTGACCCTTCTCCAGCCCAGCCACACCTGGGTCTGTGGGGACCCAGTGGCTGCGTCGGCCACAGGCGGCAGCATTTCCGTGCCTCAGTCCACCTGTGCCATCTGGTCAATCCCTCCGGTCCCCCAACTCCCCCTACAGAGCTGCCCGGCACTCAGGGTGTGAGGCTGGGATGGGCACACAGCGCACACCCTGACATCCACCACCAGTGGCCCTCCAAGGACAAGGATCACATAAAGTCCTGAGAGGAAGACACTGTTGTCCAGACGTGGAGCTCAGGCCCCCGTAAGGTCGGGGCAGAGGGGTGTGTGGCTGTGTGTCAGGGAAAAGCAGTTCCACAGACACGGAAGACCAAAGGTGCGTATCAGAAAGACAGAGCTCGACGGGCTCTGGCCCCGTTTATTACAAAATAATGATTCCAAATCTGGTATAAAAAAGATCCCAGATGGCCCCAGTATACCTGCCATGCCCTCGAGCCACAGAGTCACTCCCTTGGGCTGCTAAGCATGGGGGGCTCTCAGATGCGAAGGTCCCCAGCCAGGATGGCACTGTACCGGGCCTGTGTGAGGGGCAGGTAGGCACCCCCAGGCTGGTCCAGAACGTAGAGGGGGTCAGACAGTGCGCTTGGGTCAAAACCCTCCTTTGCCATCCGCACCTTCTGCTGCTTGAAGGTCTCCGTCGTGGCCAGAGACTCCTGAGGAGGGCGTCAAAAGGAGCTGAAGGCAGGCATATCCTGCCCTGGAGGTTCAGGTGAGTCAAGAGGCAGGGACAAGGAGGTATGAGGTCGGGGTTTACGGGACGGGGTGACAGGGAAGAGAAAAAGACAAGCCTAGAGAAAGGCAGAGGGAATGAAGGGGGCGAAGGAATGTCCGTCTGAGAAGGAGCTGTTCCCTCTCTTCACTGGACAGCGTCCCCTGCGGGTCCCCATGTGTGGTGTGGGGCCCGCCAAGGGCTGTGGACCCGAGGGCTGGAGGGGTGGGGCGGGAGCAGCCAGTTACCTGAAGCCTCAGGAACCGAGGCCAGGCGTACGGCGGCAGGTTTTCAGAAACGTGGGCATAGAGCTGCACAAGGTCCAAGGAGTGGGGGGGACGCAGAACCAGGGCCGCCATTCCAGCTCTGCCTTCGTGCCCTGTGAGGTGGGGACAGGTTACCAGCTGCTGTGGGGGCCCACCCGCTGGCCTCATGTTCCCTGTGCCCCAGTAACACCGGGTCAGGGAGGCAGGCCGGCTGCCTCCTTCCTCCCATGTCTTGGCACCTGGCACGGTGACTCCGTAGACGTTCACCTCCTGAAGAAAATCCAGAGACTCCAAGGCCTCCGCCACCTCGGTTGTGGCCACATTCTCCCCTTTCCACCTGCCAGAGGGTGGAGATCCTGGGCCTTAGGGGGTGGGTGGGGGGAGGGCACAGTCGGGGAGCAAGACGCTCCCAGGGAGGAGGCATGCGGAGGTCTGTCTGTCAGAAGTGGATGGATGAGGGGCTGGGTTTGGGTGGGTGTTAGGGAGTTAGGGTTAGGGGCTCTGGGTCACAGGGACTGGATGTCTGGGAAAGGACTCCAAGTCATGCACAGATACCTGAAGGTGTCTCCAGTCCGATCATGGAAGCGGAGAAAACCCTGGTCGTCGCAGACCAGCAGGTCCCCGGTGTTGAAGAAAACATCCCCAGCTTGGAAGACACCCTTCAGCAACTTTCCCTGGGCCAGCTCCGGCCCCCCAGCATAGCCCAGGAACGGGGACTGCTGGCTGACCGGGGCCACCAGCAGCCCGGGCTCACCTGGCAGAGCACTGGGGTCAGGGGTGGCTGCCTACCCACCAGGAGCCTCCTGTCCCTCGCCCCACTGTCCAGTCCCAGTCCTCTTCTCAGCTGCACCACCCCATCCAGCCCGCCTGAGCACGAACCTGGACATGTGGCCACACAGTGCCCCCGGGTATCCCGAATCGGCTCCCCTGTGGTGACATCATAGCGAATCAAAGAGAAGGGGAAGACATGCTGGGGGAAGGGAGACCCAGGCACTGGGTCATTTCAGTGGCATGAGCCCCCTCCCTGCCGGCCCCCACCTGCCACAGGACCCCCCAGTTTCTCTCCCAGGCCTCCCTCACCTTATAAAGCCAGGAGGCACGGCCCACAGCACCCAGCTGTCCCGTGTAGTTAAAAGTGGCAACATTGCCCTCGGTGAGCCCGTAGGTCTCCAGCACCCGCAGGGGACCAAAACGGCGCACAAAGCGCTCCCAGGTGTCGGGTCGCAGCCCGCTGCCCACTGCCAGCCGGACCTTATGGCCATGTTCCGCCGTGCTCTGAGACGAGGCGAGACGGGCCGAAGGGTCACCACCAAGACACTGGCTCTCAAATGTGAGGTCCCGTTTCCCTGTCCCCTGAAGCCCCTTCCACCACGACCTCGCTCAGATGTCCTGGCATCCCAGGCTCCTCACCCCACCCCACCATGGTCTTCCCGCACGGTCTCCGCCTTATGAAGTGCCCACCTCCCTGCGCAGGCCCCTCTGCCCGGTCCTCCGCCCACGCACCGGTGGCTGGTTGACAAGATATCGGCACAGCTCCCCTATGTACTGGAACACTGTCACCCCATGCTGCTGGCAGTCCTCCCAGAACTGACTGGCCGAGAATCTGGACTTCAGCACCACTGTGGCCCCTGCCGGAAGTGGAGAGCGGGGTGGAGGAAGGTGAGGTGAAGGGCTGAGTGGGGTGCCCTGACCACCCCCTTCCCAGACACTAGCCCTCACTGTTGTGTGTGGCTCCCGGGAAGGCCCTGCTGTGACGTCCAGCAGCAGGCGGCTTGGCCCACCTCCTTTCCCACCTGTGTCCCAGAGAGCTCAGTGCTCCTCCTCTGCTTCCCCTCCCCACACTATCCCTGCTCTGCACCCTGACTCCAAGTCCCAACTCTGTCCATTTGCTTCTTCCCCAGCTGACAGCCACAGCCCTTCCCCAACCCACCCTGGGAGTCTGGAGTCCTGCCAACTGTACAGGCACCCTAGCCAGTCTGCAGGTTCTGCAGGGGTGCGGCCCCACTGGACCAGGAGCTCTCCGAGAGTAGCCCCTGCCTCCTTCTTCCTCTGGATTCCCTACCCTGAAGGACTTAGGGAGCATCTCCAGGTGAGCACATCACAGAAGGGCCTTAATAAATGTTTGCTAGAAAAAACACCTGCTGGAGGATTAGAGGTGGGGAGGACTGGGGGGTGTGCTGGGGAGACTGACCAATGCCCAAGCAGCCCACGATGCCCAGGAGAGAGCCAGACATGTGGTAGAGGGGGAGGGCCAGGTAGATCACATCCTCCCGGTGGGCTCCGCACAGCTGGTAGAAGGCCTGGCACTGCAGGATCTTCAGGTGACTGATCTGGGCAGCCTTGGGGAGGCCTGTGGGCAGCGGGCGGAGATCCGGGAAGGGTCTGAGCTTCAGGCCCTGCCTCCCTCCGCCCCTGCTGGGTTTCACACAGAAAGAGGCAGAGGCAAGGCGGAAGCTGAGAGGAAGGCAGGCTGGGCTGTCCTGGACCAGCCAGGAGTGGCAGGGAGGGTGTGGAGTAGCAGCCTGGAAACTGAAGCCATAGTTCTTGTTCCCAGTCTCCTGCCTTCCTCTGCCTGGTTTCTGGGAGGGAAGGCAGGTGCTCACCCGTGGTGCCAGAAGTGAAGATGTACAGGCACGTGTCCATTATGCTCTGGGGGGCAGACAGGTACCCTGGCACTGGTCCGTCCGCTTCTGCCGAGGCCTCGGCCAGCAAGTCGCTGATTCCTGTAGGGTGGGATTCAGGGCCTGCAGCCCAAAGACAGAGCCCCATGGCCCTCAGGGCTGGCAGGTCAGGCTCCAGCGACTCCAGGAACTCTGGGTGAGGTAGGAAGGCATAGCTCGGGGAAAGGAAGTCTTTTCCGCCCCTCCTGGGCGAGAACGGTCTGAACATCCCATCACCGCTCTGGGGACCACAGACCCAGCTTCATCCCACGGCCAACCCGAAAACTCAGACCCTCAAGCAGACCCTTTCCCAAGCCCCTGGAAAAGGCTCGGCCACCTTCCGAGCTCCGCCCCTTCTCTGCGGCCCCTTTCCGAGGCCGGCCCCGCCCCGAGGGCCGCGCGCCCGGGCCTTACCTGGCGCCAGGACCAGCGCGCGCGCGCCGCAGCTGCGGAGACAGTGCAGGAGGGGACCCCGGCGCAGGGCGGCGGGCACAAAGGCTGTGCGCAGGCCGGCCTTGGCCAGCCCGAACCAGAGCCACAGGAACTCCGGGCAGGCGGGGAGAAGCAGCGCCACGGTGTCCCCGGGCGCTAGAGGGGCCGCGGCGCCGGCCACTCCCGCGGCCTGCTCGGCCTCTGTGCCACCGCTGGGCCCCGCGCCCCAGCCCCGCGCGCGCAAGAAAGCGCGCGCAGCCCGGTTGCTCTCGCGCTCGGCCTCCGCGTAGCTGAAGCTTCGCGGGCCGTGGACGAGGAAGATGTGTGCGGGGCGCTGCCGGGCCAGTTCCGCGAGGCGCCAGGCGAGGCTGCAGCCCCCCTCTGGGCCCCTCGGGTCGGCGGCGGCCGCGGCCAGGGCGCGCGCTCGAAGAGCCCGCTTGCATCGCAGGGCGCGTACCGCGAAGGCCAAGTCCGCCGGGAGCCAGCGCAGCCCCGGCCAGAGGTGCGGCTTCCGCAGCAGGAGCAGCGGCGGCAGCAGCAGCAGCAGCAGCAGCAGCAGCAGCAGGGCCGCCATGGTGCCCTGGTCCTGGGCCCGACCCCGAGTCTCCCTTTCGAAAACGGGCTGCTCGCTTTTGCTCGGAGACCTCTCCCTCTGGGGAGCGCGCGTGCGCCAGCACACGCCCCTCCCCCCCCCTTCTCCACAGGCGGGGAGCCGAGGCCGGGAGGTGTGTGGGGGGCGGCCCCGAACTCTCGGCCCTCCCCACCGCTGCGCTCCGCCCTGTGCGTGATCCCTCGCAGACCGCGGAGGGCTCACACCCTCCACCGACCGGATTCAGGTTTTCTCCCCAAGGCCGCTTCTGTCCCGGCCTGAGGATGCCACCACTGCTCTCCCCCCGACAACGGCCGGAGAACTGGGCCCTTTGCCCCTTTGGCGCTGCAAGTCCCGGCCTAAGGGCCAGACCAGTGCCCTCCCCCAGCGCCAGCAGCAGCCCTAGGGGAAGGGTGGGGGCCCAGGCAGCAAGTCCTGGAGGGGCGACGGCCCAGGCCCCTCCTTCTGGGCAAGGGCACAATAATTGGGGCCAGCCAGCAAATGCTTTCCATCCTGGTTTTAATTGGGGCAGAGGGAATGGGAAGGGGAGAGGAAGAAGAGGCCTCCTGCGACTTGGACTTCTAAAGGAAGGAATAGCAGCTTTGAGGAAGGAGCCACTGGACCCTGCAAGCCCCCTGTCCCCGCCCAGACCTCCCTCCTCCCTGCTTGGCGGGCGGCCCAGCCTCCTGGGCAGCCAAGGGGGTTCTTTTCTGCTGGGACACAGAGGACAAGGCAAGCGGCTGTGGAACAAAGAGTTTCCTTCCTATCTGAATTCTCCCCACTGGGCCCACTTTTGTCCATCAGAATCCGAGTTGGGGGCACACTTCACCCCCAGTGAACCCTCCTGTAATTGGTAAGCACACAGATCTCCTAAACTGAACAAATACTCACTTTTGGAAGCCTCTAGTTTCTTGAGAGAGAAGTAGGGAGGAACAGAGTTTTACTTGGAGAGGTGCCTGGACAGGTCAGTGCCTGGCCCACAACCCCAGTGGCAGCAGAAGGCTGGGCAGGTGGGGGTGGCCAAACGCCCCTCCAGATCAGGGGGTGTGCAGGAAGGGACAAGGGGAAGCTCCCCAGCCACGGGGGTGGGGATGGGGTAGGGGGGTGGCACCAGGGAGCGGTAGCACTGTCAGGTGCCCCCCACTAGGAGCACCTGGGCCAGCAACTCCAGCACAAAAGAGGTTCTGGCTTGTTTTATTGTCATTTAAAAACTTTTAAAAAGCGATTATCTCTGCCAAAAACCAAAACCAAACAAAAAGGAACTAAGGAAATGGGACCGTTTGACAGTTCCATGGAAGCTGTCTCTGGGAGCTGTCTCTGGGAGCCCCAGGGGCTCTGGCCTCCCTCTCCCCTCAGTCCTTGCCTGAACCCTTCCGGCATCTGCCCCATGTGGAGGAACAGGCAGGCAGGGGGACATCACTGGTGACATGCCCATTGATTGCACATGGAGGACGGAGAGCAACTATAAAATGCCTGTTAGGAGCGAATGAAGGCCAGATGGGGGAGCCGGGAAGGGCTGTCCATACACTGTCTTCACTCCCATCCTGGCCTCTCTGACCAGCAAGCCCCGTCTGCCATTTCTCTTCTCTTTGGGGGGCTGGGGAGGGGCAGGGGCTGAGAACCTGCACCAGCCCAGATTTCACACAGCCTCTGGCTTCCGTGGGACCTGAGTTGGTGGGAGCAGCAGTGTGAGGGGGCTAGAGGCCCCCGGACGGGAGGGAGCAGGGGCTGGGGCCGCATGGCAGTTTCGCAGGCTGAGCCGAAGGAGGCAGCTCGTCCTTCCTGCCAGGAGAGCCTTGGGTACCAGGTGAGCCTCAGGCGGAGGGAGAGGGCATCCCCCCTGTATCTCCCCGGCCCTTACTAATCTCTGATGCACCAAGGAGGGGAGGGCAGTCCGGCGGGGGGTGGGATGGAGGAACACAGGGGCCTCAGTCACTGTCAGACCCCACTGCAGAGGACCCTTTCCGTTTCCGCTTGGTAGGCTTCGGTTTTGTGTCTTCTTCCTCCTGGAAGAGATGGGGGCGCCGGCCATTAGCCCGAGCAGCCACCGGTCCCAGCCCCGCCCTCTCCCACTGCTCCTGTGGCTCTCACCGAGGCACTGCTGGAGCCCGACTCTTCCTCGGCATTGGGGGGCTGCGTCGCATTCTTTCGGCTGCGGGGGCTGGACAGAGCTGCTTTTCTCCGGCTCTTGGGAGGCTTGGTGGACGAGTCCTCGTACTCCTCGGCCAGGGAGAAGAGGTCGCTGAACCTGAAGGAGAGAGCCAGCCTCAGCACAGTGCTCCGGGTGCTCTGTCCCACAGGGGAGGGCCCTCCCGTGGTTTCCCAACGCCTTACTTCATCTTGTGGGCCTCATCGCAGCTTGCCTGCACGTGCTGCAGCGCCTGGAGAATCGGGGTTTGGCTAAAAACTAGCGGGAGGAGGAGGGAGAGCGGGGAAGGAAGGACAGTGAGGGGTCAGGAAGTCACTGGGTCCTCCCGCCCCCGCCCAGGGCTGCTCGGAGCCAGGGTCTGCCCTGCGTACAGTTCTGCTTAGTGTTGGTCAGGTTGAGGCGCAGGTTGTCCAAGTGCTCCAGGATCTGCTCCAGGGTCAGCTGCGCGAGCTTGCTGCTGGAGCTTCTCAGGCTGCAGGGACGGCCAGAGTCTGAGGCCGAGGGGAGGGCTCCGGGAGTCGGGGACACCCTCCCCACCAGGGCCCCTCCTCAAGACAGAGGTGGCGCTTGCGAGGAAAGGGGGGGCTGGGATTGGGGGGTGGGAGAGAGACCAGCTGGCCTCTAGGGAAGGGGCCAGAGCCCGCAGAGCAGTGCGCAGCCTCGGACCGCTAGGTGTCACCCGCTAACCACTGGGTAGGAACCGCCCAGGTGCCGGCCTGTGGGCAGTGGGCAGCCCTCCACAGGGTCTGCGTCCCCCCACCACCTCCTGCTCCCCTGTCCGGCTCCCCCATCTGCTCCTCCCGCTCCCCCTCTCACTCTCCTGTGCCCCCCCCAGGTCCCCCCTCCCACCCCCCTCCCACCTCTGCCTCTTGCGAGGAAGGCTGTTGTTCTTGATGAGTAGGGACTTGATGTGCTCGGCCAGCAGCTCGTCGTGCTTCATGCACCAGTGCCGCAGGATGCTGGTGGTGAACTGGTCGTCCGGGTGACAGGGCCTGCTCAGCACCATCTTCACCATCTCCTCACTGGGCCTGGGGCGGGAGGGGGTGGAGGGCCTCAGGGTCCCCTGGTCTCTCCCTACTCCTGTGGCTTCCTGCTCTCATGCCCCCTCCCCGCCCCACACCCCTCCCCACTCCTTTCCACCCCCCCCACAACCCCTCCCCTCTCTCACACCCCCTACCCCTGGGCCTGGGGATGCTGGTTTCATCAGAAGGGACCCCGCCAGTTCAGCAGTAGACGGCGGGCATACCGGGGAGGCAGTTTACCAAAACTCTCCCGCCGTGCCCACAATGGTCAGGAAATGGGCCAGGGAGGTGAAAGGATGGCACAGTATCTAGCCCGAAAAGGTGCAGGGGAGGGGGGCTGGCCAGCCACAACCCCCAACCTGCCCACTTCCTTTAGGACGTTCTGTACCACTTCTAGTCTCAGGCAAGAGAGCAGAAAAGGTGGCAGGAAGGCAACAGCTGTTGCCCTACTTATCCAGGCTGTTGGGAGAGTGCCAGGGCTGTTGGGCAGAGGGGACTCTTGGCGGCTCCCCCTCCAGGCCCCACCCCTGTACTCTGACCCAGTCTCCTCTGAGATTAGCCCAGGGTGGCCTCATCACAGGAGGGGTGGGGAGCAGGAAACCGGGATGTCCGGTCCCCACTCCCATCCCCTCCTCCCAGGGCAGCTCCTGGTGGGCAAGGGCGTAAAGTCGAGAGGAAGCCCAGATCTCAGGGGAGCTGCTTGTTTGTAAATCATTTTAGGGGAAGGGCAGAATAAGCAGATGTCTACGGTAAGAAAAAGCATGGCCAGCCTCCTAGAGGAGCAGACAGGAGCCGTTTACGGGACGCGCTCTCTTGATACACTGTGACTGGGAGCAAGAGCACCTGGCGGCAGAACTCACTTCTCTCTTCGGAGCTGAAGCAGCAGGCAAGACAGGGCCTCTGGGTGCTCTGCGGGGGAGGGCAGAGGTGGTCAGAGGGTTGTCAAATCCCAGGAAGAATGATCCCTCTCCCATCAACAGCCACTCGAGGGAGCAAGCACAGCCTTCCCCAAGGAGTCAGGAGGAACAATCCCTTGCTTCTACAAAGTTCTGAGCAGCCTGAGCCCCAGCTCGTGCCTGGCTCAGAGTGGGCCTGCCTGCAGGACTCATCAGGGAGCCCGGCCCTCTGGATTTCGCAGGGGAGGCAGCAGGGGTCCACTCATCCAGAAGGCCGGGGGGCCTCAACCTTGCCCCTGAGGGGCTGGGGTGGTCCTTCCCTCCATTCTCCCCGCCCACAGCCCTACTCACCTTTGTATTTGAGGTGTTGCAGGATGGGGATTATGGTCTCCAGGGGGATGTTGTGGGCCAGGAAGAGCTGCCAGGCACAGTACTGCTCAAAGGTCTCCCAGTCCAGGCTCTGGACTGTAGGAGACAGAGAAGGGGCGTACTTGTGCTCTCCTTCACACACACCTAGGGCTAAGCCACTGACTGCAGCACTGCAAGCCGGGGTGGTACACAGGTGGGGATACCGACCCCAAGGCTACAGATACTCTCCCTTTCCACACGGAGCATCATTTTCAAAGCCTTCACATTGTGTCTATAGTCCCACTAGCCCTGAGCTTAAAAACCAGAACCAGAGACGCTGCCCAAGACCATGGAGCAGGGCAGAGTGACCGTCTACCCCATTCTCAGCCCAAGCCAGCTCCGCTGTTAGTAGAAAACATTCAGGCAACCACACGGTGCTCCCCGCTCCCCCCGGCGGCCCGCAGGGTCTGCTCACTTACTGAGTATGTTGAGGACAGAATCCTTTCGAAACATAACTAGGTTCCCCATCATCACGTGGCAGACCAGCTCCTGGAGCTGAGGAGGAGGAGGAGGAGGAGGAAGAAGGCAAGACCCATTGGTTCTAAAAGAAGCCAGGAAGCCAGTGTGGAAGGAGAAGCAGGAAGGCCCACATTGGGGAAAACCCAGAGGAAGGGAAAACCTAGTTTAGAGGCTTGGGGAGGTCTCTGAAGGACACAGGGCTGGTGAAGAACAGGCGAAGGTTTGTTTGGGGCAAAATAGTTAAAGAAAACCATTTAAGTGGTTTCCATGCCCTGACAGAGAGGGAGAATGGGCAACTTGTCTACCTGGCCCACTCTGGGCCCCAACCCACACCAGCATGTGCCTAGGAAGGAGGGAAGGGCCCCGGGAGGCCGAGCTCTGAAACAGGGGTGTGGGTAGGAGAAAGGCAAAGAAAGAAGGGCTCTTCTGTTATAAATGGGGCGAATGAGTGGAGAGGAGGAACAGAAATGGGACCGCAGTTTGGCACAAGAAAACGCACAGGCAAAGCTGCAGCCCCCTGGTGCCCTGTATGTGGCAGAAAAGTCAATGGCCTGATCATTTTCATCCTGAGCCAAGGGGATGGCCAGTTGAGAGCTAAAAAAGAAACCCACCTCCTCGCTTCCCGTGTGGAACTGGAAAGCATGAGCCCCCCTGCCTCCATAGGGATCCATTTCTCTCCTAGCCCCCCGGCCTCAAGTGCACACAGGTGCGGCTCCCCCCACCCCCCAGGATGAAAGTGCCCTGTGCACCTGTGCAGAGTCAATAACGGCCACGATCATGTTCAGCAGCTCGCCACTCCGCAAGGTCTCATCTGGAAACTGGACAAAAAAGAGGGAAGCTGGGGTAGGAGTCCAGGGTGCATCCCTGACTTGGACCTCATCATCTGCTCCCCTTTCTTCCCAAAAGCTCGGGGAGTGGCTGGGTTAGCCAGACGTGGGCTCCTAACACAAATACCTAAAGAAAGATCCAACAGCTGCGAAGCTGGGACTCTAACTCTTCCAAAACCCAAATCTGCTTTTTGGGTGCCCATAGCACGAGGAGTGTGTGTGTCTCAGGAAAGCAATGGGGAGCCATTGCCAGAGCCAAAGAGGACTGGCCCTGACTGGTGAGGGCTGTGTGGCAGCAGTGACAACAAGTCCAATTTGTGCTGACCCTCAGCTGAGGAAGAGAAGGCACAGAGAGTCTGGGGTGCACAAGAGACAGGCCCGTCCTGGGGGAGGCCGGCTGACTAGGGAGGAAGCAGAGGAGGAAACTGCTCTGTGCTGGGCACATGCATCTGCCCCCTCCCCCCGTAGTTGCCGGCTGAGATCACAGTTCCTCTTGTCATGCCCACACTCCACGCCCTGATTTCCCTGTTCCCGGGAACTTTCACCAAGAGGAGGAAGAGCTGATACTTCCTCTGATGTCCCAGTTCCTAGAGAAGACGAGTGAATGAGGGAAATGAAAGTCGAGTCTCCACCACCAAGGCCTTGGTCTTTGGGAACCACTAGAGAAACCAAGGGTGAGCAGTCAGCTGGCAAGAGGGCCTGTGATGTGTGGACGTGGATTTGGCTGGGGGCCTGTCCTGGGTCCAGAGGATGGGGCCAAAGCTGAGAAGCCAGGTGTAGAGGCCCAGACCCCAACTCACATCACAAAGCACAGCAAAGGAACTCTGGGGGTCTTAGACATTTTTTAACCATTAATGGGGGAGGGAGGGCCATGGGCAGGTGTGGTGCTGGAAAGAAAAGCCCGGCGTGGCCAGCAGAGGTTGTACACAGAGACACGTAGTCTCATGAGCCCACCCTGCACAGCGGCCCTGTCCCAGTGGAATCCTGTCACTGACCTCAGTATAGATGGAGGGCGTGAGGTGACACAGCAGCCGCACGTCGTCTTCCTGGCAGGCCTTCATGTCCATCATCAAGCAGGTGTGCAGATCACCCAGCTGCGTGGCCTGGGCAAACGACTCGTACAGGTTCATCTTCCCAGCAGCAGCTTTGCTGCAAGAGCAGTAGGGCCTGAGCCAGCAGCCAAGCCTGGCGGCCAGCCTCAGCCTCCCCCTAAGCAGGCCCTCGTCGGCGGTCCCTTGGCTGCCCCTGATGCTCCCCCCCGCCTTCCTCAAGAATTTGGTGACAGAGAAATGAGGACATACTTTTCTCCCCCACCTCCTGCAGTGCCCCAAACAGCGCTGACCACGGCTACGGACGCTGCTAACCGGTGAGATTCGAACACAGGAGAGGGCTCAGCTTAGCCTAGAAAGCTCGCTCTCCTGCTTCCTGAGCTTTGAGCAATGAGGGCAGCAAGGCGGGGAGGCCCCCACTTCACATCACGTACAAAACAACCCAAAACGGGCCACAGGCCTCAAAGTGAAGGACTGAAATCACCTAATGCCCAGGAGAAAACACGGGAGAACCCCGTGACAGCGGGGGAGTGGAAAGTGGTGGAGGAAAACAGACCAGACTCTCCAAAATGGAAAACTTCCGTGTTTCAGAGGGCTCCGTGAGGGCGTAAAAAGAGAACCCGCAGGGAGAGAAAACACCTGCAAACCTCATGTTTCTTGAGGGACTTGTATCCAGGGTATATAAAAACAAAACTTAAGAATCAACAATAAAAAGATGAATGACTCCAATTAAGTAACGGAGAGGAGGGTCGCCTGGGTGGCTCAGTCGGTGAGGCGTCCGACTCCGGGTGTGGGCTCAGGTTGTGACCTCTGGGCGGTGGGATCGAGCCCTGCGGCAGACTCTGTGCTCAGCGTGGCATCTTGAGGATTCTCTCTCCCTGTCCCTGTGCTTGTCCCCTCTGTGTACACTCTCTCTCGCTAATAAATAAATCTCAAAACGAAATACAACAGGGGCGCCTGGGTGGCTCAGTGGGTTAAGCTTCTGCCTCTGGCTCAGGTCATGGTCTCAGGGTCCTGGGATCAAGACCCACCCGCATTGGGCTCTCTGCTCAGCAGGGAGCCTGCTTCCCCAACCCCCGCCCACCCCCCCGCCTCTCTGCCTACTTCTGATCTGTCAAATAAATAAACAAAATCTTAAAAAAAAAAAAAATAGGAGAGGGTCTGAACAGATATTTCTCCAAAGAAAACACGCCAATGGCCAATGACAAGCACATGAAGAGCAGCTCAGTGTCACCAGCCATCAGTGCAGATCAAAACCACCAACCCACTAGGATGGCTCTAACGAGAAAGCTGCCAGCCACAGGGGTCGGGAAGCCCGTGAAAGCCCCGGGAATGGGTCGCAGGGACTCCGTAAAGTAGTTTGGCAGTTCCTCACAGGGTTAAAGACGGAGTTACTGTTCAACCGGCATTTTACCCTGAGGTATATACACCTGGGAAAATCGGACACCTGCGTCCAGGTGAAAATCTGTATGTGAATGTCCACAGGAGCTCTTTTCACAACAGACAGAAAAGTGGAAACGAATCAGATGTCCACCGCTGGGTGAATGGAGAAACGAACTGTGGTACATCCAGACAGTGGAGTATTTGGTCATAAAAGAAGAAGTCCTGACACAAGTGACAGCAGGGATGACCCTTGAAGACATTACACTAAGTGACATAAGCCAGTCAGTCATGAGAAACCACATGTACGAGTCCGTTTATACGGAATATACAAAGGGAGTAAATCTGGAAAGACAGAGAGCAGATCCGTGGTCGACAGGGGTAGGGTGAAAGGGACAACGGGAAGGTGACTGCTGACTAGGACGTGGTTTCTCTTGCCGGTGATGAAAACGTTCTAAATTAGCCACCAGCAACAACTGTATAACTTTGGGAATGTACTTTAAACCACTGAATTATGGCTTTAAAGCTGTTGTTAAAAAAAAAAACAATAAACACTACACGGAAGGCCAGGTGATGACAGCCAAGGGCAGGAGAGTCAGCATACGTAGGAGAGGTTCTGGGGACCATACCCACCTGGCCCGCAGGTAGTACAGCAGGTGGTAGCCAATCTTGGGCTGTTTCTGGTAGAGCTCAGAGAGAAGATCCAGGAGCAGAGAGAAGCTGCTGTTGTCTTCCTGCATCTGACACAGGTTCCTGGAGGTGGGGGAAGGGGGGAAGGCAGCAGAGCTATATGTAGGGCAGATCCTCCTGTGGAGGCAGGAGATGTCTGTGCCCACTGCATGTCCCTCCCTCTGGAAAAAGGGTCCCATTCCCCCTGGACAGAAGCACAGGACTGCCGAGATGAGGACGGATGGCCCAGCAGTGTGTCTTACAGCTGGATCCTTACCTAAATATCAAGTAGAGAGGCTTTCCCACAGACTCCTCCAGGGACCTGCAAGAGGAGGGGGACATCTAAGAGTCCACATGAGTGGAGAAAATGCACTACAGGCAGACAATACAGAGGCTAGATGCCAGCCTGCTCCTTTCCAAACAAGAGGTCACCTTCTTGCTGCCCCAGAGGATCAGTAACGGAGAAGACAGATTCCCAACACATACCACAGTCTAGATAGTGACTGTCATTGAAAATGAGATTCCTGGGGCGCCCAGCTGGCTCAGCTGGAGGAACACACACCTCTTGATCTTGGGGTTGTGGGTTCGAGCCCCCAAGCTGGGGCTAGAGATTGCTTAAGAATAAAATCTTGGGAGCCACCACTGGGTGGCTCAGTGGGTTAAAGTCTCTGCCTTCAGCTCTGGTCATGATCTCAGGGTCCTGGGATGGAGCCCCCACATCTGGCTCTCTGCTCAGTGGGGAGTCTGCTACCCCTGCCACCTGCTGCTCTGCCTACTTGTGATCTCTCTCTCTGTCAAAAAAAACAAAACAAAAACCTTTTTAAAAAATAAAATAAATAAATAAATAAATAAAAATAAAATCTTAAAAAAAAAAGAAAGAAAGAAAAAGAAAATGGGATTCCTGCCCTTCTGAGAGGGTCCAATCCCACCTATAGCAGCAAAGACTGGGCACACAGGAAGGGGTGCTACTCTCTGCCCCATGCTCTGCATTCGGCAGACAAAAATGAATCCTTAAGTGAATCAGCACACATGAGAATAAAAACAAGTAAAGAGGGGCGTCTGGCTGGCTCAGTCGGTGGAGTGTGTGACTCTCGATCTCGGGGTCTGCGTTCAAGCCCCGTGCTGGGTGTAGATATTGCTTGAAAATAAAATCATAAAGGAAAGAAAACAACAAGTGAAGATTATTCCTCTCAAGTCTACAGCAAGACGCCTCCTGGACTAGGGCTCTAAGACCACACTTCTGGCTCCCAGGAGCCACTGGGTGGGCAGAGGGGTCAGGGAAGATGAGCCTTACTCTTCAGTGATCTCCTCAGGCAGCACCTCCCCTCGAAAGTGGGCCTTGAAGAGCTCCTGCAGGCAGGAAGCAAGCACAGACAGCTGCTCCGAGTCGAAGTCTTCCTGGGTGGCGTGACAAGTGACGGGTATCACCACATGACCCCACCCTTACCAGTCCCAGGACCCAGAGCCCCTGAACTCCATCTGCTTCCACCTCGGGGATTAACCAGAGGTGAGCAGCTGGGGGATGGGAGGGAGTCGGCTGCCTGGGTGGGGGAGTCCTGTGCTGGGTGGGATCTCCTCACCTCCAGGACTTGGTCCACGATTTCCTGCATGACCTCACACTGGGCCTCGGTGTCACTGTTGTGCAGAATTGAGAGGAAATCTCAGGGACATAAATGACAGCAGACGGCAGGGCACACCCAGCAAAGCACATTCACGCACAGATAAAATAAAGGATCTCTGTGGGAATCCTGGCTTGGGTTGGGAGACTTTAGGGAAGAATTTGCTACTCTCTGGGCAGAGGCCCTAAGAGAAGGGAAATCCCCATCCTCCTGCTTTGGTTCTCAGAGACTCATGTCCTCAGAATGTACAGAGTGAGAACCACGTGCTGAGGACCGAAGCTGCCCTTTGCCCTACCTGAGCCCCCCCAAACTGCAGAAGGCATGTCACAGGCCTCTGCTCCCTCTCCGTACTCCCAGTACCCCCAGGTAGCAGAAGCAAGCCTGAGGCTGAGCCTCCCACGGTGAGGACTGAAGTGGCGCGCACCTCCCCTTCTGCAGCTGGAGCACTTTGTCCCGTAGGGACTCGTCCAGTTGGTCAAGATAAGGGGTGATGTCCACTGGCTCCTCCACCACGGTCTCCTTGATGGGGTGGAAGCGGAACTCTCTCTTCTTCCCTGAAGGGGGTGTTGAGGGAAGCGGTCACCTGCCCAGGCCCCAGCAGCAGGGACAGCCCCACGCGCCAGTGCGCAAACACCCTGCATGTGGGCACACCCAGCCTGCGGAGCACACAACGGTGGGGGCCCCTCCTCCTTCTCTCTCCACTGCTTTGGGGCCGAAGGCAGGGCTCTGCGCCCAGGAGTCCCATCCAGAAATCCTACTAACGGAACTAACTCAGGGGGCCCAGGCGACAGAGAAGCTACAGAGAGCTGCTCCCGCCACCTGGTCCTCTTAGGGCTGATGTCATCCAGAGCCCCTTCGCTGCTGGGCCCACCTCTGCTGCTCAGGTCCTCCTCATCGTCACTGAAGGCTGCCTCTGCGTTGTCATAGCAACCCTCATCCTTGTCGGACATATGGTTGTCCATCTCCACGGAAACCGGCTCCTCAAGTTTGACTTGGGAGGAAAGAGACAAGGCATTTGATGGCCTCCTGTGACCTAAGACGCCTAACTCTCTAGGCTGGAGGCAGGTGGACTACAGACCCTGGAAGGACAGATATCTTGTCCTCACATCACCTCACAGAATGGTACGGGAAATGCCTCCTGTGCTTAGCTCGCACCGGCAAGTAGGTAAGACCAAGGACAGCCCCAAGTGCTCGTCACTTCAAAACCAAGTTGGGAAGTTCTGCTTGGTTTAACCCTTACCCCAAAACAAAAAAGTGTGTGTGTGTGTGTGTGTGTGTGTGTGTGTGTGTGTGTAAGTGGGAGAAAGACTTGAGACCTAACATGACCACCTCTCGTGAGGGCTTGGGGCCTGGGGATGGGAAGAGAGAGGAGTTGAATGAAGTTACAGTGAGGCAGACACATGTCCCATGAAAGCCTTCCCTATGGCAGGGAGGCTCCTGAGGGAAGACGCAGGAGCTGAGGAGGAAGAGACGTCAGTAGAAGTCAGGTGAGAAGAGAGGGAGAGGGAGAACCAAGGAAGACAACACAAAAACTCATTAAAGAGAAGGTGTGGTGGGCGCCTGGGTGGCTCAGTGGGTTAAGCCGCTGCCTTCGGCTCAGGTCATGATCTCAGGGTCCTGGGATCGAGGCCCGCATCGGGCTCTCTGCTCAGCAGGGAGCCTGCTTCCCTCTCTCTCTCTCTCTCTGCCTGCCTCTCTATCTACTTGTGATCTCTCTCTGTCAAATAAATAAATAAAATCTTTAAAAAAAAAAAAAAAAAAGGGAAGGTGTGGAACAAAAACCTGAAATGGACAGTCACAGAGGTAGAACAGCCCCAGGATGACATACGTAGTATCTCCATCCCTCTTCTCAAGCAGGTGACAGAATGGGAGGGCCCGTACCTTCTACCGGCGGGCTGGGCGAACTGCAGAACTCAGGAAACTTCTCCCTCAGCATTGCCCGAAGCTCCTTATCCAATTTAGGGTTGTCAAACAGGGGAGCCAAATGCCTGGGGGGAATGTGAATGAAGATCAACATCAGAGCTCCTCACTTCAGCTGGAGAGACAGGTCAACCCCTAACCAGTAGAGCTGGGCCATACTCAGATCCTTGGAATATGATTGCAAGACAGAAATTTCTCTGAGCATCAAGAGGACATATTCTTAGCAGTCTGAGGCAGAGCCAGTACTTTCTGTACCAGTCAAGAAAAAAGGGTCAGCAGTGGTAGGACATTATCTGAATGTGCCCGACCTAGTGACACATGAGAAAACAGTGCCTCCCCCCTGCTTATAGACACATAAAGTTCTTACGCCAAGACCCGTTTCTCCACAATGTGGTTGAGGGAGGAGAACACACCCTGTCGCACATGGCCCTCCAATGGTGGATAGAAGTTGGGAATGATCTGGAAAGGAAGAAAGGAAGCAAAGAATGGCACACAGCACAGAGTGTTCTGCTGAACCAGAGCTAAGAAGCTGCTTCAGTTTTGATCAGGAGACACTAGGGAGTATGGGTGCAGAAACGTCTGGAATGTTCCTCACCATTCCAGGTTGCTAAAATGGTTAATTCTCCCTAGACCTGGCTACTCCTGAGAGAGACCAGATTCTACCTTAAGCCATGATTCCTGAGGTCAAGAAAGACATGCAAAGATTCCATAGGAGATGGCAGGAACTGGAAGGGGAGCATTCCTTAACCTGGGGGGTAGGACGTACGACCACAGCTGCCCCCACAATGCAGGACACTGGGAAGAGCTACCTGTAGGCCTGTAAGGTAGAGGGACACACACTTACGCGGCACATGAAGTCCAGGAGTGTGGCAGTGATGGCTGGGTGCGGCTTCATGGAGTGGTGCATGACCAGGATGGCCGGTTCTGGGGACAGTGGAATGAAAGGGCCCCCACATCAGACAGTCTGTTCCCAGCTCCATGGAACAAGGCATCACTGCTTATGAATGGTTCGGGAGAAAGCTATATCCCTACCTCTTATACCCCCACTCCCACTGAGCAGACAACCCCGAAACAGTGCTGAGCCCTCATCTCCCTTGTCCCCAGCATGAAGCTTGGAGGACAGAGAGGACAGGAGAGGAAAAGCAAGGCGTGGTACAGTCCTGTGCCCAGGCGCCCCCCACCGGAAGCCAAAGCAGAAGGTCTAGGGCAGAAGTGGGGGAGTGAGGGGGCGCCTGGGTGGCTCAGTGGGTTAAGCCTCCACCTTTGGCTCAGGTCATGATCTCAGGGTCCTGGGATCGAGCCCCGCATCGGGCTCTCTGCTCAGTGGGAAGCCTGCTTCCCCTCTCTCTCCGCCTGCCTCTCTGCCTACTTGTGATCTCTGTCTGTCAAATAAATAAATAAAATCTTTAAAAAAAAAAAAAAAAAAAAGAAGTGGGGGAGTGAGCATTTGGCCTCACGAAAGGAATCTTCCTTCTCCATCAAGGGAGCACTGGTGAGTGACAGTGGAGCCGCCCTCGCATAAGCTGCCTCCCCCCACGCTGAGATTTTTGACTACTGTCACCAAGGCTAGGCGGGGGCTCAGAAGGCGGTCCTGGTCACGTACCTATGTTCATAATGCTGTCCTTGTCCGGGCTGAAGAACAGCCAGTCGTAGAACAAAGCCAGCTTGGCATTGGAGGCAGCGACATTTGACTGAAAGAGAAGTAAGAAGGGATGGCTAATTTCATCCACCAGCTCCCTTCAGAAGCTCAAGGCAGACTCCAGGGCCCCCACAACTGCTCATCTATGAGATAAACTCACTTCCTAGTGAGACAGGTGAACTCCCCAGGGGTGTGGGGCACACGAGTCTATGAGTGGCCATGTTCTCACTGACCAAGGGGCCAGGGATTGACCTGGGTTCCCATACATCCAGAAGAACACATCCCTGATCCTAGAAAAGGAGCCAGGGACCTGGCTGACACTCACTCAGACCAGGCCCTGGACTGTCCTTGCTGGGCTCCCCTGCACATTCCTGACTGAAAGACCCCCCAGAAACAGCCTATTTTTGTGTCTGAAATCAGCACATTCCAAGGACCCAGTCAGACAGGGGAGGTCAAAAGGCAACTAGGAGCCAGAGAGCAGACAATGTGGAGTTTCCCACCCAAGGAACAGGGAGAAAAATGCTGGGAAAGATGTGGCTGAGCCATGGAGTCCCTAGGTCTGCATTTAGTATCCAAAGCTGATGCCTAAAGGCTGCCCAGTGAGGGTCTAAGGAACACAAGCCCTGAATCTGAGGAAGGAGCCATTCCGAGCAATAACCATATATGGCTCCGAAAACTAAAAGGAAAGATGGGAGGCCTGAGAAATCTGGGCTTGAGGACCGGCAGTAAAGGTAGAGACGGACCCTCCCAACCCCAGCCCCAGACTGGGAGTAAGAGGGTGGTCAACTCTGAGAGACTCGGGCGGAGGTGGGACAAGGGTGGAGACGGTGAGCAGGAAAGAAAGTGAAGGCAGGGCCCGTGGGGTCAGGAGGCCCAGCGAGTCAGGAAGAAACGAAATAGGGGGAACTCAAGGAAGAGGCCCCTTCACCACCCGAGAGCCTCCGCCACACAGCCCAGCCCCTCACCGTGCATGTTGTCAGGAGCCAGCCAATGATGGCCCATCGGGGCAAGATATCCGAACTCAGCACTTCGTTGGACGGGTGGACGACCCCACAGATGTAGCGAATGAGGTCACAGCGCAGAGACTGACTGTCTGGGGTTGACAGGTACTGGCGCTGGAACCAATCCTGGTACCGCTTCTGTTGACCAAACCGCACCTGGAGGAAGGGGGCACTGGAGAGAAACTCGGAAGGAAAGCCAGGGTTTCTGGGCAGAGGGAAATGAGCACCATTCAACACCGGGCTTGACCCAACCCTCAGTCTCTTCCCTCCATTCATTCATTAACTCACTTTCTTCTTGGGTTCTCCTCTGGGGAGACTTCCTGACTGAAATCTCCCTTGACTGGGAGATGCGCCGAAACTCCTCCTCACTCACCTCTTACCAGCTGCCTTCGTTCCCACCACCCGCCTGATGTCCTACACGCTTCCCCCGAGCTGCAGCCCATTCCTGGCTCCCTTCTCCTGTTCTGGTCACCAAAGCTTCAGTCCTAAGCAACATCTTTTCTTATCCAACAGGGAGTGTTCCTTGACAATGAGAGCAGAGCCTGTTTGCCCCAGGACACTGACTGAGCGCTTCTGTCTCAGCAACCCACGGTACAGACCCTCCAAACCTTTCTGTAGCAACTCCTTCCTCCGATCTCACTCTAAAACGGTATGACAGCAACACTAAGTAAGAGGAAATCTGGTTTTCTCCCCTTCTATTCCCCAAGTTCAACCAAAACAGAGAGTAGAAGGAATAAAAAGAAAGATACGGGGCGCCTGGGTGGCTCAGTCGGTTAAGCACCTGCCTTCGGCTCAGGTCATGAACTGGGAGCCCCAGGATCGAGCCCTGAATCAGGCACCTGCTCAGCGGGGAGTCTGCTTCTCCCTCTCCTTCTGCCCCTCAAACTCTGATCAGGCTCTCTCTCACGAGTGACACTCTCTCTAAATAAATACAGTATAAAAAGAAAAGAAAGATACGTCCAGATCAACATCGTCTAGTAGAACTTTCTGCAACGATGGTGCCTCCTGAGCACTTAACACATAGCTCACGCAGCTGAGGTACTGAATTTTTAATTCTACCGATCTTTAGTGACTTTAGTTATTTAAAAAAATTCTTTTTAAGATTTTATTGATTTGTGGGGAGCCTGGGTGGCTTAGTGTGTTAACGCCTCTGCCTTCGGCTCAGGTCATGATCTCAGGGTCCTGGGATCGAGCCCCACATCGGGCTCTCTGCTCAGCGGGGAACCTGCTTCCCCCTCTCTCTACCTGCCTCTCTGCCTACTTGTGATCTGTCAAATGAAAAAATAAAATCTTAAAAAAAAAAAAAAAGACTTTATTGACTTGTTAGGGAGCGAGCGCGTGGGCACAAGCAGAGGGAGGTGCAGGCAGAGGGAGGAGCAGGCTCCCCAGTGAGCAGGGAGCCCGACATGTAGCTCGATTCCAGCACTCTGGGATTATGACCTGAGCCGAAGGCAGACGCTTCCCTGACTGAGCCACCCAGGAGCCCCCCCATCCCAATTTTTTTTTTTTTTAAGATTTTATTTATTTATTTGAGAGACAGAGATCACAAGTAGGCAGAGAGGCAGGCAGAGAGAGAGAGAGGAACAGGCTCCCTGCCGAGCACAGAGCCCGATGTGGGGCTTGATCCCAGGACCCTGAGATCATGACCTGAGCCAAGGCTGAGGCTTAACCCACTGAGCCACCCAGGCGCTTCCCCCCAATTTTTTTTTTTTTAAGATTTTGCTAAATCATCTCTACATCCAAAGTGGGGCTTCAACTCATGACCCCGAGATCAAGAGCCCCACGCTCCACCGACGGAGCTTGAACTACTTTCAATCACAACCCCTGGCTAGCGGCTACCACCCAGGAGAGTGCCTATCTGGACGGCGCTCCTGGATGATTCGGGAGGACAAAGTGGTCTAGGCCAGTGGCTTCCCAACCCCAGACCAGCAGTAGAGCCGCCGTTGCCTGGAAACTCTGTTAAAAACACAGATTCCTCAAGCAGATTCTCTGGGAGACTAGGATCTGGGAAGGTGTATTTTTAACACACTGCTCAAGCAATTCTGCCATAACAGCCACGTTTGGAAACCAGCAGGCCAGAGTTCAAGTGCAGCCAGAGGAACGGGGCCTTCCCAGAACAAACACTCTACCCTTCTAGAGCATGTTCCACGCTTGTAAATTCCATAATTTGTGTACGATTATTGGTTTAATGACAGTTTTAGACACACTGGAAGCTTCACAAGCGCTTGAGCTAGATGCACGTCTTTTACTCAACCCTGTGTTCCCAGACTGCAGCATCCTGCCCGGTGCCAGGCAGACCGGGTCCCCACCTGACCACTCTGCTGGTCTGCACTTGGAGGAAAGGCATCTATAGGCTGCAGGAAGAAGCCCAGCCGAGCTGCAGCTTCTGTTCCTGCTGCAAAAGCTTAGCTTACCCGGGAGGTCATGAAGAGGAGCTTAGTCTCCATGTCTGGGGTTAGACGACATGCTAGGAATTTTCTGGATGTTCTTGACTGAAGAAGTTGCAGGATACCTGAACCAAGTGTGTAAGGGAAGAGAAAGAGGGAAGCCTGAGGACTAGAAGGAAAGAAGGCAAGTGGGGAACCTGGGCCAAGTTCTGATGGCCAGTGGTCTTGCTCTTGGGGAAATTCGACAACAAGACCAAGAGAGGTCAAGCACAGATGCAAGTGGGGGGTTCTATCCAGCATCTGCCAACCCCCATCCCCGGGACCCAGGTATATTACTTCTCTTCTGCTCCTGGCCATCTGGAGCCCCCTACTCACACTATTCCAGTTGGCAACATGTAGGAAAGTTAGGGGGAAAACAGGGGAAACCCTAGCCTCCCTTCCTGCTCCTGAAGGTCCCATCCCTGGGTCCTGGGATCAATGTGGTGTTGTGGTATAAGGCACGGGCTCTGGAGTCAGACAGACCTGGATCCAGATCCTGCCTCTGACACTCACTAGCTGTGTGGCCTTGGGCAAATTACTTAATCTCCTTGAACCTCATTTTCTTTATCTGTAAATACGGAAAGTAAAATACCCATTTTACAGGGTTGTCCTGAGGATTGAAAGAGTTAACATGCATGGGTCTAGCACACAGTAAGCGCTTAAAACAACTCAACACATGTTCAATATGAGAGCAACACTACATAAGGGGGAACCAGGCCTGTCCTCTCCTTTCTGACTCTCCAGGACCCAGAAAGTGCTTCCATGTGCACACCCGTGTACAGGCACACACGAATCTACAGATACACGCGTACAGGTGGGGTGGGGACCCCGAGAAGGGGAAAGAGATGTCAGAAGGCCCTTGTCAGGGAGAGGCACACGGAGACTCCCTCCCCTGAAGAGAATGCTGGCTAAGTTGGATCCTCAGAACTCAGAGGCAAGACTGCTCCCCGGGAGAAGCATTCTCTCCCGAGGCTAATCCCAGTCCCTCGGCTGACTCAGTCTCACGAGCTGACCTCTGACTCCCCTGCTGGGCCTCGGGGAGGCTAAGAAGTGGGTCATCACCTCCCAAGCTGAAGAGCTGCAGGGAGGTCCACAGCCCCGGCTCAGTTTTTCTTAGGAGCGACGGCAGCCGGGGTCTGCCAAGCAGGGGCTGTCGGAGTCCCGTGAATTATGCTCCACTAGGCCATTGCCACATGCAGCTGTACCTGGCAGGACTTGCCCTGTCCCAGGCTTTCTGTATCCGGCTGCCTAAGCCTCTCCTACCCTCTGGCCTCCACCCTCTGTACTCATTCAGCATACATCCACTGATCTCCCAGCTCCCAAAGGCAGGGAGCCCAGCTTCGTACTTACCTGTGAACTGGGGACTTAAGGCCTGAGGGTTGTGGATAATATCTTTCCAAAGCAGCTCGAACTCTGGTATCCTAGCAACATTCTGAAGTAGTCTCACGAGGTCCCGGCCAATCATCAAACATTCCATGAACTTGATGGGGGGAGGAGGGACAGGAGAGAAGAAAAACACAGACTGTTTACCGGCTGCAGGGAGGACCAAGGAGCAGCTTGTTCTAGGGAAGGAAGGAAAGAGGGTCCCAGGAACAAGAGGGTTTCTTCTGGAACCAAAGGGGAAGAGCACTGGAGGCTGGGGACAGACCTCAGGAGGACAGGCTGTTGAGAACGACTGAAGCCTGCCAGCTTCCACACCAATCTATTCTCCTCCCCTCGCAGAAGGGCTGCGACCCGGATTGAGAGAGACCATTCCAAAAGGACAGGACAGGCAAGCTGAGCCCCAGACACCTTTCCCCAACCACTCCCCAGTCCAATAGAACAATCTGTGATAATGGAAATGATCTCCATTTCTATGCTGTCCAAAAGGATCACCATTAGCCACACGTGGCTAAGTCAACTAAGGAAATGAGTTTTTAAAATTTTGTTTAATTTTACTTAACTTTAATTTAAATGGCCACATATGGGGAGTGGCTACCAGAGTAGAGACCGTAGCTCTGGGATCTCTCTCAGATTTCACAGTGGACAGTGCCCACCTGACCACAGCCATCACGCAGGCGGGGAGGACGAGAGAACAGCGGTGGCTTCCGTCTGTGGTGTGCCGGAGCGTCTACGACACTGACCAGCAAAACCCCTAGGATGCCCACCCAACAGGCAGCCCCTCTAGGAGGCCGGGCTACTCTGCCCGGATTCCCCACCTCCCCCCTTCCTCTGTCTCAGAATGATGACAAAGCACCAGGCCTTGAACCACCTCTCTCTCTGAAATGGCATCTCTTGGCCTACGTCACCTCCCGGAACTCACACAGGTGTCCCAGCCCGGTTTCCTCCTCACCCGTTCCCGCAGCAGTGACAGGCAGAAGTCCACCTCCTTCTGGCGCAGGGCCTGGAGCTGGGCGGTCCCGTGGTGGTCCACGATGAGGCGGAGGTACGTGTAAACAGCCATGGCGATGAGGATGCCGCTCTTCAGCACCCACTCCCTGCAGAATGGGGGGGCACCTGGCACTGGGGCTCTGCCCGGCCCGTTCACGCTCCCTATTCACTGCCACGTGTGGCTCCGGGGCCTCAGCGACGCCCGGTGATTAGCACTGGGAGGAGGCTCTTGGGTTCCCGGAATGCCTGCTTACTACCTACCTTGGACCATCAACTGCCTGTGGGAGCGACAATCTCCCACTGCTCCTCCAGACTCCCAAGAGAGACAAGCACCGGATGAAAGCAACCTCTCTTTCCCCTGAGCAACTGCTCGATGGTTCACTGCTCAAGCGCAGAGCGCCCATCACCGCCTAGCACCGTGTGAGGGACGGGGACGGAGAGCACACCGCAGCTTCCTCCAGCTCAGAGGGCGGGGAGAGGTCTAGAGGCGTCCCTGTCAGCGGCTCTTACAGGGTGGCATGGGGACCGTCGGGGGTAAGACCCTGTGAGGACCTGGAGGTCTGAGGACACGCTGTGTCAGCCCTGCCACTGTGCCTATCGTCAGAGGCCCACCATGCTACACACCTTTCCTTGGACTGCCCTCTGGCCACTGCTCCCACTCACAGACAATGAGGCACCTGCTCTAAACCACAGTCTGAAAAGAAAAACACCATTGTGGACGGCAAAGCCTACTTTCCCAGGAGTTTTAGAACCTCCACGGGGGAAAGAGGGTGGTGAAGGAACGGTGTATTCCCTGCTGCTGTGAACAGAGTGCGGGGGAGGGCTCAGCAGGCTAGGCGCCTGCCTTTGGCTTAGGTCACTATCCTGGGATTCTGGGTTTGAGCCCCACATCCGCTGCCTGCTCAGTGGGAAGCCGGCTTCTCCCTCTGCTCTTGTGCTCTCTATCTCAAATAAATAAACAAGTAAAATCTTAAAAAAAAATAGAAATAAAAATAAAGCTGAAGACAGTGAAGAGATGACAAAAACTCTCAATACTGCTTCAAGCACCAGAACGGGGAGGGGTGCCCCCAAGCAAGTAGCTGCGAGGCCTGGCACCCCTGCTGGGAAGCAAGGAGTCAAGGAGTTTAATTAATCCAACCGGGCAACATCCTGATTCCGGAAAAGTGCTCAAGCCACCTAATTCAAAGACTGGTCTTTTCCTCTCACAGAATGAACACAGCAGCCAAGGACACAGCAGGCCCTCCCCCACCCGCTCCCTATCAACTCCGAGGCCCTAGAAACGTGGGGGAGGGAAGGAGGGAGGCTGTACAGGAAGGCAGCCCCCAACATCTAGGGACTCACTTGCACCAAGGGACCTGAGTTTTTGGAGGCAGGAGAAAAGGTCGGGCGGTTATCTAACACATGCACGGAGACCACGCTAACTGCCCAAATGAGGAAAATCAGTTTCCAGGAAGACTGTGAGCAGAGGTGATGAGTGTATCTGAATCCTGGGATGGGATCACGGAGAGAGAGAGAAAGTGAAAGCATCGGCGACCCGGACACTAGGAAGGCAGAGACCACCCCCCACCCCCACCCCCCGGACTCTGCCACAATCTCCCAGGTTGTGCGGTGGCAGCGAGCCGTGCCTGGGACGCTAGGTGGCGCTGCATGGCTCCTGACCCAGGCCTCAGCTCGGCCAGGGCCCAGGGCAAGTGTGAAGGAGGGAGGAGGTCTGTCCTGAACCACAGGACACACGGCCACTTGCAGCCCTTTCAGTCATCTGACTACAGTGGTGGCCTCGCAAAGAAACCAACTCAGAAGTCAAGCAACAGAGAGCGAGGCCACTGGACCAGATCTCTGGTCCTGTACTTCGATGGGAAAGGGAAAGAATTAGCCAGAATCCCCATGCACCCCTTTATGCTTTCTACCACTGTAGCCTCCCAACCCAGTGTGCAGATTTGAGCTGTATTCCCAGGCCAGTTACCTCGGCCTCCCACCGTGCCCCCTGCCACTTCAGCGAAGGGGTCTGGGGATTGGGTGGAGAGCCTCGAAAGGGAGAAAAGGGGTACCTGCCAGGCCGGGGCCACTGGCTGGTCCCACTCTGCTGAGGTCATTCTCCCCCATCTCCCCCCAAAGATAAACATTCCAAGGAGGTCTGGCTCAAAAATAAACCCTTATCAGATGAAACCAGCTTTTCCCGGGCTCTGAAGTATTTCAGCAAAGCCCTTCTTTCCCACCCCTCATCCCTTTGGGCCAGATCAGGGCATCGATTCCTTCGGTTGCCTCTCCCTCCCCCACCTCACCCGTTCTAACCCCAGGTGTTCTCAAGCCACCTGTCAGTCCTCACACCCTGACACCCACACGTGCTCCCGTCATGGCAGACTCTACCTCTGCTCCGTCAAGATATCCAGGACACTCTCTGCCAACCAGATATTTTTTGCAGTAACATCGCCACCTGATTTCAAAGGGGAAGAAAACAGAAGAAGAATGGCTCCGATTAGCGACTCAGCTAATCCCACACATTTCCTCACCCATCCTGTTTCCCTATCCCTGTTATCCTATTACAGAGGTTCCAAGTGTTGGAAAAACTGCCTTCTGTTCAGTCAGGCTTTAGAGCTTCCCCTTTGTGTCCTCAGAGAAAGGAAGGGAAATTCTCGATATTTCCAGAAACCAGAGCTGCTACTTTTCCACAGACTGGGGTCTGGAGCAAGAATACCCTGACACTGGAAAGGAAATGTCTGAGACAGAGACGTGAAGAAGGCCTGGCTGGAAGAAAGGGTGACATCTCAGATAGGGCCTGCGGTGCAGGTAACCAGTGACGGTGGCACTCTAGCACTGGAGTAACTCAAATCCCAAGTCAGGCTCATGACAAGCCCAGAGTTTCCTGCTTCCAGGTATCCTGGTCTTCGTGCTGGCGGTGGCACTCCCCGGGGCAGAAGGAACGTGTGGCAATGCCAGACCAGAGTATGAGGGTGAGAAGAGGACACCGAGGACCAGACTGGGGAGGAAATGCCAGGAGGGAAAAGAGCCAGAACAACACTACACCTGCTCTCCAGCCCTCATTTAAAAAGTCAGTATCCACACTGTCTGGAGGGTCATGCACATCAGAACAGGACCACCAGTGTCACAGGAATCCTGAAAAGGAAGCCGAGAACCAATGGGGACAGGGAGATGGCGAAGCAGAGCCAGTTTTAAACAGACACATGTGTTCTTGGGAGAAGAGGTAGTACAGGCAGGCCTCTTGGATATTTGAGGCTCAGACAGATGTCGCTGATGCCAAGGAGATAACAAAACCTAAATGTCAGGGTCTCTTCTGTGACACAGTCCCTCTCTCAAACCGGTTCCCATCAGATGTCATAAATATTTGGAAGCAAGCGTTCAAACATGGGGTGGAGCCCAGGAAGATGTCGGGTTTCTGAAAGCATAATGTAATGGGAACAAATGATCTGCCCTCACTTCTCTTCCCATTCCTTCTGGATCCTTCCAGATCCAACATGCCATGAAACCCCAGAGCGAGGACTGGTTAAAAGAGGCCAACTGTTCTATGTCAGGCCCTGTTTAGCAGAAACGGGAACAAGGCAGATGTACTGCTTCAAAAGACCCCATGTGAGTTTTTCATTTCTTTCTCCCAGAAGAGGCCTGTCCCAGAAGGAAAGAGTCGAGCGGCAACCCAGGAATGGAGACGCCCAGGCACTTAATCCTTCTCCATTGCCCGCATCTAGCCTTTGGGCTCCTCTCCTTTCTTCTTCTTTTTTATTTATTTATTTATTTTTAAAAGATTTTATTTATTTTTTTGACACAGAGAGAGAGAGAGAGAGAGAACACAAGCCGGCAGAGAGGCAGGCAGAGGGAGAGAGAGAAGCAGGCTCTCCGCCGAGCAAGAAGCCCGAGGCGGGACTCGATCCCAGGACTCTGGGATCATGACCTGAGCCGAAGGCAGCCACTTAACCGACTGAGCCACCCAGGTGTCCCATCCTCTCCTTTCTTCTTTATGCACTTGTCCCCAAACTCACCGGCAATCTGCTTCATGAACGTCATGCAGACGCCATCGGCCCCCAGGACCCCGCTCTTCACTAGTTCCCGTACCAACCACACCAACTGAAAGAGAGAGGAAAACGCAGGTGAAGAGAAGGATCTCTGAGTAAGGGGTGAATCCACATTACCGTTTAGGTGTACAAAGGTAGGGGTGTGTTACCCCCGATTTCTCCTTCCCTTCCCTGAAGGAGACAGAGCCCATCATCTAATCTGTCTCTGAGTTGGACCTCCCTTCTCCTGGCCTCACCTGAGTACGGCAGGTATCCTGCAACTTCAGGTACTTCTCCATGAGTATCTGGTTGATCTTATTCAGGACAATATTCATGCCGTCACGACTCACCAGAGCCAAGTCCCGGTAGCACTGTGAGAAGGAAGACTCATGAGCAGCTGGCCAACTGAGGACAGGCTCCCCCTTCCTCTTAAATCCCACCCATGGGACTCAAATGACAATGAAAGACCTTCTACAGGGCTCCTCCATCCCAAACCCACCCCTGGCCCTGTCACACAGGGTAAAGAGAAGAAACGGAGCTACTCTCTAAGAAGGCAGAAAAGCCTGCTAAGAAAGCCACCTTGTTCCCCTACCTCCCTCCTGAAAAAGTACTGCACTGTTTCATGTCACAAACGGAGCAGACCCAGGTGGAGCCCGTCTGCCTTCCACCTGTTGGGAAGGTCACTGCAGAATGGGTCTGGCTGACAGACCAGAAAGGACCCCAAAGAGGTTCTCAGACCTGTACTGACTCAGACAGATGAAGCAAAGAGCTAGGAGTATTAGGGAAGCGAACTGGGGACCAGGCCCCAGAAAGAAAGGGCAGGACAAAACTGAACCTCCTTAACTAAACATCATTCTTCTTTTCTCTGGGGTGCCCTTTGCTTCTGCCAGGCCCTGAAAAAGAAGGGGTCCTTAAGCACAACCAACCCTGGAAGAGGTGAGGGATGGTATGCCGACCTTCTTGGAGCGCTCCTGCTCCCCTTCCCCTGAGAGGCCTCTCACCCTGGCTCTCCAGAGACTAGACTTCTGGAGGAATGCGTCCGGTGGCCTCACTGGCCTGCAGAGGTCCACGTTATCAGGGTCTCCGCTGGAAGGGGAAAAGCAGGTGGGTGTCGCCCCACAGCCTGGGAAAACCCAAGGCAGCGAAAACCCAAGGCAGTAGCGCCTGTGATAAGCCAACACTCCCTGGGGTCGCGCCAGCACACTTGGCTGCACTTGAACCCCACAACCACCCTCTGAAATAGGTACCAGGCACTGCTGCCTTTATTCCTACAGATGAAGAAACAGGGCTAAGAGGGTAAGTAACTTGGCCCAGGTCACCGAAGAGGTAGGAAGAACCAGAACCCAAGTCCAGGTGGTCCCGTTCCAGACTCCATGCTCCTGACACCTCCGCACCAGCACCACAAAGAGCGGCAAGGAGAAGCGGCTCCCAGGGAGCGAGGGGGCGGTGCCAGGTGGCTTTGAGAGACCGTACTCCCAAGTGCCTTCCTCCTCCTCCTCCTCCTCCGTGTTCGAAGAAAAGTGCTCCTACTCTCTGGCCTGGGGGTGAGGAAGGGCTCCTGAGAGGTTACCTACTGTTACTTTCTCTTGCCTCTACTGCCCCTAAGTCAAATGTGTGACCTGATAAAAACACCAACATTCAGAGATCCCTCACAGGCCATGAACTCTTCATACCCAGAGGAGGATTCGATTCTCCTCTGACTCCACCTGAGATCAAGAAGTACAAGCAAGGGAGTGAGGGATGCGTAAGGCCACCCAGGGAACCACTGCCAACAAGCCAGTCAATAAAACGGGGTTCAGCCCTGGAGCGTCCTCTGGAGGTCTGACTTACAGGACAGGCAGAGAAGGGGGTGCAGAGAAGAGGAGGGGACAGAGAAGAACGGGGGCAGAGGCAGAGAAGGGGGGCAGAGAAGAGGAGGGGGGCAGAGGCAGAAGGAAAATCTATGTCAGGACAAAGACAGAGACCAGACTTACCAGAGTGGAGCCCTGTCTGTTCAATCAGAAGCAGAAATGCAGAATAGACCCCGAACAGGGAAAGAGGACAAGTCTCTCAGGAGACATGGGGGACAGACGAAAAGAGCAGAGATGGTCTGCCGAATCCCACGGGCCACGTGGGACCTTCCTGGCCACAGTGCTGCTAACACGCAGCTCAGCACCAGGGACCGCATCCTGATGCCGCCAGTTGCCTCCCCAACCTCTGTGCCAGTTTTCTGAGTGGCTTGAAAGAGAAGTAGGTGGGGAAAAAAAAACCCAAACCAAACAACTCAGTGGGGAACACGGAAGAGAAGCAGAGAGTCTCAAAAGAAAGGAAAGGTGGCTGGACGGCAGGGAGCTAGTGCTTCTGCCCCAACCGCTGGCAGGCGCGGTTCTCCAGCCTGGGCCCACGCAGCCGCCGACCTACCTTTGTGATCAACAACTCCCAAGGCTGGGTCCTTGACTCTTCGATGAAAAGGGACCTTCTCATTGATGCTCGACCTTGTCCTTTCCTCTAACTGCTAGAGCCTGGCCACTTGGCCTCCTACAGCCCCACGGCCCCCAGACGGCCTGCTCCCAGCTACTCGGCTCAGACATCAAACAGAAAACAAACTCAAAAACCGTAAGACAGCAGATGAAAGTTAAGAAAGTACAACTAGACCAAAACCCACCCCATGCACGTTCCACTCTCCCCCAAAACCCAGCCTGCTTTGTCCTTCACTGAGGGCTCGCATCCAAACCACCCCTGAGCCACCGCCAAGTCCTAGAGAGCTGGCCGCGGCGTCTGAACCTGCTCGCGGCGCAGGCGGAGGCTCCCCAGCTCCTGCTTCCCCAGAGCGGGTTGTAATGTGCTCAAGACTCGTCCCACTTCCACCAGTCCTCCTGGGCAGAGAAGACCAAGAGACCAGGTCTCTGCTCCGCCCTGAGGTTTCTGGTCCAGACACAGAGTCAACCCCAAACAAACTCTTAAACACTTCCCTTGTTTTAAGCCAAAGCCAAAAACAATGCACCAGAATCCATCTTTACCAGTAACTCCTACCTGAACCTTCTGCAAGACAGAAGGATTTCACAAGATAATCACCCTTTTACGGAGAAGGATCAAAGCACCTCAGAGACCGGTCACTAATCCTTCCCATACTCTGACTTGGCTCAAAGTCTCTCAACGAGTTACCACCAGCCAGATGCTCGGGAGCTTAACCCTCAGTTGTCCTCCAAACCCCCAACTCCACTGCTTTGTCTGAAGAGCCCTGACAGGGGCCTGTCAGCCTGATACACTCCGGGGAGGGGATTTACTTGGAAACAGCTCGTGTGTGAACACAATCCTGGTACAGGTGTCAACCAGCTATGAGGTCCAAGGAAAGGAAGGGCCTGGGCCACCCTCACGTGGCTGTCCCAGGTTAAAAAGACAAAGTGCCGGGGTGCCTGGGGGCGCTCAGTCTTTAGGCGGCTGCCTTCAGCTCAGGTCAGGATCCCAAGGTCCTGGGATTGAGCCACACTAGGGGCTCCCTGCTCAGTGGGAAACCTGCTTCTCCCTCTGCCACTCCCCCTGCTTGTGATCCTTCTCTCGCCGTGTATCTCTCTGTCAAATAAATACCTAGTACCCTGCCACGCCTACGTGGCCAAATTCGTGACTTCATAAGCCTTTGCAGTGGAGAGCGCTATGACCTTTCACTGCCAGGCTAGACAAAGACATAGAAACACCACGCGCCCTCTGCCTCCTTCACGAGGGTAAGGGGTTCACCCCAGCTGACGAAGATCCCACCATAAACCCAGCAGGATACACATATCTGCACTAAGGTGACTACATGAGATTTTAACTTCATTTATAAAAGTCTTTGCCAACCATTCATTCATTTATTTATTTATTTATTTATTTATTTGGCAGAGAGAGACACAGTGAGATAGGAACACAGGTAGGGGGAGTGGGAGAGGGAGAAGCAGACTTCCCGTTGAGCAGGGAGTCCAATGCTGGGCTCCATTCCAGGACCCTGGGATCATGACCTGAACCGAAGGCAGACGCTTGATGACGGAGCCACCTGGGCGCCCCATCCAACCATTTCTTTTAAACAGAGTAGCTAGACTGGAAGCTCCAAATTGTGGACATTCATTCGTCTTCAAGGATCTTGGCGATAAATTCAGTATGAAAATGAAATGTCAAATTAACGCACCAAGGTCCCAGCCCAGAAATGGCCTGGAACTCTAAGGACCAGTGAGCACCTGCTGTTCTACCACCTACCCTCATCTCATCCTGGACACTACCGCAGCTGGCATCCGAGGACAACAAACTCCTCAGGTTGCCATGCCCACATATCTTCCCCTGAGGTGAACTCAATGCCAGAGGGGGCATGGCCATCCTGTCCTTGGCCCTGGGGATGATTTTCTTGATTCTCCCTGAACAGATGATAATGTCTCTGACCTCCAGTTATTTTATAGGTAAACTGGGAGCAGTATGGAAAGAGGGGACAAAGTCACCAATCTTCTGAGAGGATTAAATGAGATCTTGTCTGGATGGAGCCCAACACAATGCTGGGCACAGAGCATGTGCGTCTTCTTCCATGCTTGTTCAAGGAAGGGCCAATAACAACACTGAATTTCCGCAGCTCCTCTCTGTTAATGTCATATAGTTAATGCCAGATACCAGTCATATACTTCTAACCCATTGCCCCAAGAGTCCCAGGACACAGAACTGCTGGAAAAGGTAAATCGGGAGAGGAAAAGACAGAATTTTGCTGCTTTATTATGGAAAGAGTGGAATCCAAAGAGAACATCCTTCCCAATCCCTCACCCCAGGCAAGGATCCCACTTTAACCATTCCACATAAAGGACACTCTCCTAGCTGTGAAGACCCCAGCCTAGTTTTTACACAGTATTCCTGAGGAAATCTGGCTCCAGTCGGTTCCAGGGTCCTCTTGATCACTACACCACGGCTGCATCAATCATCAACATTAAGCTGTTAAATCCTGGGGCACCTGGGTGGCTCAGTGGGTTAAAGCCTCTGCCTTCAGCTCAGGTCATGATCCCAGGGTCCTGGGATCGAGCCCCACATCGGGCTCTCTGCTCTGCAGGGAGCCTGCTTCCTCCTCCTCTCTCTCTCTCTGCCTGCCTCTCTGCCTACTTGTGATCTCTGTCTGTCAAATAAATAAATAAAATTAAAAAAAAAAAAAAAAGCTGTTAAATCCTATGTGCTACAATGTTAACCCTACTTTATATCCACCTGCCAATGACAGAACCTGCAAACTACAGGTCATGCTCTTCTGGATAAGAACTCCCAATGGACTTGGTTGTACTTGTTCTCTTCTCTGGATTAAATTCCAACTCTCATAACCTTGACCCATCAATCTACAATGTACAACACTTCAGATGCTTTTCCATCTCACAAATGCTTTTCTTGCCCCTTAGCTTCAGAATCTAGATAGAGAAAGGATCTGAGTCAGAATGACCAATTTATTGAAAATAAAAATAGAGTTGTAAGCTTATCAGGACAACAAGGTGATCGAGCTCTGGTCAATGGGTTTGGCATTATGCAGCAAATCTTTGAGTCCCACTGTATCCTCAGACCATCTGAGGGGAGTCTGTGGGTCCAGAGGAGGGAGTCTTACCTTCTGGGCTTGGGCAGGTTCAGTGAGGACAAGGGTGAAGAGGCCCAGGCAGATTTCCTCATGCTGGGGGGGGCCTTTGCATACCTAGGATATGAGGAAGGAAAAAAACTAGTTGTTTCTCACAGGAGGAAAGTTCTTGAGCACAGTTTCTCCCAGAAAACTTGGGACTCCTGAGTAACCCACAAAGGAGAATCATTAACTCTTCTGATGATCTCCTTCTCCTAAAAGCAATGAAGCGTCTGTTTCAGGAGAGAGGTGGAGTGCCTGGGTGGCTCAGTGGGTTAAGCCTCTGCCTTCAGCTCAGGTCATGATCTCAGGGTCTTGGGATTGAGCCCCACAATGGGCTCTCTGCTCAGCGGGGAGCCTGCTTCCCACCCCCTCTGTGCCTGCCTCTCTGCCTACTTGTAATCTCTACTGTCAAATAAATAAATAAAATCTTAAAAAAAAAAAAAAAAACAAAAAGAGAGAGAGAGAGAGGTAAAAAGAAAGAACAGACCCTGCTGTTTTCTCCAAGGCTTGATGCATGCCACAAGCAGAAAACAGAAGGAGTGTTTGTTTTTTTAAGATTTTACTTATTGGGGCGCCTGGGTGGCTCAGTGGGTTAAAGCCTCTGCCTTCGGCTCAGGTCATGATCTCAGGGTCCTGGAATCGAGCCCCACATCGGGCTCTCTGCTCAGCGGGGAGCCTGCTTCCCTTCCTCTCTCTGCCTGCCTCTCTGCCTGTTTGTGATCTCTGTCTGTCAAATAAATGAATAAAAAACCTTAAAAAAAAAAAACACAAAAAGATTTTACTTATTTGTTTGACATACAGATAGCACAAGCAGAGGGAGCAGCCGGCAGAGGAAGAGGCAGAAGCAGGCTTTCTGCGGAGCAGGGAGCCTGATGCAGCGCTGGATCCCAAGACCCCAGGATCATTACCTAAGTCAAGGGCGCCCACCCAACTGACTGAGCCACCCACGTGGCCCTAAAGACTGTTTAAAATGGGAAAAAAAGGTTGGGACGCCTGGGTGGCTCAGTTGGTTGGGCAGCTGCCTTCGGCTCAGGTCATGATCCCAGCGTCCTGGGATCGAGTCCCACATCAGGCTCCTTGCTCTGCAGGGAGCCTGCTTCTCCCTCTGCCTCTGCCTGCCATTCTGTCTGCCTGTGCTTGCTCTCTCTCCCTCTCTGAGACAAATAAATAAGTAAAATCTTAAAAAAAAAAAAAAATTAAAAAAAAATTTTTTTAATGGGAAAAAAGGGACACCTGGGGGTAAGTCAGTGGCATGTGCAACTCTTGATCTTGGGTTGTGGGTTTAAGCTCCACAGTGGAGGTAGAGATTACTTAAAAATAAAATCTTTATTCTCCCTCTGCTTCTCCCTCTCCCTCTGCCTGCTGCTCCCCTTGCTTGTGCTCTGACAAATAAATTAAAAATTTTAAATAAAATAAAATAAATAAATAAGTAAATAAAATGAAATCTTTGGGATGTCTGGGTGGCTCAGATGGTTAAACGTCTGCCTTTGGCTCAGGTCATGATCCCCAGGATCGAGCCCCCCATCAGGCTCTTTGCCCAGCAGTGAGCCTGCTTCTCCCTCTGCCTGCTGGTCCCCCTGCTTGTGCACTTGCTCTCTTCCTTTCTCTTTCTGACAAATAAATAAATAAAAATCCTTAAAAAAAATAAAACAGAATAAAATCTTTAAGGGCACTGGGTGGCTCAGTTGGGTAAACATCCCACTCTTGGTTTTGGCTCAGGTCACAATCTCACGGGATCTCACAGAACCCAGCTGCATCAGGCTCCACACTCAAGGTGGAGTTTGGCTGAAAGATTCTCTGCCTCTGCCCCTCCCACAACTCGCGTGTGTGCACACTCTCTTTCTCTCTCAAAATAAATAAATACATATTTAGAGAAAAGAAAACTTTAAAAAAATAATAAATAAAGCAGAAAAAAAATCCCACCGTACCACATTTACCAGACCTTAATAGCCTTCAAGAGGGAGGGAGCTACAGAACCGTTCACGGTGTAACAGGCATACATATCAAGTCAAGACCTTAGGCAAATCATTGAGTCCGTGGTATTTGTAAGGTGAAGACAACAAATATAATATACTACTAATAAAAAGGAAATACTAAGCATTCACTATGTGCCTGGAATTACTGAGAACTTTACCTGTACTATTTAAAATCCTTTCAATATCACAGATTAGGAAATATAAAAGGTCATGGGGCACCTGGCTGGCTTAGTCGGTTAAGCATCTGACTGGACTTTGGCTCTGACTCTTGATTTAGTCCTGACCTCAGGGTTGTGAGATCAAGCCCTTGCATGGGGCTTTGTACTGGGCGAGGAGCCTGCTTAAGTCTCTCTTTCCTTCCCCCTCTGCCCCTCCCACCCTACAAAAAAAAAAAAAAAAAAAAAAAAAAAGGAAATGTAAAGGATCAAATATGTGAGAATAATTTGCAAAGAAAAAAGGTCACTACAGAACTAAGAGTTATTTTTATTTTATTTTTTTTTTTAAAGATTTTATTTATTTATTTATTTGACAGACAGAGATCACAAGTAGGCAGAGAGGCAGGCAGAGAGAGAGAGGAGGAAGCAGGCTCCCCGCCGAGCAGAGAGCCCGATTCGGGGCTCGATCCCACAACCTGGGATCATGACCCGAGCCGAAGGCAGAGGCCTCAACCCACTGAGCCACCCAGGCGCCCCTAAGAGTTATTTTTAAAAGTTGTGACTTAAAGACACATAAGCTCCAAGGGCTGGACTCCCACAGTGAAACAGAAAGAGGAGCTGGGAAGTCTGGTTCGGGGAGCCGAGATATGCACTTCAGTCCCCTAATTCCCAGCCACGTAAATCCTATCTTTTGGGTCACATCTCAAAGCTTCCAGCGCAGGGGTAACGGGCAGGGGAGAGCGTTATACTCACGTGAGCATTGAGGGCGTCATTGGCGTCCCTCTCTGAGATGCCAGCGGTCATCGATGTCACAATGCTCATGCACCTTTCTAACCTCTGTGAAGGGGTGAGACAAAGTTCAGAGTGTGTCATACCATCACCTATAAAGTATTTCTGACCCCAAAAACCAGGGTGCCTGGGTGGCTCAGTCATTAAGCATCTGCCTTCAGCTCAGGTCATGGTCCCAGGGTCTTGAGATCAAGCCCCGCATCTGGCTCCTTGCTCAGTGGGAAGCCTGCTTCTCCCTCTCCCACTCCCCTTGCTTGTGTTCCCTCTCTTGCTGTCTCTGTCAAATAAATTTTAAAAATCTTTAAAAAAAAGAAATTTAGGGCGCCTGGGTGGCTCAGTGGGTTAAGCCGCTGCCTTCGGCTCAGGTCATGATCTCAGGGTCCTGGGATTGAGTCCCGCAAGGGCTCTCTGCTCAGCAGGGAGCCTGCTTCCCTTCCTCTCTCTCTGCCTGCCTCTCTGCCTACTTGTGATCTCTCTCTGTCAAATAAATAAATAAAATCTTAAAAAAAAAAAATTTAAGGGCGCCTGGGTGGCTCAGTGGGTTAAGCCGCTGCCTTCAGCTCAGGTCATGATCTCAGGATCCTGGGATCGAGTCCCGCATCAGGCTCTCTGCTCAGCAGGGAGCCTGCTTCCCTTCCTCTCTCTCTGCCTGCCTCTCTGCCTACTTGTGATCTCTGTCTGTCAAATAAATAAATAAAATCTTTAAAAAAAAAAAAAATTTAAACCTCATCATACCTCTAAATCTAACTACCAATTTAAAGTAAAGTTAGGGGCACCTGGGTGGCTCAGTGGTTAAGCCTCTGCCTTCAGCTCAGGTCATGATCTCAGGGTCCTGGGATCGAGTCCCGCAAGGGCTCTCTGCTCAGCAGAGAGCCTGCTTCCCTTCCTCTCTCTCTCTGCCTGCCTCTCTGCCTACTTGTGATCTCTGTCAAATAAATAAATAAAATCCAAAAAAAAAAAGAAAAATGTTGTCTCCAGACCTAAACTGCCTAGGTTTGAATTAAAAAAAAAAAAAAAAAAAAAAGCCTCGGCCTTCCGCTCAGATCATGATCCCTGGGTCCTGGGATCGAGTCCTGCATCGGGCTCTCTGCTCAGCGGGGTACCTGCTTCCCTTCGTCTCTCTCGGCCTGCCTCTCTGCCTGCTTGTGATCTCTGTCAAATAAATAAATAAATAAAATCTTTAAAAAAAAATAAAATAAAAGAGGATTAAGATTATAGCCCACGGTGGGGGAGCGGGGGGGCTCAGTCCTTAGAGTATGACTCTTGATCTCATAAATTCAAGAGGACATAAATTCAAGCCCCATATTGGGTGTAGAGCTTACTGGAAGGAAAAAAAAAAGAGTTTATAACCCACTGAATAAAATAAGAATCCAAGCTAATAGGTACACACATAATAAAGAAGGGAAAGCTCTGCCTTATAGCAGAATGCCAACTAATAAATCCCTAAGGAACAAGAGGAACAAAAAATGATTCAGGGAAAGGTCACCAACAGGTACTAAACCAGAGGTGATACTGCACAAGGGGATATTTATGTGGGTTCGAAATACTTAATACACAGGAAAAAGAGTAACTGCAGGAAATTCTGGAGGGTACCACCTTAACCAAGTGATCAAAATTAACATCCCGAACTCCTGACACTGCATATGCCTCGGCAGGGTGCCCTGAAGAGGCTGGAACAGTACTTGTATGGTTTTCTGGCCAAAAAATGAATCATCTTAATCTAACCACGGAAGAAATCTCAGACAACCCAATATGAAAAATATTCTACAAAATAACTGACCTGTCAAAAGTGTTTAAGGTCATGAAAGACAAAGGAAGATTAAGAATCTGCTTCAGGGTAAAGAGAGAGCACATCTAAACTCAACTTGTGATCCTGGACTGCTACACGGACATTCCTGGGACAAGCGGTAAAATCGGAGCATGTTCTGTAACAGCAGCACATCGCAGCTGAATGCCCAGTCCGGACAACAGAGCAGCAATTCCGTTAACTGACGATCTCTGTTCTCAGGAAATAGACAACGAAGTATGGAAACCCTCAAGGCTGCAACTGACTCTCAAAAGGCTGAAACCGTGTCTGTGCGGAGAAACAGTGTTAGTAACTGCTGAGTCCGGGTGAAGAGTCTGTGAGAGTTCTACGTATTATAATTTCTCTAAGCTTGAAATAATTTTTTTTAAAGATTTATTTATTTGACAGAGAGAGAGACAGTGAGAGAGGGAACACAAGCTGGGGGAGTTGGAGAGGGAGAAGCAGACTCCCCGCCAAGCAGAGCCCAGTGTGGGGCTCAATCCCAGGACTCTGGGATCATGACCTGAGCTGAAGGCAGACGATGCTTAACAACTGAGCTACTCATGAGCCCCAGCTTGAAATTATTTCAAAATAAAAAGCTGTTAAAAAAAATTAAAGGAAGGGGACCTGGGTGGCTCAGTCATTAAGCGGCTGCCTTCCCCTCAGGTTGTGATCCCAGGATCCTGGGATCCAGCCCGGAATGAGGCTCCCTGCTGGGCAGGAAGCCTGCTTCTCCCTCTCCCACTCCCCCAGTTTGTGTTCCCTCTCTTGCTGTGTATCTTTCTGTCAAATAAATAAAATCTTTAAAAAAAAAATTGAAGAAACACTGAGGCACCTGGGTGGCTCAGTGGGTTAAGCCTCTGCCTAGGTTATGATCTCAGGGTCCTGGGATCGAGACCCACGTAGGGCTTCCTGCTCAGCAGGGAGCCTGCTTCTCCCTCTGCCCCTAATCCCACTCATGCTCTCTCTCTCTCTCAATAAATAAAATCTTAAAAAAAAAAAAAATTAAAGAAACATAATGGGGCATCTGAGTGGCACAGTCAGTTGAGCAACCAACTCTTAGCTTAAGTCACGATCTCAGGTTGCAGGACTGAGCTCCACTTTGGGCTACGTGCTCAGCAAGGAGTCTGGTTAAGACTCTCTCTGCCCCTCCCTCTGCTCTCTCTAAAATGGATAAATACGGGCACCTGGGTAGCTCAGTTGGTTGAGTGACTGCCTTCGGGTCAGGTCATGATCCCGGACTTCCAGAATCGAGTCCCACATCGGGCTCCCACCTCCTTGGGGAGTCTGCTTCTCCCTCTGACTGTCTCCTCTCTCATGCTCTCTCTCACTCATTCTCTCTCAAATAAATAAATAAAATCTAAAAAAATAAAAAAAAAATAAAATAAAATAAAATGGATAAATAAATCTTTTAAAAAGTTAAAGAAGCATATCAATCAAATGCAATGTGTGGTGCTTGTCTGAGCACTAATTTGAACAAACCAGTTATAAAAAGGAATTTATGAGACCGTCAATTTGAACAATGAATATTTTATTACACTGAAGAATTACTACTAATATTTTTGGTATTACATCATGGCTATGTTAAAAAAAAAATCCTTCCCTCATAGACATATATATAAAGTAATTTGCAGATGAAATCATTTATCTTGGATTTATCTTGGATCTGTTTCCAAATGACTCAGTGGGTTGGGCGTCTGCTTTCCGCTTGGGTCGTGATCCCAGGATTCTGGGATTGAGTCCCACGTCAGGCTCCCCGCTCAGCTGGGAGCCTGCTTCTCCCTCTTTCTCTGCTCCTCCCCTCCTTGTGCTCTCTTGCTCTGTCAAATACATACATAAAATCTGTCCCCCCAAAAGCTAAAGGCAAATTTAAAAAAATGAGTGTGAGGAAAGGAAAGGAGAACAAAAGGCCAAATTTAAAAAAAATTTTTTTTTTTTTTTTTTTTTTTTTTTTTAGATTTTATTTATTTGTCAGAGAGAGAGGGAGAGAGAGCAAGCACAGGCAGACAGAATGGCAGGCAGAGGCAGAGGGAGAAGCAGGCTCCCCGCCGAGCAAGGAGCCCGATGCGGGACTCGATCCCAGGAGGCTAGGATCATGACCTGAGCCGAAGGCAGCTGCTCAACCAACTGAGCCACCCAGGCGTCCCAAAAGGCCAAATTGACTGAGCCTCTGGACAAACCAAGGTGGAGACAGGTGCACTGAAGTCCACCCCAGAGGCACTCCAGTTTCAAAGGCCAACACATGCTCAATGTTCTAAGGAGACCTTAGTCACTGGCCCCTGTTCCAAACAAACATTTAATACTAAATATGAGAAGATACTGACAACTGTGTATCATATTAAATTGGTGAGCCTCTCCATTATCACCACCTAAAGTACTTCCCAAGTCCTTTAAAACTTTAGGACTAACCCCAAAACTATTTAAGGAAAACCAATTCCCAGTAATGGTGATGCTGGCAAATGGACAAAGGCAGGCATTTTACCTCCCCCTAACCCTACAGGTCATTATAAAACACCCTGCAGAGAAGAGGTTCTGCTGCAGTGCTGAGAAGAACCCATGACGAAGGACAAGGGAAAAGGGGTGTAGGAATGAAAGGCAACCCTGTGTCTCCCTTCAGCATCATTCTAAGGTTGCGTATACCCATCCCTAACCAAGAGCACAAGGTGGCACAGAGTAGAATGGAGAGTTAAGGCAAGGAGCTCCCACAGCCTCAAAACTCTGACCTGCATTAGGCCCAAAGCTATGCAGATTTGAAGGTATTACAACTTCACTGCCCGTCCGGTCTGACTACCCTCCAAATTAGGTCAGCTCTGCACACTCAGCCTCCACAGGGCCTGTGTACTTGTGAAAAGGAGCTGTGAGATCACAGGAAAGCAGAGCTGTGAGATCCGGCACTACCTGGTCTGGCTCCCACACGAGGAGGAGAGGGGAGGGAAAACAGCAGGCTGGATTTTCCCTTTCTGAGTCATATCCCTGTCTAACCCAAGACAGCTGTCAGTGTCGGGGACTCAGATCCCCCAGTAGCTAAGCCTGCTTACCCATTCCAGATACTGCTTCCTACTCAAAGGAAGGAGTTTGCCGAACCAGCAGAGATGCGAGAGGTCAAACAGCGGCCAGCTAATGAGCACACCGACGAGCGTGGTATGGAAGGGTGCCCCCCACCTGCTAGACTTAAGCTAATCTTGGGTGAGTTCCTTAGCCTCTCTAAACCCTGGTTTTCTTACCTGAAAAACAGAAATAGGGGCACCTGTGTTGTTCAGTCGGTTGGGCGTCCGACTCTGTTCCAGCTCAGATCACAATTTCAGGGCTGTGGGACCGAGTCCCTGGGCAGGCTCCGCACACAGCCGGAGGTCTGCTGGAGACTCTGGCTCTGCCATGCCTTCTACCCCTCCCCTACTCGTGCTCCTGCTCCCACGCTCTTGCTCTCTCTCATAAATTTTTTTTAAAACCATGTTTGTTTAAAAAAAAGAGAGAAATACCACAAGGTTGCTCTGAGGATTACACAAGATAACAGACGTGAAAACACCCAGCACACAGTCTCAGTTAAATTATAATCTGTTGGGGGACACCTGGGTGGCTCAGTGGGTTAAGCCTCTGCCTTCAGCTCAGGTCATGATCTCAGGGTCCTGGGATCGAGCCCCACGTCGGGCTCTCTGCTCAGCGGGGACCCTGCTTCCTCCCTTCTCTCTGCCTGCCTCTCTGCCTATTTGTGATCTCTGTCAAATAAATAAATAAAATCTTAAAAAAAAATTGTAATGTTCCATTTGTGAAAAAGTTCAGCAACCACACAACCCAACCTGTGAAGACCAGACCACTCCCCGGCATCTCCTGCTACCACTTCTAATGGCATGTCCTTGAAGATTCCGGAAAACTGAGCCCTCCTACTACAGGACACGGGTCAGTCCCTGACCAGGCTGAAAAGCTTCCTAATAGCCCTCTGTAAACTTTTGCCTTCTAGGAGAGAAGAGGAAGGAAGGATAAGGGAGGTGAGGGGAGGCCCAAGTGCCGGACCCTGTACCAGGATCCTTACACGTGAGGATGAGCCTATGTAATGGCCAACTTATGTGTGGCTGTGATCTGACACACAAGAGACCTTGGGCAGAACCAGGTTTCTCAAGGCCCCTCCTTAGTCTAAGCTCCACTCAGAGGCTTGACTCAGTTCTATGGGTCACTGCCCAGTCAAGAACAAAAGTGGCCTCTTGGAACAGGGAGGCCCAGCTAAGGATGCAGGAAGTAGGGAGAGTCCAGAATTTGGATGCATGGATAAAAGTGATGAGGAAAGAAATGTGAGGGCGATTTCTAGGCAACAGAACTGTGGAAGATGCTGCTCTTCGCAAACTACAGAAATCACTTTTTCAAACAAGGATGGGAGAAGGAATTACAAATCGTTCCGAGTGAAAGAAGGACCACCACCCACCAAAGAGGCCTATAGGAAGTCAAATCCCTACAATCAGGTAGCAGTAGCCCTCTTCCCCACCCCAAGTCCCCTGAGGCCCTTAGTAAACTTGGAATCCTACACGCAGTTGCCAACAATTACTGGCAGAGCGGCTCTGTTCAGAGTAAGCCCTCCAAGACAGCACCTCAGAGAGCTGAGAAAATGTTTACCATCTCTAGGAGCTTCTGAAATAACTTTTCTAGTACCAAGAGTACCTGCCCATGTTCTCCACGACAGCAGCAGTGGACTCAGCGGGGCAGAGTAGAGGAAGGCCTTCCAGGTTGCCAGTATATACCTGAAGCTTGGGGCTGAAGGCAGAGAAATCCCTCTAACCTCCCAGTTTCCGGTCCCTCAAACGGGTGAAAAGACGGTCTGGTAAATTATGTATTAAACAGTGGTCTCTTATGGGAAGTCAGTGGCCCTGAAGGAGCAAAGTCCACTGTCTTCAGGAAAAGAAGGTATGTTTCAACCTACAAAATCCCCAAGAGCCCACATCAGTGAGGAGTTACTGAATAAGCTGGTTTCCAAGTACTCTATAGCCAAGAGTCACTTCTAAGTGCAATGAGGATTTCAGGGGAAAAAATTAGAGATGGCTCAAAGCCTGTTCCCTGGAGGTTCTTCAGAGACAAGAGATGAATTACCCCTTGGAGCAAACCTGAAAGGGGCGCACCTCTACCCAATGCAACCCTAAGACCTGTCCATCATTTAAGAGGAAGTTCTGACTTGTTTAAGCCATAGTTCCGCTTTCAGCCCGACTTCAGAGTAGACCAGGTCCTTCCCAGCGAGGAATGAGCTGGAGCCGCGGAAAGGAGACTAGCTGCATGTTCTAAACGCCTCCAATCTCTGGCCCTATTTTTATCTCATTCCCCAACTTGGAATGGGATAGCCAAGAATTTCCCCTTCAAAGAGAGAAACAGAGCCAAAGAGAAGAAAGGACACAACGAATGTTCCCTTGAGTAGAAGATTCACAGTTCCCGGCTGGGACGCTCTTCAGCATCGTGTCTGTCCCTCAGGACTCTTGAGGGACCTTTCCTCACCACACCCAGCTACAACGACCCCAGGCTCTTTACTACCAGGTTTTTGAGGTGCTTTTTTTTTCACCCTTCTTGTGGGTATGCTAACTCAGTCTTCAGATGAGAAGCTCTGCCAAAGCAGACTTGGGTCTCCCTCATCTATATTCCTAGGAGACTGCACACAGGAAGCACAGACAGTTAAGAAGCGACCTCTGTGTTCCTGGGCAATAGGTACGCCTGCGATGGAAAGTACCACACCAGAACAAACACAGACCAGTTATTCAGCAGCAGGTTTTGATAACTTCTGCATACAGAGCTCTGTGGGGAGACCCAGAGGAAGAAGCCAGTAAGTTTTTCCCTTAGGGACACTCTGGTCCCGTGGGAACCATACACATGTGTTAAAAATATGGAAAATTCAAATGCAAAGGGTAAAGGCCAAAAAAGGAAAAGGGGAAGCCAAGAAATGCTGGGAAACATCTATACCAGGAAGGATAGGAGGAAAACACAGAGAGAGAGACCTTCCCTGCCCCTTCTCTCTGGAAACAGTTTAAAGTTCATTCTCAGTCCAAAAAAACAAAAAAATAAATGCTTCCTCTCTTTCATGGTTCCCTCCCACCATATCACTGAGTTTGCTAGCAAACACATCACTGTTCAGAACAGGACGCTGTACTAGGCTGTGGTACAAATCAGCAGATGCAGGATGAACCCTCTGGCAATCAAGGTGGGTAATAAACAGATTTTCGTCCAACGCTTGGGGGCTTTTTCCCTCCACCCAAACTGGTGGAGGGATCAAAGGCAGTCAGCTATTTTCTTCCTACAGTTTTAGAGCTGCAGTACTAGAACACTGGGCTCAACAAAAACTTAGACAATGGCAGTGGCCAGTTCTTAAAAAGTGGGCAATTCAAAGTGCCAGACAATCCTACAGCCATTTTTATTGTTTTAGGAATACATTATTTTTAGTAGCATTGTTTCTTCTCCTAATTGTATCTATCTTAGCTGATTAAAAACAACAGCAGAAAAACTTTGATTTCTCTAAATGCACACAGAATTACCGGGGAGAAGCAGGATGGAAAACCAGCCTGTGAGCAGACATTTGCCAAAGGATGATCCGCAAAGTTATACCCCGCCACCTTGATCTGCAAAGCTCATTTCTGCATATATGTTCCATCACTTTGTATCTGAACCAACGTTTTAAAATCTAAAGTATGAATTCCACCTATCTGCCTGCCCACCCCCTGCGACTGATAAAGGGCAGTGACAAAGAAGCAGGGAAATGTGGCACCTGAGTGGCTCAGTTTTAAGCATCTGCCTTTGGCTCAGGTCATGATCCCAGGGTCCTGGGATGGAGCCCCACATAGGACTCCCTGCTGACTGCGGAGCCTGACACTGCCCCTGCCCCCTGTGCTCGTTCTCTGTCAAAGAAATAAAATCTTAAAAAAAAAAAAAAAAAAAAGGCAGGGAAATGGTCAGGGAAGGCCAGGTGCTGTTCTTGTGCTCTTCCTGTCCCTGGGTGAGCAGGGAGTTGAAGGCATCAGATATCACAAACAGTCCCGCAGTCGCGTCTCAGCACTGGGCCTCCTATTCCGAGCTGTGCGGCAGCATCTGCGCGGTCAGGGACAAGAGGGAACTAGTGGGGGAGAAGAGGGTCCACTACCCAGCGTGACTTCACTCTACTCTTTCCCTCAGCACCCTCCCGTGGGTGCTCTCTGCTTCTGAAGGACAGAGGCTGTAGGCGAGGGTACCCTAACTAAACACCACTGTCTCGGGGCTCCACACGTCCCAAATGCGCAGTGCACATCGCCGTCAACCGACTACGTCCACGCACAGCTCGGAATAGGAGCGCCCCGGCTGAGGCAGGACAGGTACGAAGCGCACGCGCGGTCCCTGCGAGGAAAGGAGCGTCAAAAGCAAAGTCGGCGGATCTGGACCGCGCTTCCCTTCCTCCCCGACACCCCCACCGGCCTCCTCCGAGCAACTGCTGTTGCCATGACAACCGGTCCAGGAAGTCGGCCGCGCTCCTTCCTCCCGGAGCAGGAAGTGTGGAGCGGCACTCGTGCTGCCTCGGCACAGCCTGCAGGCCCGGTCCCCGGCCCCCCGCCCCGGCCCCGCTCCGCACCGGCGGCCCTGCTCGGCCCGGGCGCTCGGCCCCCTTCCGCACCCCCCACACCTACCTCCTCTAACTCATCCTTGGCATCCAAACTGGTTGAGAGGAGCAGCCTCCCCCCTCCTGGGGCTCCTGCTCCCGCTCCTCCTCCTCCTCCTCCCGCCGCTCCCGCCGCAGCGGCCGCTGCCGCCCCCTTCCCCTTCTGCAACTCCATGGCCGCGGCCAAGACACGGGAAGAGGCCGGGGGGTGGACGGGCGGGAAGTCCTAGAAACGACCCCTCCGGGGGCCGGGGGCCGGGGCCCGGGGCCAGAGGCACGAGCGGGGTCGGGCAGGGTCCTGCGCTGTCCGCCCAGCCCTCGTCTCCGAAAGGCCGCTCCTGTGGAGGGCGCGGGAGTGGGCGGCCCGCGGGGTCCTGTGTCTGGGGTGGCAGTGCTGAGCGAAGGCCGCCAGCTCCGGGGGTGCCGGGGACAGGTCCGCACCTCCGGGCGGGGCACGCGAGCCTTCCGCCCCTCGAGTAGACGGGGCGCCCTTTCTGGCTTCCAACCCTAGTGTCTGCCTCAGCAGCTGGGGAAGAGGAGTCCTGCCCCTGCAGTAGGGGTAGGGGAGCTTCCTGGCGGGGCCGGAGCGCTGGGGAGCGAGGCTCCTTTGGATCCGGCCCGAGGGGTGAGGGGGAGGCAGTGCGCGCTACAGGAGAACACCGAGGGCCAGCTTCTCCCCACACCACACAGAGGCGGCCATGGTGAAAGGGCGGGGGCGGGGAGGCTGAGGGCTGCGGCGGCGGCGGCGGCGGCGGGGAGGGCTCGCGGAGACCGGAAACGAGCGGCCGTGGGGCCCAGCCTCCGCCAATCGCGGCTTCCGTGGGGGCGCCGAGTCGGCAGAAGTCGGCCGTCCGGCCTTTTCCCCGGCTGCCAATGGCAGTGAGACCGGCCTGATGGACAACCGGAGTGCCCACTTGCATCCCTCGTTGCTCTCGGGGGGCGGGACGGGAAGACTTCCGGGAGAGGGGTGGGACCGCGAGGCAATCAGGAAGGGGAGGCTGCGCCTGCGCGCGCTGACGGGCGTGTCCCGGCGCGTGTGCGCAGCGCCGGCCTCCGCCCTCCTCCCGCCCTCCTCCTTCTGGAGCGTGGGTGGGAGCCCGAGTATCTGCTGGGTCCTGGCCGCGAGCCGGCGGTATGGGGCGGCGGAGTGTCGCCTAACCCTCGCCCTTAAGCAGTCCCAGGCAGAGACGGTCAGGCGGCACGGAGCCAGCTCCCAGGGCTGAGCGCGCGTCGCACAGGCGTGTCCGCGCGCGAGCACCACGCACCCTGCGCGGGGACCGCCCTCGGGCAGCCGGGATCCCGAGAGTGGCGCCCGCACTAGCCGGGGTGCTGAGTGACACAACCATCCCCACCCCTGTGCTGAGCACCTAGGGCTGCCCCGGCGTCTTAGCCGGCTCTCACCCGCAGCCACGGAGCCCGCCCGGCCCGTGCACGGTGCGCGCGGCGTAGCCCCGAGCGCACGGCCTCCCGGCCCGACAGCATCTCCCGTTTACTCGAAGCACTTGGGACGGTCTAACACACGGATCCGAAGCCAGAAGAAAACCCGCACCCGTGCCGTTCTGCCCTCCACAAAATGCAGACAGAGGCCACTGACCAGAGGACTACTATATGGACTAACGGGTGTGAGGTTATTTTTTAAACTGAAATTGGCCAGATGCGAGTTAACACCACAGGGGACTCTATTTAAAATGGTCTACACTTGGGCGCCTGGGTGGCTCAGTGGGTTAAGCCGCTGCCTTCGGCTCAGGTCATGATCTCAGGGTCCTGGGATCGAGTCCCGCATCGGGTTCTCTGCTCGGCGGAGATCCTGCTTCCCCCTCACTCTCTCTCTGCCTGCCTCTCCATCTACTTGTGATCTCTCTCTGTCAAATAAATAAATAAAATCTTAAAAAATAAAATAAAATAAAATGGTCTACACTTGTTAGGCTGAGCCGTTTAGCCACCTGTACACGTGCACTGAAATGACGTGGTTGATCCTTGAAGTTGGCTCTCCTTCATTACTTTATTGTATATGGTAACTGGAAGACCTTAGGCAAGTGATTTTGACTTTCAGTAAATTATCCTGCCTGTAAAATAAAGCGGATTGGTTGGTCTCTACCCTTAGAGCTCGGAAAGTCTAGTTCTATTTGAATGTACTTTGGGTTCCTTCTAGGTGCACAGCACTGCGTTAGCCTCTGAAGAATACACACAATACACACATTACAGTAAGACTACTGTGGGTCACTGGAAGCACAAAGATACATCAGACAAAAGAAGAAAAGTTAGGTTTAAAACACTATGTTCACACTTCTCATTGTGTGTGGGTTTTTAAAAGTGGGAACTGGGGGGGCGCCTGGGTGGCTCAGTGGGTCAAGCCGCTGCCTTCGGCTCAGGGCATGATCCCAGGTCCTGGGTTCGAGCCCCACATCGGGCTTTCTGCTCAGCAGGGAGCCTGCTTCCTCCTCTCTTTCTGCCTGCCTCTCTGCCTACTTGTGATTTCTCTCTGTCAAATAAATAAATAAAATCTTAAAAAAAAAAAAAAGTGGGAACTGGGGAAATGCACACCCATGTTTGTAAATACAGAGACTATCTCCGGAAGCACACACAAAACCCCAGTAGTTATTTGTTTTCTTTGGGTAGGAGACTGGCTGCCTGGGAGACAGGGTGGGAGAGAAACTTTTTATTGTGTATGTTTTTGATGAGTTTTGGGATGTTGATGAGGTCCGGAGCTTATGGCCAAGAAAGAATTCCTGAGATGTCTTTGGGGCAAAAAAGGTGATTTTAATAAAGCACGGGGACAGGGCCCATGGGCAGAAAGAGCTGCTGCACTGGAGTTGTGAGGAATGGCTAATAATATACTTGGGAGTTGGGGGAAGCAAGGAAAAAGGGAGACGTCCAAAAGGACTTTGGTATATTAAAGAAGACTTTCAGGATGCTAGAGCCCTTGCCAAAGTGAAGCTGAGGTTGTTTTTCCCTCTGGTAAAGTATTAAGACAATTGGGAGTTTGGGGCACCTGGGTGGCTCAGTGGGTTAAAAGCGTCTGCCTTTGGCTCAGGTCCTGATCCTGGGGTCCTAGAACTGAGCCCCACATCTGACTCTCTGCTCAGTGGAGAGCCTCCCTCTCCCTCTGCCTGCTGTTCCCCCTGCTTCTGCTGTCTAATAAATAAAATCTTAAAAAGAAAATAAAAAGACAGTTGGGAGTTTCCTGGAGGAATATTATACTCTTCTGATTGCAAGTCCTTGTCGATGGCTGCAGGTTATAGGGAAATCTCATTTTACCTGCAATTCCTTTTACCTTCGTTCTCCACATCACAATGGCGGGTGATTTTAGGGCTCCCGGAAATTGAGTCTATGGATCTCTGGAAGTTAGGCGATCCATACGAATGCTTTTTCCTTGTACATCACTAAGACATTTGTAAACTGCGGGAACTCAAGTTCTGTAGAACTGTGATCTTTATCAGTAACCATTTTTGTTTCCCTTCCCCTAGTTTTAGGGCATCTAGGAGGGCCTGAGGAATGTCACAAGTATCCCACAGTGGTGGGGGGCGGGGATCAGCTTGTGCTTTGTCCTCAGCTTCCCTTCTGCTCACCACTTTGATAGTTTTTTAATTAAGCACTATGTAAATGTAGTACCTTTTTTTGTTAATTTTATGTATTTATTTGGCAGAAAGAGGGCACAAGTAGGGAAAGCAGCAGGCAGAAGGAGAGGCAGGCTCCCCATCAAGGAGAGAGCCTGACACGGGGCTCAATTCCAGGACCCTGGGATCATGACCTGAGTTGAAGGCCAGGTTCCTGGGATCAAGACATGCCTCCGGCTCCCTGCTCAGCGGGAAGCCTGCTTCTCCATCTCCCTCTCTCCCTGCTTGTGTTCCCTCTCTTGCTGTCTCTCTCTGTCAAATAAATAAATAAAATCTTTTTTAAAAAAAATATGTGATATGGATAGGCAAAGATTTCTTTTCTTTTTTTTCCTTAAGATTTTATTTATTTATTTGACAGAGATCACAAGTAGAGAGTCAGGCAGAGAGAGGGGGAACCAGGCTGAGCAGAGAGCCTGATGTGGGGCTGGATCTGAGGACCCTAAGATCATGACCTGAGCTGAAGGCAGAGGCTAAACCTACTGAGCCACCCAGGCACCCCTAGATTTCTTAAATAGATACAGAAATCATAATGGAATGATGGAACTGACTTCACTAAGAATTATCCATTAAAAAACCATTAAGAGTTAAGCCATGGACTAGGAGGAAATATTTGTAATGCATATATCTGACAAAGTATTGTATCAGAAGATAAATATGTATCTAGAGTTAGATAGATACAGATATACAAAAGACAACGCATTTGAAAAAATGGACAAAAGACTTAAGTTGGCATTTCACAAAAGAGGACATCCACATGGTTAATAAACACATGAAAACGATGTCAACATTATCAGTTATTAGGGTAATTAAAACTACAATGAGATATTGGAAATTCTAGAGCAATTAGAAAATGGAATAAGAGACATCAAAATTAGAGAAGAAGTAATATTAACTATTCATAGATGACATGATCCTATTAAGAAAACCTCAAACAATCCACAAAAAAGTTCCTTGAACTAATTAGTGAATTTGGCAAAGTTGTAGGGTAAAAGATCAACACACAAAACCCACCTGTGCCTCTACACCAGCAACGAGCAATCTGGAAAAGAAATTAAGAAGGCATCTCTGGAGCACCTGGGTGGCTCAGTGGGTTAAGCCTCTGCCTTCGGCTCAGGTCACGATTTCAGGGTCCTGGGATAGAGTCCTGCATCGGGCTCTCTGCTTGGCAGGGAGCCTGCTTCCTCCTCTCTCTGCCTGCCTGTGATTTCTCTTTGTCAAATAAATAAATAAAACCTTTAAAAAAAAAAAAAAGGCATCTCTGAAGCTTCTGGGTTGGCCAACATGTGAAGGTTGGGGAGAGTGTGGCTGGTCTGAAGAGGACAGAGAAGCTGCATGACCCCTCCCCATACCTAGCCCTCCGTAACTCTTCCATCTGCCTGTTCCCAAGTTGTATCTTTTTGTAATCAACCAGTGATCTAGGGTGGTCCCAAATGGAAGATTTGGAAGGTACTAAACTCTCCTCCCATGGACATACAGACTCTACAGCTACGGGTGGTACAATTCCTTCTGAAAAAGACCTGAAAACTAAATAAACATCTCCTTCACAACAAACAAAAAAAGGGCCACATCAAGACAGTGGGAAAGACCCCAAGGAGATGATGAAGGAGCAGAAGGCTGGCTGAAGACAAAGCAGAAGTAGACAGCCTGCAACGTCCCCCCATTCCCACCCCTGAGTGGGGCACTTGTGGCATTCTTCCAGGAATCTCTTAACTGTCTTCAGGGTAATGCCTTGCTAGAGGGGAGAAACAACCTTTACCTGACAAGGGCAAGGCCTCCCGTATCTCATAGGTGTTCTTTAGCACCTGAAAGTTCTTTTGAAACTTCCCTTTTCCCTATGCCTCCAACCCCGCAGTACACATAATAAGTCCCCCCAACCCCTGAGCAGCAGCTCTTTCTGCCCACGGGCCCCTGTGTTTTAATAAACCATTGTTTTGCACCAAAGATGTCCCAAGCAAGAAGTCTTTCTTGGTTGTCGGCTCTGGACTTCACCTGACTGAACCTCACCTTTATGCCAAAACCACATCGTATGGCTCCTGAACGTGGGGCTTTGAGTTTTTACCTCCGGACTGTGAGCTTCGGGACAAAGTTGGTGAGTAGTTTCTCTTCCTTTCCTTTCTCTTCATTTCTGGGGCTCTTCAAGGAGTGTGGTGTTACTGGAACACTTTCCTGTCAATTGCTCAGGCTGCAGTCCACTAGCCCGTGGCTGCTCTATGGGGAGGAGAAAGACTGCCTTTAGGCTGGAGGTTAGTACCCTGGCCAAGATGGTAATAAGACCCAGAAACCTGATGCCCTCTCTTTATTCCTGTCCTCATACAAAGTTGTCTGTCTTGGGCATGGGACAGCCACCTAAGTCACCAGGACGGCTGCCAGTCTTAAGACTCCCCTGTGAGGTTTCCTCCTGGTAGATCTAATGTGATCCCCTCCACATCCCCGGTCTACCCGCGTCTGGCCGCGGGACCTCCACTGGGAGCCCACAGAAACCAGTACTCGATTGAATTAAAAGGCAACTGGGGATGTTTCCTAGGGAAGTTGTCTGTAAAGACCACATGAGTTGGAATGTCGCTTAGAATCAGGATGGCTGGGGCACCTGGGCAGCTCAGCCAGTTAAGCGGCTGCCTTTGGTTCAGGTCATGATCCCAGGTTTCTGGGATCAAGTCCCACATAGGGCTCCCTGCTCAGCCGGGAGTCTGCTTTCTCCCTCTCCCTTTCCCTCTGCCTGCCGCTCTGCCTACTTGTGCTCTGTATCTCTCTGTCAAACAAATAAGTAAATATTTTTTAAAAATCATGATGGCTTGCTACCTTTCTTTTTTCCATCAGTGTCCTCTACAAATTACTTAAATTAGAAAATTTGGTAATTTCCCCTTATAAAACTTTCTTCTAGCATTTTCCATGGGTTAAAATGTCAGGGCAGTACACAGCCTTCAGGACATAAGATAGCATGGCATGGGTGTTTCAGTCCATTCAGCACACCCATGGGCAGCCCGGGGTGCGATGGGGAAGGAGAGGGACACCGGAACCTCTCCTACCGGCCATTTACAGCAGGAAGACAGGATTGTGCTCAATAACGACGTCTTGGTGAGGGACGCCTCCGGTCACTTTTGACACCCGGGAACCTTTGATGTATTCTGCGTGGGACACCAGCCAGGAGTCAGGGGAATTTGGTAATGGACCTTCTTTACTCTTCTGGAACCATGGTCTCAGTAGGCTTCTTCGGTTCCCAAGGACTCTACTTTGGGGTGCCTTTTAACCCACTGGAAACAATTTGGATTGCAAAACTTAGGAAAGGACTGAGCTCCTGTAACACTGCTTGGCCTCAGTGAGATCTATCAGTTCGATCTCCTCTGCAGGAAGTAGAGCAGATGGACCCAGGTAGCTTCACTGCTCATACCTCAGGCCTTCATTGCTCCACACCAGGACTCCAGCCTCAGGGCGTCTTGGCAGAATGCGTCTGCCTGAGTACATCTGGCTAGTCTAAGTAGGCCGCCTCCTAATAAACCCAGGTCGCTGGAGGACACACGGGCACTCCCTAGTAAAGGGGAATCTTGGTCTCACTGTTCACCTAATACTTGTGGGGGCTTCTCCCTCACTCATTTCCCGGGCTAATGGCAGTAACTGGAGCCAACTGTGGTTCATCTCCCTTCGGGGCAGAGACTTTAAGGAATATTCCCAAGCAGCCGCAGAAACTCCCTTTGTTGGGGGAAATGCCCCGTCTTCTCTGTCCTTGACTGGACTGCCTGTGACCCTTGTTGCATCTGCTCCTCTGTTGGCGTTGATGAGCTCAAGAGCCAGCAGCCCTTTCTGTGTCTTTGGGCAGCACTTCCCTTCTGTTTGTTCCTAGTTCCGCACCACCTTGAGTGCAGCCTGCGAAACTGGCTTCTAGACGGTCCTGGGAGCCTTCTGCACTGTTGGCTCCTCTACCCTCACCATCGAGAAGCAGAGAAGAGCACCCCTGGACCTAACAACACCCACTCCTGATTTCCCCACCAGCATCTCAGGTAAAAACTAAAGATGGGACAGACAGAGAGAGGGGGAACACAAGCGGGGGAGTGGGAGAGGGAGAAGCCGGCTTCCCGCCAAGCAGAGAGGCCAAGCAGAGAGCATGATGCGTGGGGCTGGATCCCAGGACCCGGGGATCATGACCTGAGCCTAAGTCAGACGACTGAGCCCCCCAGGTGCCCTGATAGATGTGTCTTTAAAGTTAACAACACTAAAGGTGAAACTTTTATTCTTTCTAGATTTACTGAAGGTCAAACAAATTCATGTTATCTCTGTTGCAAGTTGTTAGTAAAAAGATGACTAAAGTGATGGTTAATTGTCTAATCAAAATTTTCATAGCTTTGTTAAAATAGTTTTCAGTCTTTGGTAACCTGAAACTTTAAAGTTTGGCTTGGATGATAAATGGAATTGAATTCATGGGACATCTAGATCCTTTCCAAATAGGATAAAGTGCTAAGTTACTGATTACTGGATGTAGGTTTGTGCTTTTGGCTATTTACTGCAAAAATAACTAAGGATATTTGAGTTTGTGGTAAACACACTTTTCGCTTAACTGATCCACAAATTTGCCATCTTAAGAATTCTGGTGTAATAGTTCACAATTGGTTACTCCTTATTCTTCATGGGAGACGAAGGTTTCTAAAGAATGCAAAATTCTTTTTTTTTTTTTTAAGATTTTATTTATTTGACGCAAGAGAGATCACAAATAGGCAGAGAAGCAGGCAGGGGGAGGGGAGCAGGCTCCTTGCTGAGCAGAGAGCCCGATGTGGGGATGATCCCAGGACCCTGGGATCATGACCTGAGCTGAAGGCAGAGGCTTAACCCACTGAGCTACCCAGGCGCCCCTAGAATGCAGGTCCTTAAATGTAGTTAAGACTGATGCAAATCTTTGGGGGATGCCTGGGTGGTTCAGTGGGTTAAGCCCTGGCCTTCCGCTCGGGTCATGATCTCAGGGTCCTGGAATCAAGCCCCGCATCGGACTCCCTGCTCGGAAGGGAGCCTGCTTACCCACTCTCTCTGCCTGCTTCTCTGCCTGCTTGTGATCTCTCCCTCTCTGTCAAATAAATAAATAAAATCTTTTATAAATAAAAAGGACATGGAAATCTTTGGAAAGGAATTTTAGGTGTGGTCAGGATGGACTAAGATTGAAATGAATAGATTTTAAAGATACACTGGTATAACGCTGAAATTCTCTGTTCAAAAGACAAGGGTTTCTTGAATTGTTCATCTGCTCTGGATAAGAAAACGGTAAACAGGGCGCCTGGGTGGCTCAGTGGGTTGAGCCACTGCCTTCGGCTCGGGTCATGATCTCAGGGTCCTGGGATCGAGTCCCGCATCGGGCTCTCTGCTCAGCAGTGAGCCTGCTTCCCTCTCTCTCTCTCTCTATCTGCCTGCCTCTCCGTCTACTTGTGATCTCTGTCAAATAAATAAATAAAATCTTAAAAAAAAAAAAAGAAAAAGGTAAACAAAGATTTTTTCCTCTTTTGTCCACCCAGAAAACCAGTTTTTGTTTTTGTTTTAAAGATTTTTATTTATTTGCGAGAGAGAGAATGAGAGAGCGCATGAGAGGGGAGAAGCAGTCTCTCTCCCGAGCAGGGAGCCCCATGCGGGACTCAATTCTGAGACTCCAGGATCATGACCTGAGCCGAAGACAGTTGCTCAACCAACTGAGCCACCCAGGCACCCCAGAAAACCAGTTTCTATGTTTTGTCTTTGATCAGGTCTTCCATTACTTGGCTAAAACTTCTCAATATTAAAAGAGCTAGGGTTTTTTTTGTTTGTTTTGTTTTTAAAGGTTTTATTTATTTATTTGACAGAGATCACAAGTAGGCAGAGAGGCAGGCAGAGAGAGGGAGAGGGAAGCAGGCTCCCTGCTGAGCTGAGAGCCCGATGCGGGACTCGATCCCAGGACCCTGAGATCATGACCTGAGCCGAAGGCAGCGGCTTAACCCACTGAGCCACCCAGGCGCCCCAAAAGAGCTAGGTTTTGCTAACAACTGTAGAACGCTATATATTTGCCTTTCAAATCTTATTGTCACCTTGGTTAAATAAAAATCTTGCAATAATCTGTAATACTATTCAGGCATGTGCTAGAACTTTAAGGTTTTAACCAACTTTCCCAAAAGTTAAATTGTAAATGATACCTCTTTAACTCATTAGGCCTTTTATTTGGTATGCTAAGTTACTCAGAAGTTCTGTTAAACAAATGATGAGCCTTAGGTTACATTTGTAAATGCTACAACTATCCTAGAGGTTATATGCAATTCCTAAAGTTTTAATGTTTTAATATAAGGTCATTGTCACTCCACATTCTGGCTATTGAAGTGTTACGTGTCACAGAAATAACCTGGTTTTCTTGGCAGACACTTTGCAACCTCTCATAAGATCATAAACCATGTCCATTCTGAGTTTTTGTCATTTATAATTGTTCTTATCTCTTGTAAAATGAGTTTCATCTTCAAGGAGATTCATAGAAAGGACTCTGAGGACAAATACAGGTATTTTATACCTTTAAAATTCTAAAACCGAAATAGGTAAGAATTTCCAGAACTAACTAAAGCTGCATTAACAAGAATTAGTAACGTAGGAGTAAAGGAACTAAAAGATTATAGTGTTGTGACTCTTGCTTGAAACATTGCTGATTTTCTGATGTTTACTCTTCCAGATTAAGCCAACTTTCTCTTAAGACATTAGCCATAGGGGTGCCTGGGTGGCTCAGTGGGTTAAGCCTCTGCCTTCTGCTCAGGTCATGATCTCAGGGTCCTTGGATTGAGCCCCACATTGGGCTCTCTGCTGGGTGGGGAGCCTGCTTCCCCCTCTCTCTCTGCCTGCTTCTCTGCCTAATTGTGATCTCTCTCTCTCTCTGTCAAATAAATGAATAAAATCTTAAAAAAAAGAAAGACATTAGTGATGGGGTGCTTGGGAGGCTCAGTGGGTTAAAGCCTCTGCCTTCGGCTCAGGTCATGATATCATGGTCATGGGACCAAGCCCTCCCTGCCGCCTGGGCTGTCTGCTCAGTGGGGAGCCTGCTTCTCCCTCTCTCTCCGTGCCTTTCTGCCTACTTGTGATCTCTGTCCAATAAATAAATAAATAAAATCTTTAAAAAAAAAGACATCAGTGATAGAAAGAAAAAAAAAACCAAATTAAAGCATTTACTTTTCTCTCTACCTGAACCCTCTCATTCAAAAGGTCTCAGTAAGTATTCCTTCTTGCACGGCAATCCTAGTAATTTGCATAAGTTCAGTGAAGATCTGTTCTTGTAACAGGACACCAGTGGAAACAGTGGCATTTTACCAAGGCTTTGACTGGAATGTCATATTTAAGGGGCATGCATAGACATAGATATGAACAAATAGCTTTAAGGAACTAAAGTTGGCTTTATGAAACCTGGATCCATAAAGCCCCTTGGAACTGTTGGCCTGATAACCTTGCTTACAGGTTCCCAGCAGGCTCACCAGGTGAGTAAGGAATGCCATTTCTGGCAGGTGCAGGAAACTCCGGAGACTTTGGGGACCTTGTGAGGAGGAATCCACCCAAATCTACAAGGAGGTCTGATGACAAGTACTTGGCTGGGCTCCTGGACTAGAGAGGCTACTAAAAGTTCAACCTAGAGATTCTTTTTTTTTTTTAAAAGACTTTATTTATTGAATAGAGAGAGAGATCACAAGTAGGCAGAACAGCAGGCAGGGAGGGGGAAGCAGGCTCCCTGCTGAGCAGAGAGCCCGATGTGGGGCTCTGTCCCAGGACCCTGAGACCATGACCCGAGCTGAAGGCAGAGGCTTAACCCACTGAGCCACCCAGGTGCCCCCAACCTAGAGATTCTTTATAAAAAGGTCCAACAGGGACACCTGGGTGGCTCAGTGGGTTAAGCAGCTGCCTTCGGCTCAGGTCATGATCCCAGAGTGCTGGGATCGAGTCCCACATCGGGCTCCTTGCTCTGCAGGGAGCCTGCTTCTCCCTCTGCCTCTGCCTGCCATTCTGTCTGCCTGTGCTCGCTCTCTCTCCCTCTCTCTCTCTGACAAATAAATAAACAAAATCTTTAAAAAATATGGGGCGCCTGGGTGGCTCAGTGGCTTAAAGCCTCTGCCTTCGGCTCAGGTCATGATCTCAGGGTCCTGGGACAGAGCCCCACATCGGGCTCTCTGCTCAGCAGGGAGCCTGCTTCCCCCTCTCTGCCTGCCTCTCCGCCTCCTTGTGATCTCTCTCTCTGTCAAATGAATAAATAAAATCTTTAAAAAATAATAATAATAATAATAATAAAAAGTTCCAACAAAGCAGAGTCTAGGAGATCAGTATGACCAATCACTATTCTTGGGGAGCTTATGCAAACTGGACCAAGTTTATTAAAATTGGACTTGTTTTGCAAACAAATTAGTCCTGATTTGGCTATCTCTGGAAATAAGGGTTATTTTAGAGAGAAAAATTATGTTTAAATAACCCACCTTTTGGGGTACCTATGTGGCTCGGTCATTGGTTGTCTGCCTTCGGCTCGGGTCATGATCCCAGGGTCCTGTGATCGACCCCACATGAGGCTCCCTGCTCGGTGGGAAGCCTGCTTCTCCCTCTGCCTGCGTCTTCCCCTGCTTGTGTTCCCTCTCTCACTGTGTCTCTGTCTCTGTCAAATAGATAAATAGAATCTTTAAATAAACAAATAACCCACCTTTGTGGATGTTAGATTCTGATTGTCCTTAAACTTGAGGTAAACTTCAAACCATCACCTTGACCAATTCTGTGTGGCTGGGTAATGAAACCATTCCCTAAAAGCCAGAGCATGCCCCACTCCATAGGGTTAAGTGTGGACTTGTGCAGATAATGGATGACCCCCCACTTTCTTTATTATTGGATTGGATGATGCCCTTGGGGATGCTCTTATCTCTTAATACAATCTTCTCCCACTTGCCAGTGATTCCTTGTAATTAGGGTATTAGCACTTCACCCCAAACAAAGAGGGCTTTTTAATTGTTTCATCTCTTAGATCTATTTATCCTAGAAGCCACCTCTATTGAGGTACATTAGCAAACAAAGGCCTTAGCCAAGCATACAAGAGCCCTCCTGGTAAAAGGAACCTGAGAGCTCACTATGGGACAGTCTCTGTAATGACTTCACATCAGGTCCAAGATCAGAAGCCTCCAAGGGATAGTGGAAAGCTGACTTAGCTGACTTACTAAATACCAGGCTACGCTTACAGATATGCCTGAAGTAATACTTGAAACCTATCAGACTTCGAGCACAGCTACCCTTATGCCTGGACCTTGCTGTTGTCCTTCTATAGAGCACAGGTGTTCAGAGGTTATTGGGGTGACTAGATTTAAGGTGCACAATGACGGCTTGTTTACCAACGGCAATAGTTTCTCGGAAAAGGGAGTAAGAAAACCGGTATGTTATAGTCCTCACTCCTCTTGCTTTGGAATTGCCAAAGCCTTAAAAATAAATATTTAGGGGCGCCTGGGTGGCTCAGTGGGTTAAGCCGCTGCCTTCGGCTCAGGTCATGATCTCAGGGTCCTGGGATCGAGCCCCGCGTCGGGCTCTCTGCTCAGCGGGGAGCCTGCTTCCTCCTCTCTCTCTGCCTGCCTCTCTGCCTACTTGTGATTTCTCTCTGTCAGATAAATAAATAAAAATCTTAAAAAAAAATAAAATAAATATTTATACTGACTCCAAATAGACCTTTCTAGTCTTAACATGCCAGTGAAGCAATTTAAAGAAAAGGGGATTATTATTATTTTTAAAAGATTTTTATTTATTTATTTATTTAAATATTTTATTTATTTATTTGACAGACAGAGATCACAAGTAGGCAGATAGGCAGGCAGAGAGAGAGAGGAGGAAGCAGCCTCTCCGCTGAGCAGAGAGCCTGATGTGGGGCTCGATCCCAGGACCCTGGGATCGTGACCTGAGCCGAAGGCAGAGGCTTTAACCCACTGAGCCACCCAGGCGCCCCTAGGTGTAAGTTTAAATGAGGTGAAAGACCTGTACACTGAAAACTAGAAAATATTGCTGAAAGAAATTAAAAGAGGGGCGCCTGGGTGGCTCAGTGGGTTAAGCCGCTGCCCAGGTCATGATCTCGGAGTCCTGGGATCGAGTCCCGCATCGGGCTCTCTGCTCAGCAGGGAGCCTGCTTCCTCCTGTCTCTCTGCCTGCCTCTCTGCCTGCTTGTGATCTCTCTCTGTCAAATAATAAAATAAAATCTTAAAAAAAAAAGAAATTAAAAGATAATCTAAACAAATGAAAGACATCCCATGTTCATGGACAGGAAGACTTAATATTATGATGTCAGTAGAACACAAAGCGACCAGTCCACAGATTAATGCAGTCCTTTGGTGTGCCTAGCTGGCTCAGTAGGAAGAGCATACCACTCCATCTCAGGCTTCTGAGTGTCAGTCCCATGCTGGAGGCAGAGATTACTATAAACAAATAGCCCAGCCTTCTGCACCCCACCCCCCAGCAGAGGGCAGCACCTCTGTCTCACTATTCCTCATTTCTGCCTTTTCACTGTTTACTCTTGGAAATGCTCAAAATAGCAGAGCCTCTCACTACCCCTCATCCCTCTCCCCATTCTCCCTCCTGCTTTTGCTCTTGGTTTCTCAAGAATTTTTTTATTTACTTGAGAGGGAGAGAGAGCACAAGCAGGGGTAGCACCAGAGGGAGAGGGAGAAGCGTGCTTGCCACTGAGCAGGGACCCCAACTCAGGGCTTGAGCCTAGTGATGAAGTTCTAGAATCCTGGTGAGGTTCGGTGGGGCAAGGTCCAGAGCCAACGGCTAAGAAAGAATTCTTAAGACGTCTCTGGTGCAAAAAAGTGGTTTATTAAAGCACAGGGACAGGACCTGTGAGCAGGAAGAGCTGCTGCCCCAGGGATGTGAGGAGTGGTCTATTATATACTTGCAAGTTGGGAGGGTCTTAGTAAGTCTCTAAGGAATTTTGGAAGTAAGGTTCCTAGGACCTTGAGGGGCTAGGTATTGTTTGGGAAAAAGGTTATTTATTACCAGTAATAAAAACCTTCTCCTGAGACCCTTTAGATGTATATCAGTGGGTCATATGCTTGGGAATGATTGTCAACTCTATATTGGAGGTTTAGAGATAAAGTTTCCTAAAGGAATTGTTAAAGTAGACTTACAGGATCCTGGTTGGGGGTAGGAGGTCAGTCAGGCTTGGATTGTCCTTTGCCCTTAGCAAAGCCTCAAGGTGAGGGTAGTTGAGTCCCTAGAGGAGAGTCACTCTGCCTGTTTCAAGGGCTTGTCAGTAGGTAAGGAAATTTAATGATTTTTCTTCTGCCCCTGTTTCCCACATCACTAGCACTCTGGGATCATAACCCAAATGGAAGGCAGATGTTTAATGGACAGAGCCACCAAAATTGCAAAGTTTGAACACACTTTTCAAAGTTTTAGGGTGTTAGTGACATGCATCGCTGGTGGGTGTGCAGGTTGGTAACCCTCATACTGGGTAACTGGAGTATATACAGAAGCTACAAACACATATGCCCTTGGACTCAGCAATCCCACTTCTACGAGTCTGTCTTGCAGACACAACACATGGAATATGACATAGATCCGAGGTTACACAGTAGGTATGAGCTTAAACATTAGAGCACTGTATATGACAGCAAAAGGCTGAAAACATGTTAAGTGTCCGACTTTGTTAATAGATTATTACATACTCATAAAATTAATACTATGCAGCTACAAAAATAATAAGGAGGCTCTTTCCAAACTGATATGGAAAGAGTTCCAAGATACATTATTAAGTGAGCTAAGCAAGGTATTACCTTTTGTGTAGGAAAGGAGAAAATATAATACACAGTGATACGTGCTTATATTCACATTAAAAAGCCCAGGAAGGACCAAGAAGTTAATTAAAGTGCTCACTCATGTGTATGTGGATATAGATGATAATGGGGCAGATGGGAGAGAAACTTTTCATTGCATATCTTTTTATTTTCCCAGTGTAGAAATGCTGACTTTAAAATTAAACTGGTTTAGGGGTCTCCGGGGGCTCAGTCTGTTAAGCGTCTGCCTTCAGCTCAGGTCATGATCCCAGGGTGCTGAGACTAAGCCCTATGTTTGGCTCTCTACTGGCAAGGAGCTGGGCTCCCCCTCAGGCTCCCTGCCGGGCGGGAAGTCTGCTCCCTCTGCCCCTCCCCCTGCTTGTTTTCTCTCTCACTCTCAAATGGATAAATAAAATCATTAAATGTATTTTTGTTTGTATTTTTTAAAAGATTTTATTTTAAAAGAGCGAGAGAGAGAGCACAAGAGGGGGAGCGGCAGAGGGAGAGGGAGAAGCAGGCTTCCTGCTGAGCAGGGAGCCCAACGTGGGACTTGATCCCAGGACCCTGGGACCATGACCTGAATCTAAGAGGCTCAACCAAGTGAACCACCCAGGCATTCCTAAATAAAATAAAAAAAAATAAAAAAAAAAAAGGAGAGAAACCTCCAAAACAAAAAAAGTATGTTCTCTCCTGTCAGGAATATTCTCAGTTACGTAACATGTATAATGATAAACATATCTTTTTTCTTCTTTGAAAATTGTGCAGGGGCGCCTGGGTGGCTCAGTGGGTTAAGCCTCTGCCTTTGGCTCAGGTCATGATCCCAGGGTGCTGGGATCCAGCCCTGCTTCAGGCTCTCTGCTCTCTGGGAAGCCTGCTTCCCACCCCCCTCCCCCAAACCCCCTCCCCCCCATCCCCCACCCCCACCCCTGCCTGCCTCTCTACCTACTTGTGATCTCTATCAAATAAATAAATAAAATCTTAAAAAAAAAAAAGTTGTGTAAAATACAATTTATCATCAGAACTCTTGGTGTAGGGCATAACCCTGTAGCAATGTTACAAATGGCAAGTTTGTGTTTGAAGTTGTACGCTTTATGCAACCCACTTATTGGTAATAAAAAGTAAGTTTCACTTAACTCCGCTGTAGGAAAGACAGTTATTTTTCTGTTGCCTCCATAGAAAATGATAGTACAAAATCATTGTCATATGAAAAGGCAATCAAAGGATATGCAATGAGAAAAGTAGGAAGTAATATCGACATGCCTCAGTTAATTCATAAAGATACTTTTCTAGGCTGTAATCTGGATATTTGTCAGCTTTTTGACATTTTTAATTTGTTGTAATTTTCACATTCTCATTAAATATTTATTTCATACCTAATTTTGTATTATTTTTCCTTGTATTTTTTTAAAGTAATCTCTGTCCCAAATGTGGGGCTCAAACGCACAGCCCTGAGATCGAGTTGCACGCTCTACCAACTGAGCCAGTAAGGTGCCCCGTGTTGTTTTTCTTAAGGCTAACCCACCAAACCATAAGCTTTAAGACCCACAAAACCTGGGTCCAGCCTAGCTGGAGGCCCAATGGGGAGGGACTTGGAGGAGACAGGGACTCTGTCCACAGGTGTTTTGTTTTGTTTTTAAGATTTTATTTATTTATTTGACACAGAGAGGAACAGCAGGCAGAGGGAGCGGGAGAAGCAGGGAGCCCCATGTAGGACTCTATCCCAGGATCCTGGGATCATGACCTGAGCCGAAGGTAGATGCTCAGCAGACTGAGCCACCCAGGCATCCCAGTGGTATTTTTAAATAGAAATATTGTGCTGTGTGTGACATACCCCTCTTATTTCCTACTTTCTGTATGAAAGTTTTGGTTAAATGGGTATTTTTCACTTTAACATTTAACACAAATTATGGTGAGAGAGATTTGGATTAACAGCAGCAATGTGAGAAAAACTATGGGGTTGGAAGAGAGGTAGGAAGGGTGGTGCTAGGACCAGTGGAAGAGGTGAGAGGCAGATTGCCTTTTTTTAATGTAAAGAGAGTTGACATGACACCCCTGTTAAATAACATTCACATTGTAATGATATTCGTCAAACAACTACAATGGCAAGATTTTAATTTCTTGTCTGTACTTCTTTGTATAAGTGTATGCCATTTCTAGTAAACAATGTAGTCATTAGTCTTTTTACTTTTTCTTTTTAATATTTTATTTATTTATTTAACGGAGGTATCACAAGTAGGCAGAGAAAGAGGGGGAGGCAGTCTCCCACAAGAGCCCCATGTGGGGCTTGATCCCAGGACACTGGCATCAGGACCCCAGCCAAAGGCAGACGATTAACCCACTGAGCACCCAGGCAAGCTTTTTTTTTTTTTTTTTTAGATTTTATTTTATTTATTTATCAGAGAGAGAGAGAGAGAGCGAGAGCACAAGCAGTCAGAGCAGCAGGTGGAGGGAGAAGCAGGTTACCCTCGGAGCAGGGAGCCGGATGTGGGACCCGATCCTGGGACCCTGGGATCATGACCGAGCCAAAAGCAGATGCTTAACTGACTGAGCCACCCCTCTTTTTTTTTTTTTTTTAAGTCTCTATTATATATCGGGCATTCAAAGTCCCGGTTCAGCTACGGAACTACCTCTTGTCTTGCTTATTTTCTCAACTACCACAGAAGCGGATTAGTTCATCCCGAGCTTCCTAACTTCTATAAAAACTCAGCTCCAGGGTGTCTGGGTGGCTCAGTCATTAAGCATCTGCCTTTGGCTCAGGTCATGATCTCAGGATCGTGGAATGGAGTCTTGCGTCGGGCTCCCTGCTTAGCGGAGAGTCTCTTTCTCCCTCTTCCTCTGCTTGTGCTCTCTCAAATAAATAGAATCTCAAAAAAAAAAAAAAAAAAAAAAAAGTGACTCCAAGTTTATCAAAACAAAGTACTCCCCAACCTAGCAAGATGTACCTTCCTTAAACGGCAGTTGAAAGGGCTAACCCTAACTCTCTTGTTCATTAAAAAAACAAAACAAAAAAAAGTCAAAAGAAATTCTGACGATTGGAGTATCTTCATCTTTTTTTTTTTTAAGTTTTTATTTATTTATTTATTTGACACAGAGAGAGAGATCACCAGGAGGCAGAGAGGCAGGCGGGGTGGGGGGTGGGGCTGGGCAGGCTCCCCGCCAAGCAGAGAGCCCAATGGGTAGCTCAATCCCAGGACCCTGAGACTTCGACCTGAGCCGAAGGCACAGGCTTAACCCACTGAGCCACCCAGGCGCCCCTTCATCTTCTTATGCCAGTAAGATTCTTCTTTTTTTTTTTTTTAAGGATTATTTATTTATTTGACAAAGAGAGATCACAAGTAGGCAGAGAGGCAGGCAGAGAGAGAGGGGAAGCAGGCTTCCCGGTGAGCGGAGCGGAGCCCGATGCGGGGCTCGATCCCAGAACCCTGAGACTATGTCCTGAGCCGAAGGCAGAGGCTTTAACCCACTGAGCCACCCAGCCGCCCCCAGTAAAATTATTCTAATTACAGTTGTTCAAAAATAGAACGGTCTCAGTTCCAAGTCCCTGGAAGTTTCCCAATAGAACGCGAAAGACAAGCCAGGTATTTTCAGAAGGATGCTGTCCCGGGGACGGCAGTTGGACTGTACAACCTCTACTTTTTCTTCTCTCCCATTTTTAGATCTCATTACACCTCTCATTAAGGGGTCTAATTTTGTGCTGCATTTCACTTCCAAATGTTATCTGCACATCAAGAATGCCTTATATCTAATCCTGGTTTGCATAATGTAGACTCTTCATAACACTAGCAAACACTTAACGAGTTCCTGTCACCTGCCAGTCAGCCTTCTAAGCATGTAATGGGAGGAATTAACTCATGTAATCCTCAACCCAGCCCCACAAGGTAGGTCTTACTATGCTCATTCCAGGTTGAAGATTTCGCGGAGGATCCACAGATTATGAAGGACAGAGCTGCGGTCTGAATCCAGGTTGTCTGTCTCCAGAGTTAGTCTCTTTCTCTCTTTTCTGTTTTTAAGATTTTATTTATTTATTTGACAGACAAATACCACAAGCAGGCAGAGAGAGAGAGGAGAGAGGAGGAAGCAGGCTCCCTGCTGAGCAGAGAGCTGGAACCGGGGCTGGATCCCAGGACGCTGGGATCATGACCTGAGCGGAGGGCAGAGGCTTAACCCGCTGAGCCACCCAGGCGCCCCCAGAGTTAGTCTCTTAACCAACATGACGCTGCCTCTCACTTGGTAGAAGTTTGAAATTGCTCCGGTTCTGACTGCTGAGATCTGTGTGGCATTTTGGCATGGTTCCAGCCAGCTGGACATAAAAAAGCTGACCCGATCACAGGACCTACCAACAACCAAGGTGTGCCATATGTAGTCCACATCTGAGAGCCAAGGGCAGAGAGTAGTAGTAGGACAGCTGCATCACGCCTGGAACGGGGATCACAGTAACTGACAGGTGCACAGGGCTGTGGAACCTGTTGGCCGAGGAAAGGTTCTTAAAGGGCCAGCAGCCCACCGGTTCATCATTGGTGCCTCCAGTGTGAGGTGGGTGGAGCTTCTTCCTATCGAACCAATTCAGTGACGGGGGTTAACACCACCTGTCAAGTGGGTTCCTGCCCGGCACCTCCTCTCTTCCTGTGGCCTCACCCACCTCTCAAGCACCCTGGCCTCCGCCTCCTGCGACACTATATTCATTAGTATCTCAACCCTTCATCTTGATGGTAAACGCCTCAGCTGAATCTTACTTTTGTTCCAACTCAACGAGATTAAATTTCCCTGGACAGCATTAGGTGGTTTGTTTTGTTTTAATGGTTAATTAATTTATTTTTATAGTCCTGTAACTCCCACAATTTCATTAAAAAAATGACTTTCAGGCTGCAAAATGGCCTCTGCTGCTAATTAGAGTCCATAGATCTGTCCTGAAAAGGATAAATCATTGAAAAATATATGATTATTACTAAAAGTATGGCTATGTCAGGTCAGTTACCCAAGGTCTTTGACCGGGAGAGGAGCGGGTGGGGGAAAGCTCAGTGCGTTCTGCCAGCCCTATTTTCTCTTGCAGTCCCCGGCCGCTTGGGCCGGCCCCCACTGCCCCACCGCCGGACCTCGCCGCGCCCCCCTGCCGCCCCCCCTCCCGCGGGGCCTCGGCCGCGCCCCACCCCCTGGCCGGCGGCGTCACGTGGTGGCTGAGCTCCCCGCGTGCGAGGCTCTGTCCAGCGCCAGGCCCCGCTGGATGCCAGCGATGACGGTTGTTTGTTCGCGGATCGTACTCCGGGGAAAGCCTGCTGCCGCCCCGCACCCCTGCAGCCCCGCTGCGCAGGACAACCCCGGAAACCGGCCTCCCGTGGGCGGCCCCCCCCGCAGACCCCTCCCCTCGGCGGTGGCTTTCCCAGGTGTTCCCGGCCCCGGGGCCTCCCCCAGAAGCAAGTCGCCCCGGGGGTGGGGGGTTCTCGAGCCGCAGCAGCCCCGCGCGGCCCGCGCCTGTCCTCGCGCCCCCCGCCGCGGCCCCCGCCCCTCGAGCGCCCGCGCTGGAGCCAGGCTGCCCCGGAAGGATCTGACCGGCCACTTCCTGCAATTGTCTCTCTGGACGCCGTCCGCGGGCGGCCAGCGCTCCCCGTCGCCCTCCCGGAGCCCGGCCTCTCGGCCGTCCCCGCCCCCCAGCTCGGCCGCCGCGCCGCGCTCCTGCGCCGCCCTCTCCGCAGCCGGCCGCGGGGGACCAGGGGTGGAGGCGGGGGGCCGGGTGTGCGCGGGCCCCGGGGCCACCCGCCGGCCCGGGGCGGAGGTGGACGCGGGCAGCTGCGCTCTGGCTCCCAGCAGGTCGAGTCTGAGGGGCCGCCCGGCGTGGGCTGGGAGCACTGCACAGCGCGGGAGGGGGCACGGCTTGCCCCTCCGCGCAGACCCCCGCGGCCCTGAAGGCAGCCCCGCCGCCCCGTCCTGGTCCCTCGGGGCGCGCGCTCCAGGAAGAGGCGCAGGGAGGTCGGAGGAGGGGCCTGTCTGCACTTGATGGATGGCACTGGAGAAATGTCTGGCACTTTCTTTCCCCGTGGGGGAGGTGAGGCTGCGGCCACCTCTCCCCCGCACTCGTTCGCATTCCTGCCGGCCTGCTCAGGAAGGGCTTGGGTGGGGCGGCAGCAGGGCGAGATGGGAGTCATCTGGCAAACTCTCCCTCACACGGGCTTACACCGGCGTGGGAGCGGAGGGGCAGGTGGACAGTCCAAACCTTAGCCGGGGTGAGAGGGTCCATCCATCCTTCCTGGCTCCCAGGCCTCCCCAACGCTGGGCGGTGTAGCAGTGCTCAAGCTGCTGTGGTCCGCAGACCCTGGGAGTCCTCAAGACCCTTCCAGTCGTCGGATGAGGTCAAGACCCCGCACAATCCTACGAATACTTTGTGACTTGACAGGTACACTGACAGCAGGAAGGCAATGGGGGAAACTGCTGTGTCTTAGCAGAAACCAAGGCAGCGACGCCGAATGACTCATTGTATTCTTCATTACCACACACTGGCCGGGGAAGAAAATAAAAATTAAAAAGCCAGTTTTTACTAAGAATGTCCTTGACAAAAAATATGAACATGTGGGACGCCTGGGTGGCTCAGGGGGTTGAGCCTCTGCCTTTGGCTCAGGTCATGATCCCAGGGTCCTGGAATCGAGTCCTGCATCCGGCTCTCTGCTTGGCAGGGAGCCTGCTTCCTCCTCTCTCTCTGTCTGCCTCTCTGCCTACTTGTGATTTCTGTCTGTCAAATAAATAAATAATCTTTTAAAAAAATATGAACATGTGATTGGTTTATTATAGTTATTTAAATGCGTTAATAAGGACTTGTTTTAATTTCTAATATGGTTTACATCAATAGATTTAACCCACATAAATGAAAACTCTTTGAGGTTCTCAATAATTCTGAAGGGTGTAAACAGGTCCTTGGACCAGGAGTGTGAGCGCTGCTCGGGGGAAGTCACAGGCTGTCAGGTAGCTGAAGGGGGACTGAAGCCCTTTGCAGATACTGTATTCCCAGCTTGAGAAATGGTCTTATTTGGAGTAAAGGGGGGAAACCACAGCTATGTTTTCTGGGAAGCCACTCTCCTTCCAGAGACATTCACTAGAATACAGATGTGAATGGCCTCTGCTCGCAAGGGAGACAAGACATATAGGCCCACAGCCCCTCCAAGCTGCCCCTCTCCCCTGTGTACTGGATCCAGTGTTGGGGGCGGAGGTGGATACAGGTGTGTTTGTGGCCCAAGTGGAGTAGGCCTAGACGTGGATTCCCCTCATGGCCTTTTCCTGTTGCCTCTAAGGTGGCTCTTCCCCCTCCCCAAAGAAGTCACAGTGTACCAAGTTTGACAGAGTGCGGGGGAGGGACAGGATCCAGGAGTCCACACCCTAGCCTGGCCTGAGTCAGGATGGAGAGTGGGTACACTTGTCTCTGTGTGTGCCACTGGGCATGACTGTGTGCGCCACTGGGCATGACTGTGTGCTTTGGTCCAGTTCCATGAACTCCCAAGTTCTCCCCAACACCAGTCCTCCTGCATAGGTTGTATCTGGTGTCTCCACTGGGTTAGCACATCCGAGTTGTTCAACTACTTCTCTGATCCTTTGGCAATGGCAGGGCTGCTGTGGGTGAGGCTGAGGTCTGGCACCTCTCTGTTACCTCTGGCACAGGGAAGGGGGGTGTGGAAGGCCAGGAGGGGAGGCAGGTCAGCCTCGAGTGCTACTCCCCCGCTCCCCGAGGAGCCAGTAGGTCCGAACTTTGCCTTTGCCCTGGAGGAAAAAAGAAGAGGCAGTTGGGATGGGGAGTAGCACACCTTACCCACTTACCCAAATGAGAGGAGAGGCTTAGGGATGGGAGTGGGTTGGCTGCTTAAGAAAGGGCTTGGGGGAGGATAACCACCCCCCCGCCACCTCCCTGGGACTCCAGGGGATGGCGAGGGCAAGGGGCTTTCTTCTCTACCTTCATTTCTACATCTCCTCGGAGCTGCAGCTCAAAACCACCAAACTCTTCTAGGACAGCCTTGGTCTCAGAAGACAAGTGGATCTTCAGGGCTGGGAAGAATAAGGGAGAAGAAGGGAAGGTGGGGTATGGAGAAATAGGAGCAGGGAAATTGGGAACTGCAGGGCTAGAAGGGTGCTCTTCTTCCTTTCTTTTGGTCTAGAAAGCCTCTGAATTCAGAGTTCCACCCCTCCATTTGGAGTGTGACCATACTGGCCTCTCCCTTAGAATTCTAGACTCTATTGTCCGACACCGTAGCCACTAGTCACCTGTGGCCATTTATATTTAAATCATTTAAAACCAGGGGTGCCTGGGTGGCTTAGTCAGCTAAGTGTCTGAGTCTTGATTTCAGCTCAAGCCATGATATCTGCGTTGTGCGTTCAAGGCCCGCACGGGGCTCCACACTGGGCATGGAGCTTAATATATATAAAAAAAAAAACCTGGGTCGCTGGAGTGGCTCAGTCAGTTAAGCGGCTGCCTTTGTCTCAGGTCGTGATGTCAGGGTCCTGGGGTTGTGTCCCCACATCAGGCTCCCTGCTCAGTAGGGAGTTTGCTTCTCCCTCTCCCTCTGCCTCTCCTCCTGCTGGTTCTCTCCCCCACCCCTTGTGCTCACTCTCTCTCTCTCTCAAATAAATAAAATCTTTAAAAAAAAAATTAAGGGACGCCTGGGTGGCTCAGTGGGTTAAAGCCTCTGCCTTCAGCTCAGGTCATGATCCCATGGTCCTGGGATCGAGCCCCACATCGTGCTCTCTGCTTAGCAGGGAGCCTGCTTCTCTGCCTACTTTTGATCTCTGAAGGGGCAGAGACACTCTCCTGCAGACGTCCCGCAGAGCAGGGAGCCTGACTCAGGTCTCTATCCCACAACCCTAAGATCAGGACCTGAGCTGAAATCTAGAGTCAGATCTTGTTAAGTCCTTGTTAGGAGCATTAAATTTAATGCTCACGAAGTCTTTAAACAGAATCTGGTGCACAGGAAGCACTCTGTTAAGTGGTTGCTGTTACTCTTGTTGAACTCAATACTCATTTTAGGGCTGAGGGAACGGAGGCCTAAGGGAGGAGATACGCCCCACCTGCGAGGTCAGATCTAGGCTCCTACTCCTGACCTGGTATCCCCCACACTTCTCTTGAACTTGCCCCGCCGCTCCTGGTCTGTAGCATAGTGTTCTTGTTGAGTCCTTGAACCATTTCTGAGAACAGGCTCCTTGAAGACTGACCTCAGGGAGGGGCTTTCTCCTCCTGGCTGCCCCAGGCAGTGCCTAGGGAGTGTCTGCTGAGCCAGAGCCCTTGGGGCTCCCAAGTAGCCCTTCTCCTGCCTTGAGGCTTGGATGGGGTCTGCATGAGGCGCCTCCAGTGGGTCTGGGTCGTCTTAGCACCCCGAGGCCCAGCACTTGGCAGTCACTCAGTACAGGTCTACGGAGTTGATTCGAGTTGAGTATAGCAGGAGGTAGAAGACAGCCGGAAGCAGGACTGGGGAAGAGGGAGGGTTAGCACGCACTAGGTGCCTAATGAGAGGAGGACCTGTGCTGGCTCTTCCACAGCCCTGAGACAGGTGTCACTTTGCAGATAAACAGCTGAAGCTCAGAAAAGTCGAGTGACAGTTATAACCTGGTTGTGTCATTTGGGTTTCACACATAACTCTTCTAAGGTACATCTCTTATTCTCATCTTACAGAGAAGGACACCAGAGGCTGGAGGCAGACTGACTCACAGCTGTGTGGGTTGTGGAGCTGAGATTTCCACCCCAGCGGCTGCCCGAAGCCCTCCAGCACATTCCAGAGGGCTCAGAGGCACCGAAGGGCAGGCTCCCCTTGGGGAACTGCTGAACACAGGCCGGAAAGACTTCGAAGCACTTGGCAGGAGGGGGCTGGCTCTCTGACAGGACTGGAGGTGATGGGCCCGCACGGAAGCCCAGGCCGGGTGCCAGCGCCCTGGGTGGGGTGCCTGCTCGAGGGGCTTTCCTCGCCCCGCCCACCCGCCCTCTCCGGCTGCCTGGGGCAGCTGCCTCACCTTCCCCGTTAGACTCCATTCTGGAGGCGGTGTTGACTGTGTCTCCAAAGAGGCAGTACCGGGGCATCTTCAGCCCGACCACACCGGCGCACACGGGCCCTGCGGGGAGTGCAGGGTGGCAGCCGGGTCAGAACGCATGGTGGCTGCTGGGCAGGGCAGAAGCGGGACCGAGGCCCTTTGGGACCAGGTGTGCGCGTGTGTGATGGGGGCGGTGCGGGGGGGCCGGCCTGGGGACAGTCCCGCCCCCCGGGGGGGTCCCCCTCACCTGTGTGGATGCCGATCCGCAAGCGCAGCTCCTCCTGCGGCCTATGGCGGATGCGGAAGGAGCGCACGGCGTCCAGCAGCGCCAGAGCCATGCGGGCCACCTCCCGGGCGTGCAGCAGCCCGTTGCGCACGGGGAGCCCCGACACCACCATGTACGCGTCGCCAATGGTCTCCACCTGCGGGGGGCCGCCCCGGATGCACGCCCTGAGCGCCGGGGGCTGGGCCGGACCTGGTGCCGCCCACACACTGTGGGCCCTGTCTGTGTTTCCGCTCCCCCGCCCCCTGCGTCCTTGCTCTGCCTGGTCCTGGGGCTCCGGGTAACAGTCTCTGCCCGGGTTTCATGGGCCCCTCTCTGGACGCTCTCTGGCGTTCTGCCCTTCCCCGTGCTCTGACCCCGTCCATTACCATCTCACCTTGTACACATCAAAGTTATCTATGACGGCATCGAAGCAAGTGTACAGGTCATTGAGTAGGGTGACCACCTGGAAGGGAAGAGAAGCCAAGGGGGGTAGGGAGGAAGGTCCCCCAGCTGGGATCGAGTGGGAACAGTGGAACCAGCAGGCAGGTCTGACCGGGCGGAGCTGCGAGGCCAAGCACACGGGCCTGGTTTCCCAGGGGCCTCACCTGCATGGGCGTGCTCTCTGCCGACAGGGCCGTGAAGCCCACGATGTCACTGAAGTAGATAGTAACACTGTCGAAGGCTTCTGCCTGGACCGTCTCCCCACGCTTCAGCTGCTCAGCCACGGAGCTGCGGGGTCAGGGACGGGGTGGGATGGATCAGAGCATGAGGTGGGGGGATCACAGCATGAGGTTGGGGGGGATCAGAGCACGAGGTGGTGCGGGGGGCGGGGCACGGGCGAGGCCTGGTCTGGGCCCTCACTGCGGCAGAATCTGGTAGAGCAGGGCCTCCGCTCTGCGCTTCTCCTCCAGGTAGGCCTGGGTCCGCTCCTCCACCAGCCCCTCCAGGTTGTTGGCGTACTGCTCCATGCGCGACAGCAGGTTGTCCAGGATGTTGCTGCTGTTCTCTCTGAGGCCGGGGTGGGGGTACGGGGACGCAGTGAGAGAGGAGCAACCCGTCGAGCACCCCCCCAAGCCCTGCCGTGCCCACCCTGGCACTCACCCTTCTCAGGATTCATGTCAGCCCACCCCCCAAGTGCGGTGGGGCCCCCAGAGAGGGTTGGGGTTGGGGATCCTGGCAGGATGGGTGTGCTGGGGGAAAGGGCAGGAGGAAAGTTCCATTCATCTCTGAGACCCCAGAGTCCGGCCTGGAGAGACCTTGGCTCCTTTGTTCATCTTTGTTGAAGGCAAGCAGGTTAGAAGGAGGCAGAGGAGGTGGAGGGGTGGAGGGTGGACACACAGGCCCGCAGAAGGGCGTGGGGAGGGGTTGCTGGGGCATACTGTGGCAGGGAGGGCCAAGGGCTGGGGTGGGGGCCCCTGTGGAGGGGTGGGAGGCCGGAAGCCTATTAGTTCTGCTCTGTTGCAGAGGAGGGGCTGGTGGGGGGCAATGTTGGTATGGGGAGGGGCACAAGAGGTTGTGGACAATGGGACAGCCAGGCCAGGCAGTGCTCCCAGAGGGGGGCCTGTGGGGGCCGGGGAGGTTGTGGGGGCGGGGGGCTGTGGGGGGGTGGGCGGGGCGGGGGCGTGGCTGTGGTGGGTGGGCTGGGGCGGGGGAGGCAGGGGAAGGCGCCAACCACCTGTTGAACGTGCGCAGCATCAGGCGAACCTGCTGGAAGGACGGCCGCTCCTGCGGCTCCTCCGCCCAGCACCGCTGCATCAGCAGGCCCAGCTCCTCCAGGCCGCTCTGCAAGGCCAGGGAGGGCCGGAAGGGGGGTTGCTCCCCCCGGGTCACGCGCTCCACGATCTCTGCGCAGTGGGGAAAAGAGGGGCTGAGGGGAGGGTCCCGCCAAGGGCCAGAGAGAGCCGGTGCGGAGGGCAGGGCGGGAGCGGGCCCGGGCGGGGAGGGCATGATTCGGAGTCCCTGGCACAAAGGCTGGTGTAATTGGGGCAGTGCTCGGGGACAGCAGAGGTCTCTCACCTTTGGGGCTGAGGTCCAAACCTTCCACGTGGAAGACACCGCTCCTTAGGGCAATCTCCTGAAGGATGATCCCGAAGCTGTACACGTCCCCTGCCTGGGAGCCCCGGGCAGGGGGTGAGGCCATTCGCAGGAGCTCAGGGGCTGTCCACAACTTTTCTGCAGGTCAGAGGTCAGGAGTCATGGGGCGAAGGGCCTTAAAACTAAGGGGTGGGAGAAGCAAGGTCCTAGAAGATGCGGCCGGAGTGACCTGGAGACATCACACCGAGTGGTACAGGGAAGCCTCGGGACCACTGTGTCAGGCTCCCCTTTGCACTGGAGGATGAACTGAACCCGGAATCAGGAAAGGCCTGCTGAGCCCTAGAGAAGCCAGACATCAGGCCTCCTGCTGGGCTGGGCTTGGGAAGTGGGGGAGGGTCTTAGGGTTAGGGTTAGGGTTAGGGTTAGGGCTCACTGGCATAGAGGGTGTGGCCTTGCTCTGGTTCTGGGTCCCTGAAGCTTTCCAGCCCAAAATCAGTGATCTTGAGCACGAAGCGCCCGTCTACCACGCAGTTGGATGACTTGAGGTTGCCGTGGGAGCAAATGGCCCCACTGTGTAGGAACAGCATACCCTGGGGAATTTGGGGAGGCAGAGGCCTTGGTATCAGCGGGACCTACAATTGAGGCTGGGGAGAAGCATGCTCGGCCCCTCCCCCACAAATCCCACCTTGACGATGTCACTGGTGAGAGAATACCGGAACATCCAGTCTAAGGTGATGCTCTCATTTTCCAGAATGTCCTGCTGGGCAGTGAGAGTCAGGCATGAACCCTGGGGACTCCAGGGTGGGTTCGGAGGCCGACTGACACAAACCCGCACAGCAGGACAAAGCCTTGGATTTACTCCAGTGCATCTGCACACACCCCCCACCCCTGCCCCCAGCATTTTACAGATTAGACAAATAAAGGTCAGAAAGCAGGAGAAGCTTGCCTGGGGTCATTGCCAGTGGGGGACAGAAGCAGGGCTAAACCCAGATCTGCTGACAGTCCTTGTCCCCCTCACCTGCAAACTCCCACGGGGACAGTACTCTGTGAGGATGCAGATGTTGGGGGGGTCAGTGCAGGCACCCACAAACCTGGTCAGGTGTTCATTCTGTACATCCCGCATCTGGACGTGATAGCCAGTATCAGGAACCCGGCAGAGATCTCGCTCCTCACCAGGTGCCCCCCGCCCATTCAGGGACCCCCTCAGTCTTCTTAAGGCCCTATTCACTCTGCAGACAAAGTCTAGGACCCTGGTGATTCCCACCCGTGCTCTGAAGAACACTCCCGCCTCCCCCAGAATGTGCTCCCTGCTTACTCTGCCTCCTAACCCCTCCACCCCCCTGGGGCATCCAGTACAGCCCCTCAAGGACCCCCTCCAGGGTTCCTCCACTAGTCTCTTCCCTCATTTAGGACCCTCTCCCCTGCGCACAATATGCAAGGGTCCATTCCTTTCCTGGGATACCCTGTCGCCCTCCCATGACCCTCCCGTGGCTGCCGCCTCACTCCCCCACATTACATGCTTCAGTTCAAACAGGACTTTTCGCGTCAGCTCAATGCGCTTACGATTCACACGTTTCACGGCCACGAGGTTGCCCTGGGCAAGGAATGGAGGATGTCACCAAGATGGCCCTGTGGTGGGGACCGCCCTGTGCCCTGCCCCAAGAATGGCAGTGTTTCCCCTGGCCCACCTTATAATACGCTGTCCGGGCAAACACTTGGAACTGGCCCTCTGTGGTCAGCAAGGAGCCGTAATTGGAACCTCTCTGGAGGGATGGAGAGCAGGAGAGATGGTCCCGCTGTGAGCCTCACTGCAGGTGCCGTTCTCTGACCTGGTGGCCAGAGCTCTGCCCCGCCTTAGCTTGGTGTCAGCCTGCTTCTCTTTCCACATCATAAAATCCTTCTCTGGTTTCTTCCTTTTTTTTTTTTTTTTAAGATTTTTATTTATCTAGTTATTTATTTATATTTTTTAAAGGTTTTCTTTCTTTATTTGACAGAGAGAGAGAGAGCGCGCGCACCAAGTAAGGACAGAAGGAGGAGAAGCAGGCTTTCCACCAATCAGGGAGCCTGATGTGGGGCTCGAGCCCAGGATCCTGGGATCATGACCTGAACTGAAGGCAGATGCTTAAAGACTCAGCCACCGAGGCGCCCCTTTTTATTTCTTTTTAATATGTATTTTCCCGTACACTATTTCTGAATCTTGAAAGCCTCCTCTGAAGGAGGCTCTGTGGGCATAATTATGATTTGAGGTCCTCTCAGAGGGGCAGTGAGACTCACCTCAGGACACACAGCAAGTGAAGGCTGAGCTGAGACTAGAACCTTGCTCTGGGGCCCAGCCCCCAGGCACTGTCCCCGAGCCCCACACCCCGCCCTCCTACACCTTCCCCTAACCCTGCTCTTACCCCACTCAGGGTCAGCCGACTGCCCGCACTCCGGAGATGCCTGTCCAGACTGCTGGGCTGCACGTCTTCCCAGCGCACCCGCCACAGCTCTGAGGCCAGTTCCTTCTCCAGCTGCATCTTCCTGAGGCAGTAGACCTCTCTCTGAACCCACGTCCGATCCCCTGGCCCTGGGCTGGGCAGCTGAGCGGCCCCTCCTCTGAGCCCTGGGACCACCGCAGGTGCTGACGGGGGTGGGGGACAGGGGAGTCCCCTCCTCTATCAGCTGAGAGTCAGGGGGTGTGGGGCAAGTCCTGCCTGCCCCACGGGGACCTTGGGCAGTCACTTCATGTCTCTGAGCCTCATGCCCTCATGTCCAAGTGTCCTGATTTGGGGACTGGTGACCTCGACATTTATTTCAAAGCATTGTTATAAGAATGAAAAGAAAACAGCGTGTGGCAGCGCCTGGCACATAGTCTCAGCTCAGCCAGCACTGATCTTCCCCTCCCTGCGTTAATGTCTGCATTTCATTTTGGCTTCCCACTGGAAGGCGGGAGTGGGGCTCCCTCACTTCCCTCCCCTGCTCTGGGTTCAGCACCCCTGCTCAACAGACTGGGCCCACTGCCTCAGGGCCACCATTCCCCATCAGGTCTGCATATCTGACGGAAGGAGCCACCAGCCCCCAGGCCAGAACCCACAGGCCTGTGATGCCCAACCCCTCTGCTCTTCCCTGATCTCCCAGTCCCTTCCAGGCCCTCCTTCTCTCCTCCCTGTGTCCTCCGGCTTTCTAGCCTCCTTCCTTCCTCATCTCCTGTGACCTTCCCTCACTGTCCTGCTTCTCTGCCCCCTTCCCTCCAGGTCCCTGCTGCTTCCTCCACTAGTCTCACTCCCCACCCTCACCCCAAGACTCACCTGTATATGAAGAAGGAGACAGTCAGAACACTGAACAGGGAGAGGCTGCCCACCAAAGCCAGCACTTCCAGGGTGGAAAAGTGATCTGCACAAGAGTCCAGGTTCCAGCAAGAGAGATTTGGGTTAGAGAGCAGGAGGAAGAAACTTCGAATAGTTAATCAGTGAACCAGGAAGATGGAAGCAGGGAGGAAAAAGGCAGGAGGACTGTCTTCAGAAAACCCTCAGTGTGGGAGAGGGGCACCTGTCTGACTCCTGAAGCAGGGGAAGAGACTGTCCGTCTCCAGATCGGAGGCCTGGAAGGCAAGAGGCAGTCACCTTGGTTGCAAGCTGGGTCCTCATTGTCAAAGCCGCATTCGGGGGTGTCAGGAGGAGGGTGCCCCAGGGCCCAGTTCAGTTTGCGCCCCGGCACAGCCATCAGCTCCTGGGAAGTCCCATTGTAGTTCAGAACAACCTGCAGGAGGGCAGCAGTGGAGGCGGGCGAGGTCTGGGGTGCCGCCTCCTGTCCCTGGGAGCAGGGCTGCCTCCCCACCCACCCCAAGCGGGCTTTCTAAAGAAAACTCCATGCAGAACCCCAACTTGACATTCAGGGAGTTTATAACCTTGGGCTGAAGCACATAGGAAACAGGAAAGGCAATGTTCTCAGTCCACACTCCCAGGCCTAACGCATGTATCCCTTCTCCAGGAAGTCTTCCCTGGATGCTCTGCTCCTCAGGGCTTGTAGCCCCAATTCCTTCCTGTCCCTACTGAACGTAGAGAGCTATATGACCCCCAGATCAGCCTGTCTCTTGGGGAGAGGGTCCTGCCTGTCTGAGGAGACATGGACTTCCTGAGGGTAGGGCCGTGCACCCTCCTCACACATGGGGTTCCCCAAGGGCAATGCCTATGGGTCCCTGTCATTCTGGCTGCTCCCCTGGACCGGAGCTGGGTCTCTCATCCAGGGCTCTCCAAAAGTGACGACTGAGCAGAAATGCCCTGGCACAGCTGTGGGGGAAGGCCGGAGGACAAGAGGTCAGTGCCAGCTGGCACCGTCTTCTGGGGGCATAACCTTACCCTGAAAGTGCCCGTCTCAGGATGCATATCCCAGAGGGAGAAGTCGGTCTCCCGATCTCCATTGCTGTCCATGTGCAGGTATCCTGCCACACCTGGGGCATGGGGAAAGAGGGCTGTTTGGACAGAGTGCCAGCTCAGCACTCTCCCCGGGTCTCTCTCCCTCGGCCATCTTTGCCTTGCTCTCCAAACACGCGCAATAGCAACAACGTGTTCACAACGTGTGTAATGACGAAAGGGACGTATGTATCAGCAGTAGGAATGACTGAAGTTGCGTACATAGAAGGACTTTTTTTTAAAGATTTTATGTATTTCCTGGAGAGAGAAAGCAAGAGACAGCATGAGCGGAGGGGGAGGGGCCACGGAAGAGGGAGAAGCAGACTCCCCACTGAGCAGAGAGCCCTGGCTGGATCCTCAGGGCCTGATAACACAGACTGAACCACCCAGGTGCCCCACTTAGGCGGCCTTCTTGAGGGAGCTAGGGAAGTGGGGAAGGAGGCCCAAGGGAAGCTGTGGAGCTTCCTTATATAAGGACAGGCATGGATGAGTAACACCCCCACCCCTCGGCATCTCATGACCTCCTGCATGGGGCGCCCGAAGGTAGCCTATCTCTGTCACCTCCAGCCCCTGACCTTGGAAGCTCCGGTTCCACATCCGCTGGGTGACGGCCTCCCCATCCATGACAGTTCCCCCGTGTGCCAGAGTCTCTGTCACTGCCTGGACATAGAGCAGGAGCCCGTCGTGGAAGGCTGCTGGGATGGTGTTCACCTGTGGTGGTGAGCAGAGCTTGGCTGCGGTGGGATGTACAAGGGGTGCTGAGTGGGGCATCGTGGAGGAGGAGGAGGAGATGGAGGGTCCTGGGAGCTCGGAGGGGGGCAGGAGAAAACACCTCCACAGGACAGAGATTTTTCTACTTAAAAGATGCCTCTACCAATCCCTCTGCTTCCGAATCCTGCGCGGCAGGTAGGGCAGAACATGTCATCCTCATTTTACTGTGAGGATCTGAGTTTCAGAGGCTGAACAACTTGTCATTGTCCCTCTTGGTCATCCTGAGAAGTGGGAACTGGGGGAAGGGGAAGCATGGGAGGCCTGGGCATGCAGAGATGGCTAAGAGGACAGGCAGGCTGCTGGCAGAGGGCCAGGGTGGGGGTGGGGGTGGGGGCTGGATGTCCATGCTGGAAGGTCCCAGGATCCTTCCTACCAGGCCATCCTCCACTGTGAAGTTGAACTGCTCACGGGCCAAGTGTTTTAGCTGCTGCAGGAATTCCAAGTACTCAGGGTTACCAGGCTCTTTGTACGTGATGATCTTGGCAGCCTGAGGAAGGGGTCAGTGGAGCGGGGGAGCTGGGAGCTGATCCAGTCCTCCCAGTACCTTGGGGCCCACCTCCCCCAGTGCATCTCTGCTTCGCTCAAGGTCAAAGTGGGTGGGCTCCATGTCATGTGTAAGCAGGGGACCCCGGTGAATGACTTCTTGAGTTCTGCTAGTCTGTGCTATTGGAACGCTCTCCCAACCCAGGCCCATTCGCTCATCTTTTTAGCCTCCTGGCTCTGAAGTCTCCCAGCCCTCCAGCCACCCCTCACCCCCTCCTGCCCTTCCTCACCTGCCTCCCTGAGCAATCAAGAGCCTCTTTTCTGGAATCCCTTCAGACCCTGGGGAACCCAATGCCCAGAAACTGGGTGCCACCAGCTCCAAGTCCCACTGCCTGGGCTTACAGCCTAGACACTCACCTGAAAGGCCCGGTGGGCACTGATATCCTGCCCATCCCCCCTCTCCCAGGGCCTGTGGGGAGCAAGGCCGTGTGCACCTTGCAGGCTTTGTCCAAAAAGGTCCAGGTGGAAGAACACGTAGTCTTCCCTACTTAGACCAGCTTCCATGGCCAAAAGCATCAGAGTTCTGAAGGCATCTGGGGAGCTGCATATGTAGATAACTGGGGAGGAAGGGGGTGGTCAGAAAGAGAGAGAAGCTGGATCCCCGCGGAGTGGGAAGGAGGAACTCGGGGAAGGAAGTTCACCGACTCCACGCTCGTCTAGGCCGAGGCTGAAGGAAGGTGGAGAGGGCTGGGAGGAGTCGGTGGGCGGGCATGAGGGAAGGAGCCGAGACAGGGAGAGCCAGCAAAGCGGAGCCAAAGGTGGGGAAGGTGGGGTGAACCCGGGAGGGAGAGGAGGAGGCGGGCCCGCTGGAAGGGGGACTGGAAGGGGAGAGGGAGTGTGGAGGAGAACATGGAGGGGAAAGGCTGCTGGGAGGCGACCGAAAATGGAGGAGGAAAGGAGGGCTGGGCATGAAGCCGGGGACCTACTAAGTGTCAGGTAGCCGCAAGCACTTTCGGCTGGAGGGAGCGGTGGCACGCGGGCGGGGGCGTGTGGGAGCTCAGTACGGTGGCGAGAGCCGGCGGAGGAAGAGAGAGGAACGGAGCCTCCCGCCGAGGCTGCGGGGGAGTGGGGGAAGACCCGCCCGCGCCGCCCCCCTCACCTCGGCCTTTGCGCCTCACGGTCCGCAGCAGCAGGGTATAGTGGTCAAGGTCGCCCTCGGCGAACTCCAGGTGGTCCACGGTGATGTTGAGGCGGTCGCGCACGCGCATGTACAGCCCTTCCACCACGAAGAAGCAGGGCTGGTCGTCGCCCGGCCGGTAGGCGTAGAGCACCAGCGCCCGGCGCTCCCAGCCCAGCCGTCGGTGCAGCGCCGCCACCAAGTCGCCCAGCTTGGCGTGGCTGGGCCCGGCGCGCGTGGTCAGCGCGTACTCGTCCTTGGCCCCGAAGCCCAGCGCGGGGGCGCCGGCGGTCAGCAGCGGCACCCGCCAGTGCGCGGTGAAGCGCCCCACCGGGGCGGCCGCGTACACGCACCCGGGGCCCAGGAACACCGCGGGGCTGTGCTCCCACTTGAGGTCCACCGCGGCCAGGGGCGCGGCGGTATCGGAGCAGACGCCCCTCGCGTCCTCGCTGCTGCCCAGCACGGTGCGCACCGTCCAGCCGGGCAGCAGGTCAGGCCGCGCTCGCACCCCGGCCAGGGCCAGCTCCACGGCCGGTCCCACGCGCGCCCACGACCACGGGTACGAGGTGTTGGCCAGCGGCAGCACCACGGCCACCGTCAGGTTGCCCGCGTGGCCGCCCGGGAGCAACGGCAGCAGCGGCAGCGGGAGCAGGAGCAGGAGGGCTCCGGCGGGGCGGCCGGGGCGCAGCATGGCTTCAGCCCGCGGCTTTGCGGGCGGGCGCTGCCCCTCTGGCCTCTTCGGGGCCCTGCGGCTCAGCGGCCCGTCGCGGGCATCAGGCTGGGCACGCCGCCCCCTCCCGCTGCGTGGCTCGGTGTCGGCGGCGCGAGGGGCGCGTGGCGGGCGCGGCGGGGCAGGTGGGCGCCGGCAGCCGAGCGCCGGGCCCCGGAGGACGAGCGCGGCGGCCGCGCGCGGGCGCGTGTGTGTCAGGAGGAGCCGGCGTTCGGGGGAGAAGGATGCGAGAGGGCGCGAGGGAGGGGCGGGGAGAGGAGTGTTTGTGTGCGCGCGTGAGCGCCTGGCCCGGGAGGGTGCCAGCAGGGGCGTCCGGCCGTCCGGGGGGAACGGGGGAGGTCCTGAGCCAAGCTCCGAGCCCTTCCTCCCGCCGCTTCCCCTCCCAGACTCGGCGACTGGCGCTTTAACCCCTTCGTCCCCTCCCCGAAGTCGCGAACAGGCCCGCGCCCCCAGCCCGCGGGCTCTCCCCCGAGACCCTCCGCGCCTTCCTCTTCCGAGAGCGGCGTCCGCACAAGAGGCTTCCGCGCTGGGATCGCGAGCGGGACCAGAGACGCGCTCGGGGCCCGCGGGGGCCCTTTTGCGCCCCACCTCGTCCCTCCCCCTACCTGGTTCCGTTTGGGGAAGAGAGCTGTGCGGACGCGGGATCTTGGCCAGAAGAGGTGCGAGCGGACGGAAGTGTGTGTGTCTGGGGGTGGACGGGAGGGCGTTAAGGTAGGTGAGCCCAGGGTCCCCGTGACCCAGTCCATCCAGGACCGCCCCCACCTTCCAGATTGAGCGGATTCTTGGAGAAAATGGGCCCAGTGGAAGGGCGGAGTTAACCCTTTAGTTCCCAAACGGTTATAGGAGCTGGGGGGAGGAGAACGTGCGGTGGCTGGAGTGGGGAGGAGGAAGGGTGGTGACCTCGGGGCCGCTCCCGGAAGGTAAGCGTGAGTTTGCTTCGGGTTGAGGGGGATTGTTCAAATGGGATTTGCGGTGACGGTGGGAGATGGTGTTGGCAAGGACCAGTGAAGGCGTCCACTGGGGAGAGGGTCTGGGTGGGTGGGGGGGTGGTCCTTGACCGCCCGCCGCATCCCCGCGCTGTGGCATCAGTCTGCCCTCTCGTGGCCAGCGGGGGTCACTGACGCAGCTGCGCCGCCGCGGTCTCCCACCCTGCGCTGGGACTGAACCCAACCCCTGAGAGAACTCTTCTGCCGCAAACCGACCTGCTGCGCCCGCGAAATGGTCAGGGCCTGAGGGTAAATGCACGCATCGATGTGCCTTGGAGGAGTCCTGCTCGGGACGAAGAGCCGCCATGTAATCTGACTGAGGACCACAAGGAAGGAAGGATAACTTGCTCAGAGGCTCAGATGGGACTTCCACTTGCTTTGGGGGACAGGAAAATCTCCAGAGAAAGAATTCAGCAAAAGCAGAATGATGAGCGAGGTATTCTGTGCAGAAAGAGCAGAATACTGAATTATATTTCCTATATCAGGAATTTCTGGAGAATTTTAGGACCATTTTTTCTTAGGGTCTAGAACAAATAGTAGCCCTGGGAGCAACTACAGATGGCAGGAATGCTTGGTTTGGCCTGCGTTCTCTTTCTCTATATTTGACTTCATTGCCTACACTCAGCCATCAGTAGGTGAGGGGCGCCAGCCTGGCTCAGTCAGCAGAGGGTGGGACTCTTCTTCTTTTTCTTTTTTCTTTTTCAAGATTTGTTTATTTATTAGAGAGACTGAGAAAGAGAATGGGGCGTGGGAGACAGAGAACCTCAAGCAGATTCCCCACTGAGCATCGAGCCCCTCACAGGGCTCAACCCCAGGACCACCAGATCATGACCTGAGCTGAAATCAAGAGTCCATGCTTGGGTGGCTCAGTCGTTAAGCCTCTGCCTTCAGCTCAGGTCATGATCCCAGGTGCTGGAATCAAGCCTCGCAGTGGGCTCCCCACTCAGCGGGAAGCTTGCTTCTCCCTCTCCTACTCCCCCTGCTTTTGCTCCCTCTCTCACTGTGTCTCTCTCTGTCAAAAAAAAAAAAAAGAGCCCGTGCTCAACCAGCTGAGCCACCCAGGCACCCTGGGTGAGACTCTTGATCTCTGTGTTCTGAGTTCAAGCCCCAAACTGGGCATAGAGCTTGCTTGGTAAATAAATAAATAAAATCAGCTCATGGCACGTGAGTATTTGGATTTCTGACGTGTCTCGAAATATCAGAGAGCTGGCAGTAGGGAAGTCCTGCACCCGTCCTTGAGAGGAGTCTGGCTCATCACGGTTCCTACCCATCGTGTTCACTCATTTGCTTTACCTGCCTGGCTGCTGTTGGAGTTCATATTTTCAACCCTGATCCATGATATAAGGTGTGTGCTTGTAGGAATAACTGAGGAGAGGGGCGCCTGGGTGCCTCCGGCTCAGGTCATGACCCCAGGGTCCTGGAATCAAGCCCCATGGTGGCCTGCTTCTCCTTCTCCCTCTGCTTGTGGTTCCCCCTGCTGGTGCCCTGGCTGGCGCGCGAGCTCTCTTTCTCTCTCTCTCTGACAAAAAAAAGAAAAAAAAAAAAAGAAATGACTGAGGAGAGGCAAGAGAGGGCCGCAGAGGGCAGGTCTTGCAAGCTTTGGGGTGAGAGGCAGGGTGTCTTTGTCCTGTATGGGGGTGGTCCAGAGGCTAATAGAGGTAGATAGGAGATCGGAAAACTTTTTTGGAGGGGAGCGGGCTTTTTAAAAAAAAGATTTTATTGGGGCGCCTGGGTGGCTCAGTGGGTTAAAGCCTCTGCCTTCGGCTCAGGTCATGATCCCAGGGTCCTGGGATCGAGCCCCGCCTCAGGCTCTCCGCTCGGCAGGGAGCCTGCTTCCTCCTCTCTCTCTGCCTGCCTCTCTGCCTACTTGTGATCTCTGTCAAATAAATAAATAAAATCTTTAAAAAAAAACAAAACAGGGGCGCCTGGGTGGCTCAGTGGGTTAAGCCGCTGCCTTCGGCTCAGGTCATGATCTCAGGGTCCTGGGATCGAGTCCTGCATCGGGCTCTCTGCTCAGCAAGAAGCCTGCTTCCCTCTCTCTCTCTCTCTGCCTGCCTCTCGGTCTACTTGTGATCTCTCTCTCTGTCAAATAAATAAATAAAAAATCTTTAAAAAGAAAAAATAAAAACAAAACAAAACAAAACAACAAGTCCCGGAAACCAGCTTCAGGTTACAAAGCTCAAATACAAGGGTGGGTCAGGCCAGGTGGAGACATGTGATCAGTGGGGGTGCCTACTGTCTCCCTAGCTACCTAGGTGATGGGCTAGTTTCCATGGCTACTGTGGGGTAAATTGTAATTCAATTAGCCACCTGTGTGTGGCCAGGCCCAACCACAAGGCCTTTGCTCTATAAAAGTTAGTCTGGAAAGCAGGGAGGGGTCGTCCTCCTTAAGGGGCGGCCCCACCGGTCTGTTTGACGGTAGGTCTGATTCTTTTTTTTTTTTTTAAAGATTTTATTTATTTATTTGGCAGACAGAGATCACAAGTAGACAGAGAGGCAGGCAGAGAGAGAGAGAGAGAGAGAGAGAGAGGAGGAAGCAGGCTCCCCGCTGAGCAGAGAGCCCGATGCGGGGCCTGATCCCAGGACCCCGGGATCATGACCTGAGCCGAAGGCAGAGGCTTCAACCCACTGAGCCACCCAGGCGCCCCGGTAGGTCTGATTCTTGATGCCTGGCGCGACAGAAAGCTTTGCTTAACCTTCGCTTTGTATCAGTCTCGCTCCTTTAATCATGGACCCATTATTGTGGTACCCATTTTTGGGGGGACCTAACAATCCCAGGACCCAAGCTGAAGGCAGACACTTAGGCGCCGCCCGGGAGGAGACTTTAAAAAAAACAAACTAGGGCGCCTGGGTGGCTCAGAGGGTTAAGCCTCTGCCTTCGGCTCAGGTCATGATCTCAGGGTCTTGGGATCGAGCCCCGCATCGGGCTCTCTGCTCAGCAGGGAGCCTGCTTCCTCCTCTCTCTCTGCCTGTCTCTCTGCCTACTTGTGATCTCTGTCTGTCAAATAAATAAATAAAATCTTAAAAAAAAAAAACCAAACAAACTAGTTTTATTGAGGTATAATTGATACAGCATAAGCTGTACATATTTAATGTATACAACTGATGAGTTTGGATATATGTGTATACTTGTGAAACCATTACCATAATATCAAGGTAATGAAGATATCCATCACCTCCAAATGTTTCCTTCTGTCCTCTTTCTCTCTCTCCTGCACGCGCACATGTGTGCATGCGTGTGCTTGTGTGTGTGTGTGTGCATGTGTTAAGACTGCCACACTGAGCCCAATGCGGGGCTTGATCCCAGGACCCCAGGATCATGACCTGAGCCAAAGGAACCTACTAAGGCACCTCCTTCTTTTTTTTTTTTTTTAAAGATTTTATTTATTTATTTGTCATAGAGAGAGAAGCGAGAGTGAGCACAGGCAGACAGAGTGGCAGGCAGGGGCAGAGGGAGAAGCAGGCTCCCTGCCAAGCAAGGAGCCCGATGTGGGACTCGATCCCAGGACGCTGGGATCATGACCTGAGCCGAAGGCAGCTGCTTAACCAACTGAGCCACCCAGGCGTCCCAAGGCACCTCCTTCTTAATGACTTTAAGTGCCTATATTGACAATCAACTGGACTTTAAGAAGAGAAGACAATGTACAAATAACTGGAGTTAAGGTGACATTGACCCATTTGCTTAAGAGCTAGAGAAGCAGGTTTTTTGGGGTGGGTGATAACAGTTCTGGTTTATTGGGTGTGAGGTGCCTGTGGAGCCCCCTAGTAGAGGGGTTCGATGGGCCACTGGATTAGTGGAGCTCAGGAGAAATGACTGCACTCAAACCTAATCTAGCCATTGAGCCCCTCTTTCAACAATGGTGGCCTGAACAATTTGCCCAGTCCCTGAGCTGAAGATGACTAAAAATGTTGGATGAAATACTTTGAAAACTCAAAGCACTAATAAGACAGTGAGGAATTATTGGTGTTGAGAACATGAAAGACAGGAAAGCATGGAGGTGAGACCAGCAGTAGGACCACTTTTACCCTGGGGTCATTTGCAGATGAGAACTGGGGGCAAAAACGGGCTGTGTGGGGCAAGTGAGACCGAAATTATAGTCCAAATGTTCCCAAAGGTGAGAAAACTGGCAAACCATCTGCCGCTTTGGGGTTAGGATCCTGAAAGCTGCATTCCTGAGGGAAAGCTTGGAGTCAGGTACAGCACAAGTAAATAGAAAATTCACACTGCAAAATATTAAAAAAAAAAATTAAGAATCAACTAATAGGGGTGCCTGGGTGGCTCAGTGGGTTAAAGCCTCTGCCTTGGGCTCAGGTCATGATCCCAGGGTCCTGGGATCGAGCCCCGCACCGGGCTCTCTGCTCAGCAGGGAGCCTGCTTCCCTTCCTTTCTCCCTGCCTGCCTCTCTGCCTACTGTGATCTCTGTCAAATAAATAAATAAAATCTTAAAAAAAAAAGAATCAATTAATAGGTTTAAGAATAAGTCAGACTCAACTGAAGAGCAAGTAATACATTGGAAGAAAGAACAAAGAAATTTACCCAGAATGAAGCACAGATTAAACGAGAATGAAGAACATAAGAGTGTTGGAGACAGAAAGGACACCGTGAAAAAATCTGGCATACCTTTATCTGGAGCCCAGGAAGGAGGGCGAAACAAAAGCCCCCCCCCCAAAGCCTCACAGATTCAAGAAGATCAATAAACCTCAAGTAAGATTAAGATTGTCCATATTTCGACCCATCAAGGTGAAAGAGCAGGAAATTAAATCACAGGCAAAATCTTTAAAATAGGGAAAAAAAAGAGGATTGATTACCTTCAAAGGAGCAACCATTAGGTTGGCAAAAAAAATACCTTTCACAGCAAAAATGGAAGCCAAAGATAGTAAAATAATATAATAAATGTGCCAAAGGAAAATAATTTCCAATCTAGAGTTCCTTATCCAGGGAAAATGTCCTTCAAAAAACAAAGGTGAAAGGGGCACCTGACTGGCTCAGTTGGTAGAGGACTGATTCTTTTTTTTTTTTTTTTTAAAGATTTTATTTATTTAGGGGCACCTGGGTGGCTCAGTGGGTTAAGCCTCTGCCTTCTGCTCAGGCCATGATCTCAGGGGTCCTGGGATCGAGCCCCACATCGGGCTCTCTGCTCAGCATGGAGCCTGCTTCCCCCTCTCTCTCTTCCTACCTGTGATCTCTCTCTCTGTCAAATAAATTAAAAAAAAAAGATTTTATTTATTTGACAGAGAGAAATCACAAGTAAGCAGAGAGGCAGGGAGAGAGAGAGGAGGAAGCAGGCCTCCCTGCTGAGCAGAGAGCCCGATGTGGGGGCTCAAACCCAGGACCTGGGATCATGACCTGAGCCAAAGGCAGCGGCTTAACCCACTGAGCCACCCGGGTGCCCCTAGAGGACTGATTCTTGATCTCAGGCTCCTGAGTTTGAGCTCCGTGTCGGGCATAGAGCTTGCTTCCAAAAAGAAAGAAAATATATACAGAATTGAAATAATGCACACGTCTACATCTACCAAGAGAAACAGATGCATCTAGCCCCACAAATCTTGTACAAAAATGTCCTAGCAGCTCTATTCACAATGGCTCCAAGGTGGAAACAACACAAATCTGTTCCTGTGTGTCTCCCAGCTGGAGAACGGCTCAGCGGGAGGGTGGGTGTATTTATGCAATGGGACACTGCTCATAAGTAAAAACCAAAAAATTGCTGATAAATGCAAAAATGTGAAAGAATCTTGAAACGTGTCAAGCAAGAGAAACTAGACAAAAAAGAGTACATAGACTGTGAGTCCATTTATGTGAAGTTCAAGAACAGACACACCTGATCTGTGCTCATAGAAATCAGGATCATGATTGCCTCTAGGGCCCGGGTAGAGGGTCAAGAGTGAGCTTTCTGAGGTGATAAAAATGTTCTTCACCTTAATTTGGGTGATGGTTACATGGACGGAATACATTACTCAAAATTGAGATGAAAGTTTAAGAACTGTGTATTTTGGTGTAATAAATTATGCATCAGTAAAGTCCTTAAAAGAATTACACAACAATAGCATATAATTCTGGGGGGGGGGGAGCGGCGGTGGTAAACAATTAAATTACCCCTGCGTTTTTCACCAGGAGGGCAAACATATTGCACACAATTAGGCCTCCTAAATCAAGGACGCATGTTGTATTTTTTTTTAAAAGATATTATTTACTTATTTGACAGACAGAGATCACAAGTAGGCAGAGAGGCAGGCAGAGAGAGAGAAAGGGAAGCAGGACCCTGGGATCATGACCTGAGCCGAAGGCAGAGGTTTTAACCCACTGAGCCACCCAGTATCCCCGGATGTTGTAATTTTTATTTTATTTTAATCAATTGATTGAAGAATGGGGTCAGGACCCGTGGGCAAAAAGAGCTGCTGCTGCATGTTGTAATTTTTAGAGTAGCCACTAAAAGAGGAGAAAAAGTGGGTAACCCTCCAATTAACAGATGCAGGTAAACATAATCAGCACCAAAGAAGGCGAGAAGCCCGAGAAAAAGGACTCAGGAGGGACAAAAGCAGGGTCCCTGGGTGCCACACCGACGCAGGGGACAGCGCCTGCGCACGCGCGCTGGGAGACCCTCCTGGGCGGGGGGCGCGTCCCCGGCGGGGCGGGGGTGCGGTGACTTGGCTCGGGCGCTTGCGGGTCCTTGTCCCCGCCCCTGCTCGTTTTTTCTGAGGTCTCTGGAAGGCTGCCTCCGTTTCCCTTCTAGCCTGTCCTCTTCAGTGCTTTTCTCTCTGATTCACTCAGTAGAATGCGCTCTCCTGCCTCAGGTTTCTGGACTTTGGTGAACTTCACCCAGGCGTATAGTGTTGCCTGGAGTCCCTTCCTATTCCCTTCACTTGCTGATGCCAAACACTGTCCTGAAGCCCGCATTTGCAGGGAGGAAAAAGAGGACTGTCGCACTTAAGAAAGAAAAAAGGACATACCTCTAGCAGAGGATGGTTTCGATCCATCGACCTCTGGGTTATGGGCCCAGCACGCTTCCGCTGCGCCACTCTGCTACCCAGGGGCCAGCTTTCTCCGGGTTCCAGAAGAAAGCTCCCAGATGCCTTCTATAAATCGCGCCACCTAGTGTGCGGTTAAAAAAAAAAATTGTCGCTACCTCTAAATCCGTTTTCATTGGCTAATTTCTGACACAGCAGGCGTTTTTTATTGGCTCGCAGGCTGGTCGGCCAAAGTAAACCAATGGGCATTAGCGGCGCGTAGGGCGGGAGCCAATCACGCCAAAGTTTGTTGGGACGCGCCGGCAAGCCGCGTTTGCGGCTTCTGCTCCTCTGAGGAGAGGGGCGGTTGGTGTGGCCTCCATTGTTCGGGTTGTAGGGCGCCATGAGGTAAAGGCACCGGGGGGTTCTGGGCAGGGCTAGCGTACTCGCCCGAAAGCTTCGGGGAGGTGGGCGGACGGGAGGTGGGCCGATGGGAGTCGGAGTCCCCGGAGGGGCCGCGTGTCCGGGGGCTGCCGGAGGGCAGCGGGCAGGGGCGAGGGCGGCGGGCGAGGGCCGCGGCGGGCCCGGCGGACGCGGAATGGCGGTTCCGGGGGCCACGGGGGTTACCCGTGTGGCCGCCCCCTGGGCGGCCGCTCTGGTCTCCGAGGCGGGGCACCGGGAACGCGGAGGGCGGCCGCGGGCGCGGGGCCCCTGCGGCGGAGCCCACGCCAGCGCGAATGTCTTGCCTTTCCAGGGGTGACAGAGGCCGTGGGCGCGGCGGGCGCTTTGGTTCCCGAGGAGGCCCCGGAGGAGGGTGAGTGCCGGGGGTCGGCGCCCCTGCCGGGTCAGCGTCGGTCCGCCGTCCACACGGTCGGCGCTGGGAGATCCTGGCCCCACGGAATCGTCTCCCCGCCCGCGCCCCTGCCGAGCGACCTCGGTACGCGAGGCCGTTTGGCTTTTCTGAGGAGTAACCGGCGTCGTTTCCCCTGTGTAGGTTCAGGCCCTTCGTGCCGCACATCCCGTTCGACTTCTACCTGGTGAGTACGGCGGGGGCGCTTCCCGGGCGCCGCGGCTCCGCGCTAGCGGGGTGCGAGGGGCGCCGCCTCCGGAGAAGGTCGGCGATCCCAGGACCGGAACCTTCGTTCCGAGCGACTAACTGGGTCCCCGCCGAGTCCGCTGGTCCCTCCCGCAGGCATCCCGGGTTGAGCGTCTGAGGAGCAGAAGCAGGTGCAAGGCGCTCTGCTGTCCGGGGCTCCCGCCGTGGCCGCGGGGAGCCGGAGCGTTCCCGCCGGACTCGCGGTCAGTTTCGTGGTTTCTTTCCGGCTAGTGCGAGATGGCCTTCCCGCGGGTCAAGCCGGCGCCGGATGAGACGTCCTTCAGTGAGGCCTTGCTGAAGAGGAACCAGGACCTCGCCCCCAACTCTGCGGAGCAGGTGCGCTCTGCCGCCCGAGAGGGGCCGGGCTTCTGCTGCGGCCCCGGTTCCGCGAGTCTGAAACTCCTCCCAGGGGTGAATGTGCCCTGGTCTCTCCGAGGGAGGGTGCCGGTGGGCTCTGTCCACAGGTTATGGGTGCGGTTATGTCTCTACTGGGGGACCTGTCTTTGGGTCAGAAAGTTCCTCTCTTCTGGCATATTCAAGGCCAGAAGGTCAGAGTGTCTGCAGAGCGCTGTGTCGTCGGGACTCAGCTTGTGTGGAAAGGGTTAGGGGAAAATACTCAAACTCTGAGAAGTGGCTTACAATTTTTCACTGTAGGGTATTTTTGTTTCCTGCTGTCTTTCAGGCCTCTATCCTTTCTCTAGTGACGAAAATAAACAATGTGATTGACAATTTGATTGTGGCTCCAGGGACATTTGAAGTGGTGAGTTTTTAATGATTTAGTCATAGGAACGGGCAGTCTTGGTAGTGTGGGTAGCGTTTCCTTGGCGCCCATATCTTAATTCTTCAGTTACTTGTTCTCCAAGCCAAGCCTAAAATGGAAAGGAAAGTACAGTGGAATTCCTTTGTAGTGATGATGTTGTGGGGACAAGACTTGTGTCAGCGCTCTCAGCTAGCCATAATGTATTAGTTTTTTCATGTGGTTGTTTTGGGATATGATTTGATTTCTGCTACTTCTAAGTTTGGCTAATAATTGTAATTGACTTCTGAGAGGAAATAGTTTTTTTTTTTTTTTTTTTTAAGTTTTATTATTTGAAAGAGGGAGCGTGCACATCAGCATGAGTGTGGGGGAAGGGCAGAGGGACAAGCAGAATCCCTGCTGAGTGGGGGGGTCCAATGCACACAGATCCCCAGGACCCTGAGACCACCACCTCAGCCAAAGGCTGACATACTTAACCAGTAGCCACCCAGGCACACCTAGACAGTCTTTTTCACTTCTACATTTTTTTCCTCCCTGAAATCCTTTTTCCAACAGCAAATTGAAGAAGTCCGACAGGTGGGATCATATAAAAAGGGGACAATGACTACAGGACACAACGTGGCTGACCTGGTGGTAATCCTAAAGATTCTGCCAACATGTGAGTGCACTTCTTTCTGGCCACAGGAGCAGAAAGTTGAGTTTGAGGCATGGGGATCTTTAAAGCCCAAATTGCTTTTCTTTTCTTTTTTTTTTTTTTTTTTTGTTAAGGTTTTGTTTATGAGAGAGAGAAAACATGAGCCATGGTGGCAGGGGGCGAGGGGATTGGCAGGGAGAAGCAGATTCCCCACTGAGCAGGAGTCTGACCCAGAGCTTGATCCCAGGACCCATGAGATCATGACCTGAGCTGAAGGCAGCCACTTAACCAACTGAGCCACCCAGGAGCCCCTAAAGCCCAAATTTCTTGTGAGGAAGATTATTTGGAAGACAAATGGGAAATTTATTTTTTTTTAACGTGCATGGAGGTAATAAGGGACAAAGTCTGGACGATGTGTCTGAAAAAATGTATGTCTAGTTCCTAAAGGGCAGTGTTTCTCATTTGGTGATTTTTTTTTTTTTTTAAAGATTTTATTTATTTATTTGTCAGAGAGAGAGGGAGAAAGAGTGAGCACAGGCAGACAGAATGGTAGGCAGAGGCAGAGGGAGAAGCAGGCTCTCTGATGAGCAAGGAGCCCGATGCGGAACTCGATCCCAGGACGCTGGGATCATGACCTGAGCCGAAGGCAGCTGCTTAACCAACTGAGCCACCCAGGCGTCCCTCATTTGGTGATTTTTGTCCCCCATGAGATATTTGGCTGTGTCTAGAGACAGTTTGGGCTCTGGCATCCAAGGAGTAGAGATCAATGCACAGGACATACTCTGTTCTCCAACTGTCAAAGAATTATCCAGCCCCAAATGGGATTAGTGCCACTGATGAGAAACCCTACTATTCAAAAGATAAAAACAAAAATGGGGTATGGGTATAGGAGGTATCCTGTTCCCTGAGCTTTCCGGTTTCTCTGTTGAGGTGTTAGTTTCCCCTTGTAAAAGTGTTTATTCTTGCTTGCCGTTGCTCCAACCTTGCATGTGGGGCAGAAATCAGAGGGTGGAGTAGTACAGAGCTGTAGAGCCTTTAAATAATTGTTTATGGTCTCTTTTTCTTTCATCTAGTGGAAGCTGTTGCTGCCCTAGGGAACAAAGTTGTGGAAAGTCTAAGAGCACAGGATCCTTCTGAAGGTTTGAGTTTGTTGCTGAACATGTATTTAGTGGTCATAGGAGCCAGGTGTATAATTTCAAGTACACTTTTTAACAAAGTTAGGTCAGGCTAGAAGGAAGAGTGAATGTAGAGTTTTATGTTGGGGAAGTTTTTGACAGTGATCTCCAGTGTTCAGAATCCTGTCGCATCTCCTTTACCTTTACTCTTTTTTAATAGTCAAGGCTATTTTTTATTTTTTTTAAAGATTTTATTTGACAGAGCAAGAGAGGGAGAGAGAGAGAGACCACAAATAGGGGGAAGCACCAGAAGGAGGGGGAGAAGCAGACTTCCCTATATGGGGCTTGATCCCAAGACCCCGATGACGTGGACCCAGGATCCCATGACCTGAGCCAAAGGCAGATGCTCAACCAACTGAGCCACCCAACCGTTTCTATTTTTTTTTTTTTTTTTAAGATTTTATCGACTTAGCATGGGCAGAGCAGAGGAAGAGGGACAAGTAGATTGCATGCTGAGCGCAGAGCCAGATGCAGGCCTCAGTCCCACAACCCTGCCATCATGACCTGAGCTAAAATCAAGAGTCAGATATGTAACCAACTGAGCTACCCAGGCATGCCTACTTTTTACTTTTTTTTTTTTCTAAGAATTTATTTATTTATTTGACACAGAGAGATCACAAGGAGGCAGAGAGAGGCAGGCAGAGAACGGGGGTGGGGGGTGGGGAGCAGGCTCCCTGTTGAGCAGAGAGCCCAATGCAGGGCTTGATCCTAGGACCCTGGGATCATGACCTGAGCTAAAGGCAGAGGCTTAACCCACTGAGCCACCCAGGCACCTCTACTTTTTACTTTTTTAAAGTTTAAGTAATTGCTATATCCAGTGTGGGGCTTGAACTCATACCCTAGAGATCAAGGGTCCCATGCTCTACCCACTGAGCCAGCCAGGAGATCCATGTCCATTACTTTTAAAATTGTATTCTGAATCTTCATTCTGGACTTTTAATATTTTATTAAAGGTTTTACTTATTTATTTGAGAGACACACTACTGGAGGGAGAGGGATAAGCAGACCCTGCACCCAGTGCAGAGCCAACATAGGACTTGATCTCAGGACCCTGACATCAGGACCTGAGCCAAAACCAAGAGTCAGATACCCGGTAGACTGAGTCACCCAGGTGCCCCTGGATTTTGCTATTTTTTAAAAACCTATCTATTCCCCTACTCCCACTGTAGATTTATCTCTGGTCATCTAAAGGAAATGGGAAAGTTACAGCTTTTGATTTTCTTTCAGTTTTGACCATGCTGACCAATGAAACTGGCTTCGAGATTAGTTCTTCTGATGCTACAGTGAAGATTCTCATTACAACGGTGCCGCCCAATCTCCGAAAACTGGACCCAGAACTCCATTGTTAGTTCTTTTTTCTGTTGCTGAGATAGTTGGGAAAACAAAACATGGCATAAGGTTGCTGTTAAGTTTACTTATTAGCTTGTTGCTATTCCAACGTGAAGCCTTCTGCACTTAAGTTGATGCCTAGACTTTGCTGTCTCCCTCTGTAATTTGGAGAGTTTTACCAGCTTGCTAGTGAAATTGTTACATGGGATGGCTAAGAAAGCAACTGGTGGAGGACTTAAGGAGTGAGGAAATATTTATGGGGGGGTTGGCTCTTGGAGAAAGTGGTGGATCTTGCATGCTTTTACATTTGATTTGGAGGAAGAATAGTGATTTTTGGATGAATGATTTGCGGATCCGAGGAACATGGGGTGATTTAAGAAATTAGAAGTTACCCTGTCTTGCAAGTTCTTGGACTGTGGCAGTGTGGTTGAACTGCTTGCTTAATCATGGTAGTATTTCACTGTGGCCTGTTGTGCTTGTCTTCTAGTGGATATCAAGGTGTTGCAGAGTGCCTTAGCAGCCATCAGACATGCCCGTTGGTTTGAGGAAAATGCTTCTCAGTCCACGTGAGTCACTCATTATTTGAGTTAAAATTAATAAGTAATTAATAGTGAGTAACCAGATCCCCATACTTCCTCTGTTAGAACTTTTTAGGCTATAATTTGTCAGGGTTGTTTTTTGGTAGGGTTTTCTTTTGCTTTTTTTTTTTAAACTTCAAGTAAACAAATTTAGATTGAATGTGTAGTTTTGGAAATAAATGTGTAGTTTTAGAAATAAATTCCGCTCTGTACCTTGGGGATGGAAATACATGAGCTTATTACTTTTTTTTTTTTTAAAGATTTTTTTTATTTATTCATTTGACAGAGAGAGAGAGAGAGAGAGAGAGAGAGATCACAAGCAGGCAGAGAGGCAGGCAGAGAGAGGAGGAAGCAGGCTCACTGCTGAGCAGAGAGCCCGATGTGGAGCTCGATCCCAGGACCCTGAGATCATGACCTGAGCTGAAGGCAGAGGCTTAACCCACTGAGCCACACAGGTGCCCCAATGAGCTTATTACTTTTAATCTCTGGGTTCCTCTTACCTTCAGAGTTAAAGTTCTCATCAGACTGTTGAAAGACCTGAGGATTCGTTTTCCTGGCTTTGAGCCCCTCACACCCTGGATCCTTGACCTACTCGTAAGTGAAGAAGGGCATTTGGAAGTTCCTGCTCATCCCTACTTAAAAGTAGTTACTCTGAAACCTATCAGGGTCTGAAATTTGATGAAGCTGAAAATGAATTTCATGGTGGGCAAGTAATCCTGTAAATATACAAGGTTTATTACTTCCTTGGGTTTTTGGGGTATTCAGTTGAATGAGTAATTGGCTACCCTTATGCCTTTTTTGTGATCTCATTTCAGTAACATGATAATGAAAGGAAATTACTGAACAGCCATTTCAGAATTGCTCATGAACATTGGAGCTAGGCCGTAATAACCAATTTTCTCTTGGATGGTTTAAAGTTTGTTTGGCTAGATACAGCAAGTTTATGGCACACCTACCAGACTGTTTGTTTTCCAGGGGCACTATGCCGTGATGAACAATCCCACCAGACAGCCTTTGGCCCTAAACGTGGCATACAGGTAGAATATACTGCTTTGGGTTTGGGGCTGGGTTTAAGTGGTCTCTGTGTTCTCTTAATGTTCTTGTGTGTTTCAGGCGTTGCTTACAGATCCTGGCTGCAGGACTGTTCCTGCCAGGGTCGGTGGGTATCACTGACCCCTGTGAGAGTGGCAACTTCAGAGTACACACAGTCATGACTCTGGAACAACAGGTATTGGGACAGCTCTGATAGGGTCTGTTATGCCCTACTCTTGTCAGAAGGCAAAGGGAATGTGGTCTTTGGGGGGTCAAGATTTAGGGGTTCTCACAGACTTTGGTCTTGAAATTAAGGTTGTCTTTATTTTCATGATAATGTTCATCAGATGAGTACTTTGATTCATCTTGCTAGTTTACCCTCACTTTGCTCTCCTTTAGGACATGGTGTGCTACACAGCTCAGACTCTGGTCAGAATCCTCTCACATGGTGGTTTCCGGAAGATTCTCGGCCAGGAGGGTGATGCCAGCTGTGAGTGCTCACCGTGGGTCCCGGGTTCTTTGTGCCACTCTGTGGTCTGCAAAGAAGCCCTGCACTGCTCCAATGTCCTGCTGTTTCTACTGTGTAGATCATGAGTTGTGTGCTCGACTACTTGGCTTGAAATCACTTTCTCTTTTCTAGATCTTGCTTCTGAAATATCTACCTGGGATGGAGTGATAGTGACACCTTCAGAAAAGGCTTATGAGAAGCCACCAGAGAAGAAGGAAGGGGAGGAAGAGGAGGAGAATACAGAAGAACCACCTCAAGGAGAGGAAGAGGAAAGCATGGAGACTCAGGAGTGACCTTCCTCTCTCTTCATCCCTTTTCTTTTCCAAGGGGAAGACTGCAGCCTAAGCTAACTGCGACTGGGCTTTATATGGTGGCATTTCTGAGGGATAGGGGAGACAGGAAGGAACATAAACTCTATAGAAAGGAGTGTCATTCCACTGGGTTCTGATTGGCTCAGTAGCCAGAAGTCTCCCATTTATGACCTATGCCATCCATCTTTAGTGAAGCAGCCTACCAGCTTTTCTTCCTACTTCAGAGAACCCCAATTCCTGGAAACCTCTCTCAACCAGTACTTTGTTGTTGAAATGTTGTGAGCTGTTAGTGTCTGATTTTTTTTTTTTTCTTTTCTAAGAAAAATGATTAAAGTACTTCCTAGTAGGGCTCTTGGTCTTGTTTTTCATTGGCACCTGAGAACCTTTTTTGCTTTCTGTACTCTTAAGTAAAAGTGATACTTGAGTCTTTTTGTTATAAACACTAGATCATAATTTGAAGCCATATTTGAATCAAAGTACAATGACTTTTGGAACCTTTCCATACACCAGAGTAAACTACAACACTGTTTAAGCATTTATTGAATTAAATGGTTCTAGCAATACTGCTACTATATTCGAGGCAAGTGCAATCAACAAAAGAGGGTACAGACAGGAGTTGTGACCTTGACTTTGCCTGCCCTCTTCTCCAAATCCTCTCTAAACAAAAAAGTCACAAGTAGAGGACATGCAACAGAAGAACAGAACTAGGTCTGAAGGTAGAGGAGTTCTGTCTTGAGTATGTACAGGCCTCAGCTCATTCTTGGAAGCAAGAGTCATAATAAATCCTTTGGGATCATTGGTCCTGCTGTACACAGGTTTCTTTGAGGCCCCACATAAATGCGTAAGACTTAAGTGCTTCAAACAAACTGGGCTGCTATGCTGATGTCCCATGGTCTACAGGGAGTCCTGGAAGAAACAAAGCAGCTGGGGAACAGTACTTGTGCTACTCTGAGGCCATGGGTGGCTCCCATCTTCTGGCCTATTACTTGCTTGGGGAACCAGGAGGGTAAACCCCTGAATCCAGCATTGCCCTCCTGCGGGCTGTTTCCTTGGCCACGCTGTGGTTTAGCCGCCTCAGCCGTTCCTATAAGACAAGATTTGAATCATGGGGCGCCTGGGTGGCTCAGACGTTAAGTGTCTGACTTCAGCTCACGTCATGAATCAGCCCAGGATCCTGGGCTCCTGCCCCACGTCAGGCTCCCTGCTCGTCGGGAAGCCTGCTTCTCCCTCTCCCACTCCCCGCTGCTGGTGTTCCCTCTCTTGCTGTGTTTCTTAAATAAAATCTTTGAAGAACAAGATTTGGAGTCTTAGCTACTCTGTGAAAGGCTCCGGCACTCCCTGTCAACTAGGTGCCGGACGGTACCTTGGCCTTGCTCCATCTCCGCGTCAGTCTCCTACGGAACGTAAGAATGTCCAGGAGAGGAACTGGGTACTGAGAACGAGTTCTATTCTGCCTGACACTAGCTGACAACTCCCTTTGTTTCACTGCCTTGGGGACTGTGGGAGGTCCTTGACGACTTGGAAACAACCACTGCTGGCGGGGAATTCTTTTACCTGCGCGTTCTGTAGAATGTTGTTGACCAAGACCACTCGCCGCCGGGCATTAAGCAGCTTCTTCACGTAGGGGTCGAGGTCCAGGGCCACCTTCTGATCCTCATTGATCCGGCACAGTTCTGGGGGATGGAAGGAAGGAGCAGCGAACACCACATGGTTCCCTTCCTGCTCCTAGGGAGAGCAGGCTGGTAAATGGGATTTAAACACGCCTGCACCCACGTGGGCCGGCCACTAGAACCCCGGAAAGCAGAATCCACCGCAGCCTCGCAAGCGCACGCCCGAAGCCCACCCCGAGCTCGGCTAAACGTGAGGCCCTAGAAGTGCGCTGCAGGGTCGCTGGTCCACGGGGTGCTTACTCACCAGAAGCTAGGTTGTCAATCTGTTCTCGTAGTTCTACCTGGCTCTCTCTGCAAAGAGGTACGGGACCCACACTGTCAGTTACCGGGACTCGAAAAACCCACTCCCTCAGCGACTCCCCAAGTGCGGGCAGACGCCACCACCACCGCCCGGCAGCCCCGCCTTTCCCTCCAGTCCCACGCGAGACTCGCCCCCTTCCTGCACAAGCCCCGCCCCGTCCGATACAGCACTACTCGTCCTCCTCCTCCCCTCCCCCCATGAGGAGAGGCTCGGCCCCGCCCCGCCCCGTCCCTCCCTCTCGGACCTGACGGCGTGGACGTGAGAGTCCAGCTGCTGCACAGCCGGTCGCAGGAACTCGAGGAGCCCCTCGGCGAAGAGGTCGCGGCCTGCGGGACCCGCCACTGGAGTCCCTGCCCCGGACACAGAGGCGGAACTAGCCGCCGCCATTACGAGCATTCCTTCCGCCCGGATCGTGCCGCGCGGGCCGCCGGGAACTGGAGTCGCGCTGACGTGGGCCACCAGGGGGCGCCTGGGAGCTGCGGGCTGGACGCTGCCTGGGGACTTCTGGGAAACCGAGTCTCCGCGACCCGGGCGGCGCGGGCCGGGCCGACGTGCAGTTCCTTGGAGGTCCCGGAGAAGCGGTGTTGGGGGGCGTCTCCAGACCTCGGGGGTGGAAGGAGCCATCTTGGGGGCGGCTGTCTTGGGTGTTCTGCAAAGGTGAAAAAGGGAGTGCTTGTCTCTCTGGTTGCGCTTAGCCTCCCGTGCTACCCAGATTGTATTCATCGTGTGTATAGTCTCCTATTTCCGACTTTGCGAATGTGCTTTTTGATGGCACTGTAGTGTCTACAGAGGAAGCAGGAATAATATTAAGTCTTAAAAGGGAATGAAATCGTTACACATGCCGCCATGTGGATGATCCTTGGAGACTATGCTGAGTGAACTAAGCAGAGCGCGACAAATACTGTCTGGTTATTGCATAAGTGCCCAGAGCAGTGAAATTCATGGAGATCAAATGTGCTTTTGGTTCTTCCTCAGAACAGGGTTGCCAGGGGAGTTACTGCTTAATGGGTAGAGTTTCAGTGCAGGATGATGAAGTTGTTCTAGAGATGAGTAATGATGACACAGTAATGTGAATTTGCTTAATGCCACTGAACTGTACAGTTAAAAATGGTTTAAGTCGTAAATTTTATGTGTATTTTGCCACAGTAAAGCAAAATTTAAACCCTACATGTGTTTCCATATTTTCATTTTTTCTTTCCTTTAAAAAGTTTCCTTAGTTTTGTTGTGATTTTCACGGCTTTCCTGAGTTTACCGTCTTGTTGAATTCTCAACCCAAGGCACAGTGTCTTAAGCTCTGGGGTGTTCCAGTGGCTCACAGTCTTGTGGCCATGGGGTAAGGTGTGTGTGGAAATGCTTCTGGAGGGCAAAGGGGTCCCCAGAGATAAGTGGCACCAGACTGTTGAGCCTTGAGCTTCATCCTCAGGAATGAAAGGGGAGAGGTGTTTAAATCACTGTGGGAGGGCGCCTGGGTGGCTCAGTTGGTCAAGTGACTGCCTTCAGCTCTGGTCATGATCCTGGGGTCCTGGGATCAAGTAGCTCATGGGGAAGGGGGTCCCTGCTCACCGGGGAGCCTGCTTCTCTCTCTCCCTCTGCCTCTCCCCCTGCTTGTACTCTCCCTTTCATGCTCTCTGTCAAATAAATAAATTAAAAAAATTTTTTTAAAAGATTTTATTTATTTGACAGAGATCACAAGTAGGCAGACAGGCAGGCATAGAGAGGAGGAAGCAGGCTCCCCGCTGAGAAGAAAGCCCGATGCGGGGCTCTATCCCAGGACCCTGAGATCATGACCCAAGCCGAAGGCAGAGGCTTTAACCCACTGAGCCACCCAGGCGCCCCAAGACCTGGGCCTTATTCTTAACGTAATCGCAGTTCCAACCTCCCCCAGAAACGGAGTCTTAACTGGTGAGTCAGGAATTGTCTAGTCAGCACCAGTAAGGCAATCTATCACAAGGGCCCTCTCCATCCCCCCACACCCCCAGAGGAAGGTGAGGTCAGCTGCAGGCCAAGACCCGTCTGCCTCCCCTGCCCCCTCAAGGGAAGGTGACCTCGCCCAGAGCAGTCCTTTCTTTTACCAAGAACTTTTTGCCTCACCCTCCTTCCTCCAAACCCTTCCCCGCCGACGGCTGCTCAGAGCTCCCCTCTCCTTGCTCGGCGGTGTGGTTCTTGGTTCATGAATTGCTTAATAAAACCAATCAGATCTCCATATTTACTCAGCTGAATTTTGTTTTTTAACAGGTTTTACAGAAACTCTGAAATCCGGTAACAGCGTGAAGGTCAGTGCTGGCTAAATTACTGATTCTTTAAATGTTTATCAAATTCCAGGTATCCTGGCACCAGGTGTTTGGGGAAGAAAAGCCCTCCCGCTTGCGCTCTGTAACACAGCAGTGGCCCTCCTGTTCTGGACTGTTCTACAGAGGCTGCAGGAGGTCGTAAGAACGGCCCCATTCTCCGGGGCACTGGGGTGGCTCAGTTAGCATCTGCCTTCCTCTGTCTTGGGCTCAGATCAGGATCCTGGGGTCCTGGGACCCGAGGATCTGTCTGGTTCCCTGCTCAGCGGGAAGTCCTCTTCTCTCTCTTTCTCCCTCTACCCCTCCCCCCTGCTCATGCTCTCCCTGCCTCTCTCTCTTTCTCTCTCTCTCAAATCTCTCTCAAGTAAACACATTAAAAAAAAAAAAAACCAACTCTGCCCTCTATCCTGGGTCCCCTGAGCGGTGCTGAGGTGAACCCACCCCCCTCTTGCTGGTCCTAAGGAGGCGCCACAGGGAGTTGTCCTGGCTCAGGTGGCACAGCCCCACCGTGCCCTTTGACCTGCAGACTCGGTGTGCCCCCCCCCAACCCAATGGGGAGCCTGGGTGGGGCAGGGGGCTATCAAGGTTCTCAGAGGCCCTGCTATACCTGGGAAGGGGGGCCTGAGAGTCTGGTCCAGGTAAGAACAGGGATTCACTCATCCCGCACCCCCCACCTTTCTGGAAGGTCAGAAGTTGGTTTAGGGAGCCCAGCAACACTTTAGTGGTGGAGCCAAAGGCAGCAGCCCTGGGCTGGGTGTGGAAGGGGCTAGAGCGGGCAGTGAAGCCTGGGATTCCAGCTTTTCCCCTGAAACTGGTGCTTCTAGAGAGTTCCTGTCCCCGCATGTCCCACGGATGGGTTTCCTGGTCAGACCTCGATCTGGTTTAGACTCCAGGACTCCATTTATCACAAAGGAACCAGAAGCTGAGGGTGGTCCTGGCCTTGGCAGCTCTACAGAGCATGAGAAGGCCGCAGAGGCCTGTCCTTTTATCTTTCTAGTTTTGCCCCATCTCTTCTCCCTTCTCAGGTTGCTACCTGGCTTTTCCCAGAAATGAAATTCCTTTAGAGGAGGTACTTACAGTTTGTTAAAGAGCAAAAATTCAACTGAGTAAATCTGGAGATCTGATTGGCTTTATTAAGCAATTCATGAACCAAGAACCATATCGCCTGTAAGGGCCTACTTAGCCAGAGTGCGCCATTTTGTTGTTTATGCAATAAACTTAGATTGAGGGGCGCCTGGGTGGCTCAGTGGGTTAAGCCTCTGCCTTCGGCTCAGGTCACGATCCCAGGGTCCTGGGATCGAGCCCCACATCGGGCTCTCTGCTCGGCAGGGTGCCTGCTTCCTCCTATCTCTCTGCCTGCTTCTCTGCCTACTTGTGATCTCTGTCTGTCAAATAAATAAATAAAATCTTTAAAAAAAAATAAAATAAACTTAGATTGACCCTGCCCCCTCCCCCAGAGGAACTTACTTAGAAACAAGTCTGGGAAACCAGTAAAATATGACTGACCAGCCCCTGATAACAGAGGCCATATACCAGGACGCGTCAGGTCAGCGGGAGGTAACAGAGCCCAGAATACAAAAATGAGTTAAGCCAGGTGGAGACATCCAATCAGGAAAGCACCTCCCTAACCACCCAAGAATGTGGGCCCTGCCTTTCGGGCGCCTTTTGGGCACCAATTCTGACCAGAGTGGTAGGCTAGTTCAAATAGCTACTGTGGGGGGAATTGTAATTCAGCCGCCTGTGTGTGGCCAGGCTCGACCACATGGCCTTCGCTCTATAAAAGTTAGTCTGTGAGGCTGGGAGGGGTCGCCTCTTTGCAAGAGACGGCCCTGGCCGGTCAGTTTGATTCTCGATGCTTGGCGCGAAATAAAGCTTTGCTTGACCTTCGCTTTGTATCAGTCTCGTCCTTTGACCATGGACCCAACACCGCGGAGCAAGGAGAGGGGAGCTCTGAGCAGCCGTCGGCGGGGAAGGGTTTGGAGGAAGGAGGGTGAGGCAAAAAGTTCTTGGTAAAAGAAAGGACTGCTCTGGGCGAGGTCACCTTCCCTTGAGGGGGCAGGGGAGGCAGACGGGTCTTGGCCTGCAGCTGACCTCACCTTCCTCTGGGGGTGTGGGGGGATGGAGAGGGCCCTTGTGATAGATTGCCTTACTGGTGCTGACTAGACAATTCCTGACTCACCAGTTAAGACTCCGTTTCTGGGGGAGGTTGGAACTGCGATTACGTTAAGAATAAGGCCCTGGTTTGGTGACTTGGCCCAAGTGCCTCTGTTTGGGCATTAAACAGGTTTAAGCAGAATTTAACAGGTTAAAGTGCAAAGGATAAAGCTTTAGGCATTTTGGAAGAGCTCATTTTGATGTGGTTTTGGAATATAGGTGAGGTTCAGTGGGGTGAGGTCCGGAGCCAATGACCAAGAAAGAATTCTTGAGACATTTTTGGTGCAAAATGGTGGTTTATTAAAACACGGGGACAGGACCCCAGCGGCAGAAAGAGCCTCTGCCCCGGGGCTGTGAGGGGGTGCTGATTATATACTGGGGTCAGGGGGAGGTAAGAAGAAAAGGGAGGTTTTGAGAACGAACTTCCGTACATTAAAGAAGACTCACAGGATACCGGAGGCCTTGCTATCATCAAGTTCAGGTCATTTCCCCTCTTGTAAGGCACTGACAAGACAGTTGGGAGCTTCCTGGACTAACGTTACATTCCTCTTACCACACATCCTTATCAATGGACTGTGGGTTTAAAAGATACTCAATTTGGGTGCCTGGGTGGCTCAGTGGGTTAAGCCTCTGCCTTCGGCTCAGGTCATGATCCCGGGGTCCTGGGATCAAGCCCTGTATCGGGCTCTCTGCTCGGCGGGGAGCCTGCTTCCTCCTCTCTCTCTGCCTGCCTCTCTGCCTACTTGTGATCTCTGTCAAATAAATAAATAAAATCTTAAAAAAAAAAAAGATACTCAATTTGATTTACATTTCCTTCTGCCTCAGTGTCCCTCAATTTTATGGAGGGGAGGGTGATGTTAGGGCTTCAGGAAACTGAGTTATGAGTCTCTGGAAGTTAGGCTACTGGTAAGAAAGCTTCTTCCTTTCTGAGGGAGGCTCAGGTCTTGTAGGATTGTGATCTCTACAAGGTAACTATCTGTTTTTCCTTTAGGGCAGCCAGGAGTGCCTGAGGAAGGTCACACAAGTCACGTGGTGGGGAGGTTCCGCAGGTGTCAGCTTCAGCTTTGTCCGCTGCCTTTTGTCCCATCCTGTTTCACCCAAGACTTCCAGATTCCAATTCCACCTCCCATCACTGTGTCTTTTGGGTTCTGAGAATTCAACTCCATTTAGCACCACCTCCCCGGAGACAGCGTCAGATCCCACAGATGACGCGTTCAGTCCCACAGGACCACCTCCCCACCTTCAGACACCAGCTGCAAGCCCAGCTTGTCCCCTGTGCCTCTGGCTGACCGGGTGCAGACTGGAGGGTCCCACCACCCCCTCCGTGGGTGCAGGTCATTGGCTACAGCGACTCTCGGATGGCAGAGAAGCATTTTCCTTACTAGGATGCTGGTTTATTGGGAAAGGACAGAGCTCAGGAGCAGCAGGTGGGAGAGACGCAGAGGGCAGGTACCTGTGGGAAGGAGCAGAGAGCATCCGGCGCTCACCAACCCTGAGGCTCCCTGAACCCCGTCCTTCATTACCCAGACGTGATGGCTTCCTTGGCCACTGGGGATGGGACCTCCAGCCCCTCTCTCCTGGAGGCTGGGGTGTGGATGGGACGAGGGGACTGGAGGTCCCAACACAGGGCTGGTTCCCTGGCGATCAGCCTCCCACTTTAGGCTACCTTGGGGCTTTTAACAGAACAATAGGCCCTTTATTGCTCTCATCACAAGAATTTTCCGGGTTTTAGGAGTTCTGTGCCAGGAGAAGACCAGATACATCTTCCTCTCCCCCATCCATTCCTTCCTTCCCTCTTTTCTCTTTCTTGATTTTATTTATTTCAGAGAGCGTGGGGCAAAGGGAGAGGAGGAGGAAGAAGCAGGCTCCCCGCAGAGCAGGGCCCGACGGGATCACAACCCGAGCCGAAGGCAGGTGCCCAACCAGCTAAGCTATTCAGGCGCCCTAAATACATATTTCTTATTATAAACCCCAAGATCACACCATAGATATGTTTAAATCTTAAGCCAATAGTCACCTTACACTAAAGGGTAAAGAAATCTAATAAATGAAGCTAAATAGAGAACCAAATGAATCTTCTCAAACAGGTTTCCTGGGGCCTTATGTACCCCAGGTCTGCTGGCCTGCCTGCCCTGCACAGTAAGAGGACCGCGACTGAGGACGGCTGTCACCATCACCGGCCCCAGAGCTGTCCTCGCCTCCCTCTCCACCCGGAAGCGTCCCCCTCTCCTGCTGTCCTTTACCCCTGGGCCATGTGCTCAGTCAGGGTCCTCCCTAGTCAGCCCATGGTGCAGCAGGTGGAAAGCCCACCCAGGCAGGAGTAAAGGGTAGCCAGCTGGCACCTGAACATCTCTCCTACTGTCATGACCACGTAAAAATGGGAGGTAGAACATCAGGATCCTGGAGGTGTGGAGATTCCTATTAAGAGGCTGGAGATGGGAACACCTGGGGGGCTCAGTCACCGGCTGTCTTCCTTCCGCTCAGGTTATGATCCTGGTGTCATGGGATCGAGCCACACATCGGGCTCCCTGCTTGGCGGGGAGCTGGCTTCTCCCTCTCCAGCTCCCCCATGCTCTCGTGTTTCCTCTCGATATCTCTCTCTGTCATAAATAAAAATGAAATCTTAAAAAAAAAAAAAAAAAAAAAAAGAGGCTGGAGATGGTGCTGGAGAAGGTCCTGGGTCAGAAATCAGACGATACGCCCCCATTGTGGCAAGTTTGTATGTGTTTGTGGGGAGGGAGTGAATCATTAAGAGGCCCCCAGAGCCCAGGGAAACAGAGGCTGGGGGTGGGGGTCCTTGCTCTTCCCACATTGCCTGGGGGATCGGCGGGAAAGGTCCTGGGTCTTCAGAGGGATGGATGGGGCCACCCACGGGAAAAGGAGAGGGGATCCAGAAGCCAGGCCAGGCTCTCGTCCCAGGTCCCAGCCTCTCAGGCCCCACTTACAGGGCTGGTCTGGGCATAGCCCTGCTGCTGGAGCTGCAGGGGGAGGTCCCCGGAAGCTCGTCACAGGGGAGGAAAGGTCTGGCACCTTCTCCTTGGGGAGAAGGAGGCTATGGTGGAGGCTGGACTGGATGGTTCCAGATCAGCTGTCATGGGGGCGTCCCAGGGACAGGGAGCTACACATGCCGGGCTGCCTCTGGCAGCTCATTGAGGCCACCCCGTCTGCCTTCTCATGTCTGACAGACACCCAGATGGCCGTGTGGAAACCGCTGAGGGTGTGGCCTTCTCTGCAGCCACCCTGCGCTGGCCCAGGTTCAGGCCTCCTCCGGCAATCCGACTCCCGCCAGCCCATCCGCGCCTCCCACGGGCTCCCTTGAAAATCCGCGTGACTCCCCACCCCCTGAAGCATGAAGCCCAGGCTCTCTGGCGACAGGCTCTGGGCTACCTGATCTTGTCAGTCGTGTCTCCTGACTTGGAGGCCCATGGAACACGCACTCCCCAGCATGCAGCACAGTTAGGCCTCTGTACCTTTGTGTTGTTGTTCTCTGTACTTGGGAGATTCTTCCCCTTTCTGCGTCAAACTTCCCCTTGACTTTTCTTTTTTTAAGTAGGCTCCAGTGTGGAGCCCAAGTGGGGCTTGAACTCATGACCCCGATCAAGGCCTGAACTGAGATCAAAAGTCAGCAGCTTGGGATGCCTGGGAGGCTCAGTTGGTTAGGTGTCTGCGTTGGGCTCGGGTCATGATCTCAGGATCCTGGGATTGAGCCCCTCATCAGGCTCCCTGCTCAGTTGGAAGCCTGCTTCTCCCCTGCCTCTGCCTACGACTTCCTCAACTGGTGCCATCAAATAAAGAAAATCTTAAAAAAAAAAAAAGATGCTTAACTCACTGAACCACCCAGGCACCCCAAACTGTCCCTTGACTTTCAAGTTCTAGCTCACCAATCTCTTCTCCGCAGTGCCAAGAGCTCCTTTTAAATTTTTTTTTTTTTTTTTTTTTTTACCCAGGTCATGATCCCAGTGTCCTGGGATCAAGTCTCATCATATTGGGCTCTAGTCCTGCATTGGGATTACTGTTCAGCAGGGAATCTGCTTCTCCCTCTCCTCCTGCACACCCCCACCCTGCTTGTGTGCTTTCTCTCTCCCTCATGCTCTCTCTCAAATAAAATCTTTAAAAAAATTTTTTTTTTAAAGATTTTATTTATTTGACAGAGAGAGATCACAGGTAGGCAAGGAGGCAGGCAGAGAGAGAGAAGAGGAAGCAGGCTCCCCGCTGAGCAAAGAGCCCGATGTGGGGCTCGATCCCAGGACCCCGAGATCATGACCTGAGCCGAAGGCAGAGGCTTCAACCCACTGAGCCACCCAGGTGCCCCTCTTTAAAAAATTTTTGTTTAGGGGCGCCTGGGTGGCTCAGTGGGTTAAGCCGCTGCCTTCGGCTCAGGTCATGATCTCGGAGTCCTGGGATCGAGTCCCGCATTGGGCTCTCTGCTCAGCGGGGAGCCTGCTTCCTCCTGTCTCTCTGCCTGCCTCTCTGCCTGCTTGTGATCTCTCTCTGTCAAATAAATAAATAAAATCTTTAAAAAAAAATTTTTTTTGTTTAAAAAATTTCTAGGATTGCCTGGGTGGCTCAATGGTTTGAGCCTCTGCCTTCCGCTCAGGTCATATCTCAGGGTCCTGGGCTTGAGCCCACATCCGGCTCTCTGCTCAGTGGGGAGCCGGCTTCCTGAACCTCTATCTGCCTGCCTCTCTCCCTACTTGTGATCTGTCAAATGAATAAATAAAAAACCTTAAAAAAAAATAATTTCTACACCCAAAGTGGAGCTTGAACTCACAACCCTGAGATCAAGAGTCACAAGCTCTACTGAGCCAGCCGGGGCCCTAAGGCTCCTAACAAACCGCACCTTGTCAGTGTCTGCATGGCAGGCCCTCGGCAGATGGTGGTTGAGTGAAAGGCTGACCTGGGAACAGGGGTCAACCTCCATGCCCCTCTCTCCTCTGGACACTCAGCTGGGAGTGAAGGTGGAAGAATCGGGCATAGGACAGGCATAGGGCTCAGGAGATGCTGAGAATGGCCGTGAGCAGCACGAGGGCCTGGAGGGCCTGAGGTTGGTTTGGAGCTCCTTGTGCCCAATACTGGGAACGAACTTTTTCAGGAGGCAGGGTGCATATACTGGAGCTCCCCTCCCCTGCCCCGCCCACCTCAGGGTTCACGCAGATGCTGGAAGCGGCAGCCCCAACTTGGTCTTAGCTCACTCCACGGCAAGAGATGGGTGTAGAGGACATGGGGCTAGTCATCCCAATGGTCACCTGTGGGCAAGAGGAGCCTGGAGTCAGCAGGATGCTGGGGCTGGAAGCACCCTGGGAAGGGGCAGTCTGGGATAGAAGAGGCTGACCTTTGAGGGAGCAACTAAACCACACTCAGCAGAGGCCCCTCACCCTTCTCTTCTCGGGCTCAGGGGATGGAAACATTCAGGGCTGCCCTGAAACGAACCTCCCAAGTGAATTCCATCAATGAATTGGAAGGCAGTGCAGGGAGGCCCAGTGCCCCCATTCCAGTGTCCTGCTCTCCCATTTCCCAACTCCCTCAACATTTTGCTTTCACCCTGACAGTCAAATGTGGGGCTATCTGCAAGTAAGAGAAGGGGGAACATGGGCAGAAATGTGTGTGGGGCACTGCGACCCCTCCCCTTCACCATGTTCCCTTTTCCTCACATATGCCTCAAAGCCTTCTATGAATCTTTATCTTAGAGGAGCTCAGTGCACTGAAGGCAGGTGGGGGTGGGGTGGGGGGTGATAAGTCGTTCAAAGCCACCAGATCGGGGCACTTGGGTGGCTCAGTTTAAGTGTCTGACTCTGTTTCAGCTCAGGTCCTGGGATGGTCTGGTACTCTGTGATCAGAGGAGTCTGCATGGATTCTCCTCCCCCTGCCTTCTGCTCGCTCTAAAGTAAATTGTCCTATTTGCGGGCATGCACCTACCTACGAGGACTGTGTAATAACCCCAAGAGATGGGTCACCCAAAGTTGTGTCAAGAGGGTAAGGACCTACTCAACCTGCAGTTCTCCTTCCTTCCCAAAGGTGTCCTGGAAGTGCCTGATGTAACCAGTGAATATTGTTTGCAAATGGTATCCTGTCCACTGCTGAGCAGCACCTCCCTCACAAGTCTTGAGGGTGGACCAGAGTCTGGGTCTACCTAAGGGACTATCCTCACAACTTGCCTTGCCCAAATAAAAACACTTTCCACCCCTTCCAATTACGTATTAACACTCGTCTGACCTGAAGACCTCAAGCCTCACAGTTCATTTTTAATAAACAGAAATGCGTGGAATACACTTGGAAACCAGATCAAGTCAATTTTTTAAAGTATGGTTCTGTCTCTACCACTACCTGGTCTTCTCAATCTCTCTCTTCCATAGGACTAAACCACTTGCCTCACAATCCAGAGGCTAAGCCCAAGTCATACAGATAGGACTCAGGTCCAGGCTGTCTTGACCAAAATTTCCTTCTCAGCGTGCCACACACACCTCCCAACAGTTTAGGGAACCATGTATCTCACTGGCAACTGGTTGGTTGGTGGTTAGGTTCTTTCCCACAGAACAGGGGAAAGACCCACTGGTGCCAGGGTCCAGAATAGTGCCAAAGATTATTATGCTGGAGCTTCCTATGGCCCAAACAGGCCAGAACATTCTTTAATGGGGTTAATCACCTTTCTGCCAGAGTTACTCGCAAATTCTTTGCTTCCTGGCTCAAGGTCCTAACTCTACCTGCACCCCCCCTTGATTTTAATATACCTATGAATTTAAGGACTCTGAATTCCACAAGAGGTAGGTCATGATATTGTCCTAGGGACCAGAGCATTTCAAGGAGCCCAACCAAAAAAAAAAGTCCTGACTAGATTTGAGAACAATTTCTTGTTATGATGAACCAGAAATACAAGATTCCACTGAAAACTGAACAGTTGACAGAATATGGTTGAACTTTAACTTCAAAGGGAAAAAGAGGGCCAAACAAAGCCAATGAATGGAGAAGCCCAGGTTTGGGATAAACACAAGGACAATAGCATTCCAGCACGGCATCTTTGGACTCCTAGAAGGTATCTGTCATCATTCTATCCCTTTCTCCGAGGCATCTGCCAAACCAAATGGCCATTTCCTCTCTATTGCAGGTGTAAGCCATCCTAACAGTAGCTTAGGACACGATACAAAGTCAAGAGCAAAGCTTATAGGCCTCATTTCAGGGTAGGAAGTGCACACACCCAGCAGCCCAGCACACTTGTCATGTGGTGTCAATGTACACAGAAGTGACTTTAATCACATCAGGTGTTACCAAGTGTAACCTGTTATGTGGCCCTGTGGCTATGTCAGTGTCCCTAATTTACTACACTGATGTAGTACACAGTGTGGCAGAATTCATTTCTGAGCTGCAAATTTTCTAAACACTTCTAAGAGGCTATTAAAGGTCATGTAGAACAGAACCTAGGCATCAGGAAGGAACCTAAGCATCAGGAAGGAACACTGATGGGCTCTTTCTGGGGCTTTTTCACATGGACACAGAGACAAGAAGAGGGTGTTCTAGCCACGAGTCCGCCACAATCATGTTCAAAGAGAAGTCAGAGCGATGGGGGGAAAAACCCCAAACACAACAAAACAAAACCCACGTCCGAGGAAAAAAGGGTTTCATACAACACAGTATCAAAAAAGTAAAGGAACACACTAAATGCACAAATTGGTGGCAAGTTAAGTCCATGGCCTATCGTGATAGGTCCTTCCAGCATCATTCAGGTTTCTTCTCCATCTGTTATCTCAAGGGTATTTACAGATGTGGTGACTTTTGAACAAGAGTCTCTCACAGGAGGGCGGGCAGGTTTCAATCATTAGTTTCTGGATCTGTTTGTGCCATGTAGGCATCCAACTCGGCATCCAGGTGTCCTTTTGTTTTCGACATGTACGCATCCAACTGGTTGTCCAGCTGCTCCTTGGTCAGTACAGGGCGAGTGAGGGCACCTCTCCCTCGTCCACGGCCTCGGCCTCGACCTCCAAAGCCCCCTCTTCCCCGACCTATCATCCCCCGACCTGGCCCAAGGGGAAAAAAAGGAAACAGTTACAAGTAGGTTTAACGGGTGATATGGCAAATGCCCCTCAGAGCAGCGGGGCCTAGCTGAGAAAGGCTGAAAGGGCAGGGCAAAGAGAAATCTGAAAAACAGGAAACACATTGGGTAGAAGCAACACACGGAAGCACACATAATGAATCCCTGTTTACATGCTCATCTCTAAATGCTATTTAAAGACTTTTTCTGTTGACAAAGAGAAAATGACTGACTAAAGAACCTCAACCTCTCCTAAAAAAAAAGAAATTATCTCAAGTTTGAGACCCATGTAAGTTCGTAATTAAAATACATTATAGGTCACCCCACTTAGTAAGACGGGAAGTAACGAGGGCACAGAGCAACAGGGGTGTAGGGCTAGACAGTTTTTAAAGTTAGCCTTATTGAAGATCTTTCTGGAAAATTAGCTCATCTCTCCTCAAACTTATTAACCCTAGTGAGCTGATCCCATGTCAGGAGACTGAGGAGTTATTGTGATATAGGAACAAAGTGAGAAGACGGGCAATGTATTTAGAGTCCCAGCCAATTCTATCTTAGATTCCAGCCACCTTATAATTATGGTTATCTGAGAGATAGTTTTAATGCACTTAAGAAAACATACGCAGCTTTCTGAAAAGCTACTTTAGACTCCCTCAGCCCTGTGATGTGCTCTCAGAAATGAGGTCAACATAATTTGGAAATGTGCTATTTCATCCTGAAACCCAAACTAGCTTGTTCTTTACTCATTAAGCCAACAATGAGTAATGGGAGAGAAGAAAACAAGTGCTTGACTATTAAATTTCCTTTCTTAACAGTTATTATCCTTTGGCAACTTCAAGGTCATAAATTATGGAAGACCCCACCACACAATATAAAAGGACCAAAGCAGATATACACAGGGGCTACAGGAACAGATTTTCTTCCCCCCTGCACAGGTGTTGCTGAGAGTTTTCCAGTAAGCTCTAAAAATCAGAAAAACCCCCACGAGATTTGGATTAATGATAGCAACACCATGAAATTCTTTTCCATCTAGGTCATGAGGTCACAAGACAAGTATCACTAAGCCTCAAAGGTAACATTATCAACAAGAGTCAGTCAGTTAACTGACATGGTATCTTCTTGCTTTCTACCTTGATTTAAAAAAAAAAAAAAAAAAAAAAAGGGGCGCCTGGATGGCTCAGGGTGCTGGGACAGAGCCCCACATCGGGCTCTCCGCTCAGTGGGGAGCCTGCGTGTCTCTCTCCAGCTCCCCCTACTTGTGTTCCCTCTCTTGCGGTCTGTCAAATAAATAAAATCCTTTAAAAAAAAAAAAAAAAGTCATCTCTGATTTCCTGTAGGTGCAAACTTTACCTTGACTTTAACTTGGCTTCAAAGTCAATATCCAGCTCCAATCTCATCATCCTTTTTAACTCAGCTTCATTTCTATACACCTCCCTCTTTATTTTTAGACTCAAAGTGGGGTTTTGAGAGAAGGACGGGATGTGTGGTGGTGGGGCAGGGACACAGAAAGGTAAAACCTCAAACTGACCATCCTGTCATTTTAACAATACGATTTAAATTACGAGAACCTGGAAAAGGACCTGGCTCTGACGTGCACCCGACCGGCTCTTAGACAACCCATGACAGACGTTTTGCACTACCAGCATGTGGATTTAGAAAATAGGCCAGTTTCAAAAAACGAAACAAGACAAACAAACAAGCCTGCCTATGACTTGAAGCTATGCAGAAAAGGCGGCTCTGAGTTTTGAAGGGAGAGAAGTAAGGGGGAGCTATTCTCTGAAGTTGGTAGCTGACTAACCTCTACCACCGATTCCGCCACGACCCATAGCTCCACGCCCTAGGCCCCCTCTCCCAGGACCTCCACGACCTCGAACACCACCTCTTCTTAAGCCCATTCGGGGAGCTACGGCTCGTCCACCTCGGAGCAGGTTTTGACCTTGGAGAGGAGGCATACAATGTATATGCAGGTAAATCCAAGAGAGACAAAGCAGACTCTAACCAAAGGAAGGCGGTGAGGGTTAAATGAGAGTTAATTCAGTTAATTTTTAGGTTGGGTGGGGGGGGCAAGCTGTACGCCGAGTGCGAACAGATCAAACTGCTCTTTATTCTATCAATTCAACAAGTCTGACCACAAACCCATTTTTGAAAGAAGCTGGGAGTTAATTAGTAAGTACACACAAGAAAATATCTACTGAATAATCAGGTAAGTGCCTAGCATTACGATAGATTAAAAATAAATAGGGTTCCTGCTCTCAATACATTCTTACAAGGGACAAGAACAACACAGGGAACAGTTGAACAGTGTCCAAAATGTAACACGTAGCTATGGGTCAATCTGTCCTCTCTTTCCCAAATTTAACAGTGTGTTTCACCAGCACAGAGATGGTTAGTTAAGATACAAGCCAAGGGAGCCAGTATTTCTTAGATCTGGACTTATTTCTAGAACTTGCATGTGCTTTGATTCAAGCAGCAGCAGGGTGTTTAGATGGAATGGAGATGACATGAATTACCTGTCGTTACGCAGGTCATAGCCTCTCACCATTGCACATTATCAGAAAGGGAATGGTATCGAGAAAAGACATGCAGCACTATTAAAAATATGTGATTTCAAAAGTTATTAATTATATTAATACAAATTCAGGCTTCAAGATGTTAAAACAAATGTGTCCATAGCAGCCCAAGAGAAAAGGGAGGGGTAGGCCCGGTAATTATCAGGTACACAGCACTGACCTCGGAGCGACATCCCGCCCCTAAGCAGGGTTCTGGTGGCACGTCCCCCACGTAGTCCTCCTCGGGGTAAGCCTCTCTGGATTATGGGTAGGCCTCGTCCTCCGATTGCTCCCCTGGCCAGGGTCCCTATGGGTCGGCCTAACCGTGCCTGGATGTTACTCTTACCCAGGCGCTGCTTTAAGCTCTTCTGGAAGAAAAGGTGTTGGGGGATTGAGATCAAAAAAGCATTCCAGTAGAATTCAGCAACCCAAAGTGCAGAGAAAAAGCAAGTAGGATGGCTGTGTGGAGGGAGATTAACCTGCCGTAGATGTCACAAGGACCCTAAATGAGAAACTAGCCTTTGCCTCAGGACATCATATAAGGGAAGAATTCTGATCCAGAGCCTTTACGAAAGCTCAATTACGGTCCTGTGACATTGGCACCAACACAAATTACCTCACTAGTTTGGCAGAAGCCATACACCACTCCTTGGAACTTAAGTTTGGTAAGGACTCCCACATTTCCAATCCTGGATTCTGCTGTTTTTGTACCACAGGTTGACAACGATACGACTTGATTCATACTTGCCCAAGGACTACCACTGTCTTCAAAGGCTTACTCAAACACCATAGGAAGTTCATCACACTCTGGGAAATATTTTAAATTATAAGTTCATTTGAATTCTTGTCAGTTAAAAACAAGATTTTTCAGTCAAAGAGGCCAGTGTGTTCCATTTTTCCTCTGAGTATCTATCTCCAGACGGTCCACTTTTTACCTTAAGATGTAAACACAAGAAAGTCAAACCTCCTTTCCTTACATTTCTTAAATCACTATTAATTCCATGTCTTCCCTTGCAAACAGCTCCAGTAAGCCAGTACGGTAAACTTTAATTCAAAATACTCTTATGTTCTCCAGAGAGAAAGCTACCTTGCATTAGAATTAAGACAGGTAACCCTATACTCACAAAACTCAGAGCCCTATTTGAGAACAAGGACACACCACTAATGGAGATTTTCAATAATCTGTCCCTCAAAGAGACCACATCTCGGTGAATTAAATTCCTTCAAAGGAAAAGGTGACTGTGTAGCCTTGGAACACAATCGAGGCCCAGCAAACCGTTTTCCTATAAGCCATCAGTCAGGGCGAGTGAAAAATAAATTCTGTGTATCCCTCAGGCTTGACCCGTAAATGACTTACCAATGGACTTTTTTTTTTCCCCCAACCACAAGCTGTGAATTATATTAGCTTTCCTAGCATAAGCTAATAAAACTGCTTCTATCAGAAGGACAGACTCTGAACATTATGCACCCAAGCATAACCAACCTTAAGAGTCTGTCGCAACACTCCCCTGACAGCACAACGATTAGGAGGTCAGGACATCATTCTACAAATCCCTTCTGTGGATGATCCTGAGTATGTATATTCTCCCCAAAATCCGTGCCTCTGCAGATAATGCACGTGGCTTAGATTCTCCCGTCCTATCCCTTCTGGCCGTCAATCGTAGTCTCTAACAGAGTTGGGTAAGCTTAAAGATGTCATTATCCACCTAGTTTTCATTCCAGAGCTGTACTGTATGCTAAGGTAGCCACAAGCCACATATGGCTATTTAAATTACAAGTTAATAAAATTTAAAAAGCTCCTCAATCATACTTGCCCCATTCTGAGTGCTCAACAGTCACACCTGGCTAGTAGCTACCGTATCTGGAGAGCAGATAAACAGATTTTCCTCCACTGTGGAAAGTTCTATCTGATAGCTCTGCTCCAGAGGCTACTTTCTGCCCAGCCTATATTTAAAGCTTCTTCTAGAAAGATCCTTTGGAATGATGTGTCAGAGACTTATCTTTAGCAATTTATAATAGCTAGTCTTGGAAAACAGTGGGGCCCTTTTTACTGCTTTCCTGAATCAGGGACAAAATACAGGAACTCCAAGCTTAAGGTAGCTGAAGCAGAGGCCTTGTTTATTTTTGGTCAGTGAGCCCAACAGTTCAGGGTGGGGTGGGAGGGTGTTATATTTAACTGCTGATTTAGCACAGCCATGCAGTGCGACCAGTTCAAGTCCTTACAGTTGCAATGGCATCGCCCTCCAGAACGCCCAGCCACAGCTTGGACAATATCCTTCCACAGCCATTGTCCGGACTTGCATATAAAGTCTATGAATAATAAAGAGCAGGTTTTATTTCAGATCTGAGTAAGGATTATCTCTTACTGGAAGTTTGGAAGAAAACCCACCAATTCTTACATTGATTATTCAATGCTCTCCCTCCATTTTTCTGACAAAACTCAGGTGCTGTGGAGACAAAGGGTCACCCTACTATTTCTATATTTTAGCACTAGAAATCTTTTGCCTTAGGCTATTCAGACTTCCTGTGCTAGGGGAGAAAGAACAAAATTATTTCCCTCATTTGTAAGTCATTTAACATGGAATAAGTAAAGGATTTATCTGAAGGTCATCTAAAAGAGAAACCAAAGTTTCTCTGTGGTAAAATCCAGTGAATCTACTTTAAGGGCAAAGGATCAGAAAAAAAAAAAAGAGATGAATACTCATTGATAACAGAACAGATCACACTTGATGGCAAACTACCTAAAAGAGAAAGACAACAAAAAGTTATATTGTACCATGACAAACTGGGAAATCTCTGAACTTCTCTTTCCTCCAGAGAAGTTTCTGCTTTTGCCCTGAGCCACTTGCAATCATCCTTCACGTCCTGACAGCCTCAGTAGACTGCCTGACAGAGATCACCAGCTGCTTCTGGAGCATTAGGACCCGTCCTCTCACCTGCTTAAGTTTTAATGCTGCCTGGACAGAGGGTCTATTCTCCATCTGCTGGGCCAGTCTTCTGTTTCTGGCACTGGCTAGCTGCTGTTGTTGGCTGCATCGAAGCCCGAATATTCACTGGCATCGCTGTTTGTTCTTCAGCATATTAGTAAAGCTTCAAGGTCGAACAGAATGGATGTTTAAATAAAAGCTTTATTACAAAACATTTATTGGCATTTTCATGGCTTGCTAGACCAGGAGCTCCAGATCCCACGAACTTTAAGTAAAGTGGTACACTTAGATCAAGGCTGAAGTGGGTTTAAGACTCCTCTGCTTCCACAAACTTGCAAGAATCAGAAACTTAGAAATGCAGCTAAGTGCAGCACATTCAATCAAAAGTGGCAACAAGGGCTCAGGTAACGGCTTCTGAGAAGTGGAAGGAACGAAAAACACGCAAGAAGCAGATATGACAACAACAAAAGACAAAATGTGGTTTCAAAGACAAACAAAGAAAGCCAAAACCTTGGGGGAACCTGAGGGTGCACTGTAAGGGCAAACAGAAAAGGACTAGAGTGCCTCACGGCCCATGCAACAGTCCACCCCCATGAATTGTAGAAGCGTATCTCATTTTCTTATGTATTTGTTCGCTTAGCGACATGCAAATACGGAGAATCGGTACTTCATGCCCTAAGATAAGAAGCACATACGCTTCAGAAAAGGCAAAAACATCCATACGTCTTTTGGTGGTCTAACACCAACTCAATAAAACCCATGGTCAAAGGCACTCAAAGAGTGCTCAGAAACAGAAACCGCTTTTAAGCACCTTTTCTTACTTTCAAATGGTTACTTTTCCTAATGCCAAGCGATGACTTTGGAGAAAATCAGATTATTTTAGTCGCTTAACAGCTTGTGAAGACACTCCTGTTATTTTTGTCAAGTAAGTTCAATGGCACAAAACAGAACGACACTTCACTGGGAAAGAATTTAACACAGAAACAAACTAAAAGCAGAGCTGAAAGAAAGAGAAATGGAGCAAAGCAAGTGCCTCTTACAAGGCCCAAGAACGGCACTCAAGGGCCTTCGGACATACCCACGGCTTGCTGCCTGCCTCTTACAGGCCAGACACAGCTGCTGGCCTCGGACGGGGCAGCAAGCCTACCGCAGCCAAGGGACCATGCCCCGAGCTGCAGCACCCCTGTATCAATGTAAAAACGTGAACAAGAGGGAGGGGTGAGGAGTCTCTCAAAACACATCCCACCAGGTAAGTACTTCAGACAGCTTAACACAGACATCTACTGACAAGGGGTTTTGGAACAACCGCCCGATTCGCTCTGTGTACCACATAAGAGGCCCCTAAGAACAGAGGTCTGTAGCCTTCTGTTGGTATTTAGCTTAAAACTGGTGTTTGTGCACCGGACCCCAGGGCCAAGTTAAGGAATGTTTTCTTAGGAACGAGCTGAGCTGCTGTTGGCTGCCTCACCGCTCATTTAGAGACATCTTGGTGGTGCTCTTTAGCACGACTTTCGGCGCCGACTGAGCAGCCATCTTCAAATCCCGAGGATCTGCAGGGGACAATAGGCAGAAGCCGCAGTCAGAGCAAGGACCCCCCGCCTCCGCAGGCGTCCACGACCCGGCCCAGCCGGCGGGGGCCTCCGGAGCTCCCACCCGGCCGGCGTCTCCCGGCGCACGCTCACAGGCCGCTCCGACGCCGCAGGCCCCACACGGCGGCCCCACACCGGGCCGGACGAAGCCCGACTCGGGCTTCCTCTCAGCAACCCCCCCAGCGCCCGCGAGCCCCGTCCCTGCGGGGAGGCCCGACCAGCGCGGGATGCGGGCCGGCCCCGGGCGGAGGGAGGACACCCCCCCACCCCCGCCCGCGCCGCCGGCTCCGCCCCCGGGCCCGCCGCGCCACCGAAACGCACCGAAGGAAACGGACGCCAGTGCGCCTCCCGGGGCTGCCACCACGGCTGCGGCGCGCGGGCCGGGGCCCGGCGGAACCTGACTTGACTTGGTGGGCGGTTGGTCAGAGGTGTAAGCGCTAGGCTGCTAGGTTAGCTCGCTGCTGCCGGCCGGCTGTCTGGACGGCCGGTCCGCCTGCTCGCCCGGCCTGCCCTTTCTTGCCTTGCGTCGCTGCCACCACTGCCGCCGCCTCCGACTCCTCCCGCTCGCTGCCCAAAACAAAATGGCCGCCACGCCCAGAGCCTAGTGGGACCGGCTAAAATGGCGTCGACGCAATTACGTCAGACGTCAGATCCGCGCACAGCGCGGTAGGGGCAGAAGAGGAGTCCTACGCCTGCCCGGAGGGTTGGGGCGGAGCCTGGGGAGAAGGCGGGGCCTTAGCAGAGTGGGGGCGGAGGGGCGTGGCCAGTGCGCGAGCTTTGCGCTGGAGCAGCTGCTCCGGGCCCGCCGCGAGGTTGTAACCAGGGCTGCTGAGAACCCTTTTGATCTTGGGGCAGAAAGAGGTTTGTTTTTCCTCGCGGCGCCCCGCCGCGGCTGAGGACGACCATCTGCGGCTCGGTACGTGGGATTTGCTTCGATGCCTCTTCCCGAGCCCCTGGGCCCGGATTCTGGACGCGGGCGCTCTCCCAGCTGTGCAGAGCCGTAGACGCCCATAGGCGCCCCAGGCAAGGCCAGGGCGCCGGACCCTACGCCAGTCACTAGTATCAATGCCTTTGCGTGTTTTTCTCTTCCTGAATATTGTTAAATCCGTGTGGGGGGCGGTGTCTTTGTGTCCCTGCTCTCCCTTCCATGCACTCCCCATCTGCCGGCCATTTGCGTTTTGACGCAGACCACACAGGATGTTTTTTACGCCTGGGTACACAGTAAACACACCCCGATGTTTGAGGGATGAGTGAGTGAACACATCTTCAGCCCTTCTGCATATACGTACATCACGATCCTTTCGTTTTCTTCCTAGCTTTTCTCTGTGTGTTTAATGGTCTGGCATTCTTACTGGACTTTACCCATGTGAGAGTAAGAGTCGTGTTTGTTCTGTGCCCTGTTACACCCCTAGTTCCTACACAATGTCTCTAGCACATGGTAAGTCCTCAGTAAGTATTCTTGGCAGACCGAAGGGAAATTCTTCTATCTTTGCAGCTGGAACTTTGAACACCTCACCTACCTTCCTGGGCCTTGAGGATTCAACTAGGAAGACGTAATGTCCCCTTGACCTCTCTCCGAATAAGATCACTTCCCAAATAAGGTGAATTGGGATTGAGGAACCTTGACTTTCTCATTCACTCCCAGACCCCAAAGGAGACACACAGCAGCTGGCTAGAGAAGAGCCTTTAATGAAAGTTGAGCCGCAGGCTTGGCCCTCTACTCTTGCACCCTTGATGGAGGGTGGACAAGGGTAGGAGTGCAGGGAGGAAAAGTGGAGTGCGGGGGAATCAGGGAAGGGGAAGGGCGCTGCCCACTGGGGCTGTCTGCTTAGCTGTTCTCCCAGAAAAAGTTGTTACAGGCCACTGTGAGGGCAGCCACCAGCACCACGTACTCCTGGAAGTCCACCTCCCCATCTCCATTCTCGTCTAGCTCTTTCATCACCTTGTCCACGGCATCTGCATCTTTCTGGGCCTGGGAGGGAGGAAATGAAAAGGGAGATGCATAGTACTGAATCAGGGGCAGGGGGGCGGGTGGCTGATTGGGAAGAAGGAGGCAGAGAAGAGCAAGAGGCAGAACTACATGTAATTATGGGACTGTTGTGAGTCCTTCCTTAAAACTAACATTCCCAGCCTCCTGTTACCTATAGAATAAACCCCTTAACAAAGCAGAGCACTACCAGCATTTGTTACCATATTTTGCGGGCTTAGAGAAGCTTTACAGGGGTTGTCTTATAAAATTGTTAATTCTAACACAAATAGTATGAGGTAGGGTTCATTATTCCCAAATTAACAGCTGGTGGTTGAATAATGCACCCAAGTCATACAGCTGGAAGGTGGGAGGGTCAGAACTGGAGCCCAGGCCGGATAGAACCTTCAGGCTGGCGCGCTTTCTCCTGGCTTCTTCACCACAGGGCCCCTGTCAGCATTTGCAACCTACTTTGCTGCATCCTTCGCTCTGGTCAAAACTACTGAGCATGCTCCCATCCTTTCTGCCAGGCATTTGTTCATGCAGACACCTCCTAAAATGTCTACATTTATCCTAATAATATTCCCATGGAAACCCATGGCTCAAGTGCCTGCTCCTTGGAGAAGCCCCCTTCAGCCAGGTTAGTATTGTCCCAAAGTTCTTTCTGGCAACTGTTACAGCTCTGAGTAGTTCCTAAGTGGCTGGCCCCAGACTTCACGGGGAGCTTCCGGTCACCAGACTGGGGCCTCTTTCATGGGTCAGTCTTCCCCTTCTAGACCGTGAGGCCTCTTTAATGATGCATCTGCATGGGTCCTAGCACTTCATATGTGATTAACAAATTCGGGTATTTTGTCTTGAACCAGAAGACGTGGGGAAGCCCAAAAAATCCAGGAGAAGTCTGGGAGAAGAGGAAGACTGGAGGAGCTGGGCTGGGGTGGGCGGGTGGGCGGGAGGACCCCGGGTGTTCCTCCAGCCCTTGCCCATCCACCCTGCCCCCCACCCGTCCCACCCGCCCACCTGCCCCCCACACCGCGCTCACATGCAGGAAGCCCGAGAGCTCCGTCTGCAGCAGCCCTTTCAGCTCCTTCTTGCTCAGCTTGTACTTGTCTCCCTCCTTGCCCGAATGCGCGTGGAACACATCGATGAGGGTCTCCATCGCTGTCTCCAGCTCAGAGCCCATCTCGCAGCTCACCTACCCCGCCCCCAGCAGGGAAGCAAGTTGGGGACCCAGCTCAGGGCATCTGGGGTTGGGGTGAGCAGAGCCCTCAGACCTGGCCCCTCCCCTGAAATCGCCTTGAGATCAGAGCCACACTGCAGTTATCTCTCCCTGGGACCTTATGATGTGGGAACCCAAGGAGGCCTAAATCCGGGCTTGTTCTCTGTGTGCCTCATTCCACATCCCAGCAGAGGGAGTCAGGGACTGGGGCCCTGGAGGTAGAGCAGCTGGAGCAGGCTGGCTTGAGGGGCCGGCAGTGGACTCTGCAGTGGCTCCCGGCTGCTTGGGTGAACACTAAGGAGGGTAGGGCAGGCAGGCGGGGACGGTCACAGGACACTGCCGTGCTCTATTTTTACCCTGCCTTGCCCTTTTAGCACAGCTGAGTTCTGTGGCTGGGGCGGTGGGCTGTGTTCTCCTCTACGGCCTTGATTCTGTCGTCTCCCTCCAGCAAGGAGTCCGATGGAGAGAGTGGCAGCCAGAGGGGCCGGCCGCAGACTTCATGGGGAGGGGGAGAGGCCTGCCTCTGGGCTTCCTGTCAGCAGACTGGGCCTCCTTGGGTCCTCCACTCTGCTCTCTCTGAACAGGTCACTTCAGCTTCCCTGGGGGGCACCTCTTACTTCTCTGCGGTGTCAGGCCTTCCATCCGGTGATGGTAAGAAGGGAGAGAGGAATGACCAAGCCCTTCCTCAGAGCCAGGGCTCCCAGCGAGGGGGAGAGGAGACCTCTGGGGCCTTGTCCCTCCCGTGGCCCACTCCCCTGTCTAGGCCCAGCCTGGATGATGTGAGGACAATGGCAATGGGAGAACCCGTCTGATATATGCTGGGGGAGAGAAAAGGCTGAGTATGTCCTCTGAAGGGGCTGGAGAGAAGAAGAGGAAAATGGGGGGTGTACTGAGGCGAGGGGACTGCCAAGCCAGCGGGCCTCTTTCTTTTGGCCTCGGGATGGTCATCCCCTCCGCAGCCTCAGGGGACAGCTTGGGTGTCTCAGATCAGGTGTCCTTGTCCTTCCCCAGGCCTGGGGGGCTGAACAATGGGCCCTGATCGGATGACATTCCCCCTTTACAATGGGAACCTTGTGAGTGTCACCTGAACTCTGGACAAGAGAAGGAGTTGTCACAGAGACATGGGGAGATGGAACCCAAGCCGGGACTGATGGAGGGGATAAGGATGTTGTGGGGGAGGGCTGTTGGTGGCTCAGTTACTGGCCCCATCCAGGAGTTGCCTGGAGCTGTTGAGCAGCCTGGGATTTTCTGTAGGGTCTTGGAGAGGACTCTGGCAGGGAGGGGCGGACAGGAAAAGAAAGGGAAAGACTTGAAAGAGAGAGGAGTCTGGAAGTCTGGGCCAAGAAAGGAGGAGGAGAAAGGGAAGGTCATGTGAAAGGAGAGTTGGGAGTGGGTATAGTACCCTAATGCCCCCTTCTCTTCATCTCACATGGTCCATGCTCTGCCACCCCAGACTTCCTGGGGACCTGAGCCCTTGGCAAGGCTGGGAGGTGGGGGTGAGGACAGAAGCAATAGTTCCCTTTGCTTTCTTATTCTTACCCAACTGGGAGCAAGGTGGGATCTGGCTCCCTTCCCCAGCACCTGGGAGATTGAGGGAGCCTTGGGAGGCCATTCTGTGGTAGGAGGCCCTCATGTCCTGGGAGCTTGGTGGCTGGGCTCCCCACTGGCTTCTTCATTCTTGGAGGAATACCATGGACCTCCCTCCGAGAGGTCTGACCTTCGTTGGCTTCCCTGCACTACTGTCCACACCTTGTCTCCCCCAAATCCTCAGCTGCTGTCACTTGAACTCCTCCCAGCCCCTCAGGCCAGCACAGTGCGATTGTCTCCAGGCTTTCAGAGCCCCACTGAAGTCCCCTTTCCCCCAAGCTGGCCACAGCAGAGACCTAGCCCAGATGACGCAGGATACTCACTGTCAGCCTGGACCTGAGGTGGGAGCAGGTTCTGGACAGACAGACGAGTCTGCAAATGTGGCTAAGGGAGCTGTGTGGGGAGACCTGTCTGCGGTCCTGCCCCCGCTACCCCCCCACCGGCTCCACCCCTTCGTAGACAGACACCCAGTGCGGCAAGGGGCCAGGAGTGGACAGAGGCGCCCTCTGTCTCCAAGGCTAGAACAGGCTAGCCTGTGTCCTCTTGTCCAGCCTCAGTTGCCTCCCCTTGCCTGCTGGGCCCCAGCAGGCAGGGCCCAGGAGGAAGGAGGGGGTGAGAAAGGTCCTGGGAGGGACCTGCGAGGGCACGGAGCGGCCTCCCCCCACCCCCACCGAAGCGCTGGCAGGATCGGGAGGGTCCCGCCGAGGGGTTTCAGTGAGGGGACCGCTCAGGGAACCCTTAGATCTTGGGAGTCTCACTGAGGGGTTTTAGTCTGGCCCCCCGCTGAGGGACTTCAGTCCAGGGGCTCTTCCTCCTCAGCGGGGTTCCCCTCGGTGTGTGGGAGCCCCTTGGGGGTCTTGGGCCGCAGGGTCCCTGTCAGGGTCTCATTCGGAGGGGCGTCTGTGGTGCTTCTCAGGCTGAACGCCCCTCCCTCTCGGGCCTCTAGGACGCAGAGCGGCCCGGCGGCCCGCGCCTTCCCGCCTCCCCCCCGCAGAGGGGCGCGCGGGGGCCGGCGCGGGGGACCCGGCACCCCGCCCTGAAGCTGGGGGGTGGGGGGAGGCGGCCGGGAGGCGGGTCTGGGCGGTCTCCTCCCTCCGCATCCAGGCGCAGGCCGGACGCCTCCGCGCTGGGTGGGGGCTGTGCTCGAGCGGCCCCGCGGCCCCTGCGCCGGCCGCCCGCCGCCCCTGCCGCGGTGAGTCCGGTGCCCCGACCCTGGGGCCCGGCGCCTTCCCGCCCCGGGGCTCTCGGGGGCGTCTGCGCGAGCCGGCTCGTCCGGGGGCTCGGGAGGCGGCGTCCCCTTGGAGGGCAGCGGCGGCCGGGGGCCGAGGAGCCGGCTGGGCGCTGTGCCCGCTGCCCCCGCGGGGCGGGGTCTCCGCGGCCTGACCTTGACCGCCGCCGGCCGCCCGCCTGACCCCGCGCTGCTCCGCGGGGAACAGCGGCCTCGAGCGCGTGGGCCCCGCACAAATAGGCGGTGGAGCCCGGCCGCCTCGTGACCCCGTGGGGGCCGGGTGAGCCCCCAGGAAAGGGCCCTGGGGACTGGAGGCCGCAGAGGGGCCGCTCCAAAGTGCCTCCTCTCAGAGAGGTCTCCGGCTCATAGGACCGCCACCATCAAGGGGTTCCCGAGACACCGGCGCTTGGAGGGGACCACTAGGCTCAGACCTAGAGAGGATGGGCTTTCTGGAAGCAGACACCCCTGCCCACGCTGGTCCCCTGCCTCAGGCTCCATCCCTGTCCCCTGTCTCCTTCCCCACAATGCTGCTTCCAGGCAGGGGCGGGAGGAGGCAATGCCAAGGCAGGGGCCGTCCGGTCTGTTCTGACTCTCCCTTTCCTCCCCTGCCCTACAGAGCCCTGATGGCGGCAGAGCCGCTGACGGAGCTGGAGGCGGCCATTGAGACGGTGGTCACCACCTTCTTCACCTTCGCGGGGCAGGAGGGCCGGAAGGGCAGTCTCAGCATCAATGAGTTTAGGGAACTGGCCACTCAGCAGTTGCCTCACTTGCTCAAGGTAGGTAGGGGTCTCTGGGCCTCAGATTTTGGAAGACAGTGGCTGCGGGACACGGTGGCTGGGAGGTGATGTTTCTGGGCACATAATGTGACTCCAGGTGTGTGGCGGAGAAGGGTGTGGGTGGCTGTATGTGTAGCTTGGGGACACTGCGCTGGTGAGTGTGCAAGTGCCTTACTGGGCTTTGTGCTCCTCTCAGTGCTGCTGGAAGCCCGTGTGTGCTCTGTGCCTCTCTGGTCTCATCTCCCCAGAACGGGAGGGGAGCCAGAGTTGGGTTCCAGGAGGGCTGTAGACCATCAGTGCTAGAAGGAGGCCAAGAGAAAATACAGTCCAAATTCCTCACTTCACGTGTATAGAAACTGAGGCCCAGCTGTAGGAAGGGGTTTGTCACAGATGGAAACATAGCCCAGTTCATGGAGTGATAGAACCTCAGTGAGGGTGGGGGGCTGTAAGAAGGATTCTTTGACTACTTCTCACCCACTCTGGGAATCCCCTCAGTAATGTGACTGATAAGGTCACCCCTTTTCTCCTACCCGCTGGGCTGAGTAGGGCTGAGTAGGAGCATGGAGTTCATCTCTGAGTTGCCTAATTACAGCAGGCTGTCAACAGTCTCTTTTATACCCTTTCTGAGAATTTGCAGGCATGTGAAAGTGTGTGGATATGGATTTTTAAAAAAGATTTTATTTATTTATTTGACACAGAGAGAGAAAGAGCACAAGCAGGGGGAGCAGCAGACAGAGGGAGAGGGAGGAGCAGGCTCTCTGCCGAGCAGGGAGCCTGATGCGGGGCTCGATCCCAGGACCCTGGGGTTATGACCCTAGCTGCAGACACTTAATAGACTGAGCCCCCCCAGGTGTCCCTGGATATGGGCTTCTTAAAAAAACCACAAACATGGGGCGCCTGGGTGGCTCAGAGGGTTAAAGCCTCTGCCTTCAGCTCAGGTCACGATCCCAGGGTTCTGGGATCGAGCCCCGCATCGGGCTCTGCTCAGAAGGGAGCCTGCTTCCTCCTCTGTCTCTGCCTGCTTCTCTGCCTACTTGTGATCTCTGCCTGTCCAATAAATAAATAAAATCTTAAAAAAAAAAACAAAAAAACCCACAAACATGTCTTGGAAACTTAGTCTGTCATCTGCAAAATCTGCTACATCCCTAGACTTACCAGACTTTTCCCTTCCTTTTCTCTCCGGAGACTTGAGACTCTAGGGTCAACAGTCCCTGTAGCTTTGCCACATGGTGACTGGTTTTATCTTCAAATCTGAGTTCCTCCAGGCCTGGAAATGCAGGAAGTGACCTCTTAGCTTTTTGTCACTGCTTCCAGATCTTTGTTTCTTCTTCTTCCTGCGATGCACAGCTCCTTGGAACCTGCCCCCTTCTTGCCTCCCTTGTGGGTTCAGCTCCTGCTTTACTGTTTCTCATCATGGCTTTTGTTGGGGTCCTCAGTCGGCACACACAATTCATTGCACACCGGGGCCTTTCAACTTTCTCAACCCCTAGCTTCCAAGGATTCTGTCCCGGTTCTGAGCACCCACTCCTCTGTTCTTGCTACAGATCCTATCATTACCAAAATAATGTACCACCTCCAGAATCTGTTTCAAGCCTCCTTCTCCCTGAGTACCACCTCCTGCCATTCCAGTTCTGTTCCTCCACTCAGTTTCCTTGGCTCTGTGGGGACCGTCAGGCTCCTGACCCTGTCAGGTCTCCTTTCCCCTGTCATCCCCTCATGCCCTCTGTTTTCTTCCCACTCAGCTGCGTTCTACGGTCAGTCCCTCGGCTCCCTCGATCCTTTCTCCCTGTGCCGGTTGACAGAATCCCAACCCAGGTTAAGTCCAATCTTTCACCTCCATTAACTTGAGGGTTAGAGCTGCCATTCTTTCTCAGATCCAAAATAAGGCAAAAATATCCATTCTCAAAGGAAAAACAACCTCATCAATTTCTCTGTGGACCGTTCTGCCCCTGCACTTGCGTAGCGGAGTCTGGCTGCAGGAAAAGGTGCTGGCATGTTGACTTGTCCCACTTTATTATTTTAGTTATTATTATTTATTCTATTGAGTATAGTTGATACACAGTGTTGACTTGTCTCTCTTTAATTCTGTAACAGACTGCAAGGGGGCCATTGGCACAGCCGTCACCATTCGCCAGCTCTTTCAGATGATAATTTCACAACTTTTCCTCTCCAACTCTAATCCCTCTGTCCACATTGTCTCTCTCTCTGAGAAATTTTCTGAGAAATTTTCTCAGAGAAAATAAGAGCAATCAGGAAACTCCTATGTACTGTCTCCCCAAGCCTATGAAGAGCAGTGTTGAGCCTGCCTGCTTGACTCCCGAGGCATCAGTCTCCCCCCAGGCAGGCAGTCCCTCCTCTGCTGTCCGACTCCGTCCTTTCTCATCCACTAAAACCTGGACTCTTAGAGTTCCTCCTCCTCTGTCTGCACATCATCAGTTTTCCTTCTCCACTGGATTGTTCTGATCCGTTTCCCAATACACTGTCCTATCCCTCATCTTAAAAAAAAGAGAAAAACCCAGCCCTCTCTCTTGGGTCTGTAACTCCCTCCAGCTGTCTTATATCTCTGCTCCCCTTTATAGCAAAACTCAAATGCAGCAAAGTTACACTGATTTGCCCTCCTGGTCCAAAATGCTCACTCCTGAGGCGCTGGCTAGTCCTCTTCCTCGCTGAACTCCGATTTCTGCTCAAATGACAAATTCTCAGCTTTCCCTTCCTTCTCCTTAGAATGCAAAGATCACCGCCCTTGTCCTCTATTCCTTTACCCCCTTTATTTTCTTTTGCAACACACCCATCACAACTTGACTCCTGTACACACTTGCATGTTACCAAGAATGAAGGAAAGGACTCGCTCACTATTTTATCTCCAGCGCTTAGAGCAGATACACAGTGAGTGAAATTGAAAAAAAAAAAGCGTGTGAATTTGAAAAATATAAAAGGTTTAAAAAAAGAATAAGAATTGTTGAGTAAGTAAACAAATAAATGCATCTTACCTACTGTTCTACAAATACCTTTTTAAAAATGGAACCATGGGCCACCTGGGTGGCTCAGTCAGAAGAGCGTGTGACTCTTGAACTCAGGGTTGTGAGTTTGAGCCCCATGTTGGATGTAGACATTACTAAAAAAAAAAAAAAGCAAAATAAAATAAATCTTTTTTTTTTTTTAAGATTTTATTTATTTATTTGACAGACAGAGGTCACAAGTAGGCAGAGAGGCAGGCAGAGAGAGAGAGGGGGAAGCAGGGAGATGCGAGGTGGGGCTTGATGAGAAGGTGCGGGGCTCGATCCCAGGACCCTGAGATCATGACCTGAGCCGAGGGCAGAAGCTTAACCCACTGAGCCTCCCAGACGCCCCCAAATAAAATAAGTCTCAAAAAAATCCTGTAGGTATTTAATAGGATCATATAAAATTATATTTCAGGGAAAACTGACATCTTGACACTACTGAGTCTTTCAAAAAAAGGGGTACATTTTTCTAATCATGTTTTCTCTTATATTCTTCAGTTCATTTTTCTTCACAAAAGCTTAATAGATTTCTTTTTTTTCTTTTCTTTTCTTTTTAAAGATTTTATTTATTAATTTGACAGAGAGTGACAGAGAGCGAGAGAGGGAACACAAACAGGGGGAGTGGGAGAGGGAGAAGCAGTCTTCTTGCTGTGCAGGGAGCCCGATGTGGGGCTTGATCCCAGGACCCTGAGATCACGACCTGAGCCGAGGGCAGAAGCTTAACCCACTGAGCCTCCCAGACGCCCCCAAATAAAATAAGTCTCAAAAAAATCCTGTAGGTATTTAATAGGATCATATAAAATTATATTTCAGGGAAAACTGACATCTTGACACTACTGAGTCTTTCAAAAAAAGGGGTACATTTTTCTAATCATGTTTTCTCTTATATTCTTCAGTTCATTTTTCTTCACAAAAGCTTAATAGATTTCTTTTTTTTCTTTTCTTTTCTTTTTAAAGATTTTATTTATTAATTTGACAGAGAGTGACAGAGAGCGAGAGAGGGAACACAAACAGGGGGAGTGGGAGAGGGAGAAGCAGTCTTCTTGCTGTGCAGGGAGCCCGATGTGGGGCTTGATCCCAGGACCCTGAGATCACGACCTGAGCCGAAGGTGGACGCTTCACCTACTGAGCCACCCAAGCGCCCCCATTTGTTACTATTTTATTTTATTGAATTTTTTTCTTTTTCTTTTTTTTAAGATTTTGCTTATTTGACAGAGACAGAGAGACACAGCGAGAGAGAGAACACAAGCAGGGGTGTAGGAGAGGGAGAAGCAGGCTCCCTGCTGAGCAGGGAGCCCGATGTGGGTCTCCATCCCAGGACCCGACATGGGGTCCCGGGATCGTGACCTGAGCCGAAGGCAAACGCTTAATGACTGAGCCACCCAGGCGCCCCTGTTTTATTTTTAAATTTTTAAGTTTTTAATTTTTTTGGCACCCCTGTTTTTTTTTTTTTTTTTTTTTTTTTTTTAAGATTTCATTTATTTATTTGACAGACAGAGATCACAGGTAGGCAGAGAGGCCAGCAGAGAGAGAGGGGAAGCAGGCTCCCCACCGAGCAGAGAGCCCGATGCGGGGCTCGATCCCAGGACCCTGAGATCATGACCTGAGCCGAAGGCAGAGGCTTAACCCACTGAGCCACCCAGGTGCCCCGGCACCCCTGTTTTAAATGGGATCTTTCTTATCCTTTCTGACTGGTTAATATTCATACCCCTAAAAAGCATTGGGTTTGTGTGTTAATATTGTGATCAGACACTTTATCATTTCTAATAGTTTTTTGGGGGAAGAAATACAGAGGAGTGGATAAGAGCATAAACTTTGAGTCAGAAAATCTAGGTACAAATGCAGATTCTAGCTTGTTATCCCTGGTCATTTACTCTTTCTGAGCCTTAATTTCTTATCTGTGAAATAGACACGTAATAACATCTCCCTTGTTGGATTGGCTTTGCATTTAGTAAGTATTTATTGAGCACCTACTGTGCCCTGTGCTGACACTGCTAGGCTTTGGGTTACAGTGACGAACCGGCATCTGCTATGTGCCAGACATTCTCCCCGGCCCTGGGCTTGCAGTGGCGACCAAAGTGGACAAGGTCCCCGTCATTCCAGCACAGTATGGAGTTAAATGGAGTAAGGCATGTCCTGTGTGTAGAATAGGCCTTGGAACAGCCAGCACTGTTCAGTGCTCACAGTTGCTGAGATGGTACTCATTATGCTCTTGGTTTTTCCTAGCTCCGCAATTATATATTTGCTGATATAGTAAGAGGTAGGTTTGGCTCTTCTCTCCTCATACTTATGCCTTTTATTTCTTTCTCTTGATTAATTGTATGTTTCCCTCCTCCCAATATAATGTTAAACTGGGCATCTTTGCCTTCCAGGGACAATTCTTAGAGTGTTTTGCAGTTAAGCATGATTGGGGGGGTGCCTGGGGGGCTTAGTCGGTGAAGCCCCTGCTTTCGGCTCAGGTCATGATCCTGGGGTCGCCCCGCATCGGGCTCTCTGCTCAGCAGGGAGCCTCCTTCCCCCACCCTCTCTGCCTGCCTCTCTGCCTACTCATGATCTCTCTCTCTCTCTCTGCCAAATAAATAAATAAAATCTTTAAAGAAAAAAAGCGTGATTGTGGCTTTTACAAAGGTCTTGCTTAGCTTTTCTCTGAATTAGCTTTAGTTTTGGGCCCTCTGTGGATCTGGCGGTCTTTGCCTTCGAGCAAATGCTGATGGAAATACTGAGCTTTGGGCTCTGCCTGCAGCACCTTCTCCAGTGTGACGCCGCCAATCTGTTGTTCCACAGACTGTCTTGGTTGTGATTGTTTATCTAGTAACAGATCCTTTGATCCTGGGTCCAGTATACAGTATCCTTTGATTTCACAGGACTGTCCTGACAGACTTTGTCAAGGACAAAACCAGATACTCCACGTCTTTGCCATTCCTCTGATCAAACAGGCTAATGACCAAACCAGAAAAAGAAATGAGATTATGTTGGGTTTATGCAGATGAGCAGCTTAGGGCTGTGAACTTTTCTAGCTTTCTGGGAAGGAGGAAGTTCTGAGAAGGCTCTGAGGATGGCCAGAGTGGGTCCCTGCCCCAGGGCTCGCCAGGCGCCGTTGAGCAAATGGCAGGTGCGATGGTGAGCTGGGTCTGCCTCACCTGTGGGCATCTCTTCCCAGCTCTGCGTTCGGGGACGCCTCGTGTGTGCCTCACAATCGGCCGTGGTGGGACTATTTACACGGTGGCCAACACTACAAGCCAGGTCCCCTACCTCCTTTGGCGGCCGCCACCCTTGGAGCCCGACAGGTGTGGAGAGCCTGTGAAGACCAGACACCATGGCCCTGCTGTCCCCGGGCCACAGTGGGGCAGCTCCTGTGTGATGAGAACAGAGGTTGGCGGCTATTTCCTCTCTCCCTGTCTCGAGAACCCTCACTTCTAACCCCAGCCTTTCCTTTGTGTCTCCTCAGGACGTGGGCTCCTTAGATGAGAAGATGAAGAGCTTGGATGTGAATCGGGACTCTAGGCTCAAGTTCCATGAGTACTGGAGACTGATAGGGGAGCTGGCCAAGGAGATCCGGAGGGAGAGGGCCCTGGAGACGCACAAGAAGTGAAGCTCCTGAGCAGGATAGTGCTTGGCAGGGCCGGCAGGGCAGAACCCCCTCGCACCGAAAAGCCTCTTCCTTGAAACACCCTCTCCTCTTTCTGCTCTTGGAAGTAGACAGTGGGAAAGTTCTGCCTTGACGCAAGAGTGGGTCCAAAAGTTATGACCTTTGGGGCTCCTGGGTGGCTCAGTTGGTGAAGCAGCTGCCTTCGGCTCAGGTCATGATCTCAGGGTCCTGGGATCGAGCCCCGCATCGGGCTCCCTGCTCAGTAGGGAGTCTGCTTCTCTTTCCCTCCACTGCTCCCCCTGCTTGTGCTCTCTCTCAAATAGATAAATAAAATCTTAAAGGAAGGTTATGAGCTCTTTAAGGACCAAGAATGTTAGTTGTCTCTGAATTCTGCAGCGGCTCACACTGGTTCTTGCGCGGGGTGGGTGCTCAGTAAGGAAACGGTGGATGAACGAGCATATGGAAGGAAGGGGACAATCTCTGGGGTGGGTGTGGTGAGTCCTGTCCTTCTGGGTACCTCCTGGGGCATGGTCTCAGTCCCACTGTTCTTATTCCTGGGCTTTGATCCTTGGGTGTTAATGAGAGCCTGGAGCTGTGCTGGGCTTGCTGTCCTCCAGGCACTAACCTGAACACAGCCCTTGGAGGTACTACTATTTTTCTTTTCACATTTTTATTTCAGTTCTAGTTAGTTAACATACAGTGTGGTCATGATCTCAGGAGCAGACCTCAGTGGTCCCTCACTTCCACACACCACCCAGGGCTCACCACCACAGGTGCCATCCTCAGGCTTGTCCCCGTCTAGGCCCCACTTCACTCCAGGGAGGCGATATTTGTAAGTCCTGTGTTAGAGATGAGGAGACACGTTTCAGAGAGGCTGAGCACACAAAGACAAGAATACGTGGAACTGGGTTGATGTTCCATAGCCTCTGTGATGAACGGATCCTCTCTGGGTGGGAAACTTGGGAACACTAGGCCCTCCCTCCTCCCTCCCTGGGTAGCAGGGGAGAGGCGGAAGAGCGGACACAAGGTTCTGGTATGAAGACTGGCATGGGCAATGGTGCCCCTCTCCCCATCCGCCTTGGCTTGAGGGGCGTATGGTTTGTGTTGCCCGCCAGCGGAGCGAGCCGAAGCAGGGCAGCCCGGTGGGTAAAGCCTTCCAGCGGCTGTCGCTGCTGGCGTCTCGTGTCCACGACTCCAGAGGAACATTCAGGCTGAGACAACCTCTCTTCCACACACCAAACACATCAGAAAGGGTCCTAGATTGAGACCTTCCATCTAAGTGCCCTCAGACTGAGGGGCCCTGGAAGGACCCCAGGCTGGGACTCTTTGAGGGTTCATTTGGCTGAAGATATTCCTGAGGGGATCTCACAGGGGGCTTCCCCACAGCGAGAGACCTCAGGAGGGTCCCACAGACTGAGGCTTCTCCCAGGGATCCAAGTTTGAGGCATTCTTGGGAGAAACCCTCAAACTGACCCCTCAGAGGGTCCCAGATTGAGACCATCAGAAAAACACAGGATGATAGGACACTCTTGGCGGGGGGGGGGGGGGGGGGGGGGGGGGGGCTTCTCATGGAGACACTTCTAGAAGTACAGGGGAGCCCTAGAAGGAGAAAGGGGCTGGGAGGGGCTTGGGAGACAGGCTCCTGCCTTCAGAGTTCAGGCTTTGGGATCCGCCCCATCCTTGCCTGGACCCACACTGACTCACCTGCCCTTCTCTCTTCCCCCTCCCCATCAGGTGAGGAGGTGGGGGAAAGGGGGGAGGAGGAGGGGTCATTCCAGGCTTCCTGGGTGTCATCCTGGGCACTGGATTGGGGGGCAGTTTGGGAAGGCCTGAGGTTCTGAGGGAGGGAGCAGTAGGCAGCCCGACCTGTCTGGAGAGGTTGCTAACTGCCAGGTAGCCCATCTGGGTCTCATACAGGTGGGCTGGCTGAGGGGAGCTGAATCGGGGTCAGGACAACACTCCATCCGGGCTCCTCTCCCAGGCCGCCCTTCTGTGGCTCCTTCCCCACCTCTCAGCTGTGGGGACTGCAGGTATGAGTGACAACCACCCAAACTGGCCCTGGTGGGAAGAGTAAGAGGGCATGTGTGTGACATGGCAAAGTATAGAGTGGTCCCTGGGGACTCTCAACTCCCATGTCCTTCATTCCCTCTGGACCACCAGCCCTGCCTCCATCAGCCTCTGAGTCTCCTTCTTTCCTGGTTATTGACCCAAAGCCCCTCCACTTCCCTGCCCTACAATTCCTCAGGACTTTCCTCCCGGGCTTGAGGCCGCAGTGTTGCCAAGCCCCCCACTCTTCCCTTCCCTTTCTCTGGCCTTTACTCTGCCTGCGGGTCTGGGGCCAGGGGCCTTCCAGGCCCAGCCCCCCAGAGTTCCCTTGGCTGCAGGGTGGGCAGGGCTCTGGCCAGTGTGGGGTGGGGCCACACTGGCTCCCCGCCCAGCCCGCGGGAACTGCGGGAACAGCGGGGGCGGCTCGGGGAGGAGGCCCCGCCCCCGCGTCCCGCCTTGCCCTCAGGTATAAGAGCTGAGCTCAGGTGCACGGACTCCTAGCGTCTGTCCCAACGGCTCCCAGCAGGTAAGGATGCCAGGTCTTTTCGCGCAGATGGGCTGCCCTAACCCTGTCCAAAGGGCAATGCTGCGTTCTCCTGCCCTAGCCTGCCAGGACAAGGGCTGGGAGTCAGGTCCTACAGGTCGGGTGTGTGTGTGTGTGTGTGTGTGTGTGTGTGCGCGCGCAAAGCAGAGGTGAGGGGTGGGAAGAAGTGGGAGGATTGGTGGAGGGGGAGGCCCAGAGGATTCCCTCTAAATGGGTGGGCCTGGGGACTGTGACCTTAGCTCCCGCCTGGATCCTGCGCAGGGACTGGGCCTTGTGTGGGGTTGGCTCTGACCTCCTGAGTGAGGCTCGAGGGGATAGTTGAGGAAGAAATACTGAGCCCTCCCCCCCCCGCTCTGTCTCCCTCCTTCTCCAGGCAGATCATGAGCCATCGGCTTCCCGGGCGCCAGCCATAGGACGACACAGCTCTTGCTAGGACAAGCACACCGGGCACCATGGGACAGTGTCGGTCAGCCAGTGCTGAGGTGGGCCTGTGCGTGCCTGGCCTTTCTGTTCCCGTGCTCCATCTTCCGCCCTGAGGGTCTGCGTCCCCACTGACTTCTGCCCCTTGCCTTGGCCCCGCCTTTTATCCTAGACCTTGCCCAGAAGAGCCAGACTCTTAAGTGGTGTCCAGCACATGCAGTGCTGCGTCCACACAAGGAGCTCTCCTGGGAAGAGGTGTCTGTGCCTCTCGCTAGGACCCATCCTGCGTGGGGCCTCCGGTGACAGGGAGGGAGCCCTGCAGGGCTCAGGGCGGAGACCAGAGGGGTGGGGGCTAGATGCTGGGCTCTGGAGTGGGGGCAGCTCCTGTGCCTTCCAGCCGCCTTCTGCCCCACTGGTCTAGGGGGCTTGGGGAGGTAGGGTGTTGTTGGGGTGGGTGGAGCTTCCCTGACGTGGTGATGTCCCCCACCCTCAGGATGCGCAGGAATTCAGCGACGTGGAGAGGGCCATCGAGACCCTCATCAAGAACTTCCACCAGTATTCTGTGGAGGGTGGGAAGGAGACGCTGACCCCCTCTGAACTTCAGGACCTGGTCACACAGCAGCTGCCCCACCTCATGCCGGTATTGACTGGGCCCCGCCCCAGGCACCCCGACTTCCCCAGCAAGGTCCTCACGACCCCACCCACACTGCCACAGCCCCAGGCACTTGCCACCCCTAGCCCCTCCCCTTGCCTGTGCCAAGTAGGCCCGGGTTTGGCTTCCCGCCCCAGGGCAGGGTGAGGCTAGGAGAGGGAGGTTCTGCCTTGCTGAGCTGTGGTCTCTTCCCTCCCCTTAGAGCAACTGTGGGCTGGAAGAGAAAATCGCCAACTTGGGCAGCTGTAACGACTCTAAACTAGAGTTTGGGAGTTTCTGGGAGCTGATTGGAGAAGCAGCCAGGAGTGTGAAGCTGGAAAGTCCTGTCCGGGGCAGCTGAGAACCTTTCCCTGGAAGTCTTGGCGGGGGGGGGGGGGGGGGGGGGGGGGGGGGATGTTGGGGCCTAGAAATAAAATTCCTCTCTACCACCAGTATGTGATTCCCCGGTCTGCACCTGCTTCACCCCTGCAGGGCTCGAGTCCTTGGTGACCCTTCCCAGGGCTCTCCAACATTGCCAGAGGGAGGCTGGGGGTGGGGGAGCAGGGATGGATGTGGTGAGTGCTGGAGGGATAAGGATGGTGTAAGGGCCAGGTACTTTGGTTGGGGGGAAGGGCAGAGAGGAGGTGGACTACTGGAAATGATTTGAAGAAGGGGGCTGGGAATGGGGCAGGATATTTGGTGCTAAAAATGGTCTCTGGGAACCTACCCTTCCTAATCCCCACCCCAAATGGTAGTGTGTCCAGGGCTCCACCTTCCCGCCTCCAGCTCTGGCCCAGCCTCCTCCCTGGCCTCTTTCCTTGGGCGAGGGTCAGGGAAGAGAGCAGGGGAGAGAGAGGACCAATTGGGTGCTTGGGCATTTAAAGAATGATGGTTGTTTTGTATCATTTGATTAATAAAAAAATGGAAAAAAAGTGAAAGATGTTGTCTTGACTGGACACCCACCCCCCACCTGGGACTGTAGGCGGTTTGGGGTGAGTGGCAGAGTCCTGGGTGGCAATGGGACGCGTGGGGCTGTGGTGGTTGCAGTGGGAGTGAGTGGGACTTGCTTTTCCCATGGATTTGGCTTGAGGATGAGTACCAGGCCCCAAAGCTGGGGACTAGGTTGTCTCTGAAGGATAGGCTTCTCTTTGCCAAGGGGCTGGTCCCCTGACAGGAGAGGAGGCCACAAGTGTTCACCGGGAAGTGGTTAGGAACCCAGGTGTGCTGGAGCCTGGCTGACCGGCAGCAAGAGAAAGGCGGGGCTGAGAAACAGGCCAAGCAGCCTGAACTTCCCCAGCTCTGCCGTCCATTATCTTTTGGAGCCTGGGGCATGCTCCTAGAGCACAGTTTCCTCGTCTATAAAATGGGGTCTGCTTGTGGCTCACAAATTTGTTGGGAGGATAATGGACACATCACATAAAGTCTTCAGCAGAGAGCCTGACGGTAGAGCAGGTGCCCAGAGCTGAGGTCTCTCCTGGCCAATTCCCTCGCATGTCCTGGGAAGGGGTGGTGGCGGGGTGTTCCCTCGAGAATCTCCTGCTGCCCATGGCAGGTCCTGGGAATGAGTGTCAGCTCCTGGAGGTCGCAACTGGAGTCGGAAGACCAGGGGCCAGGCTCCACTGCCGCTTCTGACTAGGGCCACAGAAATCAGGCATTGCTCCTGAAACCCTAACAGCAAGGAAGTTTCTGGGGCCGGCCAGACTGGCCTGGAAAGCAGCCTGAACTTGTCTGTTGGGGGACCCTGAAACTGGGCTCCCAGTGACCCCTGTGATCTGGGCAGGTGACGGCTCTTCCCTTCCTTCCTCCACCGACTAGATTCTTTCCGTTCCAGCGCTGCAGGGTGGGGAGGGTGCGGTTGTGCGGGGTGCCGGCTTCCACCGCTCTCTTTGGGGTGGGGTGGGGGGGTGCTAAAAAAGGTGTGTATCCCTTTAACAAGGGCCCAACCCCAGGGCTAAGTCAAGAGGGAGCTCAGTGACTACCTCCCCACCGAGCCAGCTCAGCCAGGCTCGGCTGGAGGGAGTGGGACAGATTCTGGGAGCGAGGCGGGGAGGAGTCCTGGCCGGCTGAGCGGGGGGAGAGCCGCTTGGCAGTGCCAGAGCCCAGGCCCCAGAGCCCTGCGGGAGAGGAGGCAGTCCGAGAAGGCAGGTGAGCACCCCCAGCCCGTCCTGGGAGGCCTGGGGCTGCTGGAGAGGCCGGGCAAACGTTTGGGGCCAGGGGAAGGGGCAGTGAAGGGAGCCTGGGGAGGGCGCCCTGCCAGGCACTGGTTGGAAGATTCGGTTAATCGTTAATTTTCCCACAGGCTGGTCTGGGAATGGAGACTTCTGGTGGGGCTGGGGGCCGGAGAGGCCTTCAGAGGAGTGGATGGGGTGGGGAGACCCCCTCCCCAACCCAGAGGCTGACGGGGCTCTTCTCCAGGGCCCGGGCCTCAAGGCAGAGAGCTTTGTCACAGCGGCTCCGACCCTCCCTCAACCGAAAAAGGACAAATGCGGGTTGGTGGGGGTTGGGAGGTGGTCCGACCTGGACACAGGCCTCACCAGGCCCTGGGAGCTGTGTCCTGGGAGAGGTGATGGGGTCCAGGAGGCACCAGGAAGGGCCCAGCGAGAGCCAGCGAGCCCGGGAGAGGAGGCAGGCACTGAGGTGGCCTGTTTCCACCTCAGGACCCAGGCAGGCCCAGCCGACTGGCTCTCTGAAGGGTTGGGGCCCCGCTGGGCAGCTGGGGTGAGGGCAGGGGTGCTCGGAGGCGAGATGGGGTGGGGGGGGGTGGGGGGCAGTGGCTCAGCCTTCCTCTGTCCTCTGTCCTCTGTCCGTGGAGAGACCAGGGGTGGAGGGCGTGAGTGTCCATGCCGTAGTCCAGCCCCACTCGTCTGGAAAATGCTCCAGAGGAACAGGCTTCTTCCGAGACCTGGATGGCTGGTGATGGGGCCTCTCTGTGTGGCTGTGTGACTCAGGTGCAGGGTCCTGTGCGGGTGGAGACGGGGAGGCAGGGGCACTTGTGCCAGACATTGGCCTCTGGAAGCTGGAAAGGAGTGAGAAGAGGAGCATGGAACTGGGATGTTGACGTTGGAGGTCTACATTGGAAACAGCCTTGTAAATAGAGGGACAAGTCACCAGCCCTTTCGGATCACACCTTCCCTGTGTGCTGAAGACCCTTGGGGCAGATGAATGAATGAAGAAGGAAACGAGTGAGTGAATGAATGAGTTGACAGACGAAGAAGGAAATAAATGAGAAATGAGTGAACGAATTTGAGATGTATGGAAGGGACACAGGAAAGGCCAAATTCAGGCTTGGGAATGGGCCAAGCTCTAGAGAGGGACAGTGGCCAGGAGGCATGGAAGTTCAGGGACATCTCCCAGTAACCTAGAGACCCTTCGAGACTTAAGAAGAGCTTGTGTGGTGGGAAAAGAGGGTGGATTGTGTGTGGTGGACTGAAGGGGCCTGGGGGTGGCTAGGAGGCACTTGGAGGGCTGAGACCTAGAACTTGGGGGTGGAAGGCAGGGCTGCTATGGCCAAGACCCAGGGTCAAGGGTCAGAGCGCCCACAGGCTTTGGGAGAAGTCAGGAGGCTGGGTAGAGGTGAGCAGGCGTGAGGGTGGGGCCTTTCGGTTGCTCAAGGATGAATCAAACAAGGACGGGTCGAGGAGAACATTGGCGGAGGGCTGGGGGCTCTGGGTGTGAGGACCCTTTGGAGGACAAGTGGTCCTCTTGTTCCTGATTTCTGGGAAGGCTCTAATGTACATGTCCACCCTCCCACTCCCCACCCCGCCCTGCCAAGGCTTCCTAGGACAGCCTGATGGAACAGCCTAACCATCCAGCCTCATTCCGCCTTGGCTGGTGGCTGAAGGGGGCAGGTGGGAGGAGCAGGTACCTGTGCGTGGGTGGGTGGCAGAGCCTGACTCCTGGCCCCCAGGGGAGGGAGGGAGGGAGGGAGAGAGTAAGGTCCCCCCCCACCCCCGCCCCCACTATCCCACTCTGATCTCCTTCCTTCAGAAAAAGCTTCGGAGAAGCACTTATCCAGATGGTTATCTCCAGCCTTCCCATTTGACTAGATGGGGGGTGGCCCACTGGGGACCGAAACCCAGGGCTGTTGAGGCCAGCGGCTGACTGTCCCGGGTGCTCAGCTCTGTCTGGCCTGCGGGGCTGCCAGAGGTCAGGTAGGGCCTGGGACGTGGTATCGAGGGCAGGAGGAGTCAGAGAAACAAGACCCTAAGAAAGTGGGGAGGAGGGTGGGTGGGCCAGGGGGAGAGGGCAGAGGCGCAGCGCCCCTACACCAGATTTCCATCTCTTCCCTCTCCCTGACTAGTTCCCACAGGGCTCCTCACTTAGGGAGCAAAGTCCGGAATGGTTAGGGTTTGGGGTTCTCTGAGCTGTCTTTCTACTCCCAAAGCTTAGCTGGGAGTAGGCTTGACACAGTCCTTGGTGTGGTGGATACAGCTTTTGGGACCCCAGGAACGCTGGCCGTGGGCCTGGGCCACTCCCAACTCAAGGGCAGTGGGCAGCACTGTGTGGATCGAAACTTTTCTCTCTCCTCATTTGTGAGGTCAGGATGTTAGCCTAAAAGTCTTACATTAGACCTCACAGTCACACACCTTTTTTTTTTGTTTTTTAAAAAATATTTTATTTATTTGTGAGAGAGGGCAAGGGCACACAAGCAGGGGGAGGGGCAGGGGGAGAGGGAGAAGCCGGCTCCCCACTGAGCAGAGAGCCCGATGGGGGACTTGCTCCCAGACCCTGGGATCATGACCTGAGCCGAAGGCAGACACTTAGCTGACGGAGCCCCCCAGGCGCCCCCAATCACACACTTAATAAGCAAAGAGCATGGGGCAAGGTTGTGGTTTCCCGTAGCTCCAGCTCCATTCTCCTCTTCAGACCAGAGTGGTCAGCTGGGCGAGGCAGGGACAGAAGGCAGGGGTCCTGGTCAGAGATGCTCCTCTGTCTCGGCCCCCGCTTCCTTCCTCTGTTAGGGCCGCGTCCCTCAGGGTCACATCCTCCCTTCATAAAGAGCTACGTGAGGGGAATATTTTAGAAGGGTGGTCAGGGACTGTGGATACCTGGCCGCAGGGCTGGAAGGAGGTGGAGTATTTCTAGAACATGCACCTCAAGCAAGCCGTTGGGCCAGATGGTGCCGGTGAGGGGAGACACAGAGATTAAGAGCAGCGTGCTTGTGTACCTAGGGTTTTTAAAAAATGGTCCTATAATCTTTGAGTCACGCCCTTTGGTTCAGAAAACAAAACGGCTGTGCCTATGAAACTCTGTCCTTGCCTCAGGGATGCCTGGTATCTGGGGAGACCAGACCCCAGAAGAGCCAGTGGCCCCGGCCAGTGCGGGCCCTGGGAGTCTGGGAGCAGGGGCTGGGCAGGGTGCGCAGGGCAAGGGCCAGCGCTGGGGTGAGGCTGGGCCAAGCAGACCTCTCTTCCAAGTGGGACCCTTCGAGGCTCAGGACGGGACAGTGACTGTGTCTACTTTCCCTTGCCAGAACCCCGTGGGCAGGGTGGCTGTGGCTCATTCCTGGGCTTGGGGGTGGGAAGGGAAGCTCTGGGCTGGGGCTTACTTGGGGGAGCTCTGGGCCGGGGCGGTGGCACTCACAGAATAGAGCTGCCTGTTCCCCTCATATCCTGTTATGCAGAGGCTGTATCCGCTTGGACTGTGAGTGCCTTTTGTCCTGGGGTGAAGGCCGCAGCTCTGTCTCCAGCTGGGGCAGACTGGCCTGGCTCCTAGTATTTTGGGGTGGGTGCGAGGGAGGGCGGCCTAGCAGGGCGTGGCTGGGGGTCTGCAGAAGGTCTGACTTAGTCGGGGGTGGGGGGTGGACATCGTCCTTTCCCGGAGAGGGGCGACCTTCCCTGGGCTCCCCCAGTGCCTGTCCTGCTGCCTGGCTGAGGACGCTGGGCAGGGCGTTAAGTCCCGGCCCCTTGCTCTGTGGCCTGGGCGTGGGTCTCTGCCAGTCCTGCCGCTGGGGACACATTGGCTTCTGGTCTCCCAGCCCCTCTGGCTCATCCTAGCAGTTTCTAGCTGTGCCTGCTCACAGGGCAGGGGCCCTGGGCGGGGCAGCTGTGGGGAGGGCACGAGGATGGGCACTTACCCTAACCCTCTTTGCAGGGAGCCTCGGATCTCACCGGAGCTCTGACAGGCCCAGGGCCTGGGGCTGGGGCAGGGCTGGGGAGCCTGCCAGGGGAACCTGCTGGGGCGGTTGGGCTGGTGAGCAGCTGGATTACAGCAAACACAGGTTCCCATTCCAGGCCCACCCTGGTGCCCCCCCTTTCCCCGCCTCATCCCTCCAGCCCAGGACCTGCCAGCCTGGAGACCCAGGGGGAGGATGAGGGCAGGGCTCAGAGGGGGTCTGGACTATGGGGTCTCCTCACCTGCCCTGTTCATGGCGCCCAGCCCCCCCACCCCCCCCGAGCTGTGAGGCTGCGAGATGGCGGACGGTTACACGGAGCTGGAGAAGGCGGTTGTGGTCCTGGTGGAAAACTTCTACAAATACGTGTCAAAACACAGCCTGGTCAACAACAAGATCAGCAAGAGCAGCTTCCGGAAGATGCTTCAGAAAGAGCTCAACCACATGCTGACGGTGAGGCCCCTGCCCAAGCTGTCTGCCCCTGGCCCCCAAGCCCTCGTCCTCATGTGGTTCCCTTCCTCCCTGTGGCTTCCGTCTTTTCAGAGTGACCCCCCAAACCGGGGTCTCACCCCCCTCCTTCCAGGCCCCTTTCCTCTCAGGGTACGCAGGCCTGACTGATGGTTGGGGTGGGCTCGGTTTGCCTCCTCCCAGGGCAGCTGGTGCTCAGACCCGAGCCCCAGGAGTCCTGCCTGGGGCCGCTGCCCAGCCCTGCTGACCCCCAGTCCTCTCCAGGACACGGGAAACCGAAAGGCTGCGGACAAGCTCATCCAGAGCCTGGACGCCAACCACGATGGACGCATCAGCTTCGACGAGTACTGGACCTTGATAGGTGGCATCACCAGCCCCATTGCCAACCTTATCCGCCAACAGGAACAGCAGAACAGCGGCTAGAGGACGTCTCCCACCACCCCTCCGTTAGGGGCACGGTCCCTGGTGCCCTTCCCAGGCTCCCCTCGGTCTCTTCCACCCACCCAGGCTCCTATCCTTGCTTCTCCCCCCAAGACCTTCTGCTGATGTCTCAGTCTGGGGGGGACTCCCTTGGGGTCTTCGTGGTGTCTTAGTCTGCGGGGGACTCCCTCGGGTCTTCGTTCCTGGAGCCAGCAGGCTCTGGAGCCCCCTCTAAATTTTCAGTGTTTGGGGATCCCACGAGTTTCCTTGCCTGCTTAGCCCCTGAACCCTCCCAGTGGCTGCTGTTCTGCCTGATTTTAGGTCTCTCCTGACCTTTGGAGGTCAGCTTGCTGCTGGAGGTCTTCCTGCTCCTGGCAGCAGCACTGCAAACCTCTCCCCTTTCAGCACTTTTGGTGGGTGGAGAAGATTCCCCCGGACTCCCCTCCAGCTGCCTTGGGGTCTGGGAACAGCTGAGCAGGGCTGCTCCCTCCCCCAACTGAAGTGATGGCAGGGAGGCTGGATTTGGAGTCTGTAACCCCTCCCCCAGTCCCCTTGTGATGCTCATTAAAGCCTTTCCGCTCCCTGGAACCTCATTCCTTGGTGGTCTTTGCCCTGGGGCCTGAGGCAAGGGGGAATCTCACCAGAGGGCCTGTATGACTGGGGCCCTGCAACCCCTGCTGGCTCCATGAGGGGCCGAAAGCCATGGGTCACCATCCCTGGGCCCTCGGAGCCCCCACGCAGACTCCTGTTCTACTTCTGGGCACACAGTGTGTCCCATTAGGCCTCTTTCCGGTCCCATGAGAGCAGCCTCAACCCTCCACCTGGCTCCCCAGCCCTCAGGGTCTTCCGGCACCCAGCGTGGTTTGTGGGATGGGAAAGGGGATGAAGAAGAGGGCTGTGGGAGGCCAGAGCCGACCAGCCAGAGGGGGACACTGTTGGCTTTTCTCTGCTCCTGCCTTGAGGGAGCCTCCACTGTGGAGAGGGAACACAGCCCTTCTGGAAGGCAGCAGGGAGGCAGGAGACCCAGCGGGCGGGCTCAGTCAGGGGTTTTCAACCTGGGGTGGTGTAGGTGTACCATCCTCCAGCTCTAAGATCTTCTGCTCAGGACAGGCCTGTAGTCACGAAGGCGAGCGGTCTCCTTCCTCAACCCCCGCCCCAAGGACCCTTCCCCAGTTAGTGTTGCCTGTCCTGAGGGTGCTGCCCTCGGTGGGGAAGAGCTTGTTCACATGTCTTTGGCGGGGGGGGGGGGGGGGTCTCTCTCTCTATCTAATTGTGATAAAAAAACACATAACAGGGGCGCCTGGGTGGCTCAGTGGGTTAAGCCGCTGCTTTCGGCTCAGGTCATGATCTCAGGGTCCTGGGATCGAGTCCCGCATCGGGCTCTCTGCTCAGCGGGGAGCCTGCTTCCCTCTCTCTCTGCCTGCCTCTCTGTCTACTTGTGATCTCTCTCTGTCAAATAAATAAATAAAATCTTAAAAAAAAAACATAACATAATTTTGCCCTCAATTTTTTTTTCTTTCAAGATTTTATTTATTTGAGAGAGAGAGAACGAGCAGGGTTGGGGCAGAGGGAGAGGAAGGGGGAGAAGCAGGTTCCCAGCTGAGTGGGGTTCCCGACGCAGATCTCCATCCCAGGACCCTGGGATCATGACCTGAGCCGAAGGCAGTCACCCAACCGATTGAGCCGCCAGGTGCCCTTCCCTCAACAACTTCTCGGTGTACTGCGTTAAGTACACGCACTTTGTCGTACCCCAGATCTCGAAAACGTTTTCATCTTACATGACTGAGACCCTGTACCCACCGAACATCAGAGCCCTTGGCCTCTGGCAACCAGTTCTCCACTGGCTGTTTCTATGAGTGTGATGACTCCGGACACCTCAGATAAATGGAATCACGTCGTATTTGTCTGAAGGTTGGCTTGTCTCATATAGTAGAGGGAACTCAGGGTTCATCCGTGTTGTAGCGTACACCAGTCCCTTCTCTTTAAGGCTAATTCTGGTCCGTTCTGTGTACCCACATTTTCTTCATCATTCACCCGATGGCAGACATGTAACTTGCTTCTACTTCTCAGGAGCACAAACATCCCTTCAAGATTCTGTTTTCGATGCTTCTGAGATACACCCAGAAGTGGGATTGCTGGTAGTTCTATTTTACACTGTTGAGGAACTGCACACCCGTCTGCCTTCCCACTGACAGTGCACGAGGGCTCTGACTTCTCACATTCTCGCCAACACTTGCCATGTTCTTATTTTCTGACAGTGGCTGTCCTAACGGGTGTGAGGTGATGTCCAGTGGTTTTGACTTGAGTTTCCCTGTGGACTGTTTGCATACCTGCTTTGGATAAAGGTCTACTCAGTGTCCATGTATTCTTTTTTTTTTTTTTTTTTTTTTGAGTAGGTGTCATGCTGAGTGTGGAGCTCAACATGGGGCTTAAACTCACAATCTGAGATCATGCCCTGAGCCAAGGTCAAGAGTCAGACAGATCCTTAACCAGCTGAGCCATTCAGGCACTGATACTTGCTCATTTATAAACTGCGTAATTTGTGTCTTGTTGTAGTTGTTAATATTGAATTGTAGCAGTTCTTTATGTATTATCTTTTAAAAGATTTTATTTTTTAAATGTTATTGTTTAAATTTTAAAACTTTTTTAAAAGATTTTATTACTTATTTGACAGAGAGAGAGGGAAAATGAGCAGGGGGAGTGGGAGAGGGAGAAGCAGGCTCCCTGCTGAGCAGGAAGCCCAATGTGGGGCTCGATCCCAGGACCCTGGGATCATGACCTGAACCGAAGGCAGACGTTCAATGACTAAGCCACCCAGGAGCCCAACGCAGCTGATTTTTGAGTTGATTCTGTGCCTGCAACTTTGCTGAATGTATTAGTTCCTTTAGGGATCATGACGCCTGAAAGCAGAAATAACTTTACTTCTTTCTTTCCCATTTGGATGTCTTTTATTTCTTTTCATTGCCTATTTGTGGGGGCTAGGACTTCCAGAACTTTGTTGAACAGAAGTGGTGAGAGGGGGTGACCTTGCTCTGTTCCTGATCTTAGAGAAGAAGCTCTCAGTTTTTCACTGTTGAGTATGATGGTACTCGTGGGTTTTCATATGTGGCCTTTACCATGTTGAGGTATGGTCCTTCTTCTCCTAGTTTGTTGAGTGTATCATGGAAGGGTGTTGAATTTTGTCTAATTTTTTTCTACATCAGTTGTGATGAGCATGTGTTTTTTTTCTTTTATTCTGTTAATTTAGTGTGTTATGTCTATTGTTTTAATAAAAATATTTTATTTATTTATTTGACCCAGAGAGCACACAAGCAGGGGGAACCGCAGGCAAAGGGAGAGGGAGAAGCAGGCTCCCCATTGAGCAAGGGAGCCCAATGGGGGGCTCGATCCCAGGACCCTGACATCATGACCCAAGCCGAAGGCAGACGCCGAACAGACTGAGCCCCCGGGGTGCTGTTTATTTTTCTTTCACATTTTCTTTTTTCTTTTTATTAAAACTTGATTTTTTTTAGAGCACTTCTATATTCAGCAAAATTAAACCCACGTGTGCACAGTTTTCCCCATTCGTGACATCCTGGACCAGAGCCGTACCTTTGTTCCAGCTGATAAACCTCCAATGATCTGTCACAGCCACGAAAGTCTGAGTTTGCATCAGGTTCACTGCTGGTCTTGTACCATCGCTGGGTTTGGACAAATGTGGAAGGACATGTATCTATCAGTATAATATGAGGCAGAATATTTTCTCCTTACAAATCCTCTTCTGTCTTTTTTTTTTTTAAAAGATTTTATTTATTTATTTGACAGACAGAGATCACAAGTAGGCAGAGAGGCAGGCAGAGAGAGAGAGGAGGAAGCAGGCTCCCCGTTGAGCAGAGAGCCCAATGTGGGGCTCGATCCCAGGACCCTGAGATCATGACCTGAGCTGAAGGCAGAGGCTTAACCCACTGAGCCACCCAGGTGCCCCATCTCTTCCGTTTTTTTTTACTGTAGATGTTTTCTGCTATAACCTTTCCTTCCGGCACTGCTTTTGCTGCATCCCATGTTTTGGCATGCGGTGCTTTCATTTTTACTTTATTATTGTTATTATTACTAAAGTAGGCTCCACGCCCAGTGTGGAGCTCAGTGCCTGACTTGAACTCATGACCCTGAGATCAAGACCTGAGCCAAGACCAAGAGTGAAACACTTCGCCAACTGAGCCACCCAGGTGGCCCTTTATTTTTTATATTTTTATTTTTAAAAAAGATTTTATTTATTTTTTCAGAGAGAGAGGGAGTGAGAGAAAGCATGAGTGGGGAGGAAAGGAAGAAGTAGGTTCCCTATGAGCAGGGAGCCTGACATGGGGCTCAATCCCAGGACCTTGAGATCATGACCTAAGCTGAAGGCAGATGCCCAACCAACTGAGCCACCCAGGTGTCCCTTCATTTTTTATTTTTATTAAAAAATTTTTTTAAAAAAAGTTTTTATTTATTTTCTTGACAGAGAGAGAGATCACAAGTAGGCAGAGAGGCAGGCAGAGAGAGAGAGGAGGAAGCAGGCTCCCCGTTGAGCAGAGAGCCCAATGTGGGGCTCGATCCCAGGACCCTGAGATCATGACCTGAGCTGAAGGCAGATGCCCAACCAACTGAGCCACCCAGGTGTCCCTTCATTTTTTATTTTTATTAAAAAAATTTTTTAAAAAAAGTTTTTATTTATTTTCTTGACAGAGAGAGAGATCACAAGTAGGCAGAGAGGCAGGCAGAGAGAAAGAGGAGGGGAAGCAGGCTCCCGCTGAGCAGAGAGCCCGATGTGGGGCTCCATCCCAGGACCCTGAGATCATGACCTGAGCCGAAAGCAGAGGCTTAACCCACTGAGCCACCCAGGTGCCCCTATTAAAAAAAATTTTTTTTTTCTTCCTCTCTCTCTGCCTGCCTCTCTGCCTACTTGTGATTTCTCTCTGTCAAATAAATAAATAAAATCTTTAAAAAAAAAAAAAAAAGGGGCGCCTGGGTGGCTCAGTGGGTTAAGCCGCTGCCTTCGGCTCAGGTCATGATCCCAGGTCCTGGGTTCGAGCCCCGCATCGGGCTTTCTGCTCAGCAGGGAGCCTGCTTCCTCCTCTCTCTGCCTGCCTCTCGGCCTACTTGTGATTTCTCTCTGTCAAATAAATATATAAAATCTTAAAAAAAAATTTTTTTTTAAGATTTTATATATTTATTTGACAGAGAAAGAGATCACAAGTAGGCCGAGAGGCAGGCAGAGAGAAAGAGGAGGGGAAGCAGGCACCCTGCTGAGCAGAGAGCCCAATTCGGGGCTCGATCCCAGGACCCTGGGATCATGACCTGAGCCGAAGGCAGAGGCTTAACCCACTGAGCCACCCAGGTGCCCCTAAAAAATTTTTTTAAAGTAATCCCTATGCCCAATGTGGGGCTCGAACTCACCACTCCAAGATCAAGAGTTGCATGTTCTAGTGACTGAGCCTGCCAGGCGTCCCTATGTTTTAATTTTATTTGTCTTGAGATATTTTCTAATTTCCCTTGTGATTTCTTCTTTGGTCTACCGGTGGTTCAATTTCTACATATATTTGAATTTTCTAGATTTCCTATTGCTATTGATTTCTAGTCTCACTCAACTGTGATTGAAAAACATTTGGTTGGATTCCATCTTCTTAATTTTGTTGACTTGTTTTGTGCCCTACATGTGATTTGTCCTGAAGAATGTTCTATGTGCACTTGAGAAGAATGTGTACTCAGTGGCTGTTGTGTGGAGTAGTCTGTGTGTGTCTGTCTGGTAGGTCCCTAGGGGTATGGTGCTGTTGCAGTGTCTGTGTTCTTACGGATCTTCTGTGTGTGGAGGGAAATGGATGGTATCAAACCATTGTGAGGTTTAGGTTTCACTGAACACACGCTTAAAACGGTCTCAATGGGGGCGCCTGGGAGGCTCAGTCGGTTGAACATCTGGCCCAGGTCATGATGTTGGGGTTGTGGGATCGACCCTCCACGTCAGGCTCCATATTCAGCATTTCCCTCTCCCTCTGTCCCTCCCCCTGCTTACTGATCTCTCTCTCCACCATCCCCAAAGTGCTATCTCTCTCTCTCTCCCCCCCCTTCTCTCTCTCAAATAAATAAATTTTAAAAAGAAAAAACAGTCTTAATGGTTTTATTTAAAAATGTTACAACGTTGGTTCACCTGGGTGGCTCGGTTGGTGAAGCCTCTGCCTTTAGCTTGGGTCATGATCTCAGGGTCTTGGGATCGAGTCCTGTGTCGGACTCCCTGCTCAGCGGGGAGCCTGGTTCTCCCTCTGCCTGCTGCTCCCCCTGCTTGTGCTCTCTTTTACTCTCTTTCTGAGAAATAAATAAAATCTTAAAAAAAAAAAGTTTAAGAAACCAGAATCTAATCCAAGGCTCACTTAGTCCTCCTGACAGCCTGTGATGGAGGAATCCCCACTCACATTCTACAGATGAAGACATGGAGGCTCATGGAGGTGACAGGACTTAGTGAAGGACACACGGCTGGTCACCAGTGTCCCCCCAGCCCAGAGGTCTTTCGCTAACTCTGGGCGGGCTGCCAGGCAGTGGTTTGGCCCCAGGAAATACGATGGGCCCCCTTATGGACCCTGTATGTTGGCTGTGGTTGCTTCTGCGGAAGACCCATTCATTCATTCATTCATTCATTCATTCATTCAGAATCTAGTGCTGTGTGCGACCCCCAAGGCAGCAACAGCGGGAAGAGATGTGCTTCCTGACATCACAGGACTTCCAGTTTAGAGGGGAGGAAGGCTCATAACCACGTGATCACACCAACAAATGGGGGTAACTTCTGAAGGGTCACATTTGTGGTGACTTTTTTTCTTTAAAGATTTTATTGATTTATTTGACAGAGAGAGCACAAGCAGGGGAGCTGCAGGCAGAGGGAGAGGGAGAAGCAGGCTTCCCATTGACCAGGGAGCCAGACGCGTGGCTTGATCCCAGAACCCCAAGGTCATGACCTGAGCAGAAGGCCCATGCTTAACTGGCTGAGCCACCCATGGGCCCACCTCTGTGGTAATTTTTGACAAAGAAGTGTGACCTCTTCTGGGATTGGGGACCACCTTGGTGGGAACCATGCCGGAGTTGAGATGTGTAAGAGGGGCAGCACAGGCAAAGGGCAGAGCTGAGAGGAGCAGGGCTTCCCAGACACAGGGACCTTCAGGTGCAAAGGCCCTGAGGCAGGAGGGAGCATGGTGAGCCAGAGTTTCTAAGGGAATCTCGGTGGGGCTGGAGCTCAAGAGCAAAATGGACAGAGATAAGAGGCCAGGCTGGAAAGGGGGACAGGACTAGGGGGTCAGTAACCACTGATTGTTGTCATTGTTGTGTTTAGAGGTGGGAGGAACAGGAGAGGGAGAGAGAGAATTCTAAGTAGACTCCATGTGGTGCAGAGAGATGGATGTGGGGCTTGATCTCACGATGCTGAGGTCACCAACCCATCCCAGCCGAAGTCAAGAGGCAGACACTTAACCTACTGAGCCACCCAGGAGCTCTTGGATGTTTTTTTCCAGCAATGGGAGTGCCCAGGTATGTGCACTTGAGCCTGAGACCTGAGCAGAGTTGTATTTGGAATAATTTCAGTTGCAAAATGAAAAGACGGAGAGTGGAAGGGCAGAGCGGATGCAAGGAGACCAGGGAGGAGGAATTTTTAACAAGTAGTAGCAAAGAACAACTAAATTTCCAAGTACTTATTCTATACCAGGCTCTGTTCTGAGTATTTATTTTTTTAAGATTTACTTGTTTATTTTAGAGAGAGGGAGAAACGGTGTGTGGGGGGAGGCGTAGAGGGGGACAGAGTCCCAAGCAGACTGGTGCTGAGTGCAGAGCCCCACAGAGGGCTGGATCTCAGGACCCTGACCCTGAGATCGTGACCTGAGCAGAAACCAAGAGTTGGATGCCCCACCTACTGTCCCTGTTCTGAGAATTTTGCACGTATTAATTCCCAAATCCCTACACCCCAATGACATCAGTCCTGTCTTCTCCGTTTTGCAGATGAGGAAGCCAAGGCACTTGCTGGAGACCCGAGAGCTGCTGAGCCTGGCATCCGGTGGTCTGATCCTGGGCTTGCTGTCCCCGAACGAGGGTGGCGCCGGTGGAGACCCGTTCATGGGGTCTGCACCTCCTGATGCAGAGTGCATGGCGGGCCAGGCGCTCCTCTGCCTTCATGGGGCTTGGAGTCTGCCTGGCGGCAGATGCCATCAGCAAACAAACAGGAAATTGTGGGGCCTATAAAGAAAGCCTTAAACAGGGAGGAGGAGCCATGAGCTCCCGGAGTGGGGTATGGGAGCTCTAAGGGGCTGGGTCCCCACGAGCTAGCCAAGGGGCAGAACTGGAACGAGAACAGCCCTGTCTAAACTGCAGCTCAAGCTTCTCAGGTCCAAAGGTGCTCTCCTGACAGCCTCCCCCTGCTCTCCCTCTGCCCCTTCCCTTCTCCCCCATTCTCCTGGCCTCTCAGGACAGAAACATGCACTGTTCTTGCTGCCTTTCACATCTCACATCACACATTTAGTTGGTCTGAAATCTTGCCTATTTTGCATTCAAAACGTGTCCAGAATCACTGGCATCTCTCCCCTTCCACCGCCGCCACAGTCATCCAAGTTCTGTCATCTCTCACTCCTTTTTTTTTTTTTAAAGATTTTTGTTTATTTATTTGACAGGTAGAGAGAGAGGGAGAGAGAGCACAAGCAGGGAGAGCGGCAGAGGGAGAGGGAAAATCAGGCTCCCTGCAGAGCAGAGACTATGATGTGAGACTCCATCCCAGGACCTTGGGATCATGACCTGAGCTGAAGGCAGACGCTTAAGAACTGAGCACCCAGGTGCCGCTGTAATAGTTTTCTAATTATTTCCCAGCATGTCCCCCTGCCCCTTTAGAGGGACATACACAGCAGTCCCCCTTCCTTTGGTCAACTGATGCCCCAAATGTGTGTGTTCAGGTGGGTAGTAGCGTCATGGAGGGTCCCGTGTCCACGCTGTCCACCTCCTGCACGGCATTGTGCCTCTCTCTCGCTGGGCCTGGTTTGTAAGGGAGACTGTGTCATAAGCTCTGCGTGTCCAGGAAGAAACACTGTGTCTGGGGTTGACGACTGCGTGCAGTTTCCGCCATCCTGTGGGGTCTGGAAGAGCACCCTGCACGGAGCAGGGTGAGTGCATTCCGTCTTCGTCTCACATACTTGCACTGTAGCCAGAGCGATTCTTCTAAAATGTGAATCAGATCATGTCCCTCTTATGCTCGAAATCTCCCAGCGGCTCCCCATTTGCCTCAGAGTGAAAGCCAGTCTTTCCTGTGTCTCTGAGGCCCCCGTTAGCTCTGGAACCTCCCCCTCCGCCGCCATTCTGCCCCGTGACCCACCGCTTCCACTTGAGGCCTTAGCTTTAACGTGGCTGTTCTTGGAGCCTTTGGTGGCCACTTTCCTTTAAACTGAGCCTCCTCTCAGGCTCTTCCTCCTTCTGGCTTCCCCCCTCAACATTGCCCTTGCAACTTTTGAAATACCATATGCTTCCCTCGTGTGTCTGACTTGTCCTCACCAACAGCCAAGCTCCCTGAGGGAAGGTTGCACCGACTGTTCTGTTCTCTGGGGATGTCCTCACGGTCCAGCACACAGACGGGCTGCAGTATGTCTCACAGGATCTGGAACCGGCCAATCCACAAACAAACTCCTGGTTTTCCCTCCAAATCCATGCTACCCCCCACATAGCAATGGTGTCACCATCCATTCAGGCCCTCAGGTCAATTCTGGTCATCTTCCTCCCTCTCACTCACTAGATCCAATTTGTCAGCAAGTTCAACCTCAAAACTCATTCTCAGATCTCTCTACTTCCTTCCCTCTCTAGGGCTCCTCCCGTCAGACCCCAGCCACCCCCACCCCACAGGGGCCAGTCTCCTGCTTCCCACTTGTCCTGCTTCAACCTCTTCTTAGAAACACCTGCTAGGCTCCTTTTTTCTGCTTCTTTCTTAGAGTGTCTGTGACCCATATCCATTAACCCCAGCAACAACAACAACAAGTTAGGCAATGAGCAAATACGGATGCAACGAAGTGGTCACTACTCCACCACTCAGAAATAAGGGCTAACGCTGGGTGAGCACCATGGGGTTTCTTGAAGTATGTGCAGCTGGGAAGACTGAGAGAGGGAGTTACAGGAAAAAGCCACAAAAATTGACCTTTTTTTTTTTTTTTTGACAGAGAGATCACAAGTAGGCAGAGAGGCAGGCAGAGAGAGAGGAAGGGAAGCAGGCTCCCCGATGAGCAGAGAGCCTGATGCTCCCAGGACCCTGAGATCATGACCTGAGCCGAAGGTAGAGGCTTTAACCCACTGAACAACCCAGGCGCCCCTCTTTTTCTACTATTTTAATGACGAAATATTTCGAGTGGGCAGAAAAGTACAGAAAATAGCATAATATCCAGCTATAACCTTTGTTGAATTTGACCAATTAAAAAAAATATTTGCTTTAGATCACTTAAAATAAAACAAATAAAATACACAGTCTAGTTAAAGGCCTCCACACACAACCCTACATTGCACTGATGGCCAGAGCCACCATCTGGAATTGTGTGTTTATGACTTCCTCAATTGCAAAAGAGAATTTTGGTCACATATATACGTATTCCTAAGCAATATATTATTTAGTATTGTGTGTTTTTGCACTTTACGTAAGTGATAACATAATGTATAGATTCTTCTGCAAAGTTTTTTCTTGCTTAAAATAAGAGATTTATCCATATTGATGGAGCTCTTAATTCTCACTATTGTATCGTATTTCCATGTTTGAATATGCTCTACTTTATTTATCCATACACTTGTTGGTAAATATTAGGACTGTTTCAGTTTTTTTCTCCTTCTTTTAAATCATCTATTAATTAGAAATCTTTATTACATAAGAGTAAGAAAGCATAATTATAATTATAGTCCATAAAATAATGATTCTTTGGAATTTATTGAGACTTCTTTTGTATCCTAAAGCATATTCAATATTACATGAGCTACATGTGTTAGAAAAGAATGTGTATTTTCTCTTTCTTGAGTGTAGAAGTCTGTATTTGCCAGTGACTTCAATTTATCAGTACGATTATTCAGCTATCTTATATCTCTATTTTTATCTCCTTGATTGTTCAGTTTCTGAGAAGAGTATGTTAAAATCTCTAACCAGGGGTGCCTGGGTGGCTCAGTGGGTTGGGCCTCTGCCTTCGGCTTGGGTCATGGTCTCAGGATCCTGGGATCGAGCTCTGAGTTGGGCTCTGCCTCCTTGTGGTCTCTCGCTCTCTGTCAAATAAATAAATAAAATCTTAAAAAAAAAAACTTAAAAAAACCAAAATCTCTAATCATTATTTATTTATTTTTTCCAAAAGGTTTGACAATTGTTCCTTTTTATATTTTGAGGTTCTATTATTCGTCCTTTGGTATTTATTTATTTATTTTTATTTTTATTTGTTTATTTTTTAAATTCTTTTTTTTAAAAGATTTTATTTATTTATTTTACAGACAGAGATGACAAGCAGGCAGAGAGGCAGGCAGAGAGAGAGAGGGGAGGAAGCAGGCTCCCTGCTGAGCAGAGAGCCCGATGTGGGGCTCGAACCCAGGACCCTGAGATCATGACCTGAGCTGAAGGCAGAGGCTTAACCCTCTGAGCCACCCAAGCATCCCCCTTTTGTGTTTATGATATCTGTATTTTCCTGTATTATGTTTCTATTTGTCTCATTTTTTTCATCTTGAATTCTCCTTATCAAATATCAAAATTATTTCCCCGATATATTTTTAAAAGATTTTATTTATTTATTTGACAGAGAGAGAGTGAGCACAAGCAGAGGGAGCTACATGCAGAGGGAGAGGGAGAAGCAGCCTCCCCGCTGAGCAGAGAGCCTGACGTGGGGCTTGATCCCAGAACCCTGGGATCAGGACCTGAGTTGAAGGCAGAGGCTTAAAGACTGAGCCACCCAGGTGTCCTGAGATGATCCTTTCTGATTATTATTTACTTTGCATGAGCTAGTTATCGCCTGAGGGGTGGCGTGCTGTAGAATGGGGTAAGAGTATAGTGGCCTCAGATGGTACCCGCGGGTGTGTGGAGGGGCACAGCTCCTCTCAGGGTTTGGCACTTGGGAGATGGGGTCGTGTCACAGTAAAACCTGGCAGCACACACTCTGATATTTTTTGTATCTGTCTTTTTTTTTTTTTTTTTTAGATTTTATTTATTTATTTGGCAGAGAGAGACTACAAGTAGGCAGAGAGGCAGGCAGAGAGAGAGAGGGAAGCAGGCTCCCTGCCAAGCAGAGAGCCCGATGCGGGACTCGATCCCAGGACCCTGAGATCATGACCTGAGCCAAAGGCAGCAGCTTAACCCACTGAGCCACCCAGGCACCCCAATTCTCTGTGTCTTGTCCTGTTCCAGCTGGGTTCATCCTTGACTGGGAGGCCATGTCACAAAACAATAGGAGCGTCACCCCGTGGTTTCTTCTTAAGCTTCCTTCCCTGCTGTCCTGAGGTGTCAAACTAGGTCTCCAGTGGAAACCTCTCCTCAGCCTGTTCTCAACTGCGGTATTCCTGCTTCAGTCAAAGGGACACTGGGTACCCTTGAAGGGGGTGTCCCACCCAAAGGTTAGGGCAGCATGTTTCTGCTTTCACGTAACGCCCTTGCTTAGATCCACCGTAACTACATTTGACTGGTGTCTTTCATGATTTGTGGCTTGGAGTCATACAAGTTTCATTGAGCATGATCTTTTCTTCTCTTTACATGTTGTTGTGTTTGCTTATTCTTAGTGAGGCTCTGAAGTAGAGATACAAAAATATCTTTACTTTGCCATCTTCCACGGAGAATTCCCCAGAATCATCTTTTTATTGTTTTTTAAAGATTTTATTTATTTATTTGACAGAGAGAGATCACAAGTAGGCAGAGAGGCAGGCAGAGAGAGAGGGGGAAGCAGGGCCCCTGCCAAGCAGAGAGCCCAATTCGGGGCTCTATCCCAGGACTCCGAGACCATGACCTGAGCCGAAGGCAGTGGCTTAATCCACTGAGCCACACAGGTGCCCCAAAATTTTTTAAAAAATCAAAAAAAATCATCTTTTTAAAGAATCATCTTTTTAAAAGAAGTTATTATTTTAAAAGATTTTATTTATTTTTTAATTTACTTATTAGAGAGAGAGAGTGGGCGTGGGGGATGGACTAGCAGAGGGGGAGGGAGACAGACAAGTGGATGCCCCCCTGAGTGTGGAGCCCGACATGGGGCTTGACCTGAGTCAAAATCAAGAGTTGGACGCTCAACCGACTGTACCAGCAAGGTGCCCCTGAGAAATAATAATAGTAATTATTAAGTAGGCTCCATGCCCAGCGTGGGCTTGAACTCATGACCCCGAGATTAAGAGTTGTACACTCTTCTGACTGACCCAGCAGGAGCCTTCCACCCCCTTCTAATGGCTTCCTGCTGTACTTAGAATACAATCGAAACTCTTGACCATGGCCTTACAACCCCTCCTGACCTTCCTAATTCCATTTCATGCCCTTCTGCCCTCACCATCCGTGGTCCGCCCACATCGCTCTTTTCTCCCTTCATATCCTGAGCTCCCTCCCATCCCAGGGCCAAGCCTGGAACACACCCTCCCCTCCCTGTGTGGGCGACTCCTCATCCTTCTGGCCTCCTCCTCTGAGAGTCCCTCCCCACCCACCTGCCCAGGGGATGAGTCTGTCATCACACCTGGCCGTTTTTATTCATCGCCCTTACCATGATCTGTACGTTACATGCAGGGCCCATCTTCCCCATTTGATTATGTACTCTGCCTGCGCGAGGGCTCTGTGCGTCTTGGTCACCAGTGTATTCCCAGGGCCTAGTGCGGTGTCACTACTGAATACATATTTGCTGAGGGTATGCATGAAGACTGAATTGGAGAGTTGGGTCCTTGAGGGCCACACTGAAGAGTTTGAACGGTGTGGTGTTTGGGGCACCCGGGAACTGGGCCTTGAATCACCTCCATGAGATCAGCAGTTCTGAAACCCAGCACATCACCTTTTCTGCTCTGGTGAGCTCGCATGGGGCTTCCTGCTCCTGGGAAATCCTGGCTGGCAGAAGGAGAACATGGTGAGGCCAATGCTAAAACCCAGAATCTGTCTTCTCTGATGTCTCACCATTTCCTAGTATTACACATTGATCTCTTCAAACATGTCTTTTTAAACCACTTCCTCATGAGCAAGACCCTATAATTTTTAAGATCACTGCTCACCTTCCTGAGTCAACTTTCTTTTTTTGAAGCAGCCCTTAGTCCCTCTCTGAGATTTGGGATGCTCCCTGGGTTTATCAGAACACATGAGAATGCCTCTCCTGCGCTGGGTGTTTCTGGGAAAGTGGTGATTCCTCCTGCTTTATGTGGACTTCTGTTGGCACCGGTCCTACCGAATGCATCTTCCGCCCTGGATCCTCCATTCTGACAAACGTAGAAACCTGCTACCCAGGCCTGGGTGCTTGCTGGAACGGCGGCTGGGCTCCCGGCTGAGCGAGGAACCTGCAGGCGGGGGTGGGTGGCTTCTGAGTCAGACAGCAGGCCTCAGACCTACAGGCCTCTGTCGGGGCTTGTGAGTGGGGAAGCAAGTCCACTAACTGAGGTCCAGCAGTGCCAGGGGACAGTCTGCTTTCCTTGCAAGGACACAGGTGTTGGCGGGGTGACTGGAGATCGGGGGCACAAGGAGTGGTTTGCCCCTGACCATATCCCCTGAGACATGAGTCCAGTTAATGGTGTGTTCCTCTCCTGTGGCTCCCCAGACTGACCTCCCTACCTTTCCCAACTGCCTCTGGGGGGTGGGCTCATGGGATGGTGAGGAGGATGCAGCCGGCTGGCTGACAGAAAACCAATGCGCAGACTCTCACCCTTTCCTTGTGGACAGAGAGAGGAGTGGAAGGGCTCCGCCCCCCTAGAAGCCCCTCTGGGGAGTGGGTGTTAAATTGCCTCCTCCCCAAAGCACTGGCCTGGGCAAGAAGGAAGCATCTGGTGACAGGGGAGAGAGCGGGGTGGTTGCAAAGGCAGCAAGTCAGCTTCTAGAAGGGTTTGGGGTGGGGGCAGAGCCTGGTCTGGAAATGTGCTGTTGAGGGGGGGGGGAGGATGGAGGCGAAGAGGGGCAGCACTGGCCATCTGCCAAACACCTGCTCTGTGTCAAGCCCTGGGGGTACTGGGAATGGACGATACTCAGTGTTTATCAGCAGCCCAGTCTAGAGGGGGAGACACATAAAGAAAAAGTCTTATCGAAGTCCCTGTTACAGGGCAGGGGGCTAGTGGGGTCCATGGGAGGAACAGCTACCTATGCGAGTGTGCGCAGGTGCGTGGGTGTGTATGTGTGAGTGTGCACATGCATGCGTGTGAGCATGTGAGAGCACACACATGTGTGCTCACGCGATAGTAAGCGCATATGTGTGAGCGCATGTGTATATGCGTGTGCATGGGAGTGCGCGCGCGTGCGAGCGAGTTCATATGCGTGAGTGTGCCTGCGTGTGATTGTGTGCACATGTGCATGTGTGCGCGTGTAAGAGAGTGTGTGAGTTTGAGTGCGCGTGCAAGGGAGTTCATCTGTGTGAGCGCGATTGTGTGCACATCTGCATGTGTGCACGTGTGTGAGTGTGAGCGCGCATGCAAGCGAGTTCATCTGCATGAGTGTGCGTGTGTGTGGTTGTGTGCACGTGCATGTGTGCGCGTGTGTGAGTGTGTGTGAGCATGCGCACGTGTGTGCTCTAGGACATGGGGAGGCCAGGGTGGGGATTCGGGGTGCGGCACAGAGACGATCTCAGAGCTGAGTTTAAAGGGTGGCTGGGAGACCGACAGGGAGCAAAGGCAGGAAGGGCTCTCGGAGAGAATGATGGCTTGGGTGGTCTGGGTGTCAGTGACCTTGGTGCCTGGGAGGGCTTCTTACGCTCAGCAGCCCCCTCCGCAGAGAGAGACACATCACAAGGCTTTCACCTGAGCGCTGACATGCTCACGTGTGGATTTAGGAAGATCACTCTGGTGGCAGAGCTGAGGAGGGGGGGACGAGGGGGGCAATGCCAGGGCAGGAGAAGGGTCCGGTTGTGTCTACAACCACACTCGGGCAGTGTGACAGCGACAAGCAGCACTGAGAAAGCCGTGGAGGGCAGTGGAGGGAAGCAGGAGGACAGCCAGGTTTCCGGTCTGGGTCATCAGGAGGATGGTGGTGGCATCTGTGGTACAGAGGGTTACCAAGGGAGGTGGAAGACCTGAGGAAGGGTCCTCTCACGTCTGCTTTCAACGGAGGCAAGAGGAGAGGGGCGGGGCTCGAAGATGCTCCCTGGGCTCTGGGGAGGTTGAGCAATGGGGCCAGGTGGCCAGGTGTGGGTGTGGTGGGAGAATGGCAGTGCGCCCTGTTGGAGTGGGAAGGTTAGAAATCCCAGGGCTTCCCAGGGCTTCCCAGGGATCCGGGCTTGCAGAGGAGGCTTTCCGTTGTGACAGCCTATGTTCCTTATGCCTTGTTAACTGGGTGAACCTGGGCAAACTTGCCTGAGCCTCAGTTTCCTCTTCTGTAAAGTGGGTGAGATCGTACCCACTTCCTGGGATAGTCGTGTAAATTAAATGCAATAGTATACAGAAATCACGGAGCACACAGCAGGTGCGCCCCAATGTCAGCCCCATGGTTGGCCTTGGGAACGCCCTGCATCATTGCATGGTGATAACCAAGTTTCCTTGTGCTGATCATGCTATCAGGGGTACTTAGGGACGTTATTTAATGCAGTTTGTTAAGAGAAAATCGGGGGTCCTGGGTGGCTCAGTGGGTTGTGTTTGCCTTCCGCTCAGGTCATGATCCTGGAGTCCTGGGATCCAGCCCCAAGTCAGGCTCCCTGCTTTTCCCTCTCCCTCTGCTCTCTCCCCCTCCAAGCTGTGGTCTCTCTCTGCTGCCTCCTGACAACCCTAACCCTCCTGACAGCCCAGGGAGAATGACTGTCGCCCCCTGCCCCCACTCTCTTTGTGTCTCATTCTTCTCCTGTGCACCGTCAGGAGGTGGCATCTCTCACTCTCACTCACTCTCTCTTAATAAATAAATAAAATCGTAAAAAAAAAAAAAGAAAATATTTAAAAATACATTTTTTGGGGGTAGAGGACTAATAAAAGGGATTCTTGTGGTGGAAAGGTGGAAGGTCAGGGGTGCGGTACACCTGGCCAGGGTCACCTGGTGAACCAGAGGGAATGCCAGGGCTTCAGCCTGGGGCCCGGACACTGGGGCCGTTTCTCTTTCTGCTGTGCTGCTCCGGGGAGAGGAGAGGGGTGTGTGGGCAGAGCTTGGCAGTGTTCAGCCACTTATGCCCCCTTGCTCCTCCCGCCCGAGTGCTTAAGGCTTTTAACAGGGACTGTCCAGGAAACAGCTGACGTGTCAGGCAGGTGTGAGGGTGTGGGTGTGGGTGTGGGAAGGCCCCTTGGAGGTGAGTCAGCACTGCATCTTCCTTCCTGAGTCAGGGGCAGAGCAGGTGGAGGGCTGTGGACCAGGTGGTAGGGAGGAGGGGTGGGGGTGGGGTGGGGTGGTGAGATCCACCAGCAACCGCAGGTCTCAACCACCAGGGGGCAGGAGCCAGGCGGGGACATGAGGCAGGGCTCTGGCCCAGGCAGGAGCGTGGATAGGGAGCCCTGACCCAGCTATCCAAGCTGGTCACAGGCAGAGTCACCGCTAGGGATGTGCCCATGGCCCAGCTGTGCTCTCTGGAGAATGTGGACCGGGATTGGACTCTGGGTCATTCTGTCCAACCCTCCCATTCTGTTCTGCAGACTGGGTGGGCGTTACTCAACCCACACTGTGAGTTAGTGGCAGATTAATGTGATTTGCACCCATCCCAGGAATCTGGCTGCTTGATGGGCTCCATCTGGGCCTCGGTTCCTGGGGAGGAACGGAGCACACAGCAGGTGTGCCCCAATGTCAGCCCCGTGGCGGGCCCTGGGAACGCCCTGGATCATTGCACAGTGATACCAGGTCTCCAAGTGCTGCCCTGGTAATCAGTGGCTCTCTCCACTCTCTCATTTCCTTCTGTTTCTGTGGCTCTCCGACCTTCTCTCCCAGTTTCCACTATCTCCATCCCTGCTGCTGGGGCCCTTGCTCAGCTCCCTCCCTCCCCAGGCCCCAGGCTGGAGTGGTGTTTCCTCAGGGGTTTGCAGCTTCCAGAAGCTGTTTTCCAGCCCAGAGTCTAAGGGCCACTCCTGGGATCTGGAGAAGTTATGATTTGGTAACAGAACCCTTGCTGTGATTTGGGAGGTGAAGAGGTCCCTTGGGTCCTGAATACTTTCCCCAGCACCCCCGCTGTGCTCAGTAATCATAAACAGTGGTTGGCACAGGCTATGTGTGAGACCTTTGTTCGTGCAGAGACCAGTAAGACCCAGTCCCTGCCAAGTGAGCTCACCGTGTGGGGTGAAGGCAAGAGAAGACTCGCACTGGAATGATTCTGCCCAGGGCAGACGCGCTAGTGCACAAGGACAAAAGGAGTCCTTGTATGGGATGGAGCAGATAGAGATGGGGTCTGGCTGGGCCTGGGGAAGTCTCCACCAAGTAGGTGGCATTTACCGGGCCTTTGAAGGACAGCTGGGATTTCAACAGGCAGCGAGGTGGGGAGCAGGTGTCAGCACAAGCAGTGGGTCTCAGAGTACTAGCTGCAGGTATGGTGTGCTCAAGGCGCAGGGACCCAGGCTAGGGTGTGTGTGGAGGGGTTGGGAAGCTGGTGGGCGCCAGAGTCCAAGCGCCTCACCTCCAGGCCTGGGGAGAAGCCATGGGGGCCACTGTGATGCCTGAGCCTCACAGGCATTCACCAAAGTCCTGAGGTGAAATGGAAGAAGTGCAAAAGGTCACGAATGGCGCCCACTGGGCTTTACCCTCGGGGTGAAGGACTTTTGTTTCAAGTTCTACAGGAAATAGGGCTTGATAGGGAGGAGCAGTAGCACAGCGGGGTGGGGGGGTGTGCCTGAGAGAGTTGGGGACCCCGGGTCTCCAAGGGCCGACCCCATCTGCACGTTCAGGCTGCCCGAGCCCCGAGGCGGCCCAGGAGAGAGCAGCCTGGCATCCATCTGATCCTGTCGGTTCTCAGTCCCAGCTCCTCTGTGGTGTCTGATGCCAAGCTCCCAGAGGGGGCCCATGAAGGGTCTCCACGCTAGCACCCTCCGCTCCCAGGGTGGGCTGGTGTTTGCAAGCACCGCTGGGGCCTTCGGGAGGAGGCAAGCGCAGCTGAGTCACTGCCTGGGCATCTGGGCCTGGAACAGGGGGTGAGTCACCTAGCCCTGGGGCGTTGGGGGAAGGGAAAGCAGCTGCTGGACATCTGGAGGGGGAGGGAGCCTGTCGGCCGGAAGGGCGGTGCCCAGACTGGTGGGGGTAGACAAAGGGCGGCGGCAGGGGCGCCAGGCAGGGGCGCCTGGCAGGGGGCAGCCCGAAGCCCGGTCTTCTCTAAAAACCCCGCCCCTGGGCTGGGTCCTGACGGGCTGCAGCGCAGGCCTTTCTCCGGGGGCGGGGCGGGGTCTGCAGGGGTGGGGTGAGGAGGGCGGTGACTGCGGCCTGCCCAGCTCCGGCCTCGGCCTCTTGCTCCCGGAGCTGTCCAGGCCCTGCGCACTTGCCCGTCCCCCAAGCCTTCCCGTCTCCGTTTGGACCCCCCAGGGGCGTCCATACAGCGCACCCTGACGGGCTCACCCCGACTGCGCGGTGAGCACAGCTCGGCGGTCTCTCCCCCTTCCCTGGCTCCTTCCCGACGCCTTCCCCCCCACAGCGGGCCGCGCAAGGTGGGAAGGTGCTTCTCTTACTACTGTACCGAGCGGAGTTCGCGGCCAGCTTCGAAGCTCCCCCCAGTGAGTCCTCGAAGACAGCTTGCACGCGGGTGTGCGCACACACACACAGAGACACACACACAGACACAGACAGACAGACAGACAGACTCACACACACACACACACACACACACACACACACAGGCCTGGGAAGTCCCTGGAGGCTTGGAGCCTCTGACTCACAAGTGAGCTGTGGCTCGCAAGTATGTGTCATACGAGCAAGGCCCAGCCTGAGACTTGAGGCCCACAAACAGGGGCGACCGCCCCTCACCCTGGGCCCAGGCCACCCCTTCCCCGTGACACCGGGACCCCCCCTCCGGCCCCCCCACCCCAGCTTGGCCTTCCTCTAGCGGTGGAGCTGGAGGTCTCTGGGAGGGCGGGGTCGGCGGGGAGTGGCTGGGGGTGGCGGAGGCCAGGCTTTGGCTAATCAGGTTAGGGCAGGTTTGATTTCCTTCAAATGCCAGGTTGGGGGCCAGTGCGGTAGGCATATAAACCCCAGTGTGGGCGCCTGGCTCTTTGCTTTCCTTCCAGAGCCTCTCTGTCATCTGGTCTGGTGAGTGCTTCTGTCTTGCTGCGGGCTGATTGGGGGTGCCCGTGGTCTCAGTCTTTGTCTGCAGTTTTTTCATTCTGGGTCTCTCCCTTTGGGGAACCTTGTGTGATGTGCCCAACTGAGGGCTGTTCCAGGCTCTTCTGTGAGGTCTCAGTTTACAGGTTGCTCTGAGGCCTTCTCTTGGGTCTCACGGTCTGGGCATCGCAGATTAGGGACCCTTCTGGGGGCCTAGGCCCAGGAAGAGGAGGTGTGGAGGGTGGTGCTTTAACGAGAGTCTTGGGTTTTGTTTTTCCAAAGTCCTGGAATCCATCAGGACTTAAGGGACAAGAGCCAGGGATCTCAAGTGTGTGGGCCTGCCTGGGTCCCTGCCCTGAGGAGCTGCATGGTGCCCAGCCCTCTGCCCCTTCCCTTCTCTTCCCGAGTGAGAAGGCAGAGCTAGCGGGGTGGGCCCAGGACGTTACTTACCGCTGACACAGGGTACGGGTCCTCACCCCAGCACTCCCCCTAAGCCCCCTGGGGGCTGCTCAGAGCATGCTCAGAGGCAGAGCCATGGAAAGAATGGCTTGAGTTCTGTCCTGCCATTCCCAGGGCCCAGGACATGTCATTCCTTTAGTACCAATCCCCATAGGATTCTTCCTGGTGGGGAGGGTCGCTCAGGGGCCTTCACCTCTACACTGTCTGATGGAGAGAGCGCCCTCGGCTCAGAGGTCTCCAGTGTGTGGGAATGTCCATCTCTCTCCTCTGAGGGTCCTTGGTCCAGTGGAGGAAACATACTTAGACACTTCCTCTGGCCTTAGGGGTCCCTCGTCTGGGGGAGACGACTCCTTAGGGAGGAATGGTCTCAGGGGAGAGGCAGAGAGGGGTTTGGAGAGGCACTTTGGGGCACAAGGGTAGAGTGTCCTGTGGGCTGGGCTGAATTTCCCCATCACCTCCCACCCAGATCCACCCCTGTGGCCCCAGATCCAAGATGTCCAGTCCCCTGGAGCAGGCACTGGCTGTGATGGTCGCCACCTTCCACAAGTACTCTGGCCAAGAGGGTGACAAGTTCAAGCTGAGTAAGGGGGAGATGAAGGCACTTCTGCACAAGGAGCTGCCCAGCTTTGTTGGGGTGAGTGGGGCTGGCTGGGTTGGGGGGTCCTGATGTGTGTGTGTGTGTGTGGGGGGGTGCCTAGTGAAGCAGACACAGGGCGTGACCTCATGGGCGGGGGGGGGGGTGGCTGGGGCCCAGGCACTTAGGCGTGCCCTGTTTCTGCTGTCCCTGTGGCTCTCCAGAGGATGGACAGCTGTCCATCTGTCCAATACCCTGCCTGGGTCAAGCCAAAGCCCAGAGAGGGGAGGTGACTGGTCCAAGAGCACACAGCTCTCTCGCTCTTACTTGCCATGTTATATGCCAAACTAAGAAGTTGCATTGGGAGACACGTGTGCGCCCTGGGGCAGTGGCAGAGAAATGCTGTCAGCTTTCAGTTTGCCCCTCCCCTGCCCTGTATTGACCCCTGAAGAATTAAAAAAGTCAGGTCTCAGGCATTGAACTTGTGGTGCATGCCCTTTATTTCTTTAATGCTTTTTTTTGGTTAAGCTTTTCTTTTTTTTAAAAGATTTTATTTATTTATTTGACAGAGAGAAATCACAAGTAGGCAGAGAGGCAGGCAGAGAGAGAGGAGGAAGCAGGCTCCCCGCTGAGCAGAAAGCCCGATGTGGGGCTCGAACCCAGGACCTGGGATCATGACCCGAGCCGAAGGCAGTGGCCCAACCCACTGAGCCACCCAGGCACCCCTGGTTAAGCTTTTCTAATTTGGTTTCATTTTGGTTGGTATTAAAATGTTTGCCTTGGGGTGCCTGGGTGGCTCAGTGGGTTAAGCCTCGGCCTTCGGCTCGGGTCGTGATCCCAGGGTCCTCGGATCGAGCCCCGCATCGGGCTCTCTGCTCAGCAGGGAACCTGCTTCCTCCTCTCTCTCTGCCTGCGTCTCTGCCTACTCGTGATCTCTGTCTGTCGAGTAAATAAATAAAATCTTTAAATAAATAAATAAAATATTTGCCTTTTCTGAATTCAAAAATTTTTAGTTTCTTCATCAGTGAAGTGGGAGAGTGACGCCCACCTCGCTGGGCTAGGGAGGACCTGGGTGCTCCTTGCTCCTGGCAGGGGCAGCTGGCGACCTTCCCAGTGAACGCCCACCTGTCCTCACTCATGGGGCCTCTTTGTAGCTCCCAGGGGGCGCCCTGCCTACCGCTCACCCACTGCCCAGTGCCAAGGGAGGGCTGGGCTCTGACCCGTAGGGGTGTGGGGTGGGGAGCAGCCTCTGAGCCGTTCTGTCTCACTTTCAGGAGAAGGTGGATGAGGAGGGCCTGAAGAAGCTGATGGGCGACCTGGACGAGAACAGCGACCAGCAGGTGGACTTCCAGGAATACGCTGTTTTTCTGGCCCTGGTCACTATCATGTGCAACGAGTTCTTCCAGGATGCCCCGGACCGGCTGTGAGCGGGGCTCCTGCTTGGCCACGGCCCTCCTGGACCCACGAGGACTCTAGCTACCCCTTTTGTACCCAATAAACATTTCTGTTGATCATATTTTAATTGCTCAGTGATGCCCCATCCCCTGGCTGGCTGAGTTGGGTTGCTGGACAATAAGAGCATCCTTAGATCCCACCCCTCTGGGCTCTGACTTTTCTGGAAATATCTGCAAGGCCAGAGCTGCCCCTCAAGTCCCAGAGTTTGGCATTTCAAATGCCGGTAAAAATTTGAGATAGTTTGCTAATATTTTTTTTTCCAAATAAAGATATTAAAAAAGGCAAATACCATCCATCATCACTGTCATTTCATAAAAATAGAAAATCCTAACAAAGAAGGAAGGGTATGCTCAGAACAAAGGACAGACCTCGACGTTCCATACCGTGAGCCATCCGTGCAACTAAGATCTGTTCAAGAGGCAGAAGGCATCTAAACAACCCAGCGGACCTTCTCGCTGAAGACTTCTTATCAGGTTGCAGACCACAGGCAGTGGCCCTGTTTTAGCAAAGTTGTATTTCTTTTGATACCTGCTTTCAGATGGGTTCCAGTTTGAGTTCATTCTTCTCTTGTGGGTCTCTGCTGAAAGCTACCGGGCGCTAGTTCATACCAGCATCCTGATTTTTTCCCTACCATTTTCCCTACACCTGTAGCGAGGTTGCCATCTGTTCTGCACCGTGTGGTCCAGCAGGTGACAGCCTGACCGAACGCTTTGCCACTTCCTAACAAGATCACTGACTTTCCAGCCACCAAAGGTGAGATCCTCGTATTTTATTCTTTCTTCTCCTCAATTAATTACCCATGTTAGATTCTCTCTTGCTCACTTTTTAATGGATCCCACTTCTAGTTACCAAATTCTCTACCAATTAGGAACATACTCAGTTGTAAGGCACAGGTAACCCGACTAAGAATGGCATATATAAATTAGGATTTAAATGCCTTATGAAAGAAGTGTGAGATACGCAATTGAGGTTTGGTTCAGTGACTTAGAGATGCTGTTCTGGTGACCTATCGTTGCATTACAAATCACCCTACACTTGGTAAATTAAAACAGATTTATTATCTGTCAAGGGCCTATAAGGAGACGGCATTTGGTCAATGGGGTTCTCATTTAGGACTCTTCAAGCAGCTGCAGACAGTTGTTGGAGCTGGAGTCATCTGAAAGCTCAAATGCATTCAGCTTCCAAGGCAGCTTATTCAATGGGCCCGGCAGCCGGCGCCGGCGGTTAGCTGGGAGCCGGGAGCTCTGTGGCAGCTGTCTGGAGCACCTACCACGACCCCTCGGTGTCGCTTGGGCTTCTCAGAGCGTGGCAGCTAGGTTCTGACAGGGAGTGGCCCCCAAGGGAGCAGCCCAAGGTGTCCCAGTGGGGGCTGTGGGGCATCTTAAGATTCATTTCAGAAATCCAAGAATGTCACTTAGGCTGCATTCTATTGATCAGGTCGTTAGGCCCACCCAGATTCAAGGGGAAGGGAGTTAGGCTCCATCTTTGCACGTGAGGGGCAGTAGCACAAAATCGACAGAGGCCATCTCAGAGGCTGTGTACCATCGTCCGACTTCTAGCAACCATGTGCAGAACGTAGCTACCTCCTTCCCAAGAACTGTCAAGGCATCAGCGTGAGATCCAGGGTCTTGTCTTGTTATCTCTGCCAGGCCCCAATCTGGGCGACCGTGACTGCAGCCCCTCAAGAACAATTCCCTTGCCTTGAAGACCCACGCACGTTTGGTGCATGGAGGTGAGACAGATGGAGGACCAAGACTCCTGGTCACAGATGTGTCCTTGATCCACAGCAACTCTGAAACGGAGTCAGACACATGCCACCAGATTCCTGACGAGGGCCCAGTTCTACTCCCTGTGTGTGGTTCTTTGTGGGTCCAGACTCTCCGCAGTTGGTTTCATTCTCTTTAACTCTTTTATTTTCCATAAGAAATGTTTGTGTTTGTAGCTGCCCCCTGCCCAAAGGAAGTTGACAACCCAAAGCTTCTTTTCTTTGAACTGTCTCTATCCCTTTCAGCCCCAGATTATGTAATTCCTTTCAAAATATTGAGGGCTCTCTCTCTCTTTCTCAGTCTCTCTCTAATAAATAAATAAAACCCTTAAAAAGAAATCTAAAAAAAAATGTTGGCTTCCTGTATATCAGCTTATAATTCACTTAATTATAAAAATGCCACACTTACAAATCTCTCTAAGATTTGTCTCTCTTACCTAGACTGAGAATCAGGGAGTTGGGAGTGAGGGCCTCTGGTCTGAAAGCATCTGAGCAGCATAATTCTAAAATTATTAGAAGCCAACTTGTTTATCTGAGAAAACCTGTGAGACTTGCCCTTCAATCTTTCCAAGTCTATGCCTTTGACTTCGTTTCTATCCTGAGTCCCTCTTTAGTGACAGGCCCTGGATTTGACATTTGTCCTGAAGCCATTTATTACTTTGAGAACCATGTGCTGGCCATAAAGACTTTTCTGGACCCTCTATAATTCCTCTAAAAAACCTGAGCAGTTCCTTCTCAGGTTGTCTCTTTCTTCTCATATTTGATCAGGGTCATCAGAAGAAGTAGGCACTTTCAGTGTTCTGTCTAAACATCTCAGCTGGGTCCACGGATTCATTTGGTAGTCCTTCTAATTTCCTATTACCATGGACCGAAATGCTCCCAGACATTCCACGACCATATACTAGGGCTCATCTTTTCTTTCTTTTCTTTTTTCTTTTTCTTTTTTTTAAGATTTTATTTATTTATTTGACAGAGAGAGAGAGAGCGAGAGAGCGAGCACAAGCAGGGGGAGCAGCAGAGGGAGAGGGAAAAGCAGATTCCCTGCTGAGCAGATGTGGGACTCAGTTCCAGGACCCCAGGATCATGACCCGAGCTGAAGCAGATGCTCAACCAACAGAGTCTTCCAGGTGTCCCTAGGGGTCACCTTTTCTCAAGCCTTCGGTAACAATTTCCTCACTGCCCTCCAAATTATCACTGCTAACCCCCTTGAGGTCCTTCTAGCTTTCACTGATTACCTGGTCCCAAAGCCAACGGCGCCTGCCTGGTTTCTGTAGCAGCAGCAACCCCTCTTGCGAGGAACCAGCTCACGCTAACTTTCTAAACCTTTCCTACCACTTCCTCTATCACAGCATTTAGGGTTTGCTTTGGCCGGCATCCCAAGATACATCAAAGGACAGTTTGGCCGAATATTTTGTCATCTCATAGCAAGGTCCCTTGGCTTTCTGGCGAGGCGTATCTCTGTCTTCCCTCCCGCACCGGCCAGGTGCTTGCTTCAGATTCTTTCCCTGGAGGACTCCGCGCACAGATGTCAAGTTCTCTACAGTCTGGCGTGTATTCAGCTGTGAGGTGCAGGTGAAGTTATTTCCATGGTGTTTAACCGTCTTACATAACGAGAAGTCTGGGGTGGGCAGTTTAGCGTTGGTTTAGGGGTGCAGAGATGCCGTACCACTCAGTGTCTTTTCTGTGCTTTTTTGCTCTGTAACCTTTAGTGTATATGCTTTTCCCCTCGTGCATGCTGCTTCATGATCACAAGACGGCTGCTGTACCTCCAGGTTTCACTGTCCATGTTCCAGTCTGGAAGGTGCAAAAAGCCTTCCCTCAGACTTTGCCTTTTTATTATGGCAATGATTGTAACAATTATAATCATTATTATGTTATTAAAAAGTACTCTCTCTAGGGATTTCTTGCATCTCTTTGGTTTTAGAGATGTAGTATGGCTAGTCAAGCTGCAACCGGGGACTTTTTTTTAAAAGATTTTATTTATTTATTTGACAGATCACAAGCAGGCAGAGAGGCAGGCAGAGAGAGGAGGAAGCAGGCTCCCCGCTGAGCAGAGAACCGGTGCGGGGCTCGATCCCAGGACCCTGAGATCATGACCTGAACCAAAGGCAGAGGCTTTAACCCACTGAGCCATGCAGGTGCCCCTGCAACCAGGGATTTTTACGTGAGCATGTTGACACTTTGAAAGAAAAATTTTTTTAAAGATTCTATTTATTTAGATCGAGAGAGAGAGAGAGAGAGAGACAGCATGAGCATGCAAGCGCATGTGTGTGGGAGCAGCTGGGGGAGCAGAGGCGGAGGGAGAGGGACGAGCAGAGCCTAGGGCGGGGCTCGATCTCAAGATCCTGAAATCAGGACCTGAGCTGAGACCAAGAGCTGGGCCCTCAACCTGCTGAGTCACCCCAGCATCCCAAGAATGAGTTTCAGTAACAAGGAAAGAGGGGATAGGCAGTAGACACGCAATAGACAATATTTTCCTAAATTGTTTTCTTACTTCCTGGGAAACTCGGCTGCTTGGTGAGCACTCTTGGGCACAGTGCCTCAGACTAGAGACTAGAGCTGCCCAGAGATGGACGGTTCCCCAGCGCCAAGGTGCCCGGACAACATGCTTGTTCTCACTGTTCTGCTGAATGGCGCATCTGGAGCGGGTGCGGCAACCTGGCCGGCCCAGCAATGAGAGAAACCCATCTCCCTAACGTCCTGGAGGGGACAGAGCCAGGAGAAGAGGGTCAGGAAGTGGTGGTCACAGCGATTACTGTGCCCAGGGCAGCTCTCACGGAGCCTGTGTGTCTCTTGGCCTCTGGGCTCCCTGGAGATGAGGAAACAGGAGGGAGAAGTGTGACCATTCCTGGACGTCTCCTTCTGGCGGGGCTCTCTGCTGGGCCTGTGGGAGCACAGTCTCCCAGAATCCCCACGATTAAAGGATGGGTGTGCTGGTGGTCACTGCACGTCACAGACGAGGAGGCAGGGGCTGGGAGAGGTTGGGAAATGTAAGGAAACACCTCACATCTAAGACGTGGGATGTGGAGGAACAGTCCGGGCCTTCCTCCTCTTCCTCAGCCACCTCCAAAGCCGCAGGCTCTGTGGGAAGGAAAGGGGACCCCAGGGAGCCGAGTCAGATGTTCTTGGTGTCCGGATGAATCCAGGGGAGACCCGGCCCATTCGATGGCGGTCTGCACGCGTGCAATGGGTCCTGGCTTCTGCGGGAGCACAGTTCCCCACTCTTGGACTCTGTGGGCTGGTGGAGACTGGCCTCAGCTGGCTAGGGCTGAATGGGGCTAACTTTTTAAAAACAATATTTTATATATTTTGTTTATTTATTTGTCAGAGACAGAGAAAGGGCACAAGCAGGGGGAGCAGTGGAGGGAGAAGGAGAAGCAGGCTCCCTGACTAGCAGGGAGCCCGATGTGGGACTTGATCCCGTGACCCAGTGATCATGACCTGAGCTGAAGGCAGACGCCCAACCGACTGAGCCCCCCAGGCGCCCCTAAATGGGGCTGATTCCTTTTCCTTCTGTGCATTTGACAGACTGATGAACACCAGACTTCCCTAGCAGGTTGTAATGGTCCTGCCACAAAGTCTCTGCTGAGGCAGAGGGTGGAAAAGTCCAGAAAATGGCACCATTCAAAGGTGCCTGGGCCTGGTTTCTTCCTCCGTCCTCCTGGAGTGGCAGCTGGGAGGCCCTCCCCAGGACAGTCACCCCTCCCGTCAGGGTCGGGACCTACGTTCCCTTGGCTTTTGCTCTTCAGGGTCTACCCCTGGAAGCCTTTTAACCCTCTAGGAAAAGAGATACTGACATCCAAGTTGGCTTCTGAGACAGGGGAAGGAATGAATGAGGGCCCCCTGTGCTCCTGTCTTCAGGTCACATGTGCTCCCCACTGACTCACTGATCCCATCTGGGAAATGGGCACAACTGGCTTGGCCGTCAAAAGAGATAGTATTCTACGCTCCACAGGCTCTCTTTGGTCTCAGTTTAGACCCTTTCCCCAGCAAAGGCCTCCGTGGTTCCAGCCCCAGTAATCAAACCCCCCTCATCACCTCCCCTTATGGGGCTTAGATGGTGAGACAGAAGGGGGGTCAGTATGACAGCAGTTTGCCAGCCCCATGGGGCTGTGGGATTGGGGGGTGCTCTCCCTGACCCCTGGGCCCAGGTCCTTTCGGAGCAAGCACAGGAATGTGGTAGTGTTCTAGGACACGCTTATTTCTCCCTGAGGTGCAGAACCCCACGCTGACCTTCAGAGGGCAACACAGCTTCCCAGGAGCCTTTCAAAGCCTGGGGGTGACTACGGGGGCCAGCGGAGAGGAGGGGCGGGAAGGAGGGGGGGTGGGAAGCAAACAGAAGTCAGTGCTGCAGGGAGTCCTGCCAAGGCAGATCCCTCTGCTCCCACACTGACACCCACAGGCCAGTCTCCCTCACCTTCCAGGTGGGCTGTCTACCTCGGCGGTCGGCTTGGGTGCCCGCAGCTGGGCAGCGAGGGGGAGAGCCTGCGGGTACAGAAGCAAGGGACGCGGAGGACAACGGGCGTGGGAAAGGAGGTGGTGGCCCCCCTTGGGCCTCGGACGGTGGTCTCTGGAAGCACTGCAGGAAGGGGCGCTCAGGGGGGCCGCAGGAAATGACTGGGTGAGGAGGGCCTTGTTCCCTCTTCCCACCGCCCCTCTCCGGGTGGCCTGCACTAAGGGGTCTCAGGGGGCCGGAACAGTGAGGGGCACAGAGCGCCTTCCCACGGGGGTTCTGACCCACTCTGGAGGCGAGGAAATGAAGGTCCAAACCAGGCGAAGGGCAAGTCCGAGGTCGGGTGGCGAGAGCGTGGTGGGGCTGGCGGGGGCCTCCGGTGAGGGACTCTTTCCATGGGGGTCCTCCCACCCCAAAGTGCCGTCTGTCCTGGGCGAGCTCCTGCCCCTCCCCCGCAGCAGGCAGACAGAGGGCAGCCCCTTCCGAACTGAGGGATGCTGGGGCCTCTGAGACCACACAGGCACACGCAGCGCCCGCCGGCCACCAGCCTCCTTCCCTTGGCCCTGCACTGTGGCTCTTGCTGGCCTGCCGCCAGCCTGGCGTCCTCCCACTTGTCACCACTGTGTCCCCCACTAGGTTGTCAGTCGCGCAGAGCCGGGCCTGGGGTGTTTTACTTACGACTGTGCCCACAGTGCCTTGGACAGGTGCCTTTAAATGACACGTGGGCTGCCTGGGGGGCTCTGTCAGTGCCGCGGCTGCCCTTGGCTTAGGTCATGATCTCGGGGTCCTGGGATCGAGTCCTGCGTCAGGCTCCCTGCTCGGTGGGAGCCCTGCTTCTCCCTCTCCAGCCTGCTTCTCTCCCTGCTTGTGCTCCCTCTTTCTCTCTGTCAAATAAATAAATAAGATCCTTAAAAGAAAAATGACGACAGGAACGACAAATGGCGCTCGGGTGGCCACTTGTTAAGCGACCCCGGACAGTGACCTGCCTCTCAGCTGACATGTGTGCCCTTACCGTGTGCCTGACACCATCTATCTGTGAGCTTTATATGTATTAACCCCTCCAAGCCCACAGCCATCCTCGGAAGTGGTCGCCATTATTACCCCTAATCACCGACCGTGAGGGAAGGGAAGGCGGGAGGGTGGGGTGACCTGTGGCCAGGGGCGGTGAGGAGGCTGGGAGCAGAACTGTGCGGTCACAGGGACAGGTGTTTGGCCTAGAAGGGAGGCAACTGCTGGGGCCCCTTCTGTCCCCTCCTCCTTGTAACCTTGCCTATAAAACAGGGCTAATCACAGCTCTCCCTTCCCTACCCACCCCTGCTCATTCCCCTTCCCCACAGGAGCTGCGTCCCCATGGAGATGATGCAAGACAAAGTCTGGGTGCAGAGGAAGGGCTGGGGTCAGGGCAGCCTGAGCTCTCTGGCTGCCTCCACCAGCAACAGGCTTCCTCCGAGGCCTGGGCGCTGACCTCCCCATCCGCTTTCCACACACTCTCCTGGGTCTTGGGTTCTCCTGCTATGAAATGGGGAAGGGGGCGTGAGAGACAGACTAGAGTCATAGTGATACAGAGGGCCTGTTCCCACTAAAAACAACCACAGTGCTGGACAGAATTAAAAAGCATGTTTCAAAGCAATGAGGAGCTCACAGGGCAGTAAGGAGTGAGGAGACCAAAATCTAAGGGAAACCAACTCTAGGAGCTGAGCCGCGCTCCAGGGCCCCTCACACCCTGAGAGCACAGGCTGAGCTGAGCCAGGGTGTCTGTGGAGTTAGGAAGATGGGAGCTGAAGCCCAGGGCTCACTGAGGAGGGGAGACAAGGGGGACAGCCTCCATAATGCTGGGACCCCAAAGGGCTACATACTCCAGCTGAGAGCCAGAGGACACCCAGGCCCCATCCCATCAGACCTCAAGGAACAGAGGACAGGACACAGACCTGGGGGCTGCACACGCAGGGGAGCCTGCAGGGTCTGAGCCCACTCACAGCACTTAGGGCAGTGGGCTGTGGGCCGCAGAGAGGTCAGCCTGACTGGGAAGGGCCCCTCGGAGCAGCTTGCCTTCCTCTTAGCCTTCTAGACACCCTGCAGATGGTCTCCTCAGGGGAGAGAGCAGGCCACAGCCCAAAGTGACAAAGAACCACTGACCTGGTCATGCAGGGAGGCTGTCTCAGGCCTCCGTGTTCTCGCCTGCAAATGGGGCTGAGCAGACGCTCTCCAGGATCCCCTCCGGCACAGGGATTCTCTGGGGGTGAAGCTATGTGTGCTTCCAGAGTGAAGAAGGGGGCGTGGATGGGATGGATTAGCCCGTCTTGTCTCCTCTGACAGAGGCTGGACGGGGAACGGGGTGTGTTGGGCCCTGTTCCCAGCTCTGGGGGTGAGCAATAAGGGGGTTGTCTGTGGCCCCAAATGGCCCTTTGATGTATGCATGGGTGGGTGGGCCCTAGGGGACCATAATAAGGGCCGCCAGGGAAGGAGGCAGGGGAGCCCCTGGGGGCACCCTCAGCTTGACCTACTTGGGCCCTCATAATTGCTCCCTTCCTTCGCTGGGAGACTAGAAATAGGGACGCCCCGTCTCTACCCTCCTACAGCTGAAACCAACACTTGTGGTGAGTGCCAGCTGCTTGGGTTCTGCCCTGGATTGGGAGCCAGGCCTGGGGGCAGAGGGACGAGCACTGCAGGTACTGGCCAGGTGCTGGAAGTCAGCTATGGTGGGTTCAGTGGTCCTCGGTACAGTGAAGGGCCATCTGGAAGTTTGGGTTAGGGGTGTGCAGTGCGGAGGTCTGGCAGGGGTGGGGGCCTCACAGGGAAGAGAGGGTTCCCTTCAGGCTCTAGGCACCCAGCTTCTGTAAAAGCCCCCTGGGGTGGTGCCAGCCAGGCTGGCAGGAGCCCAGAAGGGCTGCCAAGCACCTCTGAGGTTCCCTAGTCCCTGTGCGTGTGGCCCTTTCCTCTGCTGGAAGCACAGACGCCCAGCTCCACTGCTGGGCTGTCACAGAGACCTCTGGCTGAGCGCTGCCCCATCACCCCCGCGCCCAACCCTGCCGGCGGGGGCGTTCTGTATGGCCCAGCAGAGGGGCACCCAGGAGAGCGTCTTGCAGCCTGGCCTCCTTGCAGCACACTCCTGTCCCCTGGGGGAGCAAGGCCCTAGGTTCACAGGGGATTAGCAGGGCCTTCCCAGCTGCTTCAGGGTTCCCCAGGCTGGAGGCATCCTCCCAGAGGTGGTGGGGTTGGGGAAGATGGGCACTTCCAGGAAAGCCTGCCCTTCTGAGAGAAGGGGTGTTCCTATGCAAAACCTTCTGGCTCAAGACCCCAGGGGGCAGGGAGACAGCTTCAGGTGGGGCAAATCACTGACCCGCGAACCCCTGAGCTGGCTCCCTCTGTGGACTGCCAGTTTGGGTCCCTGAGCAGGCCTGAGAGGTGGAATGAAGCCCAGTTTACAGGAAGGGCCCTGCCCCCCAGTGTCGGGCTCATCTGAGGTTGTGTGGCTGGCCTGATGCACAGGGGGTCCCAGACAGAGTTCAGGGGAGCAGGGATGAGTGAGGGTGGTGGTGAGGTGCTGGGGTTGCTCTCAGACCTGACCCCTCCCTGAGAAGCCCAGCTGCTCCAAGGACCTGAGGAGGGGGGGCACGGGGCAAGTATCTCCTTGTGCAATTTCCTGCGGGTCTGGAGGCTTTATCTCATGGTGGGGCACCGTGGGCCTGAGCCCTTCCTGGATGTCAGGGTCGAGAGAAGGGAGACAGCCAGGGAGTCCTCAAGGATCCCCAGTGTGGGGATGCAGTTGGGGGGTGGGGTGCTCTCTGAGGCGTTTGTCCTGATGGTAGGGAAAGAAGACTTCTGTCCAGGAAAATGACATTGGGGTCATAGGGAGAGAAATTAGAAGAGGCTGGAGTGGTCAGGGCCAGGCTGCTCGGAGGAGGGAGGCAGCAGGAGTGTGTGGGAGCGGTCTCTGAGAAACGTCCTAGGCATGGCTGGGCCTCCGGCTGCGTCTCACCTCCATGTCCTCTGACAGTGAGGATGGCCAGGCCTCTGGAGCAGGCGGTGGCTGCCATCGTGTGCACCTTCCAGGAGTATTCGGGGCGCGGCGGGGACAAGCACAGGCTCTGCCAGGGGGAGCTCAAGGAGCTGCTGCAGAAGGAGCTGCCCACCTGGACCCCGGTGAGCTCCTGGGGGGGGCCAGTGTGTGGGAGGCCCTGCCCGGACTGCAGAGAGAGCCCTGGGGACCTGCTTGGAGCAAGTGGGGCAGGGGTGAGGCTGTGAGGAGGCGAGCGGATGCAGCAGGGGTCCCAGGGCCCCGTCTGTGAGGGGACAGATCATGGCCACACCTGCTGCTTGGCAGGTGGCTTGGAGGCCGGCGAGGGTGCACTGGGGAGCATTCCCACACGCAGCGGGCGGTGGGACCTGAGAAGGGCGGTTGCGGGGTGCGGACGCAGGCAGATGGCAGAGCTGGAGGCTGAGGCTCGTCTCCCAGGGCTGTGGAAGGCAGGGAGGCCGGCCAGGAGGGGAAGGTGGGTTGGGCATGCACCCCTGCCTCAGCCTGCACCCCCCACCCCCCACGCTGCGCAGACGGAGCTGCGGGAATGTGACTACCATCAGTTCATGAGCGTCCTGGACACCAACAAGGACCGGGAGGTGGACTTCGGGGAGTTCGTGCGTGCCCTGGCCTGCCTGTGCACCTACTGTCACGAGTACTTCAAGGACTGTCCCCCCGAGCCCCCCTGCTCCCAGTAGGCTCTGCTCCCACGGGCGCCTGACATGAGGCCCAGGCCGGGCTGACCCAGGGGGCTAGAGACCTCCCCAGGGTCCCAGCTGAAAAGCCCCAGAGCACTGCCTCCCCCTGTGGCCGCATGGATGAGGCCCTGACCCTGGAGGGTCCACTTCACGCCTAATAAAGAACTGGTGTCCCCAGTTTGGCTCTCGACTCTTGGGCTTGTGGGGTGTGGGGGGCAGAGTCCTCACTCCTCTCCGGCTTTTGTGGGGCTTTTGTGCTGGAGGGCACGAGGCTGCAGGTGAGTCAGCCTAGAGGAAGCACGGAGGGGAGATCCTTCTGAGGACAAGGTCGAGGAGGCTTTGGGGTGTCTCTTTCTCTCTCTGGGGCCTTTGAAGCGCAACTCCCCTGGGCTGTCAAGGAGGATGCCAGGGCAGCCCCAGATTCCCTAGGGATGGTGCTCAGGCCTCAGCAAGGCTGTTCTGAGGAGGAGGGTTGGGGAGCAGGGGTGGGGCGGACTTGTGGGCTTGGGTGTGGGAGCCCAGAGAGCAGAGCTAATAGGATTAGGGTGTCTGAGGTCTGACCAGGGTGTGGCTCTTGGCCAGGGAGTGGTGCCCAAGGGAGGGGACACCTTGAGACAGACCCCATCCCTGAAGCTATAACCTGCTGTGGGACTTAGCTCCCTACTCCTGATCCTCAGTAAAGCTGAATTCATACCCCACTCTGAGAAGGTGACCCTGATCCCCGCCTTCCCCACTTCGTGCCATTTCTCCTCTAACTTTCCACCCCAACCTGTGTTCTTCATTTTAATACTATCCCAACTCTAGATACCCCATCCTGATAGCCTCCCTTTCCCCCATCCTCTGGGTACCTGCTGTCCATCCCTGAGCCCCACACTTGACTCCTACTCCCTATTCCATCACTACATCCGGGACCTTTGTCCACTGATGTGCCTGGGGTGGTCCTAGCATCACCTTTGGGTGTTGGTCTGTTCCTCCTCCAGACTCTCCTCCTGCCCTGGACCTCAGTCAGCATGGCAGAGTGCCCTTAAAGGAGGGGAGAAGGGCAGCGAGAGCTTCCTGGGGTCCCCTCCTTAGTGCCTGGGCAGCCACATTTCCAGGGCAATTTCTTTTTTTCAAGATTTTATAGTATTTTATTTTTTAAGTAGGCTCCCTGCCCAACATGGGTCTTGAGCTCACAGTCCCGAGATCAAGAGCAGGGTGCTCTACCAGCCAAGCCAGCCGTGCGCACTCACCTGCCTTGTCTCCCCTTTTCTGGCTGCCCAGCAGGACCACCTCCTCCCTGCCCCCGCCCCCGCTGTGCCCAGGGCACAGACTTCCTCTGGCTCCCGAAAATTCAGGTTGAGCTGAGCCCACAGTGCAGTGCCCACCCCATGGAGACCCCAGGCTGTGTGGGTCTCCCATTGTGCCTACCCAGGGCAGGAAGCTGGGTTCCCAGCCGGGCTGGTGGAGGGGCCCACAGGAGGACTGTCTCTCACTCTTCCCCAACCCCTGCTATGGGCAGGGCCTGGCCAGGGTATAAATAGGACAGACCGCTCGCTGGGTTTTCCCCACTCTTCCTCTCCTCGCACCCTCCCTCCTCATCTCTTCTTCCCTCTTGGCCTGGTAAGTCGTGGTCTCCTGACTGGCACACAAGGGTGTCAGGGTGAGGCTGGGGTCAGGCTCTGGGCAGAGGAAGGAGTGGCTGGTGGGGGCCAGATATGCTAACGGGGTCCAGTGTGAGATTGTGATGTGGAGGCCCTGGAGTGGGGTGTGTGTGAGTGTGAGTGTGTGTGTGTGCGCGCGAGCATGCCTGCCCGCATGCGTGTGCAAGAGAAAAACCCACAAACAAGAAGTGTGCAGGGCCTGGATTCGACCTAGCTGGTGGCACTGGGATGCTGGGCTTTGCACGTGCTCTTTCTGGAGCGTGTGTTGGTGTGTGTGTGACCTGTGGGTCTGCACATCGGCCGCTGTTTGCTGGGTCGCACGGGCCTGTGTGTGCACACTCGGGTGTGGGAAGCAAACTGAAGTCCACTGGCCTTTTGTCTGCTTGTGTCCTATGGGTGTCTGCTCTGCACCCCGCAGGGAGCTGGCTGCACCCCGCCCTGCATCCTGCCTCTGCCACCTCACCCTGCCCCTCCCTACTCCAGGGCTGGGCTGCTGGTTTTTTCCGCTGCCGCCCCTGGGCAGGCCTCCAGCAGCCCCCGGAGGGAGAACAGGGCAGGGTGTGGCCGCTGTGGGAGTACTGGTGGAGGGGGAGAGAGTGGGGGAGGCCCAGCCTGAGTGAGGCTGCCTGCAATCCGGAGCCTGGGCCAGGACAGGACAGTCCAGCCCGGACGGTGGCCTGAAGCACGCACTTCTGGCTAGGAGGCGCGTCCCACCTTTCTGGGTCCCCCTCTGGTGGGAGCAGAATCTCATCAAGTGGCCCCTCGGGGCTGGGAGTGGGGTGGAGCATTCTGAGGGTGGGGCTGGGGAAGACAAGGTTGTCTCTGGGACCCACCCTCAGATCCTGAGCGCCACCATGGCGTGCCCCCTGGAGCAGGCTCTGGATGTGATGGTGTCCACCTTCCACAAGTACTCGGGCAAGGAGGGTGACAAGTTCAAGCTCAACAGGTCAGAGCTAAAGGAGCTGCTGACCCGGGAGCTGCCCAGCTTCTTGGGGGTGAGTGGTTACTGCCTGGGAGTACGCCCCTGTGTGCTCCCCTCTCCACGGGGAAGGGGCAGGGCCTGGTGGGGCACCAGCCTGTGGGCAGAACCGTAGCTACTGTCCCTGGGATGCATCTGTCCCTGGGATGAGGACGTCCGAGCAGAGGGCCTGGTTCGGAACACAGTGGGCACCCACCACTCACTTCCGGGAGCCCAGCAGGAGGAGGGCTGGGACCCACAGGTAGGGTGCAGGCCAGATCCCACCACGGGCTTTGCACAACTTAACTAAAGGGGAACAGACATTCAGAGTGGCTAAGCAACTTCCAAGGCCATGAAAGTGCAAAGCTGAGATCCACAAACTGGGATGTTTGCCATCAGTCCGGCAACAGATAATTTTGGAGTCTCTGTGGGTGTGAAGCCACAGTCAAGGAGACACATGTCCACGCCCCTGAGCATTCCCAGTTCCCGATTATACCAGACTCTGCGCAGTTTAGATGTTACTTTCGTGACCACTGTCTAGCTGGATTCTTGGAACAACCTTGGGGGATGACGTGGTGGTCCCTTCTCCAGCTGCGTGCACGTCCCCTTGGGGTGAACTTCTGTGGACCCCGCTTAGCCCCTGAGAGCAGGGGTTCCAAAGCGGGGCCCCCAGGGCGAGGCTGTGCCTTCCCGAGCCCCGTCTGGAGATGGGGGACGGCTCTAGTCTTGCCGCGAGCCGGAACATGTGGTTCTGCTTGTTGACTCTTCCCCGCAGAAGAGAACGGACGAGGCCGCCTTCCAGAAGCTCATGAACAACCTGGACAGCAACAAGGACAACGAGGTGGACTTCCAGGAGTACTGTGTCTTCCTGTCATGCGTTGCCATGATGTGCAATGAGTTCTTCGAAGGGTTCCCCGATAAGCAGCCCCGGAAGAAGTGAAAGCCCCCCCTGGGGGTGGGGGTACCCTACCTGTTGGCAGAGGGCACCGGACCTCACCCCGGCCCCCCCAGATGTGTGCACGATGTGACCAAGTTCAATAAAGAGTCTTAGAAGTTTTGAGGTTGATGGTCTGAGAGGCTCTGGGGCTGCGGTGAGGGCTGAGGGACGGGTCACGGTGGGCAGCACAGGCGGTGGACAGCGGTTCCGTGGAGAGCAGACTAGTGAGGGTGGGGGCAGGGGTGAGTGGAAGACTGTGTGTGCGCATGATGGAGCTGCCTGATGGTGCCCAGGGCAGGGCAAAGAACTCCCAAAGGCTTGGAGCGCCCCGGCTGTGGGGTCTTTGCCAGCAGACTAGTCCCTCCCACCTCAGCCTTGCCTCTGGAGAGATTGAAGGTCACATCTGCTCTTGGCTGGGGCCTGGAATGGAGTTTGGGTGCCCTGGGGCAAGGAGCTGAATCACGAGGGCCCTGCCCTGCGGGCCCCTTCCAATGCCCTAGTTTCCAGCCCAGGGATGGGTGAGTCCCTCCTGTCCGTGGTTAGGTCAGGGAGGCCATGTGGAAGGAGACCACCCCATTGCAGCAGCCTGAGAATGTCACCAGCGACCCTGGGAGGAGGGCTGTTACCAGTTAGGGTCATGGTCCTTCAGAGAGGGACAAAAGGACCTCAAAGGGAAGAGTGGAGGATGGTAGCTGGGGTGGGAGGGAGGGAAGTGGTGGGAGGTGGCCCTAATTTTAGAGATGAAATTCCAGACATGTGATCTGATCAATAGAACTGAGATTTTTCTTCCCCCAGAGAACACCAGGCCTAATGTCGTGTCCCTTCAGGTTAAAGGCTGATGGGTGATGGAAGTTCTTCTGCAGGCCGGGCCTGGGGTTGTGGGGCCTTTAAGAAGAAGGCGGTGAGGGTGATGGCCCCTTTTTTGGGGGTTTTGGTTCCCTTGACCTTTCAAGCTTTCCCTTTCCTTCTCATTACACCCTGTTTTTCTCTCCAGTGTCGAGCAGTGGGGCAGGTGACTCAGATGTTCCCCCGAGTGTGACTGCAGAGGCCTGGCTAGGGTTTTGGTCCAGGAAAAAGCCTGCCTCCTCTCCTTCTGCCAGGGCCCTGGCCGCCCATCTTCTAAGGGAGTGCCCTCCCCCAGGGATGTTCCCGCATCACTCTGCCTCGGAAACTCCCGTTGCTCAGAGACCAGTCCCTGCTGCCTCTCTCTCTCCCTCTCCTTGCCAGCCCAGGTGGGGGCGGGGCGGGGCAGAGTGGGCGCAGGGCGGAGGGTCTAGGCCTGGTGGGGATGTGGCACCCACAGGTGCAGTCTGACTCAGCTCTGTTCTCACACTTGAACCGCTTGGTGGTAAAAGTGTCTCTCCTCGGATTCAGGCCACTCTCCCTGCCCCCTGCTCCATTCCATCCTGCACTGCACCCTGAGCCTGCTTCCCTGTCACCTGGGCTTAGCCTTCCTGGACCCCTTCCATGTCGCCGATTCCCAGGCCTCTGTTCCACATCTCTGACAACTCTTTCCCATGAAGATGAGCGGAGAGGCATCTTAAGCTTCGACTCCATGGTTGCTAATGACCTTGACCTTGACTTCCATGCCCTCAGCAGGGAACATCTTCCCTCATGGATTCCCATCTCAAGTTGTGTTTGCTCTGTTCCTGGTGTGGACAGGAGGCGCAGTATGGAGAGTGGCCTAGGGTGTGAAGAGGTGCCCTGTGTTTGGCCACGTTTCCTGGTCCTTTTTCCAGGGCTCCTGGTTTCTCTTCCACCCCTGTTGTCCCATCAGATTGAGTGCTGGGTTTTGGTTGGGAAAATAAACCTTCTGGAATTGAAGATGTGTGTGCCTCAATGAGCTCAACATGCCCCCTTTCCCTCTGTTGGGAAACAAGGAAGGCAAGACTGGCAGAGGGGTTTCTCCCCAGCCCCATCCCAGGAGGCTCTGACCTGGGCCTTCTCAGGTCCCTCTCCTTCTCATTGGCTCCTTCCCTCCTCTGGTTTCCTGGGGACCAGAGCAAGGGAACAAAGGCAGGGAGTGGTGGGAGGGAGACTGTTTGTGCTGTGTGGGTTGTCTGCTGGCTCCTTCCCTGGTGAGTCCTTCCTCCTCACCTCCCTGCTCATCTGTACGGTGGGGCAAGTAGGGTGGTGAGGCCAGACCACGACAGCCTTGGGGACCACCACCAAGGAAGGCCTGGCATGCTGGGCAGACATGGGCTCATGAAGGAGGGCGGAGTGTGGAGCTGTGCTTATCGGAGTTTCTCGGGAAGGGGCTCTGGGTATGCAGTTGCAGTCAGAAGAGCTGGGGTGCTGTCCCTGATGCCCAGAGGCCCTCCCCTCCCCTGTGCTCAAGGCTGAGTCTTCTGGAGTGTGAGGGGGCATGATGCTGAGGTTTTGGGGTGGCAAGAGGTGAATGACAGATCCAGCTCAAGAATCACTAGGTGAAAGCCAACTGCTTCTTCCTTCTTGCTCTGGACTCCACACAGATTGACCCGGAGCCCCCAGGTTTCTTGGGTGTTGTCCCCTTCCTAAGTCATGGGAGCGGCCTCTTCCTTGGGTAGGTGTGGCCATGCTGAAGGACCTGGAGGGTCACGTTCAAACTCAGCCTCTGGATCCAGCCCTCAGAGGAGTCCTGGAGATAGGCCCTCCCCTCCCAGTGCCGGTTGTGTGCAGGTCTGTGGGCCAGAGACTGAGACCAGCGGGACAGGTCCAGCAAACTCTGCCCTGTTTCCTGCTGAGATCTTAGCTCCCAGGTCCAGCTCCAGCCCCCCTCCGAAGCCTGGACTGTCTTTGCCTTGTCCTCCACCTCCATAATGGGACACTCCCCACTCTCTGGTGATTCAGGCTCCTGGGCATAGGAAGGTGACTGGGGTGAGACAGCCTCTGGGGAGTGACTGCCCGAGCTCAATGGGCCAGGGGACCTTTCTTGGCTCCTTTGTCTGCCACCAGTTCATCTCATGGAGAGGTCATCTGCCCCTAGAGCCCTTTTCCAGCATCTCCTAAGCAGGGGCGTGTGTAGGGGGCTGGAGGGTCTCGTGGCTCTGGCTGTTCCTTGTTTGCCTTGGGGCTGGACTAGCGATGGGGAAGCAGTAGGTCTGGCTTCCCTTGGATGGTGATCCTTCCCTCCCCCTTCACCCTCCAGAGCTCACTGATGGAGACACCTCTTGAGAAGGCCCTGACCACTATGGTCACCACTTTCCATAAATATTCGGGGAGAGAAGGCAGCAAACTGACCCTGAGCAGGAGGGAACTAAAGGAGCTGATCAGGAAGGAGCTGTGTCTTGGAGAGGTAGGTGACTATTCCCCCAGCCCAAAGCCTGAGTTCTCCCTGCGCACACCATGGGGGAGGAAGAGAACAGAGGAAGCACCACACCACTGTAGGGGCGCCCCTTCTGTGAGGTAGGACGCCCCAGCTCTGCATCTGTAGAGAACCAGCAGAGGGGACACGCACCTGCCCTCCCAGTGCTCTGCTCTCAGCCTGGAGTAGGGTGACCAATGGGACTGACAGAGACTAAGGAAGAAGGTGGACATCTTGGGCCAACAGGTGCACGGCCTCTGTGATGGGAGGTGAGTTGGGTCTCCCTGGGAAGGAGGAAGGGCCATGTCCAGAGGGTGAATTCCAGCCTGCATGAAGGCCTAGAGGTTGGGGAGCCTTGTGTGTTGAGGCCGGGCGCACGGAGCCATCGAAGAGCCTGTGTGAGGAATCGTGGGGGACAAGGCCCCAGGGTGCCCAGCTCGAGCTGTGTGAGGTACAAGGGCTGGGCCTCTGCCTGTGTGCTCTGTACAGCCAGGGCTCTCAGCTGGCACCGACATGGGAACAAAAAGTGTCCTGCTCGTTTGGGAACACAAGGATGGAAGGAGACAGACTGCTTCTCGCCAGATGGAGAAGGTGGGAGGTGGCTGACCGAGGGGAAAGCCTATGAGGAAGTTATATTATTTTTACAGCTCGAGAAAACAGAGGCTCAGAAATATTATCTAACTTGTCCAAAGACACCCAGCTAGTAAGAGGCCGAGTCCTTCCTTCTTCCTTGAAAATCTAGTCCTGGGGCCTCTCCAGTCACATTGTGAACCCTGGTGGGCCTCCCTTGGGCAGCAGACAGGAGCAGGTGTGGGTTTCACGAAGTTTGCCCTCCGGCTTTCCCGCCAGGCTCTCTGCATCCTGAAGTTAATGAGGGCAAAAGGAGGGGTGGCGGGTCCCCAGGGGTTAATTACAGGGCACAGAGGGCCTGGGGAATGCTGGGGCAAGGACCATGTCACAGAGAAGCTGTTTCCATCTCCATTTGTCCTGACGTGTGTCTCCTGTGGAAAAGTGGGAACTGAGGGCAGTGAAGAGGGGAGGGCAGAACTCGTCTGTGTTTTCTTCCTGTCCCACCTGAGGGCCATGTTTCATCCTCTGTGGAGCTGGTCTGGGAGAGCAGTGGAGAGCAGGGGACAGACAGAACACGGCTGAGCCCCGGCCTCATCTCCACACAGCCGAGCGGCAAGCTCTCCCAGGAAGGGAAGGCCGCGGTGGCTTCTGGGCTCCGACACAGGGCTTTCGTGGCATGCTGTTTGGGTCAGGTCTCAGCTACCCTCTGCAGGGACGGAAGACGTCTGATCAGGCTCAGTGCCACACAGTCCCCAAGGCATTTCTGTTGGACGCTGTATAACGTCCAGACCACTATTTCCCTGGATGGTGGGAAGTGCTGTAGGAAGGGGTGCTTGGGCCGGCTTTCCTAGGGACAGTTGCTTGGATTCAGGGTGGGTCACCTCAGGGCGCCAGGCCCGGTGCTGGGTGTGCGCTGGGGGCTGAGACCTTCCGTGTTGAGGACCCAGCTAAGAGTCACCCTGAGGCTGTCTTCCTGGGTTGTGGGTGGCACCGTGCGGTGGTGATGCAGGGCTATTTGGGGTGGCTGACCTGTCCCTCTCCCTCGAAGAAGATGAAGGAGACCAGCATTGATGACCTGATGAAGAGCTTGGACAAGAACAGTGACCAGGAAATCGACTTTAAGGAGTACTCGGTGTTCCTTACCACACTGTGCATGGCCTACAACGACTTCTTCCTGGAGGATAGTAAATGACCAGGGCTCAGCCCCTTCCCCCTGGTCTCCGCAGCCCCTCTCACAGCCCCTCTCTGGCCCCTAGCCCTCACCTCCCTTCTGGATGGACCCTGCTTCCGCCTTCCCTTCCAGCAGGGCAAATAAAGATTTTCCATTCCTGGCTGGTTTTGAAGATGTCTTGTCTCCCTTGCCTAGGGGGGGGGGGGGCAAGGGAGAACGCCTCTTCGCGTGGGCTGAGGGCCTCGGGGATTTAGGGTGGTGGGCTTCCTCCCTTCCTGCCCTGCCTCGGTGTGGATGTCACTGAACTTCCTGGGCTTAGTTTTGCCCTTCTGGAAAATGGGGAAGTTGGGCCAGGCTTTCCCTTGACTCCCAGAGAAAGCGAAGAGGAAGCGCTTTGACAGGGCGGAGGAGGTGCGGGCGCTGGGGGAGGCTCCCCAGGGCGGCGGTGGACAAGCCAGTCTGAGGCCACAGGAGGTCCCCTCGCCAGCCTCCTTTCCCCACTTCCCCCTGGGCGGCTAGCTCGCCCCGCCCCACCCCAGTCCTCTGTGGGGTCCGGGGCTTCCGGCTGTCTTCGCTCCCCTCTACGACTCAGGAGAGGATCTGGAAGCCGTTTCCACCGGAGGCTACAGAGCTCCCTGGAGCGCAGCGCGCACACCGCCCGGCGGGAGGCCGCGGGCGGAATTCCAGGGTGTGGGGCGTGGGTGGGGGCGAGGGAAGGAGGGGACGGGCTGCGCCGGGGGAGGAAGGGCTGTGAGGGTGGTGGTGGGAATTTGTTTTTGCTGAGGGGTGGGTGTTCCAGATGTCCTTTAAATCACAGGTTACAGACCACTGGCCGCTCCCCCTCCTTCATCGGGGGTTGTCCCCAAACACCCTCTAGGGAGCCCCCCCCCGCCCCCGCCGTGGACCGGGGAGCTGGCCGGGAGCTCAGTGTCCCTGGCTGGCAACGATCTCCCCTGGGATCCCCGTTCTGTGCCGGGAACCGGAACAGCCCGAGGCCGGAGGCGCGGAGGGCTGGGGGGCGGCCCGGGTGTGGTGCCGGCGCCCCGCGGGCCTGGACGGGGCGGGCCTGAGGGCGGCGCGGAGGGCGCGGTGGGGCTGGCCCGGGGTGGGGGGGAAGTTGGCCCAGGGCGGCGCGGGGCGGGGGGGGGGGCTCGGGGCGGGGTTGGGGGCCTGGCAGCGGGGGGTGGGGTGGGCTCTGACTCGCCCGGCCTCCGCCCGGCGGCCGCTAAAAGGCGCGCTGGCCACAGCCCCGCGGGTCCGCGGACGCTCTCCCGGCCGAGCGGTGAGTCCTCGCGGAGCCGCTCGCCCTAGGGTGAATCGGCCCCCGGGCGGCAGGTGGCTCCCCCGAGTGCACCCCGGGCTGCGGGAGGGTGTGTCTCGGGTGTGCGGTCCCCCTCCTCCTCCCCGAATTCTGGAGCCCCTGAGGCTGGCTCTCGGCCTGCTGCTTGGCCACCTCTCTCCTCGGGGCCTTCAGGTCTGCCTCTCCCTCCCGCCAAGCCCCGAGCCGACTTCGGCTGGTGACACCGGTGCGGTGCGGCTGGGGACATACATAGCTCTTGGGGAATATGAATGTGGGCGGGTGGGGAGGCCCTTCGGCACTGACCAGCCTTTCCGCCCCCAGCTCTGAGCCCAGCGCCCAGCCATGGCGTGCCCCCTGGACCAGGCCATTGGCCTCCTCGTGGCCATCTTCCATAAGTACTCGGGCAAGGAAGGCGACAGGAGCACTCTGAGCAAGAAGGAGTTGAAGGAGCTGATCCAGAAGGAGCTCACCATCGGCGCGGTGAGTAAGGCCGCTCCCCGGGCCCTTGGGAAGCAGGGTGAGGAGAAGGAGGGGGCCAGGTGCATCTGACGCTCAGTTATCCATATTCTGGGGCCCGAGCCCACAGCTTACTGGGACCATGGGTCAGTTCCCAGTCCTCAGCCTGGTGCTCTCTGCCAGTGAGGAACGGAGCCTAGTGGAGAAATAAAGCCAGTGTCTTTGACGAGGAGAACACAGGGTCCCCTGTATGAGGGAGGGCTGCCTGGAGGGGGCAAGGGAGAGAACCCGAGGTTCTCATCACATTGAGTCTGGATTTCCCTTCTGACACGTTAGAAGCTGCAGGATGCTGACATTGCGAAGCTCATGGAGGACCTGGACCGGAACAAGGACCAGGTGGTGAACTTCCAGGAATATGTCACCTTTCTGGGGGCCTTGGCTTTGATCTACAATGACGCTCTCAAGGGCTGAAAACAAATCAGGAGGTGGAGACACCCTTGAGGGGGCCTGCCTAAGTCAAATACTGTGGTGGGTAATTGTTCAATAAATAACTTTTTTTGGTCAAGTCTGCCTCTGTGTCCTGGCTTCCTAGTGATTTCTGTTCCCTCCTCTTATTGGTGCTGTGCCAGCCTTCAGACTTTGCTCATGGTCACCTCTGGGAGTGACATGGCAGGGCCCCACACCTGGGGCCACCCTGACTGCTGCTAGCCTGTAAGGTGACTGCATGTGAATTAGAAAAGGGTCTCGCCCTGGATGAAGGCTTCTTAAGGAAGGCTCACGTGGTTCCCAGGAAAGAGGGTTCTGGAATGTGGGTGGGGAAGGAAATGGTGCCCAAGCCAGGCTGTGATGGGTCCAGAATGGAGCAGAGATAGTCCTGGTGATGTAATTTTTGAATGTTGTTGAGGTTGGTGAGGGCTGGAGCCAATGGCCAAAAAAGAATTCCTGAGACATCTTTGTGTGTGTTTGTGTGTGTGTTTAAAGATTTTATTTATTTATTTGACAGAGAGAGATCAAAAGTAGGCAGAGAGAAGAGGGGGAAGCAGGCTCCTTGCTGAGCAGAGAGCCCTGAGTGGTGGGGGGCTCGATCCCAGGACCTTGAGATCACGACCTGAGCAGAAGGCAGAAGCTTAACTCTCTGAGCTATTCAGGCGCCCCCCTGAGACATCTTTGGTGCAAATAGGGGGTTTTATTAAAACATGGGGACAGGACCCGTGGGCAGAAAGAGCTGCTGTCCCAGGATTGTGAGGAACCACTGATTGTACACCTCTGGGTTGGGGGAAGTAAAGATAAGGGAAGTTCCAGAAGGACTTCTGCGGGCTAAAGCAGATTCTCCAGATGCCTGGCTATTGTCAAACTGAGTAAGGTTTTCCCCCTTTAGCAAAGCGTTTACATTAAGACAGTAGGGAGCTTCCTGGAGGAAGGTTGTACTCTGCCTGCCTGGAGTATTTTATCCACCGGGTGCAGCGTGTAGGGACACAGGCTGTAAGGGCGTTTAATTTTATTTACATTTCTTTCTGCCTTTGCCTCCCACCTCATTAGCAGCGTCCCAGAAGACAAAGGCCTGCTGTGCTCTGGGTGTGCTGACTGAAGGGCGGGGGTGGGGGGGCGCTTATGCAGTGAAGAGAGGGAGAGAGGGCGCATCTGGCATGCCCCAAGCCTGGCAGGACAGAGGCCACTGGCGGGCTGAGCCTACAGCAGCTGCCCATGGCCCAGTTGAAGGTGGGGGGCCTACTTTAAGAGTCTGTCTCTGTCTTTTGTGTTGGGGGCGGCTGCAGGAACATGAGATTCCCCGGGTTCTCACGATGGGGGCACCGTGGGGTCCCAGGGGCTGGGCTAAGCACAGCTTCGAGCCTTTCAGCCTTTTGGTCAATCCGGATCTGGCCCATCCCTGCAGCCCCGGCATGAGTCAGCCCAGTCACTCCAGGGAACCAAGCCGGCTCTCGCCCGCTTAGGGAGGATGACTAATGGAATTACCGACTGAATGCATTGTTTGCGTTTGAGGTTTCAGGGTGTGGGGCAGGGGGATAAACTGGGCCTAAGGGCAATGGGGCATTTGTCCCATGTCCCATTTGTCGCTGTCCCCCTCCAGGCCTCGTCCGGGCTGGGCACGCTCCTTTGTAGGTTCTGGGCACCTCGGAGGGAGGCCATAGGCTCCTTCCCTCTTTCCTCCCCACTTCCTGGGAGCCCCACTTTGCCGAACTGTCTTCCTTCTCCCTGGGGCTGCGAAGAGAGAACAGTCGAGAAAGTTCCCCCTCAGTTGCCCCTCCTGCGCCGCGGGGAGTGGGACGGGCGCGGAGGGGAAGCGGGAGGGACGCAGGGCTGCCGGCCCCCAGGCTGGAGAGCCCCGTGCCAGCCCCGGCTCTCCCAGCACAGGCGCCGCCTCCACGGCGGGCACTTCGGGGCGCGGAGCGGGCGCCCTCGTGCGGGCCGCGAGCCGGACGCCGGCAGGAGGGCGGCGCCCGCTTTCCTGAAGCCCTGGAGGGGGTCGGTCTCGGCGCGACCCGCAGCCCGGGCTCTCGGGAGACGGGATTTGCCCGCCCGGGGAACGTCAGCGGCGGGGTCTCTGGGTTCCAGCAACCGGTCTCTACGGGGTTAGGGTACCTAAGGGTTAGGGTACGGGTACGGGTACGGGTCAGGGTTAACCCTAACTCGACTTCGTCTGCGACGCACCTGCGCGAGCCGGTCCGGGGAAGGACGGCGGTTTGCAGAGATTAGGGTTTGAGCCCCTTCCCCTCTTCCAGGGACCCAAAGACCTTGGTGCCAAGAGGGAGCAGGAGCTGTCCCCGACGGCGAGGGCGGAGCTGCTCTGGCAGGCTCAGCCCCACGTTTCTGGGGAGCCGTGGAGGCTGAAGTGAACCCACACACGTGCGCAGTCCATCTGAGGAATAAAGACGTTTGTCCTTTGGCTTCTGCTTCCCCACAGCGGTGGAAGGGAACGGGAACATGGATTTAAAAAAATAAAACAAATCCCAAATAGAAAGCAAATCTTTTCGTTTGCTTTGAGAGTATGATTTTTTTTTTAAAGATTTTTATTTTTAGGTAATCTCTTCACCCAATGTGGGTCTTGAACTCACAATCCCGAGGCCAGCCAAGAGTCCAGGCTCTACTGTCTGAGCCAGCCGGGTGCCCCCAGGGTATGATTTTAAAGGTTTTTTTGGGGAGTGGTGGTGGTGGTGGTGGGAGGAGGCAGCATTTCCAATGGGATCTGGTTGGGGGGCTGTGCACGGGCTGTTCGTTTTTCGGGTATTTGACTCCAGTTGATGTAAAGTTGAAGTGAACCCTTTGAGCTACCTTGGTGGAGTAGGGGTCGGGCGTAGAGGAGAGGGAGAGGTTCGGATGGGGGGGCTCATTCGATCTCTGTCCTTCACTGAGGTGCACCTGAGGATGGGAGGAAGTGGCTGTGTGACCCCATTGCCCCAGGTGAGGCTCTTGTCCCCCTCACCGTGCGGACTGACAGTCACCCTTCAGCGGGGGGGCCCTGAGGCCTGAAGCTGAGCGGCAGGGCCGCTGCCCATTTCTGTGAGCCCATGGAAGGGCTGCAGAAGGGGTGGGACCGAGTCCCAGGCTGCAGCTCTCTATTCCCTGCCCAGCAAATTGGAAATTATTAAGAATAACACCGCTTTACGTTTGTGTAGCACTTTTATTTTTACAAGACACTTCCTCGTCCGTTGTCTTTTGTGACTCTCAGAAGATCTGCACCGGTATTGTTAGCCCTATTTAATGAGTGAAAAGGCGGAGTTCCGGAGTTCCGGGGAGGTAAGAGCCTCTGCTTGGGCACGTGGTCAGAGCTGGGCCCTCCCCTTGCCAGTTCACTAGTGTGTGCATTTTTTTTTTTAAGTTTTCTTTATGTAAGTAATCTCTGCACCCCACGTGGGGCTCAAACTCACGACAGAGATCAAGCGTTGCCTGCTCTGATGACTGACCGGGCCAGGCGTCCTAGTGTGCATCTTATCATGACATAGTTGGTCGTTTCTTCATCTTTTTTTCCTATATGTCTTAATTAGGAAATTTACTTGATTACATTATGACGATTACATATTGTCATATGAAAGGGTTTGCGGAGCATCTAAGATATAAGAATCATGGCCTAAGAACCTTGAGCTTAAGAAATGAATGTTACGGGGCGCCTGGGTGGCTCAGTGGGTGAAGCCGCTGCCTTCGTCATGATCCCAGGTCCTGGGTTCGAGCCCCGCATCGGGCTCTCTGCTCAGCGGGGAGCCTGCTTCCTCCTCTCTCTGCCTGCCTCTGCCTACTTGTGATTTCTCTCTGTCAAATAAATAAATAAAATCTTTAAAAAAAAAAAAAAGAAATGAATGTTACCTTTCCCTTTCAACTCCCGGGATGGACTCCCCCATCCCACCTCCTTCCCTGCAAGTGGAGCCACTGTCCCGTCATTGTGTGTATCATTTCTTCTTTTTAAAAAAGATTTTATTTATTTATTTGACAGACAGAGATCACAAGTAGGCAGAGAGGCAGGCAGAGAGAGAGAGAGAGAGAGAGAGAGAACCAGGCTCCCCGCTGAGCAGAGCCCGATGTGGGGTTTGATCCCAGGATCCTGAGATCAGGACCCAAGCTGAAGGCAGAGGCTCAACCCACTGAGCCACCCAGGCGCCCCCATTTCTTCTTTCTTCAATAGTTTTTACTACTAATATCTTCATCTCTAAACAATATGTGTTTTTGCATTATGGTTAGCTTTGTATAGATGGAATAATACCATGTATTTCATATGGTGTGATGAAGGAGTCAAATCTAATTGTTTTCCAGGTAGATAAATGTTCCAGAAAAATGAATTAAAAATTCCATCCTTAGGGGCGGGGCCGCGGGGGGCGGGGCTGCCGCCGCCACCTCCGCTGCGGACCGGGGCGAGATGGCCGCCACGGAGGGGGTTGGGGAGGCTTCGCAGGACAGCGAGTCCGGTCAGCCGGAGCCGCCACCGCCCCAGCCGCACCCTCCGCCGCCCCAGCAGCAGCAGGAAGAAGCTATGGCGGCTGAGCCCGGAGAAGCGGTGGCGTCCCCTATGGACGACGGGTTCCTGAGCCTGGACTCTCCCACCTATGTCCTGTACAGGGACAGAGCAGAATGGGCTGATATAGATCCGGTACCGCAGAATGATGGCCCCAATCCAGTGGTCCAGATCATTTACAGTGAAAAATTTAGAGATGTTTATGATTATTTCCGGGCTGTTCTGCAGCGTGATGAAAGAAGTGAACGAGCTTTTAAACTAACCAGAGATGCTATTGAGTTAAATGCAGCCAATTATACAGTATGGCATTTTCGGAGAGTTCTCTTAAAGTCACTTCAAAAGGATCTACATGAGGAGATGAACTACATCACTGCAATAATTGAGGAACAGCCCAAAAACTATCAAGTTTGGCACCATAGGCGAGTTTTAGTGGAATGGCTAAAAGATCCTTCTCAGGAGCTTGAGTTTATTGCTGATATTCTTAATCAGGATGCAAAGAATTATCATGCCTGGCAACATCGACAGTGGGTTATTCAGGAATTTAAACTTTGGGATAATGAGCTGCAGTATGTAGACCAACTTCTTAAAGAGGATGTGAGAAATAACTCTGTCTGGAACCAAAGATACTTCGTAATTTCTAACACCACTGGCTATAATGATCGTGCTATATTGGAGAGAGAAGTCCAGTACACTCTGGAAATGATTAAACTAGTACCACATAATGAAAGTGCATGGAACTATTTGAAAGGGATTTTACAGGATCGTGGTCTTTCCAAATACCCGAATCTGTTAAATCAGTTACTTGATTTACAACCAAGTCACAGTTCCCCTTACCTAATTGCCTTTCTCGTGGATATCTATGAAGACATGCTAGAAAACCAATGTGACAACAAGGAGGACATTCTTAATAAAGCATTAGAGTTATGTGAAATTCTAGCTAAAGAAAAGGACACTATAAGAAAGGAATATTGGAGATATATTGGAAGATCCCTTCAAAGTAAACACAGCACAGAGAGTGACCCACCAACAAATGTACAGCAATAACACCATCTGGAAGAACTCGATGGAATGCTTTTATTTTTTTAAGAGACTCTAATGCAGGAGTTTAAAACTAAAGCAATCATTCCCTTTGCCTGTGGTGTAAAACGTGCATTGCACAGGTAATTGCTTTTTAACAAGAACTAAGTGTGATGCTCCTTGGGTGCTGCTGCTATTCAGACTAGTAATTTGATTCTAAAGCAAAGTAATTTGGGGGGAGGGAGAAGAAACAGAAAGTCCCATGAAGGAACTTCTGTAGACTTACCAACATTTACTCTAATCCCTTAGCATCAGCTCCTCCCTAAAGGAACTATGCATCAGGATTTGCAGCATTAATGAACGCAGGTAACTTGTATGTAATGGATATAAGATAACTTAAATTAGGGTTCAGGAAGCAGGGAATGCAATGTTACATTAGAGCTGCTATGTTACACTCACAGTATCTTGCTATCACTGTAACCAACTAATGCCAAAAGAATGATTTTGTAATAAAATTATAGATGTATCCTAAAAAAAAAAAAAAAAAAAAATTCCATCCTTTCCCCACCGCTCTGTAACCCCAGTTGCGCAGTACATGTCGTATGGATTTGTTTCTTTGCTTCTGTTCCATCGATCGATCTGCTTCTCTGCCAGTACCATCCTACGTTTAGACATTAAAAAAATATTTTGATAATAATCCTTGATATGTGGTACAGCAAATCTCTCACCTCGCTCTTCATTTTCTTGACTATTCTTGGCCCTCCATTTTTATTTACTTATTTATTATTTGGGGATTGTATTCCTTTGTCTTTATTTTCCCAAAGGAAACAGTCCTCAATCTTCTAGTCCATTAAAAACCTCCCATGTGCAACTGTGTCATCCTCGATGGTCTTCCTCGCGTAGGACACAAATGTCTTCACATTGCTCAAGTCACTGGACAGAGTTCAGGAGCATGTAATGCCACGGGTCCCTCTCTCTTGCACGTGGGTACATAACTGGTTTGGTTTCCAACCTGCTGCAGGCTCTGGTGTTTCTCTGCCCTCTACTTTAAAATATATGCTTTAGAGTGAGCTTGTTGAGCTTGTTAATGCCACAGAATTTGGGATTTTGGGGTTTTGTTTGACATTGCATGGATTCTGTGGACCATGTGGAGAATATTGAATTTTCCAATCCACGAATATGAGAAGGTTTACCTCCCTGTTTATTTAGATCTTTAATGTCTTTGAATAGCATGCTGTTGTTCTCACCAATAGGCACTTACTGACATTGTTGCAAATGGCATGTTCAAAAAAAATTATTTTTCTGTTATTGGTATAGAAATGTAATTGAGTTTTAATATACTGAAACATTTCCTATTTCATATAAAACATAACAAAATTTACCAATTATCCTTTTTTTTTGAGGGGGGAGGGGCAGAGGGAGAGGAAGGGAGAGAATCTTAAGCAGTCTCCATGCCCAGTGTGGAGCATGACTCTGGACCTGATCCCCTAACCGTGAGATCCTGACCTGAGCTGTAATCAGGAATTGGAGGCTTAACTGACTGAGCCACCCAGGTGCCCCCTCATCTTAACCATTTTTTAAAAAGATGTATGTATTTATTTGAGAGAGAGAAAGAGAGAGAGAGAGAGAGAGATTGAATGGGAGGGAGGGCCAGAGGGAGAGAGTCTTCAAGCAGACCCCCCACGGAGCACGGAGTCCTGTGTTGGGCTTGATCTCCTGAACCCAAGATCATGACCTGAGCCTTGATCTCCTGAACCCAAGATCATGACCTGAGCCGAAACTAAGAGTCGAAGGCCTAACTGACTGAGCCAAGACACGCCCTATCTTTGGTATTTTAAGTGTACAGGTTTGTACATTAAGTATGTTCACATTGTTGGACAACGGGTCTCCAGATGGCTTTCATCTTGCAGAAGTGTAACCCTACATCCCTCAGACAAGAGCTCTCCATTTTGTACCCTCACCTGGTCCCCAGAACCAGCAAGCTACTTTCTGTTTCTGTGAGTTTGCCTGCTTCAGGTGTTTCATGCACGGGGGGCCATACAGTATTGGGTTTCTTGGTGACTGGCTTATTTCACTTAACGTCCTGTCTTCAAGGTTCATCCATATTAGAGCATGTGACAGAATTTCTTTCCTTTTTGTTACTGAGTTTTGTATTGCCTTTATATTCAGAAACCTTGCTCGCTGCTCAGTGGGAAGCCTGCTTCTGCCTCTCCCCCTGTTGGTGCTCTCTCGTGCATGCTCTCTCCCAAATAAATAAATAAAATCTTAAAAAAAATGAATTGAGGGGCACCTGGGTGGCTCAGTGGGTTAAGGCCTCTGCGTTCAGCTCAGGTCGTGATCCCAGGGTCCTGGGATCGAGTCCCGCATCGGGCTCTCTGCTCAGCGGGGAGCCTGCTTCCCCTCTCTCTCTGTCTGCCTCTCTGCCTGCCTGTGATCTCTCTCTCTCTGTCAAATAAATAAATAAAATCTTAAAAAAAAATGAGTTGAGGGGTGCCTGGGTGGCTCAGTCAGTTAAGCGTCCAGCTCTTGATCTTAGTGCAGGTCTTGATATCAGGGTTTTGAGTTCAAGCCCCACACTGGGCTCCATGCTGGGTGTGGAGTCTACTAAAAAAAAAATCAGGAATTGATATTTTAAAAAATGCTTTTTCTGCATATGTTAAGATGATGGCTGGTGGGACACCCTGGTGGCTCAGTTGGTTAAGCAGCCAATTCTTGGCTTCGGCTCAGGTTCCCATCTCAGGGTCTTGGGATCCAGCCCTATGTCCTGCTCCGTGCTCACCGGGGAGTCTGCCTGAGATTTTCTCTTTGCCTCTGGCCCACCTACTGCTCATGTACGCTCTCTTTCTAAATGAATAAATAAAATCTTAGAAAAAAAAGATGATTGCCGAATTTTCTCTTTTATCTGTTAATGAAATGAATTATATAACTTTCTTTTCCTTTTTTAAAAAAGTTTTTATTTATTTATTTGACAGAGACAGACACCAGCAAGAGAGGGAACACAAGCAGGGGAAGTGGGAGAGGGAGAAGAAGGCCTCCTGCTGCACAGGGAGCCCGACACGGGGCTTGATCCCAGGATCCCGGGATCATGACCTGAGTGGAAGGCAGACGCTCAATGCCTGAGCCACACAGGTGCCCCATAACTTTATTTTCTATGATTAAACCAAACTTATATTTCTGATATAAACCCAACTCGATCATGACATGTCAATTTTTTTAAACTTTATTATCTTTCTAAAAAAGATTTTATTTATTTATTTGAGAGAGAGAGAGAGAGAGTGGGAGCATGAGTGGGGGTCAGAGGCAGAGGGAGATGGAGAAGTAGGGTCCCCACTGAGTAGAGAGGCTCGATCCTAGGACCCTGAGATCATGACCTGAGCCAAAGGAAGAGGATTAACCAACTGAGCCACCCAGGTGCCCTGGTGACATGTCAGTTTTTATATATTGTTGGATTTGGTTTGCTAGTACTGTATTTCAGATTTTTATTCTTAGTACGATTGGTTTGTAATTTTCCCTTCTTGTGTTATCCTTGTCAGGTTTGGATATAAAGGCCTCAAACAATGAGTGGGGGAAAGTTTTCTTCCCCCATTTCTTTTTCTATTATAGTATTTTATTATTTTATTTTATTTATTCATTTGAGAGAGAGACAGAGAGAGCACAGCAAGGGGAGAGGCAGAGGCAGAGGGAGAAGCAGGCTCCACGATGAGCTGGGAGCCTGATGCAGGGCTTGGTCCCAGGACCCGAAGATCATGACCTGAGCTGAAGGCAGACGCCCAACCATCTGAGCCACCCGGGTGCCCCTGTTTCCTTCTTTTTTATAGAGATTTCTGTCTGCTTGTTCTCTCAATTACTGAAAGAAGTATGTTGAAATATCTCTCCAAGTTTGTGAGTTTATTCATTTCTTATTATGTTACTATTTGCTTTATGTATTTTCAGGCTACATTATTAAATGCAAACAAGTTTAGAGTTGTTATATCTTTGGGGGATTTTTTATTAATATGTGATTTTTAAAATTTCTAATAATGCTCTTTACATGTTATACTTTATGTCGATCAGCTTTTATGGGGTTAATGTTTGCATGGTGTATCTTTTTTGATTCTGCTCTTATTTTTTTTTTTTAAGATTATTTATTTATTTGTCAGAGAGAGAGAGAGAGAGAGAGTGAGAGTGAGCACAAGCAGCTAGAGAGGCAGGCAGAGGCAGAGGGAGAAGCAGGCTCCCTGCCGAGCAAGGAGCCCGATGTGGGACTTGATCCCAGGACTCTGGGATCATGACCTGAGCTGAAGGCAGCCACTTAACCATCTGAGCCACCCAGGCGTCCCTCATTCTGCTCTTATTAACTAGAGTCCTTTTGCTTTGGATTTGTCTCTTGTGAACAGCATGTGGAGATTTAAAAATCTGATCAGATAACCTTTCTGTCTTAAGTGGAATATTGAGCTCATTCAGATGCATTGAAATTACTGATGTATTTGTTATTTCTACTGTCTTATTTTATGCCTTTCTATTTTCCCTTATTCTCTGTATTTATTTTTCCAATCATATTTGACTGAAGTAATTTTTCACTCATTTCGGTTTTTTCCTAATTCGTGTGTGAGCCTGGCATAGAGTCTACGCTTGTTACTTCAGTGCCAACCTTGGACACAGTCACACGCATATTGTGTTTGTTAGTGCAAAGTATTTGGCAGGACCTTAAAATACCTGATTGTGATGCCCCTTCCTGGTTTACGCACCTCCGTTGTCAGGTTCATCGGTTTTCTCTTTCTGGCTCCGCAAGTCAGCATCACGACTTAAATAATTTATATTCAGCCACACACTTCACCACTCATCTGTTCAATTTTCCTTATGTTCGAAATTCATTCTTAAACATTTTCTTATCTTTTGGTAGCAAATTCTCTTAGGTTCTGTTTTTCCTTATTTTGCACTTGTTCTTGGAAGATATTTTGGGTGGGTTGAATTTTCTTCCTGCTTATTTAAGTGATTATCCACTTTCTTCTGTTGTTTATTTTTGTTTTTGAAAAAAATCAGCTGTCTAATTTTTAGTCCTTTAGTCCTCTTTTTGCTCTACTACTTTTAAGATCTTGTCTTTTTCTTTGTTTTTCTATAGTTTCAGTATTATATTTCTAGGATTGGATTTGTTTCTATCTAACCTGCTTGGGATTCATTAGTTGGGGTTCATTCACTTGTTCCGAAGCTGTGGATTGCTGTTTCTCCTCAGTTTTGGAAAATTCTCATCCACTGTTTCTGTAAATATTTCCTTGGCTCTATTATTACTTCTTCCTCTCCTCTCCTTTCTTTTCTTTCTGGAACTCTGCATGTTAGAGCTTTCATTCTCTCCTCCCTATCTCTTGAACTCTCATTCATGTTTTCCATCTCTCTGTCTTTCTGTATGACATTCTGGGTAATTTCTCCTATAGTTCCCTAATTGCCTCTGCAGCTGTCTCTTGTTTGTGGTTAAATCCATTCATCAAGTTTAAAAATTTTAATTATTGTTCTTTATTTTAATTTACATTTTATTGGGGCGCCTGGGTGGCTCAGTGGGTTAAGCTGCTGCCTTCGGCTCAGGTCATGATCTCGGAGTCCTGGGATCGAGCCCCACATCGGGCTCTCTGCTCAGCGGGGAGCCTGCTTCCTCCTCTCTCTCTGCCTGCCTCTCTGCCTGCTTGTGATCTCTCTGTCAAATAAATAAATAAAATCTTAAAAAAAAATAAAAAAAATAAAAATTTACATTTTATTGCATTTCATTTCTCTATTTGGTTCTTCGATTATACTTGGTGTTTTTCTAGTCTCTTGCCCTTTGCTAATATATCAACTCATTTTATTGTTAAATGTATTACACATAATTATCTTATGTTCTGTGGCTAATGTTTCAATATTGGAGTCTTTTGGGGCAAATTCTCATCTCTGTTTCTTCTGGCTCTTGTCCGTGTTGCCTAATATCCTTATGTATTTTGTAATTTTTTGACTGTGAGCTCGTGTTTCTGGAAATTTTATCTGTGGCTATTTTTCAAGTGTCTAGGTTGAAGATGGGTTCTTCTATGACAAATTTGCCTTCATTTCCACCAGGTGCCTTAGGGTACTCTCTGTTGAGGCATATATATATATATATATATATATATATATATATATTTTGTTTTTTTTAAGAGAGGGAGTGGAGGGTGGGGAGAAGGGCAGAAAGAGAGAGAATTTTTTTTTAAAGATTTTATTTATTTATTTCAGAAAGAGAGAGACAGAGTGAGAGAGCATGAGAGGGGAGATCAGAGGGAGAAGCAGACTCCCCATGGAACTGGGAACCTGATGTGGGACTCGATCCCAGGACTCCGGGATCATAACCCGAGCCAAAGGCAGTTGCTTAACCAACTGAGCTACCCAGGCACCCCCAAAATATATATTTTTAAAGATTTCATTTATTTACTTGTCAGAGAGAGAGAGAGAGAGAGAGAGAGAGAGAGAGAAAGCAGCAGGCAGAGTGAGAAGCACACTCCCCGCTGAGCAGGGAACCTGATGTAGGATTCCATCCCAGGACTCCAGGATGATGATCTGAACCGAAAACAGAAGCTTAACCAACCGACTGAGCCACCCAGGCGTTCCAGGAGAGAGAACATCTTAAGCAGGCTCTACACCTAATGCAGGGCCTGATGCCAGGCTTGATCTCACAACCCTCAGATGATGACCTGGGTGAAAATCAAGAGTTGGATGCTTAATCGACTGAACCACCCAGGCACCCCTCTGCTGAGGCCATTTTAATTAATTAATTAATTAGTTAGTGAATTTTGGAGGTTTTTAAAAAATTCAGTTCATTAGCATATAGTGTATTATTAGTTTCAGAGGTAGAGTTCTGTGATTCAGCAGTCTTATATGACACACAGTGCTCATTACATCACGTGTCCTCCTTAATGCCCATCACCCAGCTGCCCTGTCCCCTCACCGCCCTCCCCTCCAGCAACTCTCTGTTTGTTTTCTATGATTAAGAGTCTCTTATGGTTTGTCATCCTCTCTGCTTTTGTCTTGTTTTATTCTTCCTGGGTTTGTTTCTTTTGTAACCAGGATGTAACCATGATCATGTGCTGTATGTATTGTTTTTTGATGTGCTTGTTGATGTTCTTGGCCTAGCACCCTCCTTTTATCCATTATATATGTATTCCACAGAATTAGTGTCACTATTTGGGTGGCTTCATTCTGCTGTTATAATTATGCCCACTTGAGCACAATTATGCACAAACTTGAGCACAGGGGCTGGAATTTGAGGGCAAGAGTGTCAGTTTGAGTCCTTGTCAATCTGTGGTGAAGACGTGTTGACTTGTCATTGAGCAGGTGGCAGTCAGTGCATTCTGACATGGGCAGGAGGGCGGTGGGATTGTGAATTTGGGACCCACAGGCCGATGGCATTGTGTGTGATGGGGACATGGCTGGTTTTGCTCCTGGTCATGAATTCCTTTTAATTTTATTTTTCTGGGAAGCTCTCTCTCTCCTTCTATTCTGAATGAAAGCTTTGCTGGATAAGTATTCTTGGCTGCAGATTTTTTCCTTTTAGGGCTTTGAATATATCATGCTGCTTCCTTCTGGCCTGCAAAGTTTCTGCTGAAAAATCCACTGATAGCCTTATGGTTTTTCCATTGTATGTAACTGCTTTCCTTTCTCTTGTTACTTTTAAAATTCTCTCTTCATCACTACTTTTGGCCATCTTATTTACTTTGTGTCTTGGTGCAGACCTCTTTGGATTGGTTTTGTTGGGGGCTCTCTGCCTCTTGGATCTGGATTTCTCTTTCCTTCCCCAGATTCAGGAAGTTTTCAGCTATTATTTCTTCAAATTAATCTGCCCCTTTTCTCTCTCTTCTTTTGGGATCCCTATCAGGCAACAGTTATGCTTGACAGTGTCGTTGAGTTCTGTGGGTCTATTCTCATTTTGTGTACTTTTCTCCCTCTTTTATCTGCTCAGCTTGATTACTTTCCATTACTCTGTCCTCCACGTTGCTGATCTGTTCTACTTCCTCGAGTTTGCTATTTATTCCAGGTGGTCTATTTTTATTTTCATTTAGTGAGTTCATTATCTCTAATTGGTTCTTTTTTTTAGCTCTCCTATCTCTTTGTGGAGGGTCTCATGGAGGTCCTGCACTCCTTTCTCAATTCTAGCGAGTATCTTTATGAGCATTCCTTTAAATTTGTTATCAGACACATTATTTCTCTCCATTTTGATTAGGTTTCTTGCTCTGATTTTGTTCTACTCTTTCACTTGGGGTTATTCCTCTATCTCCTCATTTTGTCTACTGTGTCTGTTTCTATGTGTTAGGAAAGTCCGCTGTGTCTCCCACAATTGAAAGTAGTGGCCTTATGAAGAAGGGGTCCTGAGTGCAATGTCTCCTTTTCACCCAAAAATGGTGCTTCAGGGGTGTTTCTGATGTGTGTTGCTACAGGAGTGCCCTACTATTGTGGTGGAGCTGTGTTTGCCTTTAGTCCAGCTTGCAACAGCTCTCTGTCTGTTGTGGGCAGAGTCTGGTATCTGTGGTGTTAGTGGCCAGTCTGGGGCTGCCTTGGGCTTGAGTTGAGTAAGACCAGGTGTTCGCCAAAAATGAATTATTGGTGGGTGGGGCCTGCAGTCGGACTAGCTGTCTGTCCCCAGCCCAGTGCTAGAGTCAGAGTCAGACTGGTGTGTGGTTATCTTCCCCTCTCCCTGGAGCAGGACTCCCTCTGGAGTGGTGTTGGCCCTTGTCTAGGCTGCTTGCACACTGCCAGGCTTGTGGCATTGCTTTGATGAGATCTTGCCAAGAGCATGTCGGAGGGGTGGGTCCATTTCATTGTAGCCTCTTGTCTACATCTGGCTTCAGGTCACTTTCTGGGTTATTTATGCTGATGTGGGTGTTCTCTTGGTAGCCATGCCACAAGAAGTGAACCCGGGGTCCTCCTATTCCATGTTGTTGCAAATGTTAAGATTTCATTTTTTTTGATTGAGTAATATTGGTTGAGTAATATTCCATTGTATATATATACCACATCTTCTTTACCCATTCATCAGTCGATGGACATTAGGGCTCTTTCCACAGTTTGGCTGTTATTGATAATGCTGCCATAAACTTTGGTGTGCATGTACCCCTTTGAATCAGTATTTTTGTATCCTTTGTGTAAATACCTAGTAGTCAATTTCTGGATGTTAATTCTATTTTACTTTTTGAAGCCCTCCATACTGCTTTCCATAGTGGCTGTACTAGCTTGCATTCCCACCAACAGTGTAAGAGCGTTCCCCTTTCTCTGCATCCTCACCAACATTTGTTTTCCGTGTTGTTAATTTTAGTCATTCTGACAGGTGTAAGGTGGTATCTCATTGTGATTTTGATTTGTATTTCTCTGATGATAAGTGGTGTTGAGCATTTTTCTTGTCTGCCCATCTGGGGATGTCTTCTTTGGAAAAATATCTATTCATGTCTTCTGGCCACTTCTTAACTGGATTATTTGTGGGTTTTTTTTTTTTTTTGGGTGTTGAATTTGATAAGTTTATTTATAGGTTTTGGATACTAACTCTTTATCAGATATGTCATTTGCAAATATCTTTTCCCATTCTGTTGGCTGCCTTTTAGTTTTGTTGATTGTTTCCTTCCCTGTGCGGAAGTTTTTATCTTGATGAAGTCCCAATAGTTCATTTTAGCTTTTGATTCCCTTGCCTCTGGTAACATATCAAGTAAGAAGTTACTACAGTCAAGGTCAAAGAGGTTGCTGCCTGTGTTCTCCTCTAGGATTCTGATGGTTTCATGTCTCACATTTAAGTCTTTCATCTATTTTGAATTTATTTTTGTGTATGGTATAAGAACGTGGTCCAGTTTCATTTTTCACGTGTGGCTGCCCAGTTTTCCCAGCACCACTTGTTGAAAAGACAGTCTTTTTTCCATTGGATATTCTTTCCTGCTTTGTTGGAGATTAGTTGACCATAGAGTTGTGGGTCCATTTCTGGGTTTTCTACTCTGTTCCATTGATCTGTGTTTTTGTGCCAGTACCATACTGCCTTGATGACTACAGCTTTTTGTTGTTGTTTTTAAAGAATTTATTTATTTACTTGAGAGAGAGCGCGTGAGAGAGAGAGAGCAGGAGGGGTGAGGGGAGGGGACGCAGAAGCAGACTTCTGGCTGAGTGGGAGCCCAACACAGGGCTTGATCCCAGGATCCCAGGGTCATGACCTGAGCTGAAGGCAGATGCTTAACTGACTGAGCCCCCAGGTGCTCCAGTGACTACAACTTTGTAGTAGAGCTTGAAGTCTGGGATCATGAAGCCTCCCGCTTTGCTTTTCTTTTTCAGGATTGGTTTAGCTGTTTCAGGGTCTTTTGTGGCTCCACAGAAATTTTAGGACTGTTTGTTCCAGCTCTGTGAAAAATGCTGGTGGTATTTTGATAGGGATTACATTAAATGTGCAATTGCTTTGGGCAGTATAGACACATTAACCATGTTTGTTCCTTGTTTCCATGAACATGGAATTTTCCCCCATTTCTCTGTATTCTCTTCAGTTTCTTTCATAAGGGTTCTATAGTTTTCAGAGTATAGATTTTTTTCCTCTTTGGTTAGGTTTATTCCTTGGTATCTTATTGTTTTTGGTGCAATTGTAAATGGGAGCAATTCCTTGATTTCTTTTTCTGATGCTTTATTATTGGTGTATAGAAAAGCAACAGATTTCTGTATGTTGATTTTTTTTTAAAGATTTTATTTATTTATTTGACAGAGAGAGATCACAAGTAGACGGAGAGGCAGGCAGAGAGAGAGAGAGAGGGAAGCAGGCTCCCCGCTGAGCAGAGAGCCCAATGCGGGCCTCGATCCCAGGACCCTGAGATCATGACCTGAGCCGAAGGCAGCGGCTTAACCCACTGAGCCACCCAGGCGCCCTGTATGTTGATTTTATATCCTGTGATTTTGATGAATTCATATATTAGTTCTAGCAATTTTTTAGTGGAGTGTTCTGGGATTTTTACATAGAGTAACATGTTATCTGCAAATAGTGAAAATTTGACTTCTTCCTTGTCCATTTGGATGCCTTTTATTTCTTTTTTTAGATTTTATTTATGTATTTGACAGAGAGAGAGTGAGAGACCACAAATAGGCAGAGAGGCAGGCAGAGAGAGAGTGGGGGAAGCTGGATCCCCGCCAAGCAGAGTGCCCGATGTGGGGCCTGATCCCAAAACCCCGAGACCACGACCTGAGCCGAAGGCAGAGGCTCAACCCATTGAGCCACCCGGGCACCCCTTTTATTTCTTTTTGTTGTTGATTGCTGAGGCTAAGACTTCCAGTACTGTGTTGAATAGTAATGGTGAGAGAGGACATGTAATCAGAGACTCTGGCGCCACCTGCAATCCCCAAACGCTCGATTTCCTGGGGGTATAGCAGCCTTGTTCCTTCCCTCTGTCACCATCTACCAGTCCGAGTCCGACCCCACAGGACTCCCAGTGGGCCAGAGTTGGACAGAGTCCTGGTGTGAGTCTCCACCCAGAGCAGGGTCACATGAGCAGTTGATGGGACAGGCCCAGAGGTGAGAACCATAAAAGGGGACTGTTCTTCACCCCATGCGCCCCTCTCTTGTGTCTCCTCCTCCCTGCCTCTTCCTCAGGGGTCTGTGGTTCCCCATTGGCCTTTTTGATCCTTCCAGATTAAAGGCGTGGTGCCCCAGTTTTGCCCTCTGCTGTTCCCTGGGGAACACTCTGGGCCAGGGGTCAGGAGAGAGTCATTTCTCTTCTTCCTCCAGGCCTCGGCATCCTCTGAGGGGCTGGACTACATAATCTCTCATGTCATTTCTGCCCCAGCTTTTGGTGGCTCTGTGACATCCAGAGTGATTCGCAGAATGTTTTTGTAGGCAACTGAGGACAGAACTGAGTGTAGGATTTCCAGAGTCTTCTCTATCTTTTCAGCCCTTAATCCTACTTAATCCATGGTTTGCGGCCTCCCCTGGATTTCTGGGCTCTGGTCTCTTCAAGATGCTCAGAGAGTCACCAGGGGCCCCACAACCACTCTCTGCATGATTGTGATGTTTCCCTTGTCCCAGCCCTGGGACCGTTAGTCGCCTCTACTCTGGCCTCAGCCTGTCTAGGTCTGGAAGAGAACAGTCCAGCCTGCAAGTCCCAAGAGCAAATGCTTCGTCATCCTCTGACTTCACCTGCACCATGACCTTAACAGCAACCAGCCTCAACTTCAATGGGCTCTGGAGGGCTCCTCTGGCTGGGCCTCACAAGGTGTCCAAAATAATGGGGGTCCCGAGGCTGGGGGCCAACAGGACTGACTGAGCTCTTTGGTGCCTTTCTGCAAGCCCACGCTAGACCTGAGCCCAGAGACCTGGGAGGTCACAGGGAACGTGGTGTGTGAAGGCTTCCCCTTGGGAGGTGACCATTGGCCTGTGGCAGGTCCAACAGATGGGGCTTCTACTCTCTCCTTTCTGTCATACTCAGGGATGCAGAGCTCTGTGCCTTTCTTTTTGGCAGCGTTTTCGATGGGGAGTGTTAGCCCTGCTCATGGTGCTGACAGACACAAGGTCTGACTGCTATCTTTCCCTGCACCTTGAATTCAGGGTCCATCAAACTCTACGACATCACACCACCCTGCACAGGCCACCCACCTCAGCCCCCACATCTCCTCCCAGCCCTTGGAATCTCTAGAACTTCCCTACGTTCTCCTCAACACTTTATTCTGTTCCCCGAACTTCACCTGGACCCAGGGAATACCCAGTCCCCTCAGGGCCATTCAGCCTTGCCTGCCGCCCCTGTGCGTGGCTCTGACCTCACTCCATCCCAGCCCGGGACGTTCCCCAGTCGCACACACGGGAAGGCAAAGCTGGGTGATCGTCTTCCTTCCCGCAGCGTTACGGGGAAGCAAAGGAGGGGAACCGTGAAGTGAGAACATGCCGCGGACCATTCAGCCCACTTCACGAACCACTGAGATCCAGATGTCAGGGACAAATCCGGCTTGGAGGGGGATTTCAACCCCCCACCCCATTGACCTGTGTGAGGAGGAGTCTAACGGGCCAGGCCAGCAGTAAGGCGGGAGTGGGAGGCCCCATGACGCCGTCTGCTTGAGGACCCCAGCTCCCTGACACGGTCATGCTGCTGAGCCCTTCCCACCTCCCCCGCGGCCAGCACGCATGAGGCCGCACCCGCAACAGGGCCTGGTGACCAGCTTTCTGCGCGGCATTGACATTTCCTTATGATGAAGTAACCCCGCTTATTCATGGCGGGTGCCTGAAGCCACACAGACACGGTGACACCCTCTGTAGTTCCCTCTGTGCCACCTATGGTAAAGCTTGATTTATGAACTAGGCACTAATTTATATGGATTTAGAAACTACTAAGACACTAACAAGAATAATAATGAAAGAGAATGATTATGATAATATCCTGTAATCAGAGTTATGTGGATATGGTGGACAGTGTAACTACAACTAGGGAAGGCCACAGAGAAAGGGGTTCGTAGGTCATTACAAATACGCTCACATCACCTACCCCTTGTGCCCCCGTTACCTTAGATATAAAATAGGGACATTAGCTCTTCTTTCCCCGGTCTTATGAGAGTTAAGTGAGGTGAAGTGTACGCTCTGTAAAACGGAAGGAGGGTAGAGACATTGACAATCATGACTAGTCAGGAATCCATGGTGGTCTGTGGGCCAGGGGTCAGGGAAAGGTCTGTTGGCTTAGAGTGTCTCTTCTGTCTGCAACAAAAATTTTCCCCTTTGTTTATTTTTATTTTTACTTTTTTTTAAAAAAGATTTTATTTATTTATTTGACAGAGACCACAAATAGGCAGAGAGGCAGGCTGAGAATGAGAGGGGAAGCAGGCTCCCTATCGAGCAGAGAGCCCGATGCGGGGCTCGATCCCAGGACCCTGAGATCATGACCTGAGCCGAAGGCAGAGGCTTAACCCACTGAGCCACCCAGGAGCCCCTTATTTTTACTTTTTAAAAAAATATGTTATTTATTCATTTGAGAGAGAGAGACAGAGACAGAGGGAGCAGGAGCAGAGGGAGGGGCAGAGGCAGAAGGAGACGCATGCTCCCTGCTGAGCAGGGAGCCCAACATGAGGCTCGATCCCAGGACCTGGAGATCATGACCTGAGCTGAAGGCAGACATTTAACTAACTAAGTCACCCAGACGCCCCCCAATTTTCCCCTTTAGGCTCACCTCTTTGGGTTCAGCTGCTGCTTCTGGTAGCTTCTCTTCATGTACCAAGACTAGAAGTAACACAGTAGAAATCATAATACCAAGTGAAACACACCCGTGAAACTATAGAGAGTTTTTGGTTTTCCTGGCATTCCTTCTCAGGTAAGCTAAATGGGTAAAATTCACAATCCTCCCTCCTGAGTCAGAAACCCCAGTTCTTCCCCACTGTGGGTTCCTTTCCTGCTCACCTTCCTTACTCTCTTGTGACTATCACGCTCATACAGAACACTCCACTTCTGACGCCTCTAGTCACCACGTGTCGGGGGTTTTACCCCACACCAAGCAATTCTCTGTGACACCAGCCGGGTGTGTTACAACCTAACTCTATTCTGACACGGCCGACTGGGAGACAGCACCAGATCCCACAGGTTAAGGGTTCAGTCCCACCAGACACCCCCCCCCCCTCCGGATGCCAATCACAAGCAGGAGGCCCCTGGGTTACTCACAGCTTCTGTCTGACTTGACCACAAATCGGAGTTTCCCCTGAACTCTTACACCTTTGGATTTGATGAATTTGCTAGAGCAGCTCACAAAACTCAGAGAAACACTTACATTTGCCCTTTCTTAAAGGAAATGATAAAGACACAGACGACTATCCAGACAGAAGAGATGTATAGGGTAAAGTATGTCGGAAGGGGCGTGGAGTTCCCATGCTCTGTCTGGGCACGTCCCTCTCCCAGGACCTCTGACTGTCCACCGACTGGAAGCTCCTGCACCCCAAATTTTTTGGATTCTGCGGAGGCTCGTCAATAGTCTGGATGGATCATTAACTCCATTTCCAGCCCCTGTCTGGAGGATGGGGATGGAGAGGGAAAGTTTCGAGCTTCTAACTGGGGCTTGGTCTTAACTGGTGACCAGCCCCCACCTGGGGGCCCTCCAAGCGCCCACCCAGATACGTCTTATTAGAACAAAATGCACTCCGGTCACCCAGTAAATTACAAGGGTTTCAAGAGCATTGTGTAGGGACTGGGTCAAAGACTAAATATTAGAACAAAAGATGTTCCTAGCGCTCTCATCACCTGGGAAATTATGAGGGTCTTAGGAGCTTGTGCCAAGCCTGGGAGCAGAAACCGATGATATATTTTCTGTCACCTCCCAGCTCCAAGGAACACAGACCTCTGAATCATTCACTGGTGGATGGGGTGGTGCGGCATGGGATGGAGTAAAGACGGGTGGTTCAGTTTTTGGGTGTGTTTTCTTTATTCCGTTTTTTGAAAATTTAATTTAATGGAGTTTTAATTCCAGTATCGTTAACATACAGTGTTATAGTCAGGTGTGCAATATGCTGACTCAGCACTTCCATAGTCACCGGTGCACATCATGCCAAGTGCTCCCCTCAGTCCCGTTCTCCTATCTCCCCCATCTCCCCCGCCTCTGGTGACCATCACTGTGTTCTCTGTAGTTAAGAGTCTGTTTCTTGGTTTGCCTCCCCCTTTTCCCCCCTTGCCCATTTGTTTGGTTTCTTATATTCCACATATGAATGAAATCATATGGTATTTGTCTTTCTCTGACTATTTCATTTGGCATCATACTCTCTAGCTCCGTCCCTGTCATTGCAAATGGCAAGCTTTCATTTTTTGTGCGGCTGAGTAACACTCCTGTGTGTACACACACCACACCTTCTTTATCTGTTCTTCAGTGGATGGGCACTTGGGCTGCTTCCATAATTTTGCTATTGTAAATAATGCTGCTATGAACCTCGGGGTGCATGGATCCCTTTGATTTAGTGTCTTCATGTTCTTTGGGTAAATACCCAATACTGTGATTATGAGATTGTAGGGTAGCTCTATTTTTAACTTTTTGAGGAACCTCCATACTGTTTTCCACAGTGATTGCACCAGTTTGCCTCCCCACCAATAGCACACGAGGGTTCCTTTCTCTCCACGTCCTCGTCCTCGCCAACACTTGTTGCTTCTTGTGTTTTTGGTTTTAGCCATCCTGACAGGTGTGAGGGGAACTCTCATTGTAGTTCTGGTTTGCATTTCCCTGACGCTGAGTGATGCTGAGCCTGTTTTCATGTGTCTGTTGGCCATCTGGAGATCTTCATTAGAGAAATGACTGTTTATTTCTTCTGCCTATTTTTAAATTGGATTATTTGTTTTTTGAGTGTTGAGTTATATAAATTCTTTATATATTTGGATACTAACCCTTTATCAGATATGTCATTTGCAAATATCTTCTCCCACTCCATAGGTTGCCTTTTTATTCTGTGTTTTGATTTAAGTCCCCAAACCGAAGGCCGCCTGTCCTGTCCTTCACGTGCTTTTGCTCAGACTGATAGTAACACCCTATGCCAAAGCCCCTTTGCTTTCAGCTCATCTGCTGAGAATCCAGATGTCAGATGTCAGCTGCTGCCACTGTTCTCCAGCCAATCATTCTTTTTTCTCTCTTCCATCTTGAAACTTTGTATCCAGGGATGGGACTGAGAGGAGGATGCTGTTGCCTGTTGGCTTTCTGTTAAAGCCGGTCACTTCAGTCCAGTGATGTGTTCGTTTTCGTGGTGGTCTGGGCAGAGCAGGTCTCTGACATTATGTCCTGTTCATTGTGGAGCCTTGGACGCCACTGCACCCTTGCAATCAGCCCGAGTGGCGGGGGTGGGGGTGAGGGCTCCCAGGATTCTGGTTCAGGATTCTAGTTCTGTTCTGACCAGAACTTGGGCCATCCACTGCAGACCAGAGATTTGAGCACCTGGTTTAGTGGGCAGTGGGATGCCAAGCTGCGTGATGATTGGCAGGTTCTGGCTCCTGGGTTAGGGTTAGGGTTAGAGTTAGGGTTAGGCTGTGCGGCTCTTGTCTCTGTGGCCTCCCCTCAACCCCTGTGGTAGCCGTTGTCATAAACCCATTAGGTTAATCTACTCCTGTGACTCCTCCGACTCCTCTTCATAATCATCTATGCTCTTCTTAGCCTTTTGAATTCCGTACACTTTTTTAGAATTAGCTTGTCAATTTCTACAAAAGTCCCGACTAGGATTTGGATAGAGATTGTACTGAAACTATGGGTGACTTTTGGAAGAGATGACAGCTTCACAATAGCAGTCTTCTAGTCCATGAACATGGTGTATCTTTTATTGGCTTCCCATCCCATGTAGAGTAAACTCCAAATTTGCAAAGTCTTTCTTGGTCTGGCCTCTGCTTCCCTCACAGAGATACCCTCCACTCCTCCCTCCCTCTCTCTCTGGTCTTCGTTGACATTTTCAGGCAGTCTTCCTTCTGTCTCTTGAACTTATCCTTACCGGGGTGGCTTCCTCCTGAGTGTGCCCTGGTAGCAGCAATTTTCCAAAACAGCAGGACTCCTCCCCCAGCTGGATTCTGTTACTCAGAGGCAAGGTGACATGGTTGATGCCAGGCATGGCGATGATAGTTAACAAACTGTATTGCATACTTGTCATCTGCTCAAACGATGAAGCCTAAATCTTCCTCACAAACGCACATGCAATGTTAATGATGTGAAGTGATGGGTGTGTTAGTTGGCTCAGCTGTGGTGATAATTTCACGATGTACACATGTATCAAACCTTCAAGTTGTACACCTTAAATACATGTCAATGATATTATATTCAATAAAACTTAAAAAAGGGGAAGAGAAACAGGAGCCGTGGAGCCAGACAGTCTAGGTATGAATTGTGCCTCTGCACAATTAGTAGCTCTGTTGCCTGGAGAATGTTCCTTATGTTGTTCACTGGCTCTTTGTCAGCGACCCTTACACAGGCGAGATGACCGGGTGGGTGTGCAGTCTGTGCTCCACACAGAGGAGGTGCTTGTGTAGTTATTCCTATATATTTAGGAATCTCCTCAGTTCCTACAGAAGCAGCCAGGCACTCTCCATATCCCAAAACTCTTCTAATTTTCCACACGGCAAAAAAACCCAAGTTACTCAGAAAATGCAATAATGTCACTCTCTCCCTTTCATCTCAAACATTCCCCTAAGTGTTCTAAAGCATCTATTAACGCCTCTCGAGCACAGAGCATCACTGGTTGTTCCAGATCCCAGTAAGGCCACTGACTATACAACACCAGTGCTCTAACCCCTGAGCTATGGAGCCTTCCCCTAAGGCCACTGACTATAATACCAGTTGGTTCCAACTGTAAAGAGAAAATGGGTCCATAAAATAGAAAGTAGATAAACACTGATGAGAACCGGTAAAAATCCCAAATGGAGCCTCAATATTTAACCATCACAGCCAATTTATTATCTTTGTGTCAAAGTGGCCATATTTCTTTACTTTTTAAAATAATTGTTCAAAATCTACCCCTTCCCTCCAGCCTAATATTTTCTTGAGGTCTTGGGTCTCAGGGCCAATTCTGAGTAAGTTGTTCTCTAACTAGAGAGCGAGTCCTTTGCTCTAGTGGCTTGTGGGTGCTGCAAGGTGTCGCTTTCAGGACTGGTCTTCACAAGTGGACGGAGGTGAAGGCTAGGACTGTGCCTTGGTGGCTGTGGGGATATCTGTTTGGCACTGAGCCTGTGGTTCTTTTCTAAGCACACTGTCTAGGTATCTGCTTCCCCAGACTATAATCTTCTAGAAGATAGGGTGTTGTTCTTCTTTTAAGTTGAGAAATATTTGACAGTTAATAACTGTATATATTTAAGGTGCACAATTTGATGATTTGATATACATAATACATTGTGAAATAATGACCACAATTAAGCTAATTAACATATTAGTCACCTTATATAATTACATTTTGAATGTGGTGGGAACACTTATGATCTACTCCTTTAGCAAATTTCAAGTATACAATAAAGTATTAATTATGGTCACTTGGTTTTACATAACATCTTCAGAATTTATTCATTTTACACAACTGAAACTTTGTATCCCTTGACCAACATTTCTCCATTTCCCCTCCCACCAGCCTGGTAACCAGTTATCTATGATTTCTGTGAGTTCAACTTCTTCAGATTCCCTGTACAGTGAGATCAGGCAGTATCTCTCTTTCTGCGTCTACTTTATTTCACTTTGCACAATGTCCTTCAGGTTCACCCATGCTGAAAATGGCAGGATTTCCTTCTTTTTGGCTAATGACATTCCGTTGTATATACATGCCACATTTTCTTTCTCTATTCATTCTTTAATGGACATTTAGGTTGTTTCCATTACCTTGGCTATTATTAAATAATGTTGAAATGAACATAGGAGTGATTATTTCTTTGAGATCTTGATTTCATTTCTTTTGGGTGTATATCCAGAAGTGGGATTGCGGGATCATCAGGTGGTTCTATTTTTAATTTTCTGAGGAACCTCCATACTATTTTCCATAATGCTTTACCAATTTACATTTCCACCAATGTTGGATTATAAAAAAAACATAAAAATTTTTTTTGCTTTGTTATTGAGTTGTATGACTTCCTTATGTATTTTGGATATCAAATATATGGTTGTAAATATTTTCTCCCATTCTGTTGGTTGCCTTTTCACTCTGTTGATTGTTTCCTTTGCTGTGCAGAGCTTCTAATTTAATGTAATCCCATTTGTCTATTTTTGCTTTTGTTGGCTGTGATTTTGGTCTCCACATCCAAAAAATTATTGCCCAGACCAATGTCAAGAAGCTCTTTCCTATGTTCTTCCCTAGTAATTTTATGGTTTCAGGTCTTATATTCAAGTCTTTACTCCATTTTGAGTTGATTTTTGTGTATGATGTGAGATCAGGGTCCAACTTCGTTCTTCCGCATTCTTCTGCATCCAGTTTTCTCAACACCATTTACTGAGGAGACTACCTTTTCCTCATTTCAGCATTCTTGTCAAAGATCATGACCTACGTGTGGACTTATTTCTGGGTTCTCTAGTTTGTTCTATTGGTCTTCATTTCTGTTTTTATGCCAATACCATACTGTTGTTTACTGTAGTTTTGTAATGAATTGTGAAATCAGCAAGTGTGATACCCTTAACGTTGTTCTTTTTGCCCACAATTGCTTAAGTTATTCTGAGTCTTTTGTGGATCCATATGAATTTTAGGACTGTTTTCTATTTCCATAAGAAATGCCGTTGGGATTTTGATAAGGATTGCATTGAATCTGTAGATAACTCTGGGCAGTATGGACACTTTAACAATATTAATTCTTCCAATCTATGGACATAGGATGTTTTCCTATTTGTCTATGTCTTTTTAAATTATCTTCATCAATATTTTCATGTGAAGTTCTTTCGACATTTTGAGTAAGTTATTTCCTATGCATTTTGTTCTTTTTCTTGTTATTGTGAATGAGATTGCCTTTTTTTTTTTTTAAGATTTTTTTATTTATTTGCCAGAGAGAGAGTGCACACAAGCAGGCAGAGAGGCAGGCAGAGGCAGCTAGAGAAGCAGCCTCCCTGCTGAGCAAGTAGCCGGATGCGGGACTTGATCCCAGGACTCTGGGATCATCACCTGAGCCGAAGGCAGCGGCTTAACCAACTGAGCCACCCAGGCATCCCAATGAGATTGCTTTTTAAAAATATTTCATTTTTGGATAGTTTGTTGTTTGTGTAAAATACATTGATTTTGTATGTTTACTTTGGATCCCACAACCTTATTGAATTTATTATTTATAACAGGTTTATTATTATTTAGTTTTTAAGAGTTTTCTATGTATGATCATGTCATCTGCAAATAGAGATAATTTTATTTCTTCTTCTATATGGATGCCTTTATTTCTTTTTCTTGTCTAATTTCTGTAGCAGGACTTTCAGTATCATGTTAAAAGAAGTGGCAAGAGTAGACATCTTTGTCTCGTGCTAGATCCTGGGAGGAAACGTTTAGTTTGTTTCCACATTGATATGAAGTTACCTGTAAGTTTTTCATATGTGGTGTTAAGGTCCTTCTGCACCTATTTTGTTGAGTTTTAATGTGAAAGGATGTTAAACTTTGTCAACTGCCTTTTCTGCATCTACTCAGATAATTATGTATTTTTTTTCATTATGTTGACGTGCTATAACTTCACTTTACATATGCTGAATGCTGAACTACCCTTGAATTGCTGGGGTAAACTGCACTTAGTCATGGAGCATGAACCTTTTAATGTGCTGCTGAGCTCACTTTGCTAGGATTTTGTTAAGCATTTTTGCATGTATGCTCATCAAGGATGTTGGCCTGTAGTTCTTTCTTTGTAGTGTCTTTTTTTTTTTAAAGATTTTATTTATTTATTTGACAGAGAGAGATCACAAGTAGACGGAGAGGCAGGCAGAGAGAGAGAGAGAGAGGGAAGCAGGCTTCTTGCTGAGCAGAGAGCCCGATGCAGGACTCGATCCCAGGACCCTGAGATCATGACCTGAGCCGAAGGCAGTGGCTTAACCCACTGAGCCACCCAGGCGCCCCCCCCCTTTTTTTAAGATTTTATCTACTTATTTGAGAAACAGAGAGACAGAGTGAGAGAGAGCATGAGAGGGGAGGTCGGAGGGAGAAGCAGACTCCCCATGGAGCAGGGAGCCCATTGCGGGACTTGATCTGACACCAGGATCATGACCTGAGCTGAAGGCAGTAGCTTAACCAACTGAGCCACCCACCTGCCCTCTTTGTAGTGTCTGTGCCTAGTTTTGGTATCTGGTGATGTTGGTCTCATTAAATGAGTTTAGAAGTGTTCCTTCTATTTTTTTGGAAGAGTTTAAGAAGCATTGGCATTAATTCTTCTTTGAATGCTTGGTAGCACTCACCCATGAAGCCATAGGTCCTGGTTTTTCCTCTTTTGCTTTCTAGACAAAACAGGGAGCTCATCACTAGACTTACAAGAAATGCTTTAAGATAGTTCTTAAAATTGAAATGAAAATGCACTAAACAGCAATGTGCAAGCACAGGAAAGCATGTCTCACAGGTAAAGGTAAATATATGGACATATACAGCTTAATGTATATGTAAAGGCACATATTGACTTTTATATTAGGGTGGGGAAATTTGTTGGGGTATCCCTGTTCTTTCCCCCCGCAGAAGGAAGTCATGGCTAAGAGGGTCTCTCATGGGTGTGCATATGGCAGTAGTAGACAGCAGGGGCACCTGTGGGGGGGCAGCTATGGAGCTGGGCATTCAGGGGCTTGCATTTGGGAGGTGGATGGCAGCTCTGTTCCGGGGTTGGGGTTCAGGGCACACCAGGGGCAGCTCTGGCTGGGGAAGGGGATGTAAGTCCATTTCTATCCCCCTTCTCTCCAGCACCTAACACACGTGGCAAAATTCTTAAGAAATATCAATATTAAGGAAGAGTTGGTTGAAATGTATAAATTTAAACTAATTTAAATGTCTACGGATAATAGATTAATCAAACATATTTTGATACATGCAAACAAGTAATCACTAGGCATTCCTTAGAAATCAGGCCAAGCTTGATTAGGTGGGTGGGAAGATGCTCACAGTCTAGCATTAGGTGAAAAGGGTGGTTATAGCAGAGTTGAGGAAGGAGGTCATCACTGTGCATTGGGGTGGTGTAGGGTCTCTTTTGTCCTGGTTGAGGAAACGTCAGGGTGAAGTGAGGAGCAGTATGACCTCCTCCCCCCAAACAACCTATGGGTTAGAAGTGGAGTTCCTTCTGAGTGACAGCCAGATCACTACCCCGTGATGGTCCGAGGAGGTCTTGATATGCCGAATCTGTTACTTAGGTGGTTTCAAGGTTTTTGTTTTTATTTTTGTTTCTTGGCTACAGAAAATGCAGTGGTGAACATTTTACTACGTATTTTTTTTTTTTTTAAAGATTTCATTAATTTATTTGAGAGAGCGAGAGCAAGATGAGAGGGGAGAAGGTCAGAGGGAGAAGCAAACTCCCGCAGAGCTGGGAGCCCGATGCGGGACTGGATTGCGGGACTCCAGGAACACGCCTGGAGCCGAAGGCGGTGGTGCAACCAGCTGAGCCCCCCAGGCGCCCCGTATTGCTTTTTAATGCCTGTTTAATTGCTTTCTTGGGATAAATTCCCAGGACAGTTACGGCCAAATTAAAGGTGTTCGATGAAAATATCTGCGACTGGGGCGCCTGGGTGGCGAAGCCTCTGCCTTCGGCTCAGGTGACGATGCCGGGGTCCTGGGATCGAGCCCCGCATCGGGCTCCCCGCTCAGCCGAGAGCCTGGTCTCCCTCTCTCTGCCGCCTGCTTGTCCTCTCTGTCCCTCCGCCCAGTAAATAGGTAGAATCTGTGACTGCAGGTTGGCCCTGCCCAGTTGTTTCACGTTTTGGAAACGAGGCTCCACTCTGGGAGCGGAAACGCGCGCTGCCGGCGCAGTCGCGGCGTCGGGCGGAGGAGGGCGCCCCCTGCGGGCTGGAGAGGACCAAGCCTCTCCCGCCGACCTCCTTCCCTCAGGCCGCCCGCGCGCCGTCCCCTGTCCTCTGGCGCCCCCTTCCGGGAGACGCCTGGGCGGCGGCGCCCGGAGCAGGGCGCGCAACGGAAGGGTCACTTCCGCCCCGCGGGCGGCGGTTTTCCCGCCGCGAAGCCGGTCCCGCCCCTTCTCCCCCACCTCCCGCCGCCGCAGCGGCCGCGGAACACCCTCTCCGAGCTTCCTGCTGTGCAGGGGTGACGTGCGGCCCGGGGGGCACACAGGTCTGCGGCCTCCGCCGCGCCTCCCCCTGCCGGGAGCCCTTCCGTCGAGTCCGGCTCAGACGCGTCTCCCGAGGAGATCTTCGTCGGCTCCTCTCCGGGCTGGAGCGGTTCCTTCCCGGGCGCCCCGGTCCCGCCTCCGGGCTGGTGGCGCTCGCGAGGCATCGTGCCGTGGGCGACGCCGTCCGCTCCGCGGACCCTCAGCCCGCGAGCTGGCCCCACGCCGTCCCCCCGGCCCCGGACGAGGCCCCCGCGCAGTGCGGGGCTCCGGAAGTGGCTGCGGGACGGACGACCGCGCGTGGGGACCGGAGGCCGGCCGCGGCCGCTGAGGGAAGGCGCGGGAGGACGGGCTGCGTGTGTCCGGCCCCGCCCACGCCCCGGAGCCCGGGGGACCCTCTCGGAGGCGGACGTGGCCAGCGAGGCGCCCCGCGGTTCGGAGACGCCTCAGGTCAGGCTCGGAGGGAAGGCGGGTCCCTGGAGCTGGTCGAGTTAGTCGCAGGAAGCCAGTGTCTTGTGACGTCATCTCAGGAATGCGGTCAGGGCTCGGGGAGCTGCTGGAGAACCGGAAGGGTCAGGACGCGGACGGCCTGGATGGGCAGGAGGTAGCACCTGCTGGCTGGGCCCCCGCTTGCCGCAGCGGCTCCTGCTGAGCACCGCGGCATCGCTAGGACGGATCACAGGCCGGCACCGGATTCGGAGCAGCCCTGTCCCCTCAGCCCAGGTCAGCACTTCTGAGAGCGGTGGAGGTGGGGGGCCGGTCCCAGGAAGCAGGGATGGGCGGCTGGCCTGTTTTGGGAACGCGTTCCCAGCATGGGTGTCCCAAGAGGGTAATTGTGGTCCTCTAGCGGGTTTGAATCTGGCTCCGGATGGGTCACACCTCCTGAGGTCACCACGGGGGACTCCATTTGTGTCTCGCACCACGGAGTCCGCATTCTTCTCCTTCTTCATTTCTGGTGACTGTTACGTTGAGAGTAGGGTCTAGGGGCCGAGAGCACAGCCCGCGGTCTCCCGGGAGGGACAGGGCCCGGTCCGTGCTTGCAGGGTTTGCAGGGGGGCAGAGGGAGTGCAGGGAGGGCACCTGGGACCCGGTGCGGGAAGGCGGGCAGAGCGAGAGGAAGCACCCACCTTCCCTGGGCTGGCCTGGCCAAGGTGCTGCTCTCCCCTCAGCTCCACCACTGTCCCCAGCGCTCCAGGGACACATCTCATCTCCAGAGCCACTTCCTGTCCCCGCCAGGGCCCAGCCGCCGTGATGCACACGCCCATGGAGGAATCCCTCTTCCAGATCATCGCCTGCTACCATCAGTACGCCGCCCGGGAGGGGGATGTGGAGACCCTGTCCTTGGAGGAGCTGAAGGCTCTGCTTATGGACAATGTACCCCACTTCATGGAGAGCCTGGTGGGTGGGGTCTGGGGTCAGGTGGGCATGAAGTGTAGGGTGGGTGGTGGGGTGGAAGCCAGTGGTGAGGGTAGAGGTATGGGGAGCCATCTCCCAGGAGAATTCCTCCTTAGGTGAGGAGAGGTGAGGGAGTTGGGAGGGCAGGGTCCCTGGCAGAGGGAGGGTGGATGTGGCCCAGCTTTATTTCTCCTCCTCCCTCTCCTGAAACTCCCTGCCGGCCCCACAGCAGCCCAGACGCGGTCGGTCCGTGAGACTTAGTCCCGACTCCAACCTGCTTATCCCTCTGCTCATCCAGTTTCCTGAGAGAACAGGTCTGCAGTCTCCCGTCTGGCCTCAGCCCCATTCAGTCAGCGATCCTGCCCCAAACCTGCCCTTTTAGCCCCAGGCCCCCTCTCCTGGGACTAGTACAGACCTCCCCGTCACCGTGCCTGGGTGAGGACAGTTTGGGCAGAAGCCAGGTAGGGGAGGAGACGTAGTGTTTCCTTCTAGCTGCTGTCCGAAGGGCCAGCAGAGGCTCTTGGATCAGCGCGGGAACTCGGAAACCTTGTCAGGCCTGCGCGTCTTCTCCCCGAGCAGGTCCTGTATTATCAGGCGCCTTGGGGGCTGCAAGGCTGGCAGGAATGTCCGGGTAGCTGCCCTCTGCCCTCGGCGTCGTGCCTCAGAGGTCTCTGGACCGTCATCTCCAGAGGACTTCAGGTCCGGGCCCTGACTGGAGGCCACCACCTTCCAGAAGGAGCACTGCCTCCTTGGCATGTTCTCTTACCTACCTCTGGGAAACATCAGAGGAGGGTCTTGCCCTGGTTTATTGGAGTGTTGTTGTGAGGGTCACAAAGGGGACTAGGGTAACTTTCTTTCCAGGGCCAACTACCTATACTGTGGGGCTGGGGAAGGACGGCCAGACCCTCTCACCTGGGGCTCACAGCCCCGCCCAGGGAACAGGGCCTTCAGGGACAGACAGAAGCACAGGGCACGGGGCAGACAGACAGCAGCCTGGGCCTGAGGTGGTGGGGGCGCTGAGCTGAGGGGAGCCAGGGAGAGCCCAGCCATGCAGGAAGCTCCCGGGGCTCAGTTCAACCAGTTTAGCAGAGGAGATAAGATTAGGTGAGTTAGATGGTGGTGGGCGGTGGGGGGAATAGACGTGCAAACCTGCCCATGGGGTAGGGCCACACTCCAGACCCCCCCCAGCAACAACTCCCTTCCCCAGAGGCTTCCAGAGGACTCCACTCTGGGTCCCCACACCCACCGGCCAAATCCTGCCGGAACCAGCTCTGAGGCCCTGCCTGGGGCTCCTTCTCCTCCCTGGGCTGCCTGCTGAACCCCGCCTTCCTTCCAGCTGTCCCTTCCATCTCAAGTGCTTTTGCTCCTCCCCTCTAGCATTCCCGACCCACAGCCCTCCAGCCCGCCCGCTCTGGGACGTGCTGGCCAGCCCCAGGACCCAGGACTTCGTCTTTCCCTCATGCAGCACTTTCCACAGGCAACACAGGCTCGGTGTCATTAACAATTCCTGGGCAGATGCCACAGCATGCAGACATCTGATTCCTCTCCTTGGTTTCCCTGCAATAGTCCTGGAGATGCAGACATGAGGGGCAGGTGGGCCGTGCCCTGGGGAGCTCCCTGCGTGCAGGAAGGGGCACTGCCTTCCATCCTGAAGCCCCTGGGCCAGGCTATCGCTGCTGGGTAGCTCCCAGGGGAGCTGGGAAGACAGGCTTAAGCAGCCACCACTGGTGGTTGGGGGCGTCAGGAGGCCCGAGGCCACTCAGCACAGCACAGCAATGGCCGAGCAGCGGGCCAGTGGTGGCCAGGCCCCACAGTCCGCCCACACAGCCCTGTGTGGAGCCTGCAGAGGCCCCTATCCCCTCTCCTCCTCGGAGTGTGATGCTGCCCCACGTGCTGTCCTGGCCTCCACCTGACGGGGGTGGGGTGGGGTGGGGGGCGGCTGGGCCCTGCAGGATGGTGGAGGCACGGCCAATGGCTGTGGAGCGGGTGGGGGGGAGTGCCAGGCAGGCATTGACCTCCGTGCCCCTCCCCAGGGCCGGAAGGAGCCCTACTACCTCTCGGAGTTGTTCCGGGCTGCAGACAAGAACAAGGACAAGCAGATCTGCTTCGACGAGTTCCTGTTTGTCCTGGGCCGGCTGCTGACGGACTACCACCTGCTGTACCACCGGCGGCTGTGCACCTGCTACTGCGCCCAGCACAGCCTGCACTAGATAGAGAGGCGCCAGCTCAGCCTGCACTAGATAGACACCAGCTCAGCCTGCACTAGATAGACGCCAGCTCAGCCTGCACTAGATAGAGAGACGCCAGCACAGCCTGCACTAGATAGGCGCCAGCACAGCCTGCACTAGATAGACGCCAGCTCAGCCTGCACTAGATAGAGAGGCGCCAGCACAGCCTGCACTAGATAGACGCCAGCTCAGCCTGCACTAGATAGAGAGGCGCCAGCACAGCCTGCAATGGATAGAGAGGCGCCAGCTCAGCCTGCACTAGATAGACGCCAGCTCAGCCTGCACTAGATAGACGCCAGCTCAGCCTGCACTAGATAGAGAGACGCCAGCACAGCCTGCACTAGATAGAGAGACGCCAGCTCAGCCTGCACTAGATAGACGCCAGCTCAGCCTGCACTAGATAGAGAGGCGCCAGCTCAGCCTGCACTAGATAGAGACGCACCCGTCTGCCTAGCCCGCACTGATAGAGATGTGCCCGCCCGCCCAGCCCGCCGGTGCTGCCCAGGAGTTGGAGCCGGAGCCACTGCAGAGCTCTGCCCCGCTTGAGGGCGTGTGCCTGAACGGGCACGCCCCTGTGCACACGTGTGTGCAATGTGCAGCTGTGAGGGAAGAGAATAAAGCCGTCCCACAAACATGCTGGGAATTCCTTGGTCATAGTTCTGGGTATCTGCTGTGGGTCCAGAGAGGAGGTTGGCTGCTCCCTTGGGGGTCATCGCCTCCAGCCCCTGTCTGAGGGGGGGAGACAGCCCCCAGCCTCCAGAGCTCCAGTCTGAGTGGGGGGGACTGTTCTCTTGGGGAACCGGCTCTCTGACAGGCCTCACTGGTACTGTTCTGACCTCTCATACACAATGGGACAGGAGCCTGGAGGGCAAAGGCACACTGTACAAGGCTCTCTGGGAGGGTCTCCTTGCTCTGGAGGAGTCCCAAGGAATCAGGGTAGGATGGGTGCAGAGGAGGAGTGGCGTGGGCCTGCGAAGGTGCCAGGCAGGACCGGAGGATGATGTGGGTAATTGGCATGGGATGGGTGGCATTGGAGATGCTCTGAGAGCAAAATTGTGAGGTGGGTTTCGAACGTGCTGAGTCAGAGACAGGGACTAGGGCAAAGGGCAACAGGTCAGCCTGTATTGTGAAGAGACATGAGTGGAACCTAGGCTACTGTCAATCAGGGAAGTCTTCCTGGAGGAGAGAAGGGTTGGGTCTGGGTTTTACTAATAAAGGCTGATGTGGGCATTATTCCACTTGGGGCTATTGTGACTCACCATCCAAGTTCTCCTATGGTCTCTGACCCCTCCCAACAACGACCTGCCCCTGCCCATCTTTCTGTTTATTTTTCTCTCTCTCCCTGGGCATCCAGGGATCTGATGCAAAATCTCTCTGGGTCAGTCTGCTCTGCCTTTAGGCCCTGGGCAGGTTTCTTCTCAGAAGGTGGTCTGGGAATCCCTGTGCTCAGAGTACTGTGACAGCAATGAGGAGTTTTCCAAGAATGATGGGCAGTCACCATTGCCCCTGTGCCAGATACGGGGGGCGGGTGTCATTTACAGGACATGGTTGGGTTCCCTCCCGGAGCTGGGTCTGTGTGCCACAGCAGGGCAGTGCTCTGTGGGCTGAACCGGGGCCTTTGTTTCTGGCCAGTCAAGCTCTGAAGCACCGTGTTGCCTCACGGCTCCTGGGCCGGGCCTGCCACTGATATCCTTTGCACACTTGCTGTCTGCCAGTGCCAACGCTCAGGACTCGGCTGGGCCCCAGCTGTCCCCCTCCCGACCTTCCTGCACGCTCCCTGGGGTCTGCACTGCCCCTCAGAGGTGCGTGTCCTGCTGTACCTGGGGGTTGGGCCCTGTGCTGCCTCCCATGGGCTTCTGAGTCACGACCAGAGGCGCAGATGGCTGGGTGAGCCAGGCTGCCCCCTTGCCCCAGGCCCAGGGGAAGAGCCTTCTGGCCTGTTTCACCCGACTGCTGGGTTCCACAGACCTCTGCTTGCAAAGGGGCGGCTCAGCCTAGATCTCCTGCCCTTTCCCGGGGTGGGGGCAGGGGTTTCTACACCGGCTCTAACCCCGTGTCCTCATTTCCTCAGCCTTGGGCACAGGGTTGGTTGGGCTATTGGGACACATACCCAGGACTGAACTCTTTCCTGTAGGTAGGAACAGGTTCCGTTCCCCCCGGGTTGCCCCATGTCCGTCGGTCTGATTACAGGCTCTGCCTTTTCCCCTGAAGCACTTACCCAATTCTTGATGCCGTCTTCTGCAAGGTCACTCAGCTGGCCCCCTGCTCTACCCGGTGGTCCAGGGGGAACATCTCCGGGGCAACTTTCAGGGTCTTGCTGGTCAGCAAGTTCTACTGATAAGCACATGATGCTGGGAGGAGGTCATGGCTTCTGTCTGCCTTGGGTCTCCGCCACTGGACCTGGGGTCTTGTGTTCTTAATTTCTGGATAAAGAAAACTGTCTCCACTGGGACTGTTCTCAGGGGACTAACTTCTAGGGAGATATCTCTTTCTCTCTTTATAAAAAAGATTTGTCAGAGAGAGGGAGAGAGAGCACAAGCAGGGGGAGCAGCAGAGGGAGAGGGAGAAGCAGGCTCCCCGCTGAGCAGGGGGCCCGTTGTGGGGCGCGATCTCAAGATCCTGGGATCATGACCTGAGCTGAAAGCAGATGCTTCACTGACTGAATGAACCACGTGTCCCAAGGGAGGCATCTCTTGAAGGGTCAGGGGTCTAGGATGACCATCTACATCAACCTCATCCTCACCCCCACAAGACAGGTCAGCATGAGCCCCAACCCAGGCTCATGAACTAATCCTAAGGAGAGCCTCAGAAAAGCCACTTTGTTGTGTCTCTCTGTGGGCCTCAGTTCCTCGTCTGTAAAATGGGGATTATGATAGTACCTACCTCATAGTTTACAGAGCGTATTAAATGGGCTGACGTAGAAACAGCGCTTACAGCAGTTCCTAGCACATGGTGGAAGCCCGACCAGTGTTATTTTGCTATTACTTGTTCTTATTATTGATTGTTGCTGCTGTTACTGTGTTTGCCAGGCACTGTGCTGGGTCCTGGGGAGACAGAGACGGGAGGTCTGGTCTGGGTCCTTGAGGGCTCACAGTCCGGCTGGACAGTTGCCAGAGGACATGCCCACCTAGCGCTCACCTCACTGGCACTGCACTGCCCCCAAGTACTTCACACATTTTTTGGGGACACTTTTTATCCAAGTATAATACATAATAAGAAAATTTCACAAATCATTTTTTTTAAGATTTTATTTCTTTATTTGACAGACAAGAGATTACAAGTAGGCAGAGAGGCAGGCTTTGTGGGGTGGGGGGGGGAGCAGACTCCCTGCTGAGCAGAGAGCCTGATGTGGGGCTGGATCCCAGGACCCCGGGATCATGACCTGAGCTGAAGGCAGAGGCTTTAACCCACTGAGCCACCCAGGCACTCCATCATCAATATTTTTCATCTATTGTTAATCCTTACAATAACATATAAGGAGATTCCATTTATTTTTCAGGAGGAAGCATTTAAAAAATTAAAAAAAAATTTTTAAAGTATTATTTGTTTTTTTTTGTCAGAGAGAGAGGGAGAGAGAGAGAATGTGTACAAGCAGGCAGAGTGGCAGGCAGAGGCAGAGAGAGAAGCAGGCTCCCCACTGAGCAAGGAGCCTGATGCGGGACTCCATCCCAGGACCCTAGGATCATGACCTGAGCCGAAGGCAGCAGCTTAACCCACTGAGCCACTCGGGCTTCCCAAAAAGTTTTAAATGTTTAATTGTGGCAAAATATGTATAATATAAGATTTACCACCTAAGTGTTCAGTTGTGTTAAGTACGTTCATGTTGTTGTGCAACCAATCTCCAGAGTGCTTTCATCTTGCAACTGAAACCCTAGAGGCACTAAGTCTCCATTATCCCTCCTTCAGGCCCTAACACCCACCATTCTACTCTCTGTCTCTACGAATTTGCTACCCTAGGGATGTCATGTAAGTGGCATTAAAGCATACTTGTCTTTTTGTGACGGGTCTATTTCATGTAGCGTGATGGCCTCAAGGTTCATCCGTGTTGTAGCAAGTGCCCGAGCTTCCTTCCTCTTTGAGGTCGATAATATTCCATTATGTGAATATGCCACATTTCGTTTATTCCTTCATCCTTGGATGGACACTTGGTTGGTTTCTCCATTTCAGCTTCTGTGAATAATGCTGCTGTGAACACGGATGTATGAATATCTCTTTGAGGCCCTGCTGTCAATTATTGTGGATGTAGACCCAGAAGGGGAATGACTGGGTCATATAGTAATTCTGTTTCTAACTTTTTGAGGAGCCGCCACACTGTTTTCCACAGCAGTGGCACCATTTTACATTCCCACCAACAGTGTACAAGGGCCCCAATTTCTGCAACCCCCCAGCATTTGTCATTCTGTTTTTGTCGATAACAGGCAATCACATGAGTCTGAGGTGATATCTCATTGTGGTTTTGATTTGATTTCGTTAATGATTAGAGATGTGGAGCATCTTTTCATGTACTTATTTGCAGGTCCTCTTTGGAGAAATGTCTATTCAAGTCCTTTGCCCATTTTTCAATTGGGGTAATTTTGTGGTTGAGTCGTAGGTGTTCTTTATATGTTCTGGATACTAACCCATTATCAGATGTATGATTTACAAATATCTTCTCCCATTCTGTAGGTTGCAGGTAGACTCTATTTTTAATCTCTTTGTAATGATTGTGGTAACTAAGGCACAGAGAGGGTGATTGGCCCAAAGTCACACAGCTATAAAGTTAATGATACAATGAAGCCTGAAGGGCTGTGGAAACATGGAGAGGGAAGCTAGTCCCATCTACTTCCTCCAGGAGGCGATGATGGCCTACGTCCTGGAGAGGCACAGGTTAATTATCTGCTGAATGCAGGAAGGGAGAGAGGAGAGCTTTCTCGGCAGAGTCATGTTCTTGTTGGGTCATGTTCTGGCTCATGATGCTTGGTGCCCTGACACATGTGCACTGGGAAGCTCTGGGTGAACTGCTTCACCTTCCTGGGCGTCAGCCTCCCTGGCTGCAGACTGGGTGGGTTCTGTGCACTGCCTTCCTCTTAGGCACGTTCTGAGGCTCTCTGTGTTTTGTAACGAAGAGAGATGCACCACAGACTTGAGCACTGGAAGCCAGTCAATCAGAGTGGCATCTTGTTGGGGGACTTGTTCCTCCTGAAATCCTGGGGGAATTGGCCACCTCCTCTTCTTCCCTTGGGCACAGAGTACTTTTGACTTCTCCAAAGAACCCCCTTCCCCCAGCTGATCCCCACAGACTTGGGTTCCTCTTCAGCCCAGGCTTCTGGGGTCAGAGGCACACAATCACCCCAGGGAGGGCTCAAGGGTCCCTGCCATGTTTATGCAGCAACTCAGTGCCTCCTGCATGCACAGGGACCCCAACCCAGCCTCCGTGTCCCGGGGTACCATACACCCCCAGCTTCCAGAGCAAGAGAGCTGGGAAGGGGTGTGGGCGGCAGGAGAGCCTGATAGATCAGCACACATCCCATGGAGTCCAACCACACAAACAAAAGCAATTGTAGAAACAGGCCAGCTTTCTCTACCAAAATCCAGCAGCTAGTACAAGTCTTCTTAACCTTTTAGGGGTCTTTGCACCCTTCCAGGAATCTGACGAAAGCTGTGCAGAAAAGTGCTTATTTACACAAATGCTCAAAATGATGCTTTCTGCTCCCGCTCCATTTCAGATATGACAGACAGCCATACATGGGGTCAGTAGCAGCAACAGTAAGGAGGGCTCAAGAGTGGGCATCCTGGCTGGCCAAGCCAGATGATGCCAATGGCTCTCCAAAGCAGTCTTCCCTGTGGCCTCTTCCTGGTTTCTCCTGCTGGGCACTACTGCCTGGCAGATGCCTTCCTCTTTCCGCTTTTCCTGCTCCCCCACGTTCCATCAGAAATTTTCGCTCTGTGCAGTGATTTCCCCATTCACCTGGTTGGGAAACCAGAGGCTGTGGCAACTTGGGAAGGGAGGGGCTCTCTCAGCATGGCCCAGAGTCCTGGCAGCGGGCCAAAGCCCGGCCTGCTATAAAAGGGAGCGGACACTGAGCCCTGCACATCTTCTGCCAACTCAGTTTTGGGGAGACCTGGTAAGTAAGACTGCTTCATCTGCCCCATGCTTTGGGGCTGGGCCCCCACGGGGAGGGCCAGACGTGGAGCAGAGAATGGGAGAGAAAGCTCAGGGAGGTCTGGAGCAAGACCCAGAGCTCCTGGAGGATGTCAGTGAGACAGGGATAAAAGAGCCAGGTCCTCTGGCACTGTTGGTTGGTTGAGGACGCAGGGAGAGAAGGCAGGCACCGTGTGTGTGTGTGTGTGTGTGTGTGTGTGTGTGTGTGTGTACCCTCCCCCTCCCATACCCCTTCCCATCACAGCCACAGCCACCCACTGGGTTTAGTTATTTGAATGGTGCAGGCCAGGACAAGGCCCTTACTTGGGGTACTGAGTTTCGCTTCAGTCTTCACTCTGCTGGGGGCAGAGGCACTGTCCCCATCTTGGGATTCCCAATGTGCTCCCTGTTCCAGGTGGGGCAGACTCTTAGGCACCATGCTGACAGAACTGGAGAGTGCCATGAACTGCCTCATTGACGTTTACCACAAGTACTCCCTGGAGAAGGGGAACTACCATGCCCTCTACAGGGATGACTTGAAGAAATTGTTAGAGACAGAATGCCCTCGGTACCTGAAGGTGAGGAGGGGCTAGGTGGGGGCAGGGTTCTCTGGCTGACAAGTCCCAGGCCCCTGGTCCCCAGGGCCACCCTGTGTAGACAGCCCCGCCTAGGCTCTTCGGAGGTCTTCACACTCCGCTACTTTCTCCTTCATCTTGACAGAAAAAGGATGCGGATACCTGGTTCAAAGAGTTGGATATCAATAGTGATGGCGCAATTAACTTCGAGGAGTTCCTCATACTCGTGATAAAGGTGGGCGTGGCCAGCCACGAAGACATTCACCGGGAGTAGCAGAGCCCTGGGCCCTGGGGCTGTCCCTGCCAAATAATAAAGTCGTTGTTGATACCTCAGGCCTTGTTTGCTGTCTTGCCTTTATCTTGCCAATGTTGTTTCCAGGGGGTGGAGGGAGGAAAGCTCTGAGAAAGGAAAACCTCCATTGTCCTTGCTCCAACTGGCAAACTTGTCTGGTTTCCTCCCCACCTTCTCCTCAAACTAGTCCCTTCTCTTCCAGTCCCATCACATGGAGGCTCGGTTCTAGGACTTAAGAGTTTGAAAACACCCAGGACACTGTAGTCGATGATTTTCCTGCTTGTTCCCAAATGAGAGATATGGGAACAGAGTGGTGTAGGGAAAACTCACATTGCTTTCTTCCTTTTTTTTTAAAAGATTTTTTTTTTTTAAATTTTAGAGAGAGAGAGAGAGAAAGCACAGAGTGGGATGGGCAGAGGGACAGGAGGAGAGTCTTAAGCACATTCCAGGTGCCGAGTGTGGAGCCCTACGTGGGGCTTGACGTCATGATTTGGAGATCATGACCTGAGCCAAAACCAAGAGTCAGATGCTTGACGGACTGAGTCACTTAGGTACCCCTCACACTGGGCACTAAAGTTTAGTTTAGAGCAAAATGTCTTATATGTGACTCTCGGGAAGTTAGGGAGATAACTAAGTAGATGTGCAAGTGTGAAGGAGAGAGATGGATTCTGTGTGTGGTGAGGCCATAGGTGGGTGTCCAGAGTCCAGCATTAAGTAATCCTAACAGCCCCCCAGGTCCCACACTTGTAATTTCTCCTGAGATTTTGGAAGCTTTCCGTCTCATTCTGGATTCAACCACCCAATGTGATGAAATAAGAAAGGCATAGGCAAATGGTCACTCAAGTCACAGAAGAGAGCACTGAAATGCTACCCTGGGTGGTGAATCCTCTGCTTATCCATGATCACCCCCTGATCTTCACTCTGGTAGAGTGGGAAGGCCAGCGATGAAAGGAGCACCTCTCACCAGTATCCACCCCCAAGCTGAGTTTCCAGGCTACTATGCCTTGGGAAATTTTCTGTTATGCCCACTTAGGTGATGGGGTAGAGGTGCTAGTGATGGAGATGGGGCTCGGGAGCTGTCACCAGAATCTGTAAACCAGAGTTCTTAACTTGGTCTATTGTGCATCTCTGAAACGGAGCTGGAGCTGAAAGCGGGTCCCTGTGCATGCGGGAGGCACTGAATTGTTGCATAAACATGGCAGGGACGCTTGAGCCCTCCCTGGGGTGATTGTGTGCCTCTGACCCCAGAAGCCTGAGATCAGCTATGGGGAAGGGGTTCTTTGGAGAAGTCAGAAGTACTCTGTGCCCAAGGGGAGAAGAGGAGGTGGCCAATTCCCCCAAGATTTCAGGGGGAACAAGTACCCCCTCCCCCAACAAGATGCCACTCAGATTGACTGGCTTCCAGTGGTCAAGATTACTCACTGTAGATCATTGGGCTTTTTGTTTGTAGTAGACTTTAATCACATAACAGAGCAATCAAGTAGGAAAAGATAATGGCTTAAACCCTTATCCATCAACCAAAACTTTAGTTACTGGTCAGTTTTATTATCAGCTAACATATTGGAGAAATTTTTTGGCAGCCAGCAAATAATTAAGATTGGGGCCTAAGGAGCCATTGTTTACTGTTGTTGGTGGGACTGCAAACTGGTGCAGCCACTGTGGAAAACAATATGGAGGTTCCTCTAAAATAAAAAATAAAAATACCTTATGATCCAGTAATTCCACTGCTGAGTAGTTATCCAAAGACAACTGAAACACTAATTCAGAAAGATACATGCACCCCTGTGTTTACTACACCATTATTTATAGTGGCCAAGAAATGGGAGCAGCCCAAGGGTCCACTGATAGATGAACAGGTAAAGAAGACGTGGTCTATGTATACAACGGAAGACCACTCAGCCATGAAATCAATGTGATCTTGACGTTTGCAACAACGGGTGTTATGCTGAGTGGCATAAGTCAGACATAGACGAATACCATCTGATTTCATCCAAAAACAAAACAAATGAACAAACAGAAAGCAGAAATAGACCCATAAATACCAAGAGCAAACTGATGGCTGCTAGAGAGGAACAGGGTTGGGGGGTGGACAAAATGGGTAAAGGGGAGTGGGAGAAACAGGCTTCTAGTTATGGAATGAAGAAGTCATCAGAATAAACGTCACAGCAGAGGGATATAGTAATGGTACTGGAATAGCAGCATATGGTGACAACTGGTAGCCTCACTTCTTTTTTCTTTTAAGAGATTTTATTTATTTATTTGGGAGAGCGAGTGAGTGCGAGAACAAGCAAACATAAGCAGGGTGAGGGTCAGAGGGAGAAGCAGGTTCTCTACTGAGCAGGGAGCCCGATGCAGGGTTGATCCGGGGACTCCAGGATCATGACCTGAGCCGAAGGCAGATGCTTAATGATTTGAGCACCCCAGGAGCCTGAGGCAGCTACACTTCTGAGCACAACATAACATGTTGAATCTCCATGCTGTACATGTGAAACTAACGTAACATTGTGTGTCATAATTTAAAAAACTAAGAGATTGGGACCTAGAATGGGATGGGGGAATCTACCATCAAACATGGAGATGGGCTTAGGCTGGGCAAGTGGAAAGCTCAGGGACCAGATTGCTGCCTTCTCAATTTTCCTGAAAGACAGCTTTATCCGCCCCCAAAGCAAGTGCTCCCATTTGTTGGGAGCGTGAACACACTGTCTGCATTGCAGAAACGGAGATGATGCTGGTTCTGAGGGGTACTTTAAAGGTGAGCTGCTGGCCCAAATGTGGTCCAGGTAGAAGAGGATGAGAAAGGTTTACAGATTCAACAAGCCATACCCAGGCCTCACTCAGCATTTAGGAAATGTCATGGGAGAGTGCTCCGAAGGGGAGAGCAATCCAGTTTGTCTCTCAGTTATCCAGTGTTGGTGGTGGTGTGCGTGTGTGTGTCTTGAGTCAGGGTGGAGTCGTGTACCCCAGTGCCTTTGATTCTCCTTGAAAATGCACTTTTGGGCTTGCTATTAGTGGGTCCTTTGGGCAAAGATTTACCATTATTAATTGTTTGTCTTTATTGGAAAACCCAATGAGTCTACTTTCTTTGAGCCAGCTTGGAGACACCATGGAGAAGGTGGCTCAGGGTGCTCTCTGGAGTTTCACCATAAATGATGGTCCACTGGCTGTGAAGAATCGCATTGACATGGGGCTGTCAACAGTTGATACCCAAACTCATGGTTGGGCAAGGGAGGTGGCTCAGCTGGCACTGGCAGCCTGGAGAAAGAGGTGGGGATGAGGGAGGTAGCCCTTGGAAGCTTGTAACTTATAAACAGACTGTGCCCATTACAGGAACCACTGGGCAGAGTCAGACAGGGCTTGTAGCCCAGAGCAAGGTGATTTGGTTTCCTGTTTCCCCAGCTACAAAAGAAGAACAAGGCAGTGGGAAGTTGAGAAATAAGTTGTTCAGCAGGAAACCTCATGCAACGTTTGAGTCCACCAGGGAGAACTTGGCTCACCAATTGAGGCAGATCCGGCCGCTGAGATTTCCGGGGCTGTAAGGATGACCTGTCTAAAATCTGCTTCTCCACCCAGGCTCCTGACTTCAGCCAAGTTCCTCATGTTTGTGACCAAAGTCCTAAAGTGCATGGAGAGGATGTGAAGTTGGGCAGTTGGTATAAGCATTTGAACAAAAGAGCTTATTCCAATGGAAGAGGCTTCCCATGTGTCTCTCCACTTGGGAGCCACAACCAGTCAGGCCGGGTCTATCTACCAGCCTATTCTCTGGTCCCCTGACCTGGGGAATGCAGCCTAAATTCAAATGGGCTGAAAAAGGCAGGGAAAGCTACCAACAATTACTGGGTTGCTGCTGGGTGTCAGTATGAAAGGAAAAAAAATCATCTTGAACCCAGAAGAAGACAAAATGGTGGTTGCCTACATCTTTGATCTCATGCTACAGTCTGTCTAGAATAGAAGCAAGTCCTCGTGACTTGTTGTTCTTTTGGGAAATGTAACACGGTTGGCACAGTGTATTTGAATAACGAGTCAGAAAGGGTACAGCTTGATGTGGTGATAGGATTTCATAGGCTTGTAGAGATGTTAAGCCTCTAACTGTCATGGTGTTTTCACCCCGTTGGAAGTCGAGTCTTTTCTCTCACTTAAGAGTCTTACTTGGGCATTCCTTTCCTGACCATATAGATCCTTGAGTACTCTTCAAATCAGCTTTAAAAAATCTATGCTGACTCTCTCAGTAATGAGTTAAAACAAGAATTTTGACTTGTGCCCACTATGTTTGTTGATAATTTTGCTTTTTAGCACTAGACTTTATGATAGTTGATCTTATTTCTCATTACAGTCTTATGAGAAAGGGAAGTACTATTTCCATTTTACATATGAGGAGATTCAGAGAACTTAAGAACATTGATACAATTTATTAATCTGGCAAGTGGCAGAGGTAGGGTCGGATCCCTGGTTAATACTCCAGAATGCTCTCTTCTAGTGGGTTTCCATCCTGAGTGGGCACAGGGCAACTCTTCCTCTGTTTGTGGACTTTTTGTCCTCATCCGCTACAGGGTCTCTGCCATCCAGGGGTGAGTAGCAAAGCACGGCAGATGCTAGAATGAGTCTGTCATTTGGGCCCCTCTCCTCTGTCCAGGACATCACCAGGTATGCCTCAGAAACTGACTTACTGTGGGTTTTTTCCTGGTGTGAGCAATCCTCCAGACATCAATAGAATAAGAAGATTAGCATCTTGATTTCCCTAAGCTCTTAGGGGCTGTTTCAGTGACAACTCTCCCTTCTTCCTGAGTCGGAGCCTTCCTTCCAGTCTTAAGAGCTGTGGAAATTCCCATGTGAATAATTCTCTGATTTGCAAAATTGAGGTCTGAACTGGCTGCTCAGGTCAGGGCGTAGACCTGAAGTAACTCTCTCTCTCTCTCTCTTTTTTTTTTTTTAAAGATTTTATTTATTTATTTGACAGACAGAAATCACAAGTAGGCAGAGAGGCAGGTAGAGAGGAGGGGGAGGCAGCCTTCCTGCTGAGCAGAGCGCCCGATATGGGCCTTGATCCCAGGACCCTGAGATCATGACCTGAGCCGAAGGCAGAGGCTTTAACCCACTGAGCCACCCAGGTGTGCCGACCTATAGTAACTCTTTGCAGTGGTCTGTAGCCTCTCTTCTCTGTGGGCAGGAGCCTTCTCCCCTTCCTCATGAACAGGCCTAGTTTACAGGTGAACCTAGTCCCATATGGAGGCCCCTCTCCAACCTAGCCCCATGGGCCCCTCTCCATCCCATATAGAGGGCCCTCTCCAATGTAGCCCAGCAAAGCCTCCATCCAGTTCAGCTTCCTCAGCATTGTGTTTTGCTATGGCACGTTTTTTAACCGTGTGCTTTCTAGAGCAAAATATCTGACCAAAACAGGCAGCTCTGGGTTTTTCTTCTGCTTTGGTCCTAGGACCCTCCATTATAAAATGTGTGTATTAAGACCAAATCATTAATATCAACCTTAATGGAAAAATATTAGATATTTCCCTTTAATGACAGAAGGGAGACAGGATGACCCTGTTTCCACTTTTTAAAAAAGATTTTATTTATTTATTTGACAGACAGAGATCACAAGTAGGCAGAGAGGCAGGCAGAGAGAGAGGGGGAGGCAGGCTCCCCACTAAGCAGAGAGCCTGATGTGGGGCTTGATCCCAGGACCCTGGGATCATGACCTGAGCCGAAGGCAGAAGCTTTAACCCACTGAGCCACCCAGGCGCCCCCCTGTTTCCACTTCTATTGAATAATTGTATCAGAGACCCTAGCCAGCGTTATAAGACAAGAAAACAAATGAGAAGGGGCGTGAAGGCTGGAGGCACAGGCTACGTGAAGTAAATGAACCCTTTGCAGAGCACTCTCGATTCTGCATTTCGTTGCCTCCTCCATTTCTCCTTCTGAATAACTGCTACTCTTGCAGAATTTTTAGCCATGTCCCCCCAGCCAAGCGGGACTTGGTGCTTCCCTGAGACTACCAGTGTCACTACCAGAAAGCACACTCACTTGCTGGCATGTTTTAGTTCTCTCTGCAGGCTTGACAGCCTTCTCCGCGTCTGGATCTGAAACCCCCAGGCTGGGAGCAGGGCAGGTGGGGCCAGACGCCAGGACCCTGGAGACATTTCTACCCTTGCATCCCCTCCTCTAGGAAAAGGTTCAGAAATTTAGAAATTCAGTCTGAGGTTGGAACCGGAAGATTAATATCTGATGCATTTTCCTTTTCTGTTATGTGTCCTGGGTCACAGAGAGAATTAACCTTTGAACAAATTCAAAAAACACTTTTCTTGGGGCGCGTGGATGGCTCAGTGGGTTAAGCCTCTGCCTTCGGCGCAGGTCGTGATCTCAGGGTCCTGGGTTCGAACCCCGTATCAGGTTCTCTGCTTGGCGTGAAGCCTGCTTCCTCCTCTCTCTCTGCCTGCCCCTCTGCCTACTTGTGATCTCTGTGTGTCAAATAAATAAATAAATAAATCTTTAAAAAAAAACACAAAAAACACCTTTCTTGCCCTCTTTTTCCTTGAGTATTTTGCAAACCACTGTGCTGTCCAAGGGTTTGATTAAAAAAAGAAAAAGAAAAAAGAACAGAAAGAAAAAGAATTAGTGTGCCTTGCTGAAAGCCAGTTCACATTGCGGGGGTGGGGCCCCAGGAACCCTACGGGGAACCTGCGTGAGGAGCGGGTTTCCTGCCGTCTCCTGAGGGCAGTAATTGCTTGCACGGACGCACAAACCCCAACATCGGCTCTGTCTGGGTTCCCACTCAGTCTGGTGGAGTCCCTGATGGGCCTGGCTGGCCTGGGCGTGGACAGCTGCTGGTACAGGCTCCGAGCCAGTAGTATGGGATTCACACACAGTGCAAGTCCTTACCCACACTGTCTCATCCACAAGTCGAGGACTTCCCCAGTTCTGGGGCTCCCACAGGCTGGGAAGGGACGGCCCTTGATTCCTGCTGAGGGATCCCTCTTTCTTCTTCTCCTTGTTCTCTGAAGTACGATGCAGCCTGAGGGAGTGGAGACCTCTACTGACTTCCTTTTGGATGGCCTTCCCCTAGCATTTCTGCAGGTGTGGGAGGAGGAAGCCCTCCTATTAACTAAGTTGAACCCTTGTGGGAGGTACGTGAGCCTTAGTCTCCGGAATGCTCAAGGCAGATTCACAGAATGGGCTCAGGGCACCAGGAAATGGCCATCTTCTCCACCGGTAAGGTGAAAGGATGGCCACTTTATTTTTTCAAGGCCCTCAGAGGTTGTCTCATAAATAGAGCCTTCTCAGACCTTCGGAGCTTTAGAAGTTCTGACTGGATTGATGTTCTGAGTGGACCTCAAGTCCCAGCATGGTGTCCTGGCCTGTACAGGGCCCTTGGCTGCTTTTTCAAGTGAAGTGTGTCCCTCTGTCTTTTCTGTCTTGCAATGGACCACAGCCTTCTCCTGCCCTTCTGGAACTGGCCCTCAGTGCTGAGCCCTTTGTGAAGGCTTGGCTCCCCATGACTGGGCCTGGGCGAGCCTGCCTTGTGTTCCGTTGGGCTTTCTCCACATGAAGCCCTTGAAGGTCCTGCAGGGTGTCTCATGACCTCCTTCATTTCTCCTCTTCTCTGATGTCTGCCACTCTTACAACTTTCAGCTTGGTTCCCAACTAGGAGAGCCTGTTCCTGGGGCATCTGGCACCTCACTGCCCCACCACTCACCCCAGAGGCTTGCTTGGAGTCACAGGGGCCCTTTATTCCTGGCACCACCTCCCCGCAGGCCCTGTGGGCCAGGCTGTCCTCCAGGGAGATGTGATCACTCCGGTACCTCAGCTGGGCTCTCCGAGGGTTAGAATTTGCCACTTTCCTTGTCTGCTCTCTGGACTACTTTGCCAGTCCACAGGTGCTTGTCCAGGGGCCTAAGAGCATCCTGTAGACTCACAGGTGTTTGTGTTCTATTTTGGGTTATAAGGAACGTAGATGCTTCATGTAGCCGTTGGCGTATTTCAAAAGGGTCTGGGAGGGAGTAGCAGAGGGAGGGAGAGAATGCCACATAAGAACGAGCAGCCCGCAGTCCTCATGGGGAGGTGGGAGTCGGGTCACAGTTGCCGAAGACAAGCAGCTCTCTCTCACAGCTGGACTGTGGTTAACCACACGGTATGTGGACTCCAGCATTTCTTGAGAGGGTAGGTCCAATGCTAAGTGTTCTTACCACAAAAACCAAAACTAAGACAAAGGGACACAAGAAAACTTCAGGTGATGGATGTGTCTATTCCCTGCCTGTGGTAACGGTGTCATGGGTGTGTGCACACGTCCGAGCTCAGCAAACTGCACACGTTAAATATGTGCACTTTGGGGCCTCAATTATGCTTCAGTAAAGGTGTAGAATAATGGAGTTATTTCACCTGAAAAGGAAAAAAGAAAGGCAGCATGGACCTTGGACAGACGCCCCCACCAGATTTCCAGCCAGGGTCGGAGCCTCGTCCCAATATCAGCCATTTAATTCTGGAGGAGAAGTAGCCCGTGATGTCTGGTAGACTGAATGGGTGGGTTTCCAAACTCTGGCTGTGACATCATTCCTCTCTTCAGGATAAAAATACCGTCACATGTATTCTTTTCCCTGTCAGTTGTTTAGTTTCTCCTCCGGTGGCTTCCCCTACCCTAGAAATGTCCCAACACCCCAGGGGCATCCTTCCTTCCTCATTGGGACCTGTTCTGCTTCAACAAGCCGACGGGGTAGGGGCTGGGGTCTCACTCAGTTGTTCCCCTAGGGCAGGTCCTTCTCATGGCTCTAAGGTGGGGCAGCTGAAGCCGGCCTCGCTTTAGGAATTTGAGGAATTTTATTTCATTTTAGGAATGAACCCAGCCCACGGCTGCCTTGGCGCACTGCAGGGGTGGCCTGGGTCCACTTCCAGGCCTTAGTGGGCCCATATGGGGCCCTGGAGCTCTGTAGTTCCTTTCAGTTCATGTTGCCATGGTAACTGGGCTAACGCAAACCGTGCAGGGGAGTCTGGGTTCTGGAGGCCTCCTTAACCTCTCTTCCTTGGTCGTGGTCATCCTTGTTCAACGTGGAACCCCTTTCTAACTGCCGATTTTGGGGATTATGATGGGAAAATGGGGGAAGGTATAGAGGAATTGGTGTCTCCCTGAAAACCCTGGAATCCTTTTTAAAAATTGACCCAGGGATTAGCTTTGCCTCTTAGAGCCACTTAGGCAGATGTCTCCCTCCTTCCCCCGTACACTCAGAAGATCTTTTGTGAACTGACACTCCGCTTGCCAAAACTGAGGATAAAGGTAGAAACTTACTTGTTCAAACAAACACACACACAGATACACGTATCCTGTGTTTATTGCAAATAGCATTATTTACAATAGACAAGACAAGATAAGTTTCCAGTGACAGGTGAACAGATCAATAAGATGTGGTATATATTTATAATGAATGTTATCCAGCCATGAAAAGGAATGAAATCTTGCCATTTGTGACCACATGGGTGGGCCTAGAGGGTCTTACGCTAAATGAAACTAGTCAGACTGAGCAGGATAAACACCTTGTAAATACAAGAGCTCACTCGTATGTGGGATCTAAAAAACAAAACAAATGAAGAAGGGAACAAAAGCAGAAACAGTTTGTAAACAGAGAGAAGACACTGTGTTACCAGAGGGGGTGGGTGAGCTCGGCGATGGGGAAGGGTGAGGCGCAAACATGCAGTTACAGGATAAAGAAGTCAGGGGATGACAGGCACTGTAAGGGCACAGGGTCAGTAATACAGCGCCGTGTGGTGCGGCCACAGGTGGTAACTCCTGTCACCGTGGTGGACTCTCTGATGTACAGAACGGGGGAAGCTCTGTGCGGTACAGCCCAAACCCAATTCAATTAAAATTTAAAACTTGCCAGACTCCCACCCTGACCTCCAGCAGGCAACTGTGCAAAAGGTATGAGACAAATCCCTTAAGTAGAAATGTAAGGAAAAATGTTATCATTTAATAAAAATAATTTCTAATTAAAACAAAAAGGAGCAACACCCCTGTTTCCCTGGTGCTCTTGCCTCTCTTTCCAGGGAGGCTGCTTGGACTCTGAGTCCCCCCAGGATGAGCCCCAGGGCACTAGGCTGTGCTGCCCCGCTCCTGCTGCTGGCCCTGTGCCCGCTGATACGAGGGAGGCAAGGGAGGTGTTCGCCAGGGTCCCTTCTTCCCTCGTCGGCTCAGAGGCTCGAGCCTGTTGGGTCCATGGTCAAAGGAGCGAGACTGATACAAAGCGAAGGTCAAGCAAAGCTTTATGTCGTACCAAGCATCGAGAATCAAACTGACCGGCCAGGGCCGTCTCTTGCAAAGAGGTGACCTCTCTCTGCCTTACGGACTAGCTTTTAAGGGCAAAGGCTGTGTGTTTGGGCCTGGCCACACACAGGTGACCAATGAGACTGTAACACAGAGGAAGCTGCACAGTCCTGCTAGGTCACACATAAGTGACCAATTGAATTACAATTTACCCTATAGTAGATATTTGAACTAGCCTATCACCTTGGTCAGAATTGGCACCCAAAAGGCACCCAAAGGGCGGGGCCCACACTCCTTGGTAGCTAGGGAGATAGTATGCGCCCCCCACTGATTGAATACCTCCAGCTTGGCCTGACCCACCCTTGTATTTGGGCTTTGTTATGTGGGACTGGTTTTCCAGACTTGTTTTTTTTTTTTTTTTTTTTAAAGATTTTATTTATTTATTTGACAGAGAGAGATCACAAGCAGGCAGAGAGGCAGGCAGAGAGACAGGAGGAAGCAGGCTCCCTGCTGAGCAGAGAGCCCGATGCGGGACTCGATCCCAGGACTCCGAGATCATGACCTGAGCCGAAGGCAGCGGCTTAACCCACTGAGCCACCCGGGCGCCCCTCCAGACTTGTTTTTAAGTAAGTTCCCTGAAGGGGGAGGCAGGGACAGTTTAAGTTTTACTGCATAAACAACAAGGTCATTGTTTAACCTCATGGAATCTCTCTGGCTAAATAGGCCCTTACAGAGCCCACATAAGACTCTCTCCCCATCTCCGGGGATGGGACCCCTTTAGACCCAGAGTGTCCCATCCTTTCAAGTAATGGCACTTTTTTTTTTTTAAATTTTCAGCTTAACAGTATTCATTGTTTTTGCACTGCACCCAGTGCTCCATGCAATCCGTGCCCTCTCTGATACCCACCACCTGGTTCCCCCAACCTCCCACCCCCCGCCCCTTTGGACCCCTCAGATTGTTTTTCACAGTCCATAGTCTCTCATGGTTCACCTCCCCTTCCAATTTCCCTCAACTCCCTTCTCCTCTCCATCTCCCCTTGTCCTCCATGCTATTTGTTATGCTCCACAAATAAGTGAAACCATATGATAATTGACTCTCTCTGCTTGACTTATTTCACTCAGCATAATCTCTTCCAGTCCCGTCCAACAAAAGTTGGGTATTCATCCTTTCTGATGGAGGCATAATACTCCATAGTGTATATGGACCACATCTTCCTTATCCATTCGTCCGTTGAAGGGCATCTTGGTTCTTTCCACAGTTTGGCGACTGTGGCCATTGCTGCTATAAACATTGCTAGCCACAGCAACTTCTTTCAAGATATGTCTCCAAAGGCAAAGGAAACAAAAGCGAAAATGAACTTTTGGGACTTCATCAAAATCAAAAGCTTCTGCACAGCAAAGGAAATAGTCAACAAAACAAAGAGGCAACCCATGGAAAGGGAGAAGATATTTGCAAATGACAGCACAGACAAAAGGTTGATATCCAGGATCTATAAAGAACTCCTCAAACTCAACACACACAAAACAGACAATCATAAAAAAATGGGCAGAATATGAACAGACACTTCTCCAATGAAGACATACAAACGGCTATCAGACACATGAAAAAAATGTTCATCATCACTAGCCATCAGGGAGGTTCAAATTAAAACCACATTGAGATACCACCTTACACCACTTAGAATGGCCCAAATTAGCAAGACAGGAAACAACATGTGTTGGAGGGGATTTGGAGAAAGGGGAACCCTCTTCCACTGTTGGTGGGAATGCAAGTTGGTGCAGCCACTTTGGAAAACGGTGTGGAGATTCCTCAAGAAATTAAAAATAGAGCTTCCCTATGACCCTGCAATTGAACTGCTGGGTATTTACCCCAAAGATACAGATGGAGTGAAAAGAAGGGCCATCTGTACCCCAATGTTTATAGCAGCAATGGCACTTTTTTCCCCCTCTCCCTGCTTGCGTGGGAGTTCGTTTCCCTGTTAGAGAAGATAGCTGTGCGGGGAGTGCCTTGCTTGTGAGGGCAGGACACTCCCATTTACTGTGTCTCCTCAGAGTCAGGCTCGGGCTGACTTGGGCCCTAAACCCGGCTTGACGGCTGCCATCCTGACCCTTCAGGTCGCCCGGCTCCACCTTCGGGTCTGGGTCGGCCTCTTCCCACTTCTTGAGTATGACTAAAGGAGTCATTTGGGCTGTCATGGGTATTTTCTTGGGTATTTATTTTTTTAGCCGTTGCAAAAATTTTAATGATAAAAAGGTGTTTTACATGGGGATACTAGACTCTTTTTGGTCATGCTCCTGAAACTAATAAGGGTAATTCTAAATTTTGATGTAATTTCAATTTGATATAATTTAATTTGATAATTCCAGGCTTACAGAAAAATTGCAAGTATTTTACAGGAAACTCCCATGTACCCTTTCCTCAGAGTTCCCAGCCCAACCCATCATCTCTTTACATTACACGAATTTGAAATTGTTGTGATGGGCTTTTACAGGGTGTCCCCATCAGAGCACCTACGGATTCCAAATTGAGGTTAAAGGGTTTGAATTCATGTTTTTATGAGTAGCTAAAGTTTTCTTGCCTTGTGCAAGGTTTTCCAACACTGTCAAAGCACTTGGACTAACTTCACAAGGGAGTTGCAAAAGTGTCAGTCTGGCTCAATGTTTCTTTGAAAAGCTTATTTTTTATCGTGTCGTATGTTATTACTCTTTGTACGTAAGTGACTCTAGATGTATTTTTTTTAAATGAATAGACTCTACTTTTAAGGGGAAGTTTTATGTTTATGGACAAAGTGAGCAGACAGTGCAGAGGGTCCCTGTACACCCCAGTTCCTTGGTACTGACATCCTGCATTAGTGTGGTCCATTTGCCACCGTCCATGAGCCAGCAGGGAGCCGTTGACTACCATGCCCCGTCGGGTGGGGCTCCCTTGGAACTCACTCTGTGGGTCTGTCTGGACAGATGTTGATGACGCGTCTCCAGCAGGACAGGACTATCCACGGCCAACTCTGAATAGAACAGTTTCCATGTTTTCCATTCTCCTCGGCTGCCCTGAGCATCACCCTTCCTGCCCAGCCCTGGCCTGGAGGACTTCCGGTTGCGCGGGGGACACAGGACCAGCCCAGGTGGTGGCCAGGAGGCCGTCAGTCTCAGGCACAGCCCTGGGGGCCCCTGGAACTGAGGCCAGCAGTGGGACACCATGGAGTCAGAGGAAACATCCCAGAAGCTTGGTCTTTCTCCTTGGGGCTAATCCTACCTTTCCCTTAGGGTTGGGTTGGCGGGAGGGGGGAGGAAGAAATGTGTCAGGTGCTGGCTATGTGTTGACTCCCTTGTTTTCCCCGAGACTTTGCTGGTGGCACGGATCAGGGGCCCCTGCTTGGGTGGGTGAGGGGTCTTCCTTGGATGGGAGGCCGGGGGGTAGGCTCTTTCTACCATGGTTGCAGTCAGGTCTCTTTCCCTTTCCAGAAGCCCCAGTGGCCAGTGGCCAGGCCCCCAGAAGGCTGGGCTGCCCAGAGTGATCCACATCCAAGTCAAGGAGGTAAGGTAGTAGGGAAAACAAGTGTAAAGATCACTTTTTACTCTTTTCAAGCACATTCTTACATATTCTCCCAATTCAGCCTCATAATAACTCTGAGAACTAAGGGACAGCAAGATGACCACACAAATGAGGAAACAGGTTCACAGATGTCAAGGGCTATTCACAGATGTCAGAGCTATTCCCCAATACCCTTCCACAGCTGCCCACTGTGGCCACCAAAGCAGCCCATCCCAGGGTGGGATCTGGGTCTCTAATCTTGGGCTGACTGGCCCTTGGCAACCCCCCCACCCCTCTGGACCCTTCAGCCCCCCTCCCAGCCCCGGCCCATTGGTGGTGAACTCCCTGTGTTATTATTGAAGAAGGTGTCGGCACCCACTTTGTTCCGAATTTCAGGAAGGCAGCCCCAGAATTTGTGCTCTCTGTGTCTGAGTCAAGTACGGCACTCCCCACACAGTAATTGGGGTGTGGGGGTATGTGGAGGAAAGAATTCTTGAAAAAGCTAGTTAAGACTTGACTGTATTAGGCAAAAAACTGGAAGGAAAATCAGAGTCTTATATAAGAGTGTCTAAATCTGCCCCAAATTATATTTTTTACAAAAAGTATGAGCATGTTTTATATTTTGATAACCAAAAAACCCCCAAACAAAACAAAACAAAAATAAACCCCAAACAAACCCTATTCTGATTTAGGGAAAAAACGACATCAATGACAAATGTTTTGAAAGCAGACAAATTTAGGTTTGATACCTTACTCCTCCAAACTCATTTTCTTCATCTGCGTAATGGGCACTCATCCCACAGCGCTGTTTGGAGGATCAAGAGAGGGTTTGTATGAAGCAGTGTCTGGAGAGCCCAACATGGACTCACTTTTCAAAACACAGAGACTTAAGTTTTTTAGAACAGTTTTTGATTTATGGAAAAGTGGATAAGACACTGTAGACAGTTCCTAAATACCTTACACAGTCGGTCTCCCCATGATTAACATCTCGTATTCATATGATACATTTGTTACATTGATGAACCTTTCTTGATACCTTATTACTAACTGAGTGCCCTTTCCCTGTTCCGGGGAGTGCACGTCCACTTTGATGGTTTTTATTATCATTATTGTTTTTGTTGTAATAGACACTCAGCAAACGCCTCTCCCCAGTCCTTCCCTTTCCCGGTATGTGCCATCCAGACAGCAAAACCTGTTCCTAGGGTTCCCGTTACTAGGGTTTCCCAGTAAAGGGCCACAGTTTAACTCAGGGGACAGAGGTAAACCTGAAGGCGGGGTCCCGTCCCAGAGCTGAGGGATCCTTGGGCGGGGTGGTGAGATCGGGGGTATGTGTCAGGCTGAGCAGGGGTGGGTGGCGTGTGCCATGGGAGCCATCTGGAGGGCTCAAGTTCCAGTCAAAGCCACAGGTTTGGAGTTTCTGTTGAGCAACAAAGCATTGTCTAGCAATTGCCTCAAGATGAATCAGAGAGATTTCTTCACTCGATGTTGAAGGTGAAGCCTGCAGTGCCTTATAAAAGCCTCCAGGCTCCGTCCTCCTCACCAGCACCGACTGCTTCCTGCACTGCTGCTCTCCAGCGCGCTGAAGGTAAGTGTCCTGTCCCTGGCTATGGGGGGTTCATAGGTCGGTGACTGCAGGTGGCAACCGCAGGCTGTTGGAAGCCATAACATTCTGCTTGCCAGAGCGCCTCCGGACTGACCGCATTTTGGCCTCAAGGAGACCAGTCCTTGGTGCACTAGGTAGACCCAGGCTCAGGACCTGGGGTTGTGAAGGTAGAAGAGGCTGGTAAATGTCTGCAGGAGACCTGGGGCCGAAGTGCCATCACCTGGGGCAAGGGAAGAGCCTGGCCAGCCCCCAAACCCTTCCTGTGTGTGCTTGAGTGAACAGCACCCCGAGTGACACTCCCTAGGAGACAGGGGGACACGGAACACTGTGGCCACAGGGGCTGATTCTTTTAGACTTTAAACTGAAGTCTAACTACAAATGAAAAATTCACCGCAGATCAAACAGTGCAGAGAGAACACCAAGCAGAGGCGGGGGAGTCATCCCTTGTCTGAACCAGAATGAGAGGAGAGAGGGGACTGGGGGCGGGTGGGATTGGACCTGCCCTGGACCTCCCGTGTCTTCTGAAGGTTGAGAAGATGACTAAGCTGGAGGACCACATGGAGGGGATCATCAATGTGTTCCACCAGTATTCAGTCCGGAGGAAGCACCCTGACAAGCTTTCCAAGGTTGAGATGAAGCAGCTGATCATAAGAGAACTTCCAAATGCCCTCAAGGTAGGTGACATCCCTCACACCCAAACTCACTCGCTGAAGGGCTGGGCTGGGGTTGGCCTGAGGGCGCTTTCCTGAGCTGTACGATGGTGTGTGTGTGTGTGTGTGTGTGTGTGTGTGCGCGCGCGCGCGCCTCCTTCTCTCCAGAACTCACTCTGTCACCTCAGGCTCTCTTCACCTCTCCCTCTGGGACAGCTCACTCACCTGGGGGGACTGGTGAGCTGCAGGGACAGCCCCGGCCGAGACCCGTGTGGCTCAAGGGTTAGCTCATGACAGCTGCGTCCCTCCGGTCTGTTTTGTCACGTTGGGTTCTCCAGCGCAGTTTTGGCGAATGAGTTAATTGTCCCTGGGCCTCCCTGAGCCCAGCTCTGAGGGGCGAGAGGCCTGGAGAAAGGGGAGGAAGAGTCTGAGCTCACTGTCTCTCATGCCCCTTCCAGAACACCAAAGATCAAGCTACCATCGACCAGACATTCCAAGAGCTGGACACTGATAAAGATGGAGAGGTCAGCTTCCCTGAATTCGTATCCCTCCTGGCCCGTGTGCTCATTACTGCCCACGAGGATATCCACAAGGAATAGGAAGCTCTCAGGGGCTTTTCTCTGGCAGAGTCCCCAAGAAAACCATTCCTTGTAGTCATTGCAGCCCAGCCCTGCACGTGGAAAGGGAGAGTTAATAAACGTATTCTCGAAAAGTTCTCAGTAGTGTGCACTTTCTTTATTTCCATGTCCGCGGTCTCCGAACTGGAGGACATCTCACCCCTGAGAGTCTGACAGACCTCGTTTAGAGCCTTGGGAAGCCCTGTCTGTTTGTTCGTTTATTCACCAGCTATTAAACGTCCGCTGTTTGGCTCCTTCATTCATTTGTTCAACAAATATTCCCTGAACGTCTGTGATAGTCAGAGACCGAAGACAAAACCCTGTCCCACCTGGGGCTTGTGTTCTACTGGGAAGGAGAGCAAACAAACAAGCAGACAGACAGACAAACAAATAGACAAATAAAAGCACATCCTACCATATGGGGTAGACAGTGATAAGTGGTATGAAGTAAGCTAAAGGGGTAAGGGGAGAGGCAGAGGAAGGGACAGAGGGAGAGAATCTCAAGCAGACCCCGTCCCCCTGCCCCTGCTCAGTTCAGAGCCCAATGCAGGGCTTGATCTCACGACCCAGAGATCTCGACCTGAGCTGAGATTAAGAGTCAGACGCTTAACCGACTGAGCACCCAGGCACCCCCAAAATATAGAGGTTATTATTGAAATATTTTGCATTCTTTCCCTTTTTTCTAAGACTCTGAAATCCAGCATGCCTCATGCTGACGGTCACCGTTCACGAGGCCAGAGATCACGTGTAGCTCATGGCAATCACCCTGGAAACGCAACCCCAGCCCATTTGAGGGATGAGGGGGCCAGACTAGGGGGGCGGGAGTGCTGGTGTTAAAGCATACTCAGGCTCTGCATACGTTTGAAGGTGGCAATGAGAAATCAAGGGTAACTCCGAAGATGTTTCCCTGAGACGGGGCTGGATGTTGTGGATGCAGAGACAAGAGACAAAGTCCTTGCCAGCTGAAAATCCAAGCAGCAGAAATCCCCACACATTGTTGTAGGAGAGTGGCCTGGGCTGGGGTGTTGGGGTCAGTTAGGTATCCTGGAGGAGTAGACCCCTGGACATGAAATTTGGGGTAGAACTTTGAAAGGGGGAAAATGATGCAGAATTTCCGTGAATTTCTTTGATTCTTTCAAGGGTGTGGGTGGGGGGCAGGAAGGCGTTGGGAGCAACAAGGGACGTGGGAGCAGGGAGAAGGGGGTTAGCTCCACCCAGCATGGGGCCTGGTGAGGGAGCCCTTCACTGGCTAGCCTCTCTCCTTCCTGAGGTCTGGGCCAGGTTCTTTGTTCAATGCCCTAGAACAGTGCAGCTCTCCTTCTGTATTCTCTCCTGCTGTCACTCGGCCTCCCTCATGGAATTGCGTAACGTCATTCTCCTCCATGGGGCAGGTGCTGTTTCACTGTGCCTGGCATATGACGGGGTTTCGTGAACCTCTCTTACACGAATGAACATACGGACATCAGGGTGGCTGTTGGTAGGATTCTGTCCTACCAGAGAGGGTAGAGGAAGGAGGATGGACCCTGAGGGCAGCAATCGTGTCCCTGAAGGACAGGGTCAATGCGTCCTGGTGAGAAGTGCATTCATCTGAGTCAGTAGAAGTCCCTGGGGACATCCCTGTCTTCAGCCCCTTCTGGGGCTGAGTTCAGTCTGCAGAAGGTGGGTGTCCCTTTGAAGTCACACTCCGTGCAGCTGGTGTCAGAGCACTGAAATGTTATGGGCAAACGTGCTGGTGCTTGGAGGTAGGGCCTCCCAGAGGTTAGGGTTAGATCAGGTCATGAGGCTGGGGCCCTCCCAATGAGATTAGTGCCCTTATAAGAAGAAGACTCACAGAGAGAGAGTGAGAGTTGGCCTTCTCTCCAGGAGCGTACACAGCAGAAGGTGCTGTGTTCAAGGCAGGAGGACAGGCCTCACCACAACCTGACCACTCTGACACCCTGCTCTCACACTTCCAGTCCCAAGAATCGTGAGAAGTACATGTGTACTGTTAAAGCCCCCAGTCTCTGACTTTTCATGCCAGCAGCTGAGCAGCCTGGGACGCCGCAGAAGCAGCCCCTGGACCCAGCCCGGGTCTCGTGGCTCTCCCTCTCGTGGCTGCTCCCTCTGGCTTGTCTGCAGCAGGAGGGACAGGCCAGAGGGCAGAGTTGTGACAGCATTCGAGAAAGATTAGGTAATTTTCTGGAGCCCAGGAATGACCGCTAAGAAGGGGAGCTTTATATTGGGGAAGGGGTGGGTCTGTCTCTCTGTTTATTCTTTGCTGAGGGAAGCTGGGATTGAGCACGGAATCCAGGAAGTGACCAGTCCTGACCACTGAGGCCTGGGGTTGGAGGTTTGCTGGGCTGCCTGCCACATCTGTGGGATGTGGATCTGAGGTAAAGCTGAGGCAGGAGGAAAGTATGGTAGGCTAAGATGGGGTGAAGTTGGATTGGCAGAAGAGGAAGGAATTTAGAACCCAGAGAAGGGGATCTTGGAATGGCCCCAGCCTAGATGATGATAGGGAAAGAGTCAGGAAAGCCCTCACTTGCTGGGTGACCCCACTAGGTGAAGCACTTTGCCTCTCTGGACTTCTGTTCTCTTCATTTCTGAAGAATCCAAAGGAATTAAAGAAATTCATTTTGAAGATTTTAGACTAGGGGAACACTCAGGTGTCACCCAGATTTAACATTCCAGATGTTTTGATGGGAGGGAGGAGAGCTTTGAGTGGGATCTAGAAGCATTGGAAGGAAGTGTGTTCTTGGACATGAAAGGGTAGCGGTCAGGAGTATGAGGGTTGGGGTTAGTTTTACCACTTACTTACCATGAGACCTTGAATGAGTCACTCAAAATCTCCAAGTCCCAGTTTTCCATCAGTAAAGTGAGGATAACCATGGTCCCTCTCTTCCAGAGTTGGTGTGAGGACCAGATAACCTAACAGAACAGGGGAAGCACTCAGCACATCTCCTGATACCACGCAAGCCCTCAACAGCCAGCAGCGGTCACAGCAAGACACTAACTTGTGTAGGAAGTCATGGCTGTCACTGGTCAGCTGCTCACTGCTGCAACCCCAACAGTGAAGGGTATTTTAAACCCAAGCAAAGATGAGGGTAATTTTAGGATAGAGTTGGATAAAGTTGACCAGGGCTGGACAGGGAACCAAGGGCAGCTGAGTTCTGTCTTTCCCTAAAGATCTTGAAATGGTTGGACCAGGACCAGGCTGCTGTTGCCCAGACCAGAGCTCTCACAGGTCTGTGACCAGTTCTGAGACACGGAGTCCTGTCGGAATGTGCTGGAAAACAACAACCAACGACTGGGAACAAACCCACCGTATTTGCTGTTCTGAAAACATTCACCAGCCACGATTTAGTTTCAAAAGAGCCAACTGAACCACTGATTGAACTTACATCCTATGTAGAGAAACGTTAAGGCCCCCAAACTTGGTAAAAGTTCATCAGCCAGAGGTACCTGAGGGCAAGGGAAGGCCCCCAGCCTGGTTTCCAATGTGCCTGGTTGGACTCCCAGAGCCACTGCTTCTTGGCTCTGTGAGTTTGAGCAAGTGGTCTCCCTTGTCTGAACCTCAGTCTTTCTACCTGGAAAGTGCTGTTTGGACCAGACAAAACTGCAGAGACTTGTCCCCAGATGACGGCCGGCATCGTGAATCAAGCAGTCGGATCCAGGGACCACAGGTCTGAACCACAGGACCACAGAGACTGGGCCTGTTCTCTGCAGCATCTTCTCATCAACCTCCTGTCCTCCACTCTCGGTTCTGGTCTCAGAACCACTCAGAAGTGGCCATTCTGGAATGTTCTCTAGTTTCCTTGTGAACTTTTGGAGTTTTTGGATTCTGCACCTGCTGTGCTGTTGTCCTCTTTTCCTGAAGTGGCCTCTTGTCTCTTTTTTAAAAAAATTATTATTATTATTTTTTTATTTTATAAACATATATTTTTATCCCCAGGGGTACAGGTCTGCGAATCGCCAGGTTTACACACTTCACAGCACTCACCATAGCACATACCCTCCCCATAACCCCACCCCCCCTCTCCCAACCCCCCTCCCCTCATCTACCCTCAGTTTGTTTTGTGAGATTAAGAGTCACTTATGGTTTCTCTCCCTCCCAATCCCATCTTGTTTCATTTATTCTTCTCCTACCCCCTCAACCCCCCATGTTGCATCTCCTCTCCCTCATATCAGGGAGATCATATGATAGTTGTCTTTCTCCGATTGACTTATTTCGCTAAGCATGATACCCTCTAGTTCCATCCACGTCGTCGCAAATGGCAAGATTTCATTTCTTTTGATGGCTGCGTAGTATTCCATTGTGTATATATACCACATCTTCTTTATCCATTCGTCTGTTGATGGACATCTAGGTTCTTTCCATAGTTTGGCTATTGTAGACATTGCTGCTATAAACATTCGCCTCTTGTCTCTTTAAGGCATCTACCCTGTTTTAGGCACCAGATCACTGGGATCTAGATCCTATGCTTGCCCACCAAGGCCCAACCCAGTCGTTGCATCCACCGGGGAGCTCACCCCCTCACATCCCTCGCACGTTTCCACTCTCCCATCCACAGTAGATTCCTGGAACGCTGGGCTGGCCTGCCCATTGGGGTAGCGCTGTGAGCAGCGGCATATTATTCAGTATGCGACAGCAATTCCATCGTCTTGGGTGCAACACCTAGCCCTTCAGAAAGACATCTCAGGAGGGCTGGTGGCCCACTGCAAACCAAGCCAGGCCAAGCCAACATGCATATCAGGACTTTGGAAATCAGGAAAGGACATGCACTCAAGGAGGTGGCTACCGTGAGCCCAGGGCAAAAATGACTAGGAGTCAACGTTTTAGCTTGGCCAATATAAAAAGTCATCTAAGTCAAAAGGAAGTGAACTCGACTATGCTTCTCTGATTTCTCTGATTAGGTAACACAGCCCTGGGCACACAGTAGCTCAACTCTTGCCCTTTCAAAACTCACCTTGGCATTAATCTGCAGGTGCTTACCCTTGTCTTCTTTCTCTCTCCGCCTCCACCCATGCCAAAGACACAGGCAGAAGGTGGGTCCTCCGAGCTCCCCAGGACGCCTGTGGTTATCCCCTGTCTTGGCTTTTCTTTGGTCCACACCATCATATTGAAAATATCTACTTGGGTGTTTGTTGCCCCGTTAGGGTGAGGGCTCCTGGAGGGCAGGGACCTAACGCCATGTTTGATCTGAAGACCGAGGCTCAGTGCCACAGCCTCCTAGCCACTCCCCACACTTCTACTCTGGACTCCAACCCTCCTCCGCACAGCAGCCCAACAGCCTCCAGACCAAGTCCACTGTGCCACTTAGCTGATTAAAGCCCATCAGAAGTTCTCCAAGCCTGACTCTCGGGCCTCGTTTCCCTTACTGCTTGCCCGGGGAGGCCCTGGCTGCTTCTGTGCCCAACACTTCATCCCATCTCCCTCTGATTTTCTTTGTGGAGCTCATCACTCTGAAACCACCCGTTCTTTATTCCTTGGTTTGCTTACTGTCTGACTGTCCTCTAGACGTAGACTCAAGCGAGCAGTGATGGTGGTGTCCTCACGCTGCTGCTCCTCAATGTCCAGCCGCTGGATCCGTGTGTGACCGAGCGGTGTTGGTGTCGTGGGACCAACTTGGTGTTTTCTAACAGAGTGCCTAGTCCAGAAAGCAGTGAGACGCTCCTGGCGGCTGTGGGGAGGGTGGTCCCGGCACAGAGGGTGCTGGCAATGGGGGGGACTCCCCTCTATCCGACCTCAGCAATATTTGAAGGCAGTTGTCATGACCTCCCTTGCTTCTCTTTTCCAGGCTCAAGGGCTGCAGGCCTTACTCTTTCCCTCATGATTTCTCTAGGTGCTGTCGAGGTAGCCCATGCTCTGCTTTGGAGGGGTGATGCCGGGCTAGATCGGACCCTGAGTTACTTCTCAAAGGCATTGCCCTTCCTGGAACGACCCGAGCTCCTTGGCATTCAGCACTTGGCTCCTTGGTCTCAGCCCCGAGACCAGGAGGGCGGAAAGTAGGATGAGAGGAGAAGACTCGGAGTGAGAATGTAGACTGATGGAGGGAGGCGTGTGTGGCCTGGAGAAGGGGTTGGGGAGGCAGGAGGAGGAGAGGAGGGGTGGACTGGAACTGGGCCCAGGCTGCTCCCTTGGGACTCGGCAACAGCTGCCCATCTCTGACCCGCACATGATGATTCTGGGTGCATGGGTGAAAATGGGAAAACTGGGGGTGCTCCGAGGAACAGGCCAGCTGGCCCTCCCAGGTGCTCACGTTCTCTGTCTCGTGTGTGTGAGGGGATCTTTGAGGCAGGTTGTGGGGCCCAGTCAGGCCGGGTTTGGGGCCCTGTGGAGCCACCTGGAGCCCTGGGGTGGAGGACAATCTCTGGCCCGAGCCCCAGGAGGCAAGAGGACTTGGGCAACCTTCTGTTTCAGCTCTGCTGTCGCTTTGGTAATTGGAATGTCAAAATCTGTGACACAGGATTTTCTATGGTAACTTCGGGAGGGCGTGGGTGTGGAGGCTGGATTCTGGAGTTTTCCTCAGAGGAGGGTTTGTGTCAGGGTTGTGTAAACTTGCCTCACCAGCCTGGTGAAAGTGGAGGCCTTTTTCTTCCTGTCGCGGTCTTGGGAAATAGCGCAGAATTACCCTCTCTACCCTGCATAGTGTGGGGGGCCGGCCTGCCTGGCTGAGATCCTGGCTGGACACTTCTTTGAGAAGGGCCATCTTGGGCTCGCTCAGCTCCCACTGGACTCTCTGGCAGCCTCCTCACCGGCCCGGGCCTGTCATCTCGTTCCCACCCCAAATCCATCCCATAAACCACAGACAGAGAGACTTTAAAATAGAAGTATGGTTAAATCACATCCTTCCCTAAAACCCACACTGCTCCTGCCCTCCGTTCTCCTGTGGAGAGAGCAGGCTGCGGGCCTAGACACGGGGTGGCCCCCTCGACCCCTCCCACTTCTCTCCCACCCCCAGGGCTCCCCGTTTCCGATCAGACCCCACACCTGCCCACTTCTAGGCCTCATCTGAGCATCTGCTTATTTGTCCCAGGAGGCGCACAAGGCTTGAAGGGGGTCTATATTTGCCTCCAGCCTCTGCTCAAGGGTCACGTTCCTACCTCAAAGTCCCACCGAACTTTAAGCTCTCCAACCTTGCATTGTCCGTATGAAAATCATTTGAGGAGGCCTGCAGGTGAGGCCTTGTCACCCACCCATCAGTGCGTGTCAAGTGAAGGAATGAACGGACAAAGGAGTGAATGATGAGAGAACTCTCCTCTTCGCCCAGTCCTAGAGCATCCCATGTCCCCCAGAGCACATTCAGAGCGCTGTGAAGGGCCGGGCCGCCACTCTCCCTTCCTTGTCCCTCCCGGAAAGTCATCCAGAAGTTCACGCTCTGCTGCGAAGGGGACGGCTCCTCTTTACAGGAACCGGGGATGGGCGTTCATGTTGGGCTCTGCTCTTTGGCCATTGTGCGGAGGGGAAACCCCAGAAGTTCCTCTTTCCCGGAGGATTCCTTAATCATAGGGGGATGACTCTCACGTCGGGCGGGAATCTGAGCCCTCATCCTGAGGAAGGAAGCCAACTCCTCTCTACCCAACAGGACTGGCTTTTCTACTCTTAATGTTTAGTTGGAGTATGGCGGACGGGCGATGCCGGGTCAGGGCGCACGACACAAGCCGGCACATGTCGTCAGCAGAGTCACTGCACGGCACTGTTACCGTAGCTTATGTTCCCTGTTCCATACGTTTTATCCCTGTGACTTACTTATTCACAGCTGGAAATCTGTTATAGTCAAATTTACCTATTCTCCTTCACCTGTTTCCCCCCCCCCCACCCCGACCCCCAACCCCCGCTGCCCCGGCAACCACAACTTTGTTCTCTGTATTTGAGTCCTTTTATGCCTTTTTTGGGTTTTATTTGTTTGTTTGTTTGTTTGTTTGTTTTTTGTTTGATTCTGTGTACATGTGAAATCGTATGGTACTTGTCTTTCTCTGTCTGACTTACCTCACTGAGCACGGTACCCTCTGGGTCCAGCCATGTTGTCACAAGTGGGACGATTTCCTCCCGTCCGGTGGCTGAGTGACATTCCGTCGTGCGTACACACCACGCCTTCCTCATCTGTTCGTCTGCGGACGGACACTCGGGTTGTTTCTGTGCCGTGTCTACTGTGAATAATGTTGCAATAACTGGAGGGTGCACATGTCTTCGGGATTTGTGTTTTTGTATTCTTCAGGTAAATACCTAGAAATAGAATCACGGTGGTTCTGTTTCTAACTGTGAGGACCCTCCGCACCGTCTTCCAGAGTGGCTGCCTCAGTTACATCCCCAGCAGTGCACGAGGGTCCCTTTTCTCCACCTCCTCACTAACACTCGCTGCTGCTTCTCTGTTTTAATGCAGCCGTTCGGACAGGTGTGAGGCCGTCTCCCACTGTGGTTTGGGTTTGCGTTTCCCTGACACTGAGGTGCTGAGCATGTTTTCGTGTGTCTGTTGGACATTTGTGTGTCTTCTTCGGAAAAATGTCCCTTCAGGCACTTGGCCTGTTTTAAAATTTGTTTTTGGTGTTGAGGTGCTTGAGTCATTTAATATGCTTTGGACATAAATCCCGCATCAGATACGCCATTTACAAGTATCTTCTCCCATTCCAGAGGTTGAATCTTTTGCTGATCTTTTCCATCGCTGCGGGAACCCTTAGTCTGATGTGGTCCCAGTAGTTTCTCTTTGCCTGTGTTTCCCTTGCCTGGGGAGATTTATGCAGGAAAACATTGCAAAGGCTGAAGTCTAAGAGTTTACTGCCTGTGTTTTAGGAATTGGATGGTTTAAGTTCTCACACTGAGGTCTCTAATCCACTCTGAGTTTATTTCTGTGTATGGTGTTGGACAGTGGCCCAGTGTCATTCTTCTGCATGCACTGTCCAGTTTCCCAGCACCATCTGTTGAAGAGACTGTCCTTTCCCCACTGGATACCCTTGCCTGCTCTGTTGACTTGATCGACCATATGATCGTGGGGTTTTTTGGGGGTCTGTAGTCTGTTCCATTGATCTGTGTGTCCATTTTTATGTCAGGGCCATGCAGTTTGGGTTCCTGCAGCTTTGTGGTGTAGTCTACAATCTGGGGTTGGGATACCTGGAGATTTGTTCTTCTTTCTCAAGATGATTTTGGCTTCAGGGTCTTCTGTGGTTCTATAAATTTTTAGGGTTATTTACAGAACCAGTTTTTTTGGGATGGAAGGGGCTAAATCAGCTGCACCAGCTCTCCTACAATCCCTCAGGGCTCTGTGGCGGGCTCACTGTCAGACATTCCCCTGGAGCCTAGAACTCCGTCCTACTCCCAGACTGAGCTAACAGAGAGATTGCAGAAGGGGAACTCTTGGCACCTACGAAGCTCTGTCCCCTGCCACCTTGCCCCGCAGCCGCTCTGCCCTCTTCAGCAAACTGCCCCCCCCGGGTCCCCGGGTCCCCGGGACCCCCCGACTTCCACTTGCTCATCTGTAGTGTTTCATTCTGGCACCTGGGGCAGTTGAGCTGTCACTTCTGCCTTCGGGGCCATAATCAGACTTGATAAGGGCTTCCAGGTCTTTATGAGGAGTGCAGTGGTGGAAGTCAGAGAGTTCCATGGGCCTGGAGGGTAAGCCACTACATGTTTGCAGAAGATGGTGGTCAGGGAAGGCTTCATGGCGGCAGTGATAGAGGCCCTAGGAGACTTGCTGGAGACCGCAGGGTGCAAAGGTGTGGAGGCTGGAGAAAGTCTGGGTGTTATTTAGGAGAAACACTTTTTTTTTTTTTTTAAGGAGAAACACTTTGAAAAGGTGGGTGGCTGCATGGCTGGAAGGGATTAGATTTTCCCTGTGCCTCCAAGGATGTGTCGGGGGAACCAGGGTGGAGGGCCGGCAGGCACAAGGTGACAGATTCTGGCTTGGTGTGATGCAGAACCGTCCCAGTGCCAGCGCCACATTAGGAAGCTCCCTTTCCTGGAGGAGTTCAGGCCACCACCTGCTGGGGACGTTGGGAGCATCAGTCAAGCATCGGGTGGCAGGTGGGTTTTAATCAATGATTTTCAGACTGTTTTCAAGACAAATCCGTTTTCTCAAAGGGAAGCTTCTAGTAGGCAACAGACGAAGGTTGAGATGCCAGAAGAGAGCTGGGCGGGGCTTTGGAGTCCCATCACCTTGCTGCCCCCTCCCTTCCAGTTCGAGACTTGTGACACCCAGAAGCCTTCCATCTACCAGTCTTGGTCGCTCCGCCTCCTCCCTCTTTTCTGCACACCTCCCATAGGAAAGGAGCACGTGGGACATTCTAGAACACCTGCAGGGTCACTGTTTGTTGAGAAGCCTCCATGGACCAGCCGCCTGCTGGGGATGAGGCCCAGGTGCGCACGTGCCGCAGCCTGGCCTGTGGAGACCACGGTCTGGCGGGGAGGCAGGGTCACAACATACTCATGGGACACTGGGAAAGGGAGGGGGTGCTGAGGGGTGGAGGTGCCTGCCCCACCCTGGGGTATCCCCAGGTCCCCCAGGTGGTTCTCTTTCTCCAAACTGCCTCCAGAAGGTGACTCCTACCTGGTCGTGAAGGTCAGGGAGAAGGTTGATCAGAAGATGAGTCTCCCAAAAAAAAAAAAAAAAAAAAGAAGATGAGTCTCCCCAGTCTCAGCATCCTAAGTCAGGCAGGGAAGAGACCTGGGGCTTCTAAACTCTGCTCCCCAAGCTCACACAGCCTGGAGGAGTTCCTAGAAATACCATACCCTCAAGTGGGGCCAAATCCCTGTAACCATAGCAGAGGCCCCGGGCCCTTAGAGCAGAGGCTGGCACGGTCCGCCGGCAGACAGCCCAGTGACCAGCTACAGCCAGCCAGTGTGGGGCAGTGGAAACCTGACCTCCTCCTTCTGACCTGACCTTCTGACCTGCTCAGCAGTGGGGAAAGAGCCGGGACAGCCAGCCCATGGAGAGGATGGGATTCGAGGCCCTTTTGTCTCCACACTATTTTGTTTTTAAAAGATTTTATTTGTTGGGGCACCTGGTGGCTCAGTGTCTGCCTTCTGCTCAGGTGATGATCCCAGGGTCCTGGGACTGCTTCTCCCTTTCCTTCTGCCCGCCGTCCCGCCCACTTGAGCTCTCTTTCTGACAGAGAGAGAGAGAGAGAGAGAGCGAGAGCGAGAGAGAGAGAGCGTGATCAGGTGGAGGGAGGAGCGGGCTCCCCGCTGAGCAGGGAGCCTGATTGGGGGATCGAACCCAGCACCCTGGGATCATGACCTGGGCTGGAGACGGACGCTTCACTGACTGAGCCCCCCAGGCTTCCTTCTGCATGACTTTGAGCAGCTCCACCGCTTTATGTCCTGGGACTGGGCCCTTCCCCACTCTGTCTCACTTTCTTCACTTGTGCAGGGAGCTCTGGACCTAAAGTAACATGTCCTCGTGGAAGTGGTTGGCCTTAATGGCTGCAGGGACAGGACTGGAGCTCTTTCTTCCAACCAGCAGGCAGGGCTCTTCTCTCTCCATCTTGCGGGCACTGGGTGGGTACGGGTCAGACTCGCCCGCTCTCATCCCTGCCGCACCTGCCCCAGCGCCTGTCCATGGGGAGGGTGCTGTGGATCCAGGACACAGGTGACGGGCAAACACAGCTGACCCAGTTCCCTTCTTAGACACAACTGCTCTAGGCGCACCTGTGGGTAAGTCCCAGAAGAGTGAGGTCTCTTAGGAGATGACAGACGGCTGTGGAAGATGGTAGACAGCCCTGGGGTAAGTCCCAGAAGAGTGAGGTCTCTTAGGAGACAACAGATGGCTGTGGATGATGGTAGACAGCCCTGGGTGCAGGAAAGTCAGGGCAGACGGGGGGGGGCCTGCATGTCGAGAGGAAGGGATATCCGCCTTTTGCCTTCTATGAGGACGAGAGCCAGATAATGGTCAGTACAGGGAAGTCCTGAGCTGGATGGAGGGGACCTGAGTAGTGGGGCCTGAGGTGGGAGTGGGAAACAGTTAGGAAGTGAGTCCAAGGGGTTTAGCTGTGGCTTCTCACTCTGTCATTAGCAGATGAAGGGGTTCAGCCATTAAGGGGCAGGGCCATGTGCCACCCAGGCCCCTGGAAGGACAGGTCGGTAGGAGTGGTGGAAGAAGGACGCACAGTGCTGGCTTGGAGGAAGACTTTATTTTGCTCCCCATTTCCCAGCCCCCCCCGCTAAGGCAGTGGGGCCTCTCTGGGGCCCTCGTTGGGCAGGGGCAGGGTGTCCTGGCCTCCTGGCTAGTGGCTGTGGCCGTGGCCATGGCCACTGTGGCTATGGCAGTGGCCCTGGTCACCCTGCCCAAAGCCTGGCCCATGGCTGTGGCCTTCTCCTTCAGGGGCATTCTTGTGCATCTCCTCATGGGAGGCCATTGTCAGCTTGCCCACTAGGATGGAGAACTCCTCGAAGTTCAGCTGCTTGTCTCCGTTTGTGTCCAGGTCCTCCAAGATCTTGTTTATGGCATTGTCATTCTTCTTCTGCTTCTGTGGGTTGGGGGGACCGGGAGGTTAGGGCTGTTGGTTTGGTCAGGCTGGTGGTTTGGCCAGTGCTGGGGACGGGGGCTCAGCCAATGACCCCAGGCAAAGGCATAGGGAAACCTGCCTCCTAGGCCTAAGGTAAAAAATTAAAAATGACCATTGGCGGTTGCCCACGGTCTAGCAGATGCTGAACATGTGACACTTGCGGACTTATTCTGCATATAACTTGAGCACTATGATTCTCTCCATTTTACAGAAGAACTGAGATCAAGAGACTTGCTTGAGGTCATGTAGTTAGTACGCACAGAAATGTCTCCTCATTTGGTCTTTATAACAAGCTTAACAGGTGAACTTGGATACCCTCCTTGAGGAAGCCGTGGTAGAAAAGGGGAACTAGTTCCTGCGGATTGACAAGGCCTGGGAGCCGGAGGGGGTCATGAGCCCAGCCTTGTTCCAGTCCGTGTACCCGACTGTCTTGCTCCTTTCTCTTTTCCTGACTCTCCCTTCTCTCTCTAGGTTACTCATTAGTGACATTCATTTCAACCTACACAGGGGGCAGCATCTAGGAGAACAAGATGCTTTGTATCCTGTGTGGGGCCAGAGAGCAGTGGATATTGTCCATTGACCCCAAAGGGTGTGATGAAGTCTGCTGAGGGGAGGATGGGAGGTGGGGGGCCAGGCTGCCGTTGGTCCCGCCCTCTGGCTGAGAAGCTCAGCCGAGTCCCTTCCCCAGACCCTGTGGGTGCCCAGCTCAGACCCCAGGCCCTTCCCCCTCCAGCAGCCCCTCCACACGGCCTTCTCTTCTGCACTTTTCCCTGTTGCCCTGTTCCCTGTTCACTCTGGAGCGGTGGCCCCGCAGGGTCTCAGCTTCTCCTCCTGGACAAGGGAGGTGGGTGCTAGGCCAGGTGTGGGAGTCACACAGAGGAGAGCTTCCCCCCACTAGCTCTTGGCTGGACCCTCTCCTGTCCGTGTTGACCAAGCGCCCTGCTTCCCCGTGTCTGCACCTGTGGGGAGCAGCCAGCCTTCCCACTGTATCGCCTCCTGAGCTGTGTGGGGCTTCCGGGAAGGCTGCCTCCTTCCCCAGGAATGGAGCCAAGACTGGAACTCAGACACCTCACCCTTCTGAGTCCAGGCCTCTGTTTTCCCAAAGTCCCCAAACTTGTAAAGAAAACTGAAAGATTGGATGAAACCAATTCTCCTCCTTCCCCCTACCCCCCAGAGCTGCCTAGTCATTTGCAGATCAGGGGAATAAACTAATTATGTTACTGTGTGTTTTGTGCACACCACTGCCCCATGGGGGCTTTTCCACACGTGGTGTGTTTCCTACTCTGGAGCCCCTCAGCCCTCGCACTGAGACCGCCCTGGGGGTGAACATCTTTCCCGCTTCTGCCAAGGGGTGTCCTCAGTTGCTTCCCTCCTCAGTTTAGCGTTAGCCCAAAAGTCACCTCCTCGGAGGGGCCCTCCTTGCCAACCCACCTAGTCGGCTCTCCCCACCCAGCCCAAGTCACCCACAGCGCTCTCTCTTGCACCCTTTGGGGCACTGATGGGCATTGGCCTTATCTACGTTCTTTGTTGCCCAGCGTCTTTGCTGTGTATCCCAACCGTGGGTCCCTGTTTGCCACTACGCACTCCAACCTGGGACGGGGCCCTGCACACGGCATAGCTGCCAGTCACTCTGCTCTCTAACTTGGAGCAACTCTAGGGACAGGGCAGCCGGTGCCTCTGCAGGCTGGGCTGAAGGAGTGGCCCTGCAGAGAGCACCCTCGTGCCCCCCACCTCAGCCCAGACTGCCCGGGCTGCCCCAGGCCTGCTAGGATCCTCTGCCTACCTTGAGGAAGTTGGGCAGCTCCTTTTTGACGAGCTGTTTCAGTTCCTTCTGGTTGAGCGTGTCTGGGTGCCCCAGCCGCACAGAGTACTGGTGGAAGATGTTGATGATAGTCTCGATGCTGCACTCCATCTGGGACATCTGGTCCGCCATCTTCCTATATTCCCGCACCCTGTCTGAGGAGCGGATAAGCGGGCACTCAGGTGTTCAGAAGAAAAGGCTGCTGAGCTCCCTGGACACCTCCCACAGGCTGCACGTGGGAACAGCAGGGGAAACACAGAAGGAAAAGAAGCTGCGATGGGACTGAGAGAAGATATGTCCCACACATGGGAGGGGTGGGCTTAGGTGTCTGGAGAAGGCTCAAGAGCAGTGTGTTTGAGGACAAGGGGCTCAGGCAGAATAGGAGCCAAGAAACGGTGAGGGAATTTTCAAGTGGGTGGGTCAATCCAGGAGGGCTTCTGGGAGGAGGCCTTGGAGGAGGCCTGTCATGGCGGGGAGGTGAGGAAGGAGTCGGGGTTTGGGGGGGAAGCTGAGAGCTCACTTACCCAAGTCACAGAGCCACACAGAGGAATGTGACGGCACCGTGTGTGCCCAGCATTTATAGGCGGCCCCTGGCCAGACCCTCAGCTCTCGTGCGAAGATTGCTTCACAGGTGAGCAGTGTGGCAACCCTGAGTTGGACTGTCAGTGCCAGGAAAGGGGTTGGGGCGGGACAGGAAATGTCCACAAAGTTCCTTGGGCTTTTTTGTGAAATGCCCAGCCCTGGGCCTGGAGCTGGTTTGGGAGGAAGCTGGCTGGGGAGCTCACTTCCTCTCCACCCCAACCCTCTGCCCTACCTGAGTCAGTGAGCCGCCCCTCCCCGGGCGGCCCTCACTCTCCCCCTGGTCCACATGTGTGTGGCCCAGCCAGGCCCGCGGAGCCTTCCTATGTCTGCTTGGCTCCCTGATAAGCCCTCCTTGGAGGCTGAGGTGTTGGCGTGGGGTTCTGAGACTCTTGGGGTACGAGTTGGGGCTAGGAGAGTTGTTGGAAGTGCTCCAGCCCCTTGTATGGCAGAGGAGGAAACTGAGGCCAGAGCGGGGCCTGCTTGGTGACCTCGCAGGAACTGGGCCCAGACATCCTGGTTCTTGCTTAAGGGTGATTCTGATCACACCTCCCTCTTACAGTCTGAGTGAGAGAGCCTCAGGGGGACTGCGTCTCTACAGCCAGGCCTTTAGGAACTTACAACCTAGAAGACAAATATTTTTATGTAGCTTCTCGTTAGGCAAGACGGGTCCCTCCCTGACTACAGACCTCCCTTGCCCGGGGCAGGAAGCTGAGCTGCTTAGCACAGCACAAAAAGCTCCCAGGAAGCACGGCCCTGCCCCGCCGGCGTCCCCTCCCGCCCCCTCCCCTGGGGTCTCCGGGGCCCACCTGCCACACGCACCCCAGGCCTTTGTCTTCGGGGCTTTCACCCGAGTGTCCTTCACCCACGACAGGGGGCAGCCCTACCGACCCCTCGTGGCTTGGTTCAGACGCCACCTTGCCCGGAAGCCTGCCTGCTCTCCTCAACTGAAAACAACTGTTCTTCCCCCAGAATCGTTCCCCCCACTTCCGACTCTCAACGCATCCTCTCCTGGGTTGTGCACGTATGTTGCCTTCCTCTGACAACTGCCTGTAGATCCTCTAGGGAGGTTCTTCATGTTCCCACCCTCCTGAGGACACAGCCCAGGGCTTGGCTGACGGGAGACCTCACACTTGCTGAAGGATCTCGCCCAGTGTGGCAGCCTCGCGCCGCCCCCCAACCCCCCGGCCCAGGAAGCACGCACGGAGGACTTAACTATGCGTGCTGCCCTTATGCTTTTGCTCCCTCCGACCTTTCCTGCATCTGGAAAGGTGCCCGTTTTCACCTCCACCAGCGTCTCTGTCCCGTCATCATGACTCTTCTTTGACTGCTGAGCCCCTCTTCCCTGCTCGGCCTTCTGAAAGCCCCAGGCAGCCACTGTGTGTGCTGCACCGTGGTCTCGAGCACGTCCTGCCTTGCTCTGCTGAGACGGCACATGGAATTGTGGTTAAGAGCTCAGACTGGCTGTGTGACCTTAGGCAGTTTACTTAACCTCTCTGGGCTCACTTCTTGGTCATTAAAACGGGAAAAGAACAGCCTGTTTTGAGAATTGAGACCGTACGTGTAAAGGGGGAAGAACTCAGTAGGTAGGAGACATTCTTATTAGTTATTGTTTCATTCATTAATATCAGTATTGGTTGAACACCTACTACGTGCCACACAGTGCTAGATGCTGGGGGAACGTGATGGATGAGTCATCATACACGGAGGGGACATAATCTTATATCTCACATTCCTAATCACATCTTGGGAGCTTGGCACAGTGCCAAACACACAGCCAGCATTTAGTACAGCCTCGCTGGATGTGTGCTGCAGTGGCCGAGCCAGTCACCCCCTGACGGAGTGAACGGAGCAGGGCGAGGTCGGCCCTCCCTTGTTTGCACCTGCGGAGGAAGCTCGGGCTGCTAGGGAATCTGCCAGAGCCCCAGCAGGTGTCTGGGACTCGGCCATGCGCCCCATGGTGCCCTCTGCGGGCTCCGTGAGAGCACGTGCGCTCTTGGCCGCGGACCCCAGGCAGGAGTTTTCACAGGAGGCAGGCACTGGAGCGACCCTGGAGGCTGCTGGCTCTGGAGCAGCAGCATCACCAGAAGGGCAAGTTGGGACGATTCACGCAAGGCCTCCGGCCGGGGACACTAGGGAGTGGTGGCAAATGGGACCCTTCTTTCCTGGAAGGGCAGTGGTCCTCAGCCTCAGGCTGTGGTGGGAAAGTGGACCAGGTGTCGTCCCATCTCCTGAAGGCCCAGAAAATATCAGTTTTATGTGAAAACTCCTGCTTATAAAATTGGTCCACTAATTCTAAAGAAAAATAAAAGCATTAAGAGGAAGGCATGGTGTGTGCTGAAGAAAGCACGACCCCAGGGTCACAGCTTGGGCTGTGGGCCCAGCCCGAGGCCCTGACTGTCCAGCCTGCCATGCAAGTCACTTCTGCGGCCCTGGGTCAGGCCCAGCTCCATAGGTGCTGGATGAATGTCTGTTGGATGAGTAAATGCGGGAATGCATGAATAAATGAAGAAACGAGGAAGCGTGATGTCGCACGCTGGTCTATTGCCCCATGACTCTCCGTAGAGCCTTGTCTGTGACTGCAGAAGGTTAACCCAGGATTGAAGTAAAATGGGGGGAGGCGGAGACCAGGAGCAGCAGCGGGTGGGAGTGAGCTGCTGGGCAGGCTTTGAAACAGGTGGGCAGTGGGCTCCCTTGTATCAGCAGACCATAGTGGCCCCCTGGGCCCAGGCTGGTCCCAGCTCAGGAGAGCCTAGGGCTGAGCTTGTAGAGGTCCTGACATGGGCGGGGCTATTTCTGGCTCCATTCATCGCTGCCCCGAAGCCATCTATCCCCCTCTCTGCCAACCAAGGCCAGAGATTGGGATGTGGGGTGATGGGGAGTGGGGTCTTCTCCTTGGGGAATCTCAGAGTCTCCTGCTAGGCCCTGATTTGGGGCCATTCCCCTGGTTCCAGACAGTGATTCTGGAGGCTGCTGTTGAAAGAAAAGGGTATGGTTTCCTCAGCTGTGGCTAAAACAATTAAGCGACCATGTAAGCATGTCTTCCTTCACGGTGCCCAGGACCAAGAGTGGGTCTGTGTCCCCATGGGTCTGCCCCCATCCAGCTGTTGTGTCTCAGGGAAGTTTGTCTCTTCTCCCTTGTCGGTATCAAACCAGGTATTATAGTGGGGCCGTAACAGAGGCACACAGGTAAACCTTCCCCAGGCTCTGTGCCCTTCAGCCTGCAGGGTCCTGGGTGCAAGCTCATGGCTGAGTGCTGGACTCTAGTCCTAGCTTCTCCAGACTTGTTGGATGGGCTTTGGAAAATATTTCTGTGTCTGTGACTCCCTTTTCTTATTCATTAGGGGAAGAGGTTGGTTCTGCCGGCCTTCACGTCCTTTCTTGCACTGACTCTGGGTTTCGATGCAGTCTTGGTGGGCTCTATGAATACCACTAGCCTCATGGCCCCAGGGCCCTGTCTGACCCCCTGGTTTTCTGCTGCTACCCTGCAGATAAAGGCATGTTTCCTCTACTAACAGAGCAGCTTGAGCCTGGGCCCTGCCCTTTCTAGGCTACAACCTGCTGGCTTTTCCCCTCCACAACCTTATCCCCCATGCCCTGCCCTCTTGCTGCCCTCCCCGCTGCACATCCTCCTCCCCATGTGCTCTCACTTCAGCTCCTCCCTTTTCCTTGCTTCTATCCCAGCGCAGGACCCCCGATGCTCTTCCATGGAGAGCTTACCTTGGCGCCCCACTGCTTGTTCTGTGTGTAATGGGGGGACATGGGTACTGTTGACCCCTTCCTGTACCTTTGGGCTCAGTCTACACTAAGCTTTGACTGCCCCTTGTGTCCTGCACTGAGGTCCCTGAGACATGCTGCCCCTGGCCACACTGCTCCGGCATCCCCAGCGTGACCCTTCCAGCAACCTGGCTTCGTAGATCTCCATGTGCTGTGGCCCTGAGTCCAATCACTGCCCCCCAATTCCACCTCAGCTGGCTTCCCTCAGAGCCATCGTGATTTCTGGGAAACTGTACTTCCTTAATGGAAAAACCTGGTGGCCCCTTTTCTGTTTGTGTCGTCTGTTTTTCCAATTCTTCCTCCTCTCGTATCTCTTGTAGAACCATCATTATTTTTGAGGTTCCAGATTCTTCTACAGGTTCCTGACCAGTAGTATCTCAGCATCTCCCCGTTGACTTCCTTTGCTTGTCAGGAACACCTGGGAGGTGTGCAGCCCTTTTCCACGTGCATTAGCATGTTGGCATCCAAGTACCGGCTTCTGGGGCTGCCCCAGTTGTGTTAGCTCCTCGAAAGAGGGTGTTGTCATGTTTGCTCATTCCTGGATGATAAGTTTGGCGTGGGAGAGACATCTGATAACCATTTGAAGAATAACGTGAGTGGCTGACTTGGTTTTGGTGGAACCCATGCTTACAGGTTATTTCCTGTAATTAAGAAGTTGTGCAGCAGGGAGAAAGCAGAGAAGAAAACAAAGGAGATGGGGAGGAATGACCAAGGAGTGGGCCAACTCTCCCAGGCAAGAGCAAGGTGTGTGCTGCCCCCTTGTGGTAGGGTTAGCTCTGGGGTTAGGGCTTAAGGATTCTTGTTCTGGTTAGCCAGGGTCAATTTATTTGCCTTTTAATAAAAGATGTCAGTGCTTAAACAAGACATTTTCTTAGAGTATTTTACAGTGAGTAAAGGTTAGCTTTTATCCCAAATAGGTAGGGAAAAGCACCAAATGTTCCAAAGCAACATTTAAGTCAAAATATCTTAAAAAAAAAGATTTTATTTATTTATTTGACAGAGGTCACAAGTAGGCAGAGAGGCAGAGAGAGAGAGAGGAGGAAGCAGGCTCCCCGCTGAGCAGAGAGCCCGGTGCGGGGCTCGATCCCAGGACCTGGGATCATGACTTGAGCCGAAGGCAGCGGCTTAACCCACTGAGCCACCCAGGCGCCCCTAAGTCAAAATATCTTGACGTTTATGTTTTATTGTCAAAATAATTAAAAATAGAGTTGCTCTGCCACTCTTCTTCCGGATGGATTCGCTGGCCCTGTCTTTTTGGTCTTGGCTGAAAAGCATCTTCTCTGTGGGCTTCCTTAATGGGCCTCTCTGAATAGGACAGCTTTCTTGGCGCTTAGCGTGCATTCCTTCCTATCACTGATCCCATGCTTTGCAAGCTCCCATGTGGGACCGGAGCTATACATTTGCACTAAGTAGATATTCCATAAACATTTATTAATAAACAAGTATGGCTTTCTTTTTAATAAAAAATATCCATGTTTTGTCAGTGAATTTTTTACCATTTCAGAATATATTTGGAGAAGGCTACTGCTTCACGACTATACATCTGTCAAGGCCGTGGCTTTCTTATATCCTGCGTCATGCTCCCCTGAGCTGGCCAGGGAGCTCATGACCCATGTAGGAAGCTCAGCCTCAGACTTTAGGGGTGAGCTCTGTGAAGCCGCTGGTGGCATTGGAGGACTCGTCCTGCTGGACACCACCGTGTCTGGGGCCAGATGTGATGTAAGCACCCCCTCTTTCCCTAGCCATTTCCATCTTCCTCTACCCTCTGTCAGCATGTGGGTTTCTCACCAACCGTATCTTTGCAGACAAACTCTGAGATGGCCCATGGGTTGGGACTCCACTGACATCCCAGAGTCTCATTACAACCAGTGTCAGAGGTTTCTGTGGCCCTGACATGACCCTTGTTCCCTGAATAGTTTCCATGAAGAGTCCCATGAGAGTCGGGGAGTCCAGGAAAGATCAATGGGTGATTGCGGCTCCAGCTGAAGCCGCTCTGGGGGAACCCGCTGGAGGCCGTCTCCCCTCTCAGTCTGGCTCGTTCTCTGATTTCCAGCATGACTTAGGAGAATCACTTCCTTGGAGCTTCAGGCTCATCATTTCTAAAATGAGGAAATGTTTTTAGATGAAGGGATTCATTCAAGACGATGGAATGAACTCCTAGGAAGTTCTGGGCAGTCTCCAAGGTGGCTTCTATCTCAGAAGTTCTGAAACCCGTCGTCGCCACTCCTATGGAGCTCCCCCATTGGACACAGTGGCTGTTCCATGGACATTCCCCAGGGCAACACTGGACTAGTCAGTGTCTTCAGGGTGTGACTGCAGGTCATCTGATGTGGCGGAGGGGCCATGAGCAATTCTGAGCCCAAACCAAGGTTTTGGCTGTGCTGCCTTACTTGCACGAAAATAGCAGTGCCTGGATCAGGCGTTCACTGCAACGGCTGAGCCAGCTTAGTGAGGACCTTGCCCAGGACACTAGTCCCATGACATTGTGAGGGCACTCGGGGTCCACATTTAAGTCATGCAAAGGAACAAGTGATTCTACATCAGGGTAAATGATGCAAGGGTTAGTTTTAGAGCAAACATGACAAAGAAAAATTTAGATGACAGAATAGAAAGTAGTTAGACGAACTCTATATTATGGCCTTGATGGGAAAAGTGAACCATCTGGTCAGAAAGAGGAATGGGAGTTCCAAGAAGCAGCCTGGAGTCGTCCAGGAGTAGGGGGTGTCTCGTGGAGGAAGGGACCATCCATCTCCTTGGGCTTGTCACGGGTTCCAACAGTGCAGCATCAGGGTGTGCGCCGGGCCTGACCCACGACCCCCAGGGGCACTGGGGCACTGGGGGCAGTCTAGGTCCAGAGGATCTACAGAAATGCAAGTTGGCCTGTGCAGAGCCTTCCTGGTCTCTCTTCTTGGTTCTTGGGTGTGGCTCTTTCTCTGTTTCTGGAGGCTGTGGATTCTGCTTTGTTTTCCTCTGAGTTGCACTCTTTTGTGTGGATTCAGTGCTGTGAGCGGATGCTGATTCTTCCTGCAACGAAGTGGAGTGGAAGTCGTCCTTGTTTCCTAAGTAGACCTGAAGAGATTCAACAGTAATAGCCTTTTCCCAGGTCTGGGTCTTCATCTGCTCGCCAAGTCTGAGATTTTACAAAACATCTTCAATTCTGAACAGGTTGAGAGAATTAGTTTGGTTTTAAAAAACTCAGCAAAGCCACACTTTTCATAATCTCTACAATGATCTGTAAATACTGAATGAACATGGTTTGACAGGATGAGGGAAGAATTGGCTTTGCAGTGGGGTTTGGGGCACTGTTGACTCCCTGTTGCCCCCGCGTGGCCACTCTCCAGGTAGCACGTGGCTGAATGTGTTCCGATTTACCCGCTTCAAGGGAGAAGACAGAAGGTTTGTCCCTGAATTCCTTAGTTCATAAAAACCATCCTCTAATTTATGAGCAATGTTCTAAATCGAGTATATCTTAACTAGAGATTTTGGTGAGGGTCAGGGTCAAGTCACATACATTAACTATGGACAGTATTCTTACCTGCCTAAGGTGTTTTTAAACATTCAGTGGGAGAGGATAGAGTCACCCCGGCACTGGGCACATGACCTGTCCACAGAAATAGGTCACTACACCTAATGATTGTTTCATCTTAGCTGAGGACCAGGAGCTGGTACTATATAGGTCCTCCACAGGTAGCATCTGTGGCCAGCTTGGCCATCTCCCCCGGACACCCACACCCAGCTCAGCCCAGCCTCTGCTCTGCTCAAGGGCAGCAAACAGACAGACCATGTGCAGGTGGGTTTGGGTACGGGTTAGGGTTCGGGTTTGGGATCAGGGTTCGGGTTAGGGGCTAGGGTTATGGGTTCGGGTTAGGGTTCGGGTTAGGGTTAGGGTTAGGGTTAGGGTTAGGGTTAGGGTTAGGGTTAGGGTTAGGGTTAGGGTTAGGGTTAGGGTTAGGGTTAGGGTTAGGGTTAGGGTTAGGGTTAGGGTTAGGGTTAGGGTTAGGGTTAGGGTTAGGGTTAGGGTTAGGGTTAGGGTTAGGGTTAGGGTTAGGGTTAGGGTTAGGGTTAGGGTTAGGGTTAGGGTTAGGGTTAGGGTTAGGGTTAGGGTTAGGGTTAGGGTTAGGTTAGGGTTAGGGTTAGGGTTAGGGTTAGGGTTAGGGTTAGGGTTAGGGTTAGGGTTAGGGTTAGGGTTAGGGTTAGGGTTAGGGTTAGGGTTAGGGTTAGGGTTAGGGTTAGGGTTAGGGTTAGGGTTAGGGTTAGGGTTAGGGTTAGGGTTAGGGTTAGGGTTAGGGTTAGGGTTAGGGTTAGGGTTAGGGTTAGGGTTAGGGTTAGGGTTAGGGTTAGGGTTAGGGTTAGGGTTAGGGTTAGGGTTAGGGTTAGGGTTAGGGTTAGGGTTAGGGTTAGGGTTAGGGTTAGGGTTAGGGTTAGGGTTAGGGTTAGGGTTAGGGTTAGGGTTAGGGTTAGGGTTAGGGTTAGGGTTAGGGTTAGGGTTAGGGTTAGGGTTAGGGTTAGGGTTAGGGTTAGGGTTAGGGTTAGGGTTAGGGTTAGGGTTAGGGTTAGGGTTAGGGTTAGGGTTAGGGTTAGGGTTAGGGTTAGGGTTAGGGTTAGGGTTAGGGTTAGGGTTAGGGTTAGGGTTAGGGTTAGGGTTAGGGTTAGGGTTAGGGTTAGGGTTAGGGTTAGGGTTAGGGTTAGGGTTAGGGTTAGGGTTAGGGTTAGGGTTAGGGTTAGGGTTAGGGTTAGGGTTAGGGTTAGGGTTAGGGTTAGGGTTAGGGTTAGGGTTAGGGTTAGGGTTAGGGTTAGGGTTAGGGTTAGGGTTAGGGTTAGGGTTAGGGTTAGGGTTAGGGTTAGGGTTAGGGTTAGGGTTAGGGTTAGGGTTAGGGTTAGGGTTAGGGTTAGGGTTAGGGTTAGGGTTAGGGTTAGGGTTAGGGTTAGGGTTAGGGTTAGGGTTAGGGTTAGGGTTAGGGTTAGGGTTAGGGTTAGGGTTAGGGTTAGGGTTAGGGTTAGGGTTAGGGTTAGGGTTAGGGTTAGGGTTAGGGTTAGGGTTAGGGTTAGGGTTAGGGTTAGGGTTAGGGTTAGGGTTAGGGTTAGGGTTAGGGTTAGGGTTAGGGTTAGGGTTAGGGTTAGGGTTAGGGTTAGGGTTAGGGTTAGGGTTAGGGTTAGGGTTAGGGTTAGGGTTAGGGTTAGGGTTAGGGTTAGGGTTAGGGTTAGGGTTAGGGTTAGGGTTAGGGTTAGGGTTAGGGTTAGGGTTAGGGTTGGTTAGGGTTAGGGTTAGGGTTAGGGTTAGGGTTAGGGTTAGGGTTAGGGTTAGGTTAGGGTTAGGGTTAGGGTTAGGGTTAGGGTTAGGGTTAGGGTTAGGGTTAGGGTTAGGGTTAGGGTTAGGGTTAGGGTTAGGGTTAGGGTTAGGGTTAGGGTTAGGGTTAGGGTTAGGGTTAGGGTTAGGGTTAGGGTTAGGGTTAGGGTTAGGGTTAGGGTTAGGGTTAGGGTTAGGGTTAGGGTTAGGGTTAGGGTTAGGGTTAGGGTTAGGGTTAGGGTTAGGGTTAGGGTTAGGTTAGGGTTAGGGTTAGGGTTAGGGTTAGGGTTAGGGTTAGGGTTAGGGTTAGGGTTAGGGTTAGGGTTAGGGTTAGGGTTAGGGTTAGGGTTAGGGTTAGGGTTAGGGTTAGGGTTAGGGTTAGGGTTAGGGTTAGGGTTAGGGTTAGGGTTAGGGTTAGGGTTAGGGTTAGGGTTAGGGTTAGGGTTAGGGTTAGGGTTAGGGTTAGGGTTAGGGTTAGGGTTAGGGTTAGGGTTAGGGTTAGGGTTAGGGTTAGGGTTAGGGTTAGGGTTAGGGTTAGGGTTAGGGTTAGGGTTAGGGTTAGGGTTAGGGTTAGGGTTAGGGTTAGGGTTAGGGTTAGGGTTAGGGTTAGGGTTAGGGTTAGGGTTAGGGTTAGGGTTAGGGTTAGGGTTAGGGTTAGGGTTAGGGTTAGGGTTAGGGTTAGGGTTAGGGTTAGGGTTAGGGTTAGGGTTAGGGTTAGGGTTAGGGTTAGGGTTAGGGTTAGGGTTAGGGTTAGGGTTAGGGTTAGGGTTAGGGTTAGGGTTAGGGTTAGGGTTAGGGTTAGGGTTAGGGTTAGGGTTAGGGTTAGGGTTAGGGTTAGGGTTAGGGTTAGGGTTAGGGTTAGGGTTAGGGTTAGGGTTAGGGTTAGGGTTAGGGTTAGGGTTAGGGTTAGGGTTAGGGTTAGGGTTAGGGTTAGGGTTAGGGTTAGGGTTAGGGTTAGGGTTAGGGTTAGGGTTAGGGTTAGGGTTAGGGTTAGGGTTAGGGTTAGGGTTAGGGTTAGGGTTAGGGTTAGGGTTAGGGTTAGGGTTAGGGTTAGGGTTAGGGTTAGGGTTAGGGTTAGGGTTAGGGTTAGGGTTAGGGTTAGGGTTAGGGTTAGGGTTAGGGTTAGGGTTAGGGTTAGGGTTAGGGTTAGGGTTAGGGTTAGGGTTAGGGTTAGGGTTAGGGTTAGGGTTAGGGTTAGGGTTAGGGTTAGGGTTAGGGTTAGGGTTAGGGTTAGGGTTAGGGTTAGGGTTAGGGTTAGGGTTAGGGTTAGGGTTAGGGTTAGGGTTAGGGTTAGGGTTAGGGTTAGGGTTAGGGTTAGGGTTAGGGTTAGGGTTAGGGTTAGGGTTAGGGTTAGGGTTAGGGTTAGGGTTAGGGTTAGGGTTAGGGTTAGGGTTAGGGTTAGGGTTAGGGTTAGGGTTGGGTTAGGGTTAGGGTTAGGGTTAGGGTTAGGGTTAGGGTTAGGGTTAGGGTTAGGGTTAGGGTTAGGGTTAGGGTTAGGGTTAGGGTTAGGGTTAGGGTTAGGGTTAGGGTTAGGGTTAGGGTTAGGGTTAGGGTTAGGGTTAGGGTTAGGGTTAGGGTTAGGGTTAGGGTTAGGGTTAGGGTTAGGGTTAGGGTTAGGGTTAGGGTTAGGGTTAGGGTTAGGGTTAGGGTTAGGGTTAGGGTTAGGGTTAGGGTTAGGGTTAGGGTTAGGGTTAGGGTTAGGGTTGGGTTAGGGTTAGGGTTAGGGTTAGGGTT